>NC_057862.1:690788824-691388824 GCF_019393635.1 Dromiciops gliroides
TACAGCTGAAGAACCAGAGGCTCATAAAGGGGAGATGACTTATCCCTGCCTCCACAGTCAGAAAGTATAAAAGCCAAGACTTCCCCTCAGTCTGCTCAGGCTCCTTCCTCTTTATTAAAAGATCATCTTCAGTTACTCCATCTTTAAGATGGATCCTCAAGGTTATTGTAGAGATTCAATGTGAAAGTACAAAATGGGAGACCATCTCAAAAAGGTGAAGAGGATGCAGAAATCAATCAGGGCATTATGGGGATCCAGTGTCCAGCACACAGTAGGCACTTACTAAATTCTTATTGATAGTGATTGATTGGATTTGATCCCTTCCATTGATTTGGGGGTTCTATAATTCTTCATGGCTTTTTCCCAAACTGCATTCTATCTCCCTTCCTTTGCTGGCCCCTTCATAGGGCGTGTTCTCCATACTTGGAACACTCTTTCTCTTTATCCTCTATCTTTTAGCATTATCTGTTTCCTTAAAGGCCCAGCTTGACCACCATAGGGTTTAGGACATTGCCCCCATTGAAGGGATTGGTTAAGATAATAAATCCAAGAGCCTGACCATTGTCAAGCCCTTTTATAGCAGTGTGAATTCTTATCTCAAGTCTTGTCTCAGAATTGTAGACCTTTAGTCATGAGCTCATTGGGTCTCATGTCTATCGGCCGTGCCTCAGTCTCCCTATCCAAGGGCTGAGGCTGGCAGTGCCACCTTTACGTGATTGGTTTTCTCAAGAGCTACCTTCAAAGGCAAACTATTTTGTATTGTGAGGAACTCACATTATGGTTTCCTCCCCAAGGGCTCTTTATTCCTTATTTTAGTAATTTATTGTTATTTGTGTGCACATATACCATTCATCTCATGTAATTATCATCAATTTGTAATCTGCGGTGGCAAACGTAATTAGATCCTTTCTGTTTAAATAGTCATTTATAACCATCCCAGGGTGCTGTGTCTATGGCTCCACAAAGCAGATTGGGGCGACTGCCTGAGCAAATCCTACGTCACTCGCATGGGCTGTCTGGCCATTGTCCAGGGACTTTAGGGATTCAGAAGAGTGAGGGTTCGAGGGGAAGGTATGGGGTGTCACAACAGCCCCCAAACACTAGTGATCTTGGCTGGTTATCGTCCTTCAAATGACATCACTATCCTAGAGTCAGATTACAGTGTGTCTGACTGGCTGATCAGACCAATATGAGCCAGGAAGGCACTGCCATAGGTTGGGCACAAATAGTCCATGGGAACATTTGGGGTGGGTTCTTTAAATGCTACAGAAATGCTAGCCGCTCTCATCATTATTGATAATTGATTAATCACTCAATGACCTGTAAGCCCTTGAAGCTAGGAACTTTTCTGGGCTTCCCTTTGCACTGGCAGCAACCAGCACAGGCCACGGGATATTGTAGGAGCTTAGGAAATAGTTGTTGAATAGAATATAATTACCTTGACAGCAAAGCCTTTCTCTGGCACCCCCCCCCATGTGTCGCTTTCAAGTCACTCTGCACGTTTGCCTCCTGGGTAGTTAAGGCACTTGCCCAGGGTCCCAGAGCTGGTAAGTGTGGGCTCCTCGAGGGTGGGGGTTGTCTTTTGCCTCTTTTTGTATCCCCAGCCCTTGGTATACTACCTGCCTGGCACATAGTAGGCGTTTAATAAATGTTTAGTGATGGATTTCTGATTGAAAGGTCTGAGGCCAGAGTCAAATCTGAGTGTTTCTGAATCCAAGGTCAGGGCTGTACTAAGGTGCCTCTGAGTCTCTAGGGCTCAGCAGTGGAACTTACTTGGAAGAAGGGTTGGAAGGGGAAGAAATCATTGGATTTTAATCACGGGTACAGACACAGGTCCTTACTCTGCTATTTAGCAGTTATGAGATGCTGGGCCTAGAGATACTATCCTTGGGGCTGTCCCTGTAGGTCTTTGGACTTGATGACATCCCATGTCTCCCCCAGCTGCATTCGCTCTTCTAAGGTCCCTCCTGTTTTTCACATTCTATGCTCCAAGGTCCCTTGTATCTGATATCTGGGATGGTCATTGTTCTTAAGTAAGGTGGGACACACAATTACCTTGACTTGACACAGGAGCTCTGGGTTTTTAGCCCCATGATGAATTATAGAGAATGGTCCCCATTGGGGGCCCTTGGGAAGAGTTGTGCTTGGTGGGACCCAGCCATCCCAAATATGGGCAGTAATTCCCCCAGGAGAAGGGTTTTAATTTTATTTGTGGTGACTGAGATCCCTGGGCAGTCTAGTGAAGCCTATGGACCCCTCTTCAGAATCATGCTTTTAAATGCACCAAATAAATCCCAGAGGATTACAAAGGGAACTAGCTATAATGAAGTACAGTTATTGAAATATTTAAAACAACAATTGTGAACTCATGGACACCAGATTAAGAACATGAGGCAGAGTTTGCTTCATCTAGGAGGTGGTGTCTGCTCCCTTGTGTCCCCTTCTCCTCCATGATACCCACAAAGGATCCAGACCGGTCTTCTGGAGGAGCTTCAGGCTCATGGCTGTGGAGGTCGCCTGGCCCTGACCCCACAGAGGCTACCTTCCCCTGGCCAGAGGCCCTCCCTGTCAGTGAGGGAGGCTTGGGAGCCTGAGAAATGGCTGGGGATGGGCATGGGGGGAACGAGCTGACCTCAGACCTGACTGCCGCTCCTTTCTAAAGAGCAGGAGATCGATAGGGGTCATTGTGGGGGAGTTGGGCTGGGGAAGCACATTGGGGACCCTCTTCTCATTCATCCTGTCCTTGGATCAAGAAATCTGGGGTGTAGTCTTGCTTCCTGCCTGTACCAGATTGTGAAATTGGAGAGACCCCTTTCCCTCAGGGGACCTCACTGTCTTCCAGTGGAAAACAAAGGGGTTACTATGGAATGGAATTAAGAGCTGAATGGGAGCTTATCACCTGTCCAGCCCCTTCATTTTAGAGGGAGGAGAAAGCTGAAGCCCAGATGTTGAAGTGCCCCACCAGGCAGGAGGGTCCTCTTCACTGCCTTATCATTCAGGCTTGGGCAATGCTTGGGGTGGGGAGAAGGGAGCAGCACAACCAGGAGCAATCCTGTGGAGTAGGTGGTGGTATCATGCTCATTTTGCAACTGAGGAAACTGAGGCAGGAAAGGGAAATGACTTACCCAGGTTCACACAAATTTTAAAAGGCAGAGCTGAATGTCGAACTTGGATCTTTTGGCTCTGAATTAATGTCTTTCCACAGATACATCCTTTTCAGAGATTCTCTGAATCCATTCTGTGTGTGTGAGTGTGTGTGTGTGTGTGTGTGTGTGTGTGTGTGTGTGTGTGCAGGTCTGTAGAGATAGATACCAGTGAACTCTATTAAAATTTAAAGCTTCTGTCAAGTTTTATTTTTCTTTTTAAACCTTGCGCAAGGTGTTAAAAGGTTAATGCTTATTTTACATATCCAAGGGTCGTTAAAAGAAGAAAAGACAAGAAAAAAAAACCTAAAGTGAGCTTTTCAAACAATCCCTTCCTTGAAACAACATCTGAAATCCCATGAGAGGCCAGACATTTCTCAATTTCCTTTGTCACGAATGGAAATTCAGGCTCATTCCTTCCAGCACCAATGAAGACAATGGCAGATGATGATCATCGGTTCAGAATTTGGGCTACTGGGCAGGGGGAACCCTTCTAGTCAATCAAATGGGCTCTATTGAATTGAGGCTCCCATTGAAGAGGCAGTCCCAGGCAGGGGACAGAGCAGTGTCCTTGACATCAGAGGTCTTGGGTTCAAATCTTGCCTCTGTTACTGATGACATGGGAGACTTGGTAAGTCATGTACCTTTCTCACCACTCACACAAACACTGCCCAGTGTCAGGCTCTTCGGCCTGGACTATAGACATAGCCTTTTGGTCTGTCTCTCTGCCTCAGATCTCTCCCTACTCCAGCCCATGCTCTACTTAGGAAGTTGTTCAAATGAGCTTTCTAAAACTCACCTCTGATTGCGGCACCTCCACCAACTGCAGTGGCTCCCTAGTATCTCCAGGGTCAAATACAGAGCCATCTATGTGGCTTATCCTTAAGCCCTTCATAACCCAGTTCCTTTGAAGTTTTCCAGGCTTCTTGCCCATTGTTCCTTCGCTCAGATCCAGCTCCAACATTGCCCTTCACAGGGCACTCCATCTGCCATCTCCACAGCCCTTTCTCTCAATTTCCCCAGCTTCCTTAAGGCTCGGCTTCAATCCCACCTTCCATGGGATTCTTCCCAGGGTCCCCAGCAACAAGATCACCTCCCATCTCCTCTCTCCCTTCCTGGATGTCCCTGATTATTCGCCAGTGTTTGGGACGGGTTCGGATGGCAGTGAACACTTAGGACACTTAGGAAACGCCTGGTGACTGCCTGGGTCAGGATCTACCGCCTGTCTCACCTCACAAGAGCAGCTCTGCCTCCCCAGGCCTCTATTTCCCTATTTTTAAGGGGATGGGGTTGCCCTAGATAAATATCCAGGAGCCTTCCAGCTCTGGGTGCTTTTCTTCCTTGAAATTCTATCCTTGATACCAACTTCTGTACTGGTGAATGGTAGTGTTTAGTTGTGGGGAAGTGTTATAGCCAATCTGACAAGTTATTAATCACAAAATGACAATAAATCTCCAGTTTAAAAAACTATATCCTTGACAGGGCCTGGGTGCTAGCATCTTCCAGCCCCCCACGAAACGCCTTCTAGGGGATTTCTTTTCAAGATGCCGCTATGGATGTATGTGGTCTACCCTGATGGAGTATCAGCCCCCTGAGGGCAGGGCTGTTTTGTTATCATCTTTTTAGCTCTGAATCTGGGCATGGTGCCTGGCACTTAGAAATTGATTGAATGGTCCATTAGAGAAGCCGATATTTCTTGGACAAGTTGTGTCCCTTTTCTGCATGGTGGCATAGTAGAAACAGAGCAGAAATAACCTGGGTTCAAATTCTTCCTCTTGTTGATGGATCAGAGTCAAACAAAGGAATCATTCTGGGCCTCTGTTTGCTTGTCCGTAAAATGGTGTGTGGGGATGGAGCAGATGGCTACCTGTCTCACCGGGCTTAAGTGAAACAGTGTCTGGAAAGTACCTGTGCAGGGTAAATATCGCCTTATTATTAGGCTTGTTGCAGGAGGAGGGGTGCTTTGTTTGGTGCTGAGCCAATTCTGCCATCAAAGAGGGCCTGGGCTGATATCATGACTCCAGGGGATAACGTACAGGTTTGGCGGTGAGCCACAATCCTGGCACTGGGGCAGTGGTGGGAGGCCTTGGGGTGGAGCCCACCTCTGAGGATTCCCATCCGTGCATCCTTGGGTGAATGACGTAATGTCCCTGTGCCTCAGTTTCCTCATCTGTAAAATGAGAACAGGTCCACTAGATGGCCCCTGGTCCCTTCTAGTGATTAATCCATGTTTCTATGATCCATGTCCTTTTCCCAGCAACGGATGGTGATTCCTCAATCTCTGTTTGTATATAGGAGAAAGTCACATTGGGAAGGATTCCAAACAATGGTCTAGTTTATAATATTTTCTATTTCTCTGCTATAGTACTAAAATGAACATAAAATATATTAAACCTATATTAAAATATAAATGCAAAAATTTGGCATTGCATTTCGTGGTATTAAAATGTTTCTTTCGAGGTAATAATATTAGGATGTAACCAAAAGGAAGATGAAAGACTAGAAGTTGGCGTATTCTGCCTTATGCAGACTTCATAAGTAAGAGCAGGGCTAATTGCTCTGGATGAGAAGAGCAGTTGGGTCCTGACAACCCTCCCGACATGCATCAATGTCAGCTGGACAAAGTGGCTGAGTCCCACAGGCCTCTGGCTGGAGGAGAGGCCATCTCCTACATCCCCCTGCCTTCAGACAGAGGGTGAAGTCATCACAGACGGATGAGTATTGGCTACCCTGCTGCCCTGTGGCCTTGGACCTTCTCCATTGTACTGGCTGGAATCCCCTGGTGTTGGTGAAATCCCCCGAGGACCCAGGGGCTGTTGAGCTGGGTCCAGACACATCAGCAGGGTCTCGCCAGGTCTGGGCTTAATGGGAGAATGACTTCACCATCCCTACAGGAGAAGGAGCCAGGGATCCTGGGATCTGGGCCCCAGGCACCGTGAGCCGACAGCTCGGCGCTCGGGAGGCCGCGCACCATCGGCTCGGAGGAATCCTCAGACACATCTCATGTTTCCCGAGCTGGGGAGCTTCTTGTGGCTTCTCAGGATTCTGACTCCAATGTGCTGCTCATCCCAGATTCTTGGTCTTGAGGGACATCAGACCAAACCCGGGCCCCTTGTGGATAAAAGCAGTGTGTCTGGGTTCCAGAGACCTCCTCTGAGGCAACATTGGGGAAGTAGGTGAAGCTTCCTGAGCCTCAGTTTCCCAATCTGTGTGTGAAATGGGGTCTTGGATTAGCTGGTGTCTGAGGTGACTTTCAGCTCTGGATCAAAGACAAATTGAGACTTGAGGCAGGGGCCAGGCTGGGAAGTGGGAGGAAGACCAAAGGAAACAAGACCAAATCAAAAGAAAATCTCCCTCCCCAAGTGGGCTGAGCCATCCCAGGCGGTAGTGGGCTCGCTTTTAACCGATGTCCTCAAGTAAGGAAAGGAAGTGCCTTCTCCAAAGTCACGGGAGCCAAGAACCATTTTTCTGAATCTTCATGTAACAAACGTGGGGAAGAAAGCTCAATCAATTAAAGCAACGTAAGAAAGTGAGTCTTTATTCTCATTTAGACCTCCTCTAAGCAGAGACGAGACAGGTCCCACAGAGGTCATGTGGCTAGGTGGCACAGCTGGCCTGGAGGCAGCAAGACCTGAGTTCATAGTCTGCTTTGGACACTTGCTGGCTGTGTGACCCTGGGCAAGTCACCTCACCTCTGTCTGCCTCAGTTTCCTCAACCATAAAATGGGGAGAATTGTAGTACCCAGGGCTCTTGTGAGGATCAGTTGAGAGAACATTTGTCAGACACTTGCTAGGACCTTAATGCATCTTTCTTTCCTCTTTTTCCTGGCTCTGCTTCTGCCTCTGCAGAGTCTATCACCTTCTATCACCTTCTCACCCCGCACCCGGGGCCTCCCACCCTTTCTGCAGGTTTCCTCATCCTAGAGTGTACCTCTTCCCTTTTCTCAGGGGGAGTTCTCCTCTGAGCCTCCGTCTGGAGGAAGGGCCCAGGTGATTCTCTCTGAGGCCTCTCCCCACTCTGACAGAAGCCGCCTTTCTGCATTGTCTTTTCCCATTAGAATGGAGGCCCTTGGAGAGGAGGGATTGTTGGGTTTTCACTTGTATTTGTATTCCCAGTGCTTAGCATAGAACTGAGCATAGGGAATGCCTGGAAAATGCTCATTACCCTGACGGTGGTGGTGGTGGTGCCCATATCTTCTGTCTAAGATTGGTTATTTCATCAGCACACACAGGCCTTTTCCAACTCCATCCCCACCCACGTGCCTTTATGGGCAGTATTGGGTTAATGTGTCCCCCAGGTTGAATTCACTGTCTGTAAGCCCGACCTTGGTCTAGCGGGGTAGAGTTTCCTTATTTCAAGTTGCCTGTCCTAGTGATTTCACTCAGTGATGTCATTAATGCAGAGGAGTGCCTGATATGACTCTTCTCACCTCGGATGTAGATGGGTAATACTTCTGTAACTCAGTTACACAAAGTTACCCGGAGCATTGATGGCTTCCATGACTTGCCAAGGGTCTCCTGTCTGGTAAGGGTCCTCTGGAAGGTGCTGTGCCTACTCCCCCTGGATGCTTCTTGTTATCGTCATCATCACTACCAGTAACTGGCACACCACCCCCCATGGCAAATTAAGGAGCCTAGCTCAGCTTTCAGTGGTTGACCGCCACACTGGGCCAACTTCTGTCCTGACCTTATGGTCTGTAAATGAGGTTAAATCTTGGACTGTGGCTAGTGTCGCTCCAGCAGCCACTATACTTGAGCATGCAGAAGTAAGTTGTTCCACGTTTAACCCAACTCTGACCTTCTGGTGTTAACTTCTAATCCTCTGACCTGCTTCTCTTCCCAGGCTCCTAACATTCAGTCTTCTGGCTTTTGTTGGAAGGAGCAAAACATAGGGTCCTCAGGCTATTAAAAGGAGATGAAAAGACACTTTTTTTTGTAGCTATAGAAAGTGCTCCCCACCCCCATGAGAAAAAAAATGAACTAAAGCCACATAGCTTTGTTTCATGATCCTTTGGAAAGATGCTTTTCAGAATGAAGATTTCATCATTTATGTCAAAGGAAAACCTGGGTAAGTTAATGACATCACCCTACATGGCTGGCGGGAGGCTGGGGGGACATCCATCCCGGGACCTGGGAGAAGATACTCAGATGCACAGGAAATGCAGCTCATTGGCCCAGTGCTGTCTGCTGACCAGAACATGTGGACTTGGGCTTAGTGCTGACGACTGTGAAGCTGGGTCCTTCCCGGCTCTCCAGAGGTGGAAGGCATGACACCATGGACACGATGCTTTGTATCTGACTTCTCCATTAGAATGTAAGTTCCTTGAGGACAGGCACTATGCTTAGCCTAGTGATCGGCACAAAATTAGTATTTCATAAATGTTTGTCGGCTGACATCTTGGGGATTATGTTCGAGAGTTCTAAATGGGACCAAGTTGAGGGCTCAGTACCTGCACAGTACAATTGAGATTCTTTCACAGTATAACATGAAAATACATATTGATGCCTTTTCTTGCTGGATAATGATTTCTTACTCCCCTCCTCCCTTCTTCCTTCCTTCCTTCAGTCCTTCCTTCTGATATGGACCTGGGTACCTCATTTGAATGGCCCTGGATACCCCAGAAGTTTTGTGGGGTAAATCAAAAGAACCTTCTCCTTGTGAAACTAAACCAAAGGACATACAAACCTAAAGAAATAATCGTCACAGGATTGGGACTGAGCTAGCTCCAGGACCACCACCCTTCATTCCAGTCTCCCCCACCCTTTGGGAAGATCAGATTAGGTGTGGCTGCTGCCTTTGTGGCATGAGGAAGACAGAGATGGCTTGAGAGATCTGGAGCTGCTCCTCATTCAATTTCCCCCAGCCACCACCAGTGGGAGATGGGCCTCCCCCAAAAATGGAACTTTCCATAGTCATTGGACCACCACCATTGGTCCTCTATAATAGGATTTCCCTGTCTCCTGTTTGAGGAGATAGGTATCTCTGTGCCATGCCTTCTCCCCATGAGAAGAGGTCCAAGGATTTCTCTCTTGGTTTCCTTTCCCCAGCCCCTAAATAAACTATTATTTTATTCTAATTGGATTTGTGTGCAAGAGGGTATCATTCTTTAAAGATGAATTCCTAAGGACCCCTATCCTGAACCCCCACCAATTTCCCCATAACACTGCCTTCCCTCCTTCCCTTCCTTCCTTCCCTCTTTCCATTCCTTCCTTCCTTCCTTCCTTCCTTCCTTCCTTCCTTCCTTCCTTCCTTCCTTCCTTCCTTCCTTCCTTCCTTCCTTTCTTCCTTCTTTCCCTTTCTTCCTTCCTTCCCTCCCTTCTTTCTTTCTTCCTTCCTTCCTCCCTCCCTTCCTTCCTCCATCCCTCCCTCCCTTCTGCTCTCTCTTTCATTGTGTTTCTTTGTTTCTTTCTTCTTTCCTTCCAAAAATGAGATTACACAAGTTCTCACCATGATTCCACATGTCCAAGACAGAACTCACTGATTTCTCCCAGTTCCCTTTTCTGTTGCCAGCAGCCCCATCCTTTCCATCCCCTACACTCTTGACAATCCTAAAGCCAACCTTGGATCATCTCTCCCCCTCATCCCTCATAGCCAATCACTCACCATCTCGTCGATACTACCCATGCCCTTTTCTTTCTTTCTACCCACAGGGTCACCACCTTTTCCAGGCCTTTATCACCTCTTGCTTAGATTATTATAATAGCAAACTGTGTTTAGTGTCATACAATCAAAGAAAAAAAAATAATAGTAATTTTCAAAGAAGATGGAGAGAGTGGGGAAAAAAAATCATTTCAAATAGGATGTGGCACCGGATCTGGGCTTTGGGAGAGGCTGGGGATCTAAGGGGCCAGAGGTGGGAAGGGAACACTTCCTAGGCCTGGGAGACTTCGGCTAAAAAGGCTCAAGGCCAATGATACTGTTCATTAATGATAGGGGTCCAGGGGTTCCCCTCCCCCTTGATGCCGCCCCAATGTTTCCTTCTTTAGCTGTGAAAGAAACTTTTCAGCCTTACAGGGATTTTCCCTCCACTCCCTGCCTAGTCATCACATTTTTAGATTTCACCTCTGGGGCTCTCTTATATACTTCCTAACTCATCCTCTGCCCCCTCCCTGTCAAACTGGAGAGACTTGGTGCCAAAGTGCCAGCCTGTGCCTCGTGCAATGCATTCTTCCAGTTCTGTTTTTCTCTGGCACTTTTTGGAAATAGCATATTGAAAAAGAAGATCCCATCCTTGCCATTTCTTTGTACTCTCTTAAGTTGTATCATAACCCAGGTCTCCATATCCAGTGCTTCATCTCCTGGGGCTGCCCCTTCCCTCCCAAACTACTAGTGCAGAAAAACCCCAGGCATCCAAGTGCTTTTCCAAAACAAAGGCCCTGGCTGGGAAAGCGATCTCGGTAAGTGATCTTCCCTGCAGGCACACCTGATGCTCCGGCCCTTGCCCAGTGTGCCTGCCTCACAAGTTATAGGTTCTGCAGACATCTTTCTGGGGAAACAATTAGCCAATTCCACAGGCAGTCATGAGGAAGAAATCAATGCCGGTTAGCTAAGCCATTCAGCCCGGGGTCCGGAGTCTTATTCAGGCTGGGAGCCCTTTCCTTTGTATCTTTGTTGGATTTGTTTTTTTAAATTAGCTGTATTGATGTCTTATAGTTTTAAATCACCCTCATTTGTGGCCATCAGCCCCATGCTTCCTCCTGCCCCTCTCTAGACACTCCTTCATAACAAAGAAAGTCAGTTCAGCTCAAAACAATTTAACCAATCTATGCAGTGGTTGCTATGCTCTGCCCTTATCGTCCCCCATCCCTCTGCCAAGTGGAGGGATGGGTTTCATCTTCTGTCCTCCTTAGGCCATCATCCATTTTTCTCTTACTCAGAGTTTGGTTAGAAAGCTTTTATTTTATGGAGAAAATAGACAAAGGAGAGTCAGCAGCATGTAGTGGATAGAGGAGCAGCCTGGGAGCTGAGCAAAAGTGAGCTTGAATCTTGCTTCTGACAGATGCTGAGGGTGGGAGGCTGGGCAAATACCTTAAGCTCTCCCTGGGCCAGGCACCTCTCCAGGACTATATGTCCCAGACTGGTGGAGGGAGCTCCCACACTGGAGCTTCTTTGCAATGATGAATTAATAAGGGGAGCATATTGCAATAGGGGTTATTTTAGGTGACCGGTTGGTCAGATAGTCACAGACATCCCTCGCAGCACTGAGATTTTGGCATTTTTGTCTGACTTCCCAACAGACAAATACAACAAAATTACTGCAGACATTAAGGGATGGTACATGCAGGAATAACAAAAACAATAACTATAATCATTATTATTTATAATTAATGTTTATATATTATGTATACTGATATATTTTACATTATTTGATTATATGATGGAATATTTATAAGGCCATTTATCATTCAATTCCTTTATAACTTTCCCAGCAATTCCCTATTATCAGACAAAAATAGGAGCTCAGAGTGTCTGATGTGGACTGCTCCCATCAGGCCCCTTCATGCTGAGACAGAGGAAGAGAGACGCCCACCTTGTAATAGCGAAAGAGATGGCTGAGCATTCACCAGTAGAATTGCACCAGTGCCTGCTCTGGCTTGCTTTGGACTGGAAGATTCCAAGGTGGCTGCTCAGCTAAGATTGGAGTATCCCGTGCTTGTTGGGCCAAATTGTATCACCCCTAATATATGTGGGCCCTCTGATGGTCAGGCCATGATCTTTGGGAAGCTGCCCCATTAACTTATTTACATTCTTGCATGACTCTTTTACAAATTGTTGCATTAATTTATAATCTTTTTTCTCATGATAGTGGCCTGGTATGATTTGTACTTTGAGAATATCAGTTTGAGAGCCTTGTGGGGGATGGAGAAGAGGAAAGAGACTGGGGATTGTTAAAAGATGATTGCAATAATCCCGGGAAGAGTGATGAACCCCTAGAAAAGCTTGTGACTGTGAGTGGAAAGAAAAAAAAAGGCACAGGAAGAATCAAGAAGACAGCAACTAGATGTGAGGGATGAGGGGGAGGGAAGGGCCAAGGTTGGCTCCAGGGTTCTTAGGAGTCTAGGGGATGGAAAGGATCGGGGTAGCGGCGCTGCCAACAGTACAAGGGAATGGGGGCATCAGTGAGCTGCGCCTGGGACTCGTGGAGTCATGAGGAGGATTTCCCCAAACCAGGTAAAAATAGGACCTGAGAAGGTGGCAGTGAGGGGAGCCAAAGAACATGGAAGTTTTCGTGTATGAGCATGTATGCCTGTGTTTTTATAGATTATTCAGTAAACCTTGTAGTCTGCTTGGGGTAGGTTGGCTAGAACACAGATGCAGGAAGAGAATAATCATCCCAAAAGCCTAAAGCCAGTTTATGAGGGGGATGCCAATAGTAGACAGAGGAGACTGTATCCTATCCTAGCTCCAGCAGGGAGCTCTTACCTCCTTGAGTAGGGGGATGGCTCAGTCAGACCAATGTACTGGCTCGTCCTCCTTCCTGGACCAGAGTCCCCTCATCTCTACTTCCCGGCTTCCTCCAAGCCCAGCCACTCCTGCCCTTCCCTGTGAAATTGCCTCACATCGAATTTGCATAATCTTGTATGTATGTTGTTATTTGCATGCCATCTCCCTTATTCCTTAACTGTGGAGTGCAGGAATTCTGTTTTTGCCTTTGTAGCCTAAGAGCTTAGCCCAGTGCCTGGCACACCGTAAGCACTTAATAAATGAGAGTTATTGATTGATTGATAGGTTAAAGCAAGATTATTTTGGCCGATATGTGGAAAATGTACTGAAATGGGGAGAAAATGCCGTCATCAATCAGTAAGCACTTATTAAGCACCAGGCAAGGCCAGAAACATCAGAAAATTGTTCTGGTAGAAAGGAGGCCCCTTTAGGCTGGGGCTATTGTTCTTTTGTCTTACAATTCCCAGTGTCTAGCACATAGTAGGCATTTTGGAGATATTTATGGATTACAGTGACCCAGTCCTTAGAGGGAGAAGAGACTTTAGATAGAATTTTATAGATGAACAAACTGAGACCCAGAGAGAAATAAGAATTTGGCCAAGATTGTCCAGCTACGATATCCTTCCTGGGCCCTCAGAATCTAAATCTGACTCCCACTGGCTCCTCCCCATCTGCCAAAGGCCTTTGGCTTCTGGGCCCAGCCCTGGTTTGGGCCCTAGGCTGGGTGGATGAAGGCAGCCTTGGAGGGGGATGACAATGGAGATGAGAGACCACTGGTGAGGGGGCTGCGGAATTTCTGAGCTCAGAGTTTTTAAGTAAAATTCAACTACTCAGTAGTGAGCAATGTATTGGGGGGTATTTAATTTAATCTTTCTTTCTCTTTCTTTCTTTCTTTCTTCTTTTCTTCCTTCCTTCCTTCCTTCCTTCCTTCCTTCCTTCCTTCCTTCCTTCCTTCCTTCCTTCCTTCCTTCCTTCCTTCCTTCCTTCCTTCCTTCCTTCCTTCTTTCCTTCCTTTCTTTCTTTCTTACTTTCTTTCTTTCTCAGTTACAACAAAAGTCTGCTAGCCTATTGTCCTAAAACCAAAGAGCCTTAAAAGGGGGGCTTGAAAGGTTTCTTGGAAATAAAGCATCAAATATATTCAGCCTGAGAGCCCTGGAAACATGTGGCTCACATTTGCCCTGTAGCACACATGGGCTTCACTGTTAAGGGGAATCACACTTCAGCCAGGGTCTCTGGCTTTGGCCTGCCTGGAACAAAGGCAGGATCATCAAGTCACCCCCACTGGTTTCCCAAACCCCAGTGCCTCCCAACAGTTGCATCTCATTTAATTCTGCTCCAGCCATCTGCCCTTAGAACTCAGGAGGTAAGTCAGCACCCAGAGGGAACAGGATGGTCCCGGGGTGCCGGCTGGCCTTGGACCTGCAGACATTTTCCACAACCTTCTGTGTTCTTGTGAGCAAAGGCTGAACTTGGGCAACCCAAGGGCCTCTGGGAGCCCTTCTGCCTTCAGATAACCCCCAGAGACAGCAGCAGAGGCTGAGCCATGTTGCTGAGTCTCACTTTCCCCATACAGTCTGTGGAGCACTCTCTCTCTCTCTCTCTCTCTCTCTCTCTCTCTCTCTCTCTCTCTCTCTCTCTCTCTCACACACACACACACACACACACACACACACACACACACCCACACCACATACACGGAAGTATACACACATATGCATGCACACACCTGTATACACTCATACATATGCATACATGCATGTGCACACACATGCATGCACATGTGCAAACACATGCAATGATAGCTCTTGTAAAGTTAATAGCTCAGAACCAAGTTGCAGCAGGTGGGAAGGTTCAAGTCCAGTGAGTTCTAGTCACAATATTCCATTAAAAAATAATTCCTGGGGAAAGTTACAGAAACCAGCTGTGAGTCAGCAAGGAGGGGGTGGCTGGTGGAGAGGGTCCGGATCAAGTACGCCACTGATTATCCATGAGGCTTATTCATCTGTTCGAGGCGGGACGTCCTTTTGTCTTCTGAAGGCTCATTTCCAGACTTTCAGTTGGTTAGTCAGTCAACACACATTTATTTGGTACTTCTGTGTGCCAAGCACTATATTAAGTACAGGGGGATGCAACAAAAGATAAGAACCTTATCCCTGAACTCTAGCATCACAGATTTCATCACCCCCTCCTCATCAAACTGCAGTGACTCCCTATTGCTTCCAGGAGCAAATACAATCACTCTGCCCTGTTAGCCCAAGGACATCTGCTCGGGGCTGGGGATGCAAACATGAGAAAGAAGCAGTCCCTGCCTTCACGGAGCACACGTTCTGTCAGGGGAAGAGAGCATGTCCATAAGAGTGCAGATGTGAAAATCGTCACGGAACTCTATAAGGAAACACCAAGAACAAGAAGGCTAACGACTGAGCAGGAGGAGATTGGGAACGACTTGGCAGGGGCCTGTGGTTTGGAGGAAGCCGTGGATTCCATAGGGCAGCAGAGCAGAGGGCAGACCCTCCTGGGCAGAGGCCTTGGCGAAGGAGATGGGATTCTGTGCAGAGGGCAGGGCCCTTGGGTCCATATGAACGTAGACTGGAGAGGTAGGGGGAGCCAGGCAGGGGGGCCTCGGAGTCTCTGACTTAATCCCAGAAACAAAATTGCAGCTTAAAAACATATATCTCGGTCCTATTCGAGTTTGTGGAATACGGAGCAAGCCCCTTGGTGAATTGTCCAGAGACACGGGGATGAAGGCTGTTCAGATCATTACTATTGCCCCAGAAATGCGGATGAGGCTGTGTTTGTAGCTCAGACTGCAGGCGCCTTGAACAACCATTTTATTACCGAATGATTTAATGCTGAGAAAGAAGCAGGCTTTGGAGCTGGGGCTGAGAATCCTCTCCCTGGATGACTCAGTCCTCTCTCCAGGTGAGGGAAGCCCAGTGTGATATGAGCTGATTTGGGAAGTCGTGAAGCTGCTATTAATCATCGATGGGGCTATTTTGAGAGATGGAAGAGGCCTGGAAAGAAGGGAGGGCTGTTGGAGTGTGATCCAAAGCCGTGATTTCCCACGGCCGTTTAATGCTTTAAAAATCAAAGAGAATCAGCCCTCCCAGTCCTCCCTCTGGAAATGAGGAGAGAATGGGACGGGGGGGGGGGGGGGGGGGGGCCGGCGCCGGCCTCACTGGTTTATCTTATCATTTGCCTGCCAAGTCTTTGACTGTCCATGTCATCAACGGGATTTTGCTTTGGGGGGATGTTGGCTGGTGTCTGTTCCTTGATTCCTAAGATGAGGTGGATGGTTTGCTGGGAGCTCTTGGTTCTCTTGCTCCAAGATCCTTCCTGGCTTTAGTATTCTGTGTTCTAGACTCCGAGGTCCTTTCGAGGAGTTCTCGGGCCCAAGGAAGCTACTGGTAGGTGCAGGGGATGGGGTGTTGGACCAGGAGTCAGGAAGACCTGGGTTCAAGTGTGACCTTGGACAGTTCCTAGCTGAGCAGTCCTGGGCTAGACATTTAACCCTGACCTGCCTCATAGCACCTACAACTGGGGTTGTTGTGAGGAGCGAGGAGATAATATTTGTAAAGTGCCTGGCACATAATAAGTACATAAGTAAGCACTTAGTAAGTGCTTCTTCCCCCTTGGCCCTGGCGTTTTGTGGTCTGTTTCAAAGTTCCCTCCAGCTCGAGAATTCTCCCTTCTAAAATCCTTTCCACTTCTGATGCTCCTTTCTCAGTGTCCTGAGTCCCCTTGGCATTCTCTGGAACATGCTCATTGCCCTCCCCTGGGGGCTCACCTGCTTATCACTGCCTTCCTTCCAAAGCTGGCTCCAGATGGGTCTGTTGGCTAGGGCTAAGCAGAGCTGGAGAATCACCTCCTTGTTTTCTCTATTTCTGCTGCTTTTAACACAGTCTGAGGTCACATCTGCTTTTTAGCTTTCCATTCATATTCAGCCTATGGTCACCCAGTTCTTTTTCAGATAAACTTCAAGCCTGCTTTGTACTGGGTAACACGATGGATAGACTGCTGGACTTGGAGTTAGGAAGACCTGAGTTCAGATCTTCCCCCAAACACTTCAAATCACTTAACTGTTATCTGCCTGAATTTTCTCATCTGTAAAATGGGGCTGATAGCAGGACCTGCCTTCCAGAGTTATTGTGAGGATCAAATGAGATAATATTTGTGAACTCTTTTGCAAAATTTAAAGTGCTATAGAAATACTATTATCAGTTGTAGCAGTAGTTCATCTTTAACCTCAAACTTAAATCACATTTATTGATAATAGATATCATTTCGGTTAATCCAGACCAATGTTCTGCCCCATCCAGCTGTTTTAGGATTCTGACCCTAAAGTCCTTTGTGTTAACCAACTTAGTATTATTTGCAAATTAGATAAGCATGTGTTGTATACCTTTGTCCCAGGCAGGGATAAAAATGTAAGATAGCACAAGGCCAAACACAGATCCCTGGGATACGTTACTGGAGACAAAGTTTAGAGTGAGAGACCCCAGAGGATGAAATCAGGAGTCAAAAAGATCTTAAAAGGCTGACATCAGTAATAATGTTGTTCAGTCATTTTCAGTCACATCCTACTCGTTATGACCCAGTCTGGGGTTTTCTTGGCAAAGATACTGGAGGGGTTTGCCATCTCCTTCTCCAGTTCACTTGACAAATGAGGAAACTGGGCCAAACAGGGTTAAATGGTTTGTCCAGGGTCACACAGATGGTCTCTGTGGCTAGATTTGAACTCAGGTCTTCCTGACTCTAGACCTAGCATTTTATCCATTGAGCCACCTAGCTGCTGCCAACAATGACAATAGCTTCTATTTATCTACCACCTTTGGGCACTGTGCTGATACAGATATCATCTCATTTGATCCTCACAGTAACCCTTTGCAAATGAGGAACCTGAGCTTAAGTGACTTGCCCAGGGTCACACAGATAGTAAGTGACAATGGTCAGATTTGAACTACGTCTTCTAGATTCCAGGTCTGGTGCTCTAACCACTCTACCACCTAGCTGCCCAACTTAAAGAAGATAGAATTTCATAAGTATAAATTTAAAAGTTTCTCCCAGTTTTGGGGATCAAAAGAAAACTTTGCAAGCATAGGATGAGGCTGGATGATCAAACAACAATATTTCTTCAGGATTCTACAGGTTTTAGGGGACTGAACACTCAGTGGGATTCAAGGCCATCATCTGGCAGCTGGATCCTGGGCTTCAATGAAAGAGGCACAAGATTGAGGATGAGGGAAGGGATGGAGAGTCCACTAAGAAGACCTTTGACAAGCTGGAGGGAAGCTAGAGGGTCAATAAACTGGCACTGGATCTCAAGCTCTTTCAGTGGGAGATTCAACTGAAGAAAGCAACTGGCAGTCCTGAGTTCAAATTCTGCCTCTAACACTTCTTTCCTACATGGTTCTAGGCATGCCACTTCACTGCAAGCCTCAGTTTGCTCATCTGTAAAAGAAAGGCATTTCTCAGTTGATAAATAGTCAAAGGATATGAACAGACAGATTTCAGATGAAAGGTAAAATTATCTACAATTATGAAAAAATACTCTACATCACTATTGATTAGAGAAAGACAAATTGAAGCAACTCTGAGGCACCTCCTCATACCTATCAGATTGGCTAATGTGACAGAAAGAGAAAATTATGAATGTTAGAAGGGATGTGGGAAAACTGGGACATCACTGTATTGTCGGTAGAGCTGTCAACTGGTCCAACCATTCTGGAAAGCAATTTGGAACTATGTGTAAATGGATATAGGTCTGTGTAATACCTTTTGACACAACAAAAACCAAGACTAGATCTGTAGAAATTTTTTTAAGAAAGGAAAAAGAATCTATATGTACAAAAAATATTCATAGCAGCTTTCTTTTTATCAATAGAATTAGAAATTGAGGAGATGCCCATAAATTGAGGGAAAGGCTGAACAAGTTGTGGTATATGATTATAATGGAATATTATTGTGCTATAAGAAAGGATGAGCAGGAAAATTTCAGAAAAATCTAGAAAAAAATCTTTAAAAAAATCTAGGAAATCGCTTATATGAACTGATGAAATTAAAGTGAATTGAACCAGTAGAACATTGTAAACAGTAACAGCAACACTGTGTGAAAATCACATATGAACGAATTAGCTCTTAGCAATATAGTAATCCAAGACAATTCCAAAGGACTCATGATGGAAGATGCTCTCCACATCCGGAGAAAGAACTGTGGAGTCTGAATGCAGATCGAAGCAGACTATTTTTCACGTTCTGAATTTTTTTCATGTTTTTTTTTCCCTTTGGGTCTGTCTTCTTTCAAAACATGACTAATATTATAATATTTTTTGCATGATTGAACAAATTTAACCCATAACAAATTATTTACTGTCTCAGTGACGTTGGAGGTGATGGAGAAAAAAAATGCAACTCAAAATTTTTAAAAAATGAAAAATTGTTTTTACATGTAACAGAGGAAAATTAAAACACCATTTAAAAATAAAAGGGAGCTTTGATTAAAATTACCTCTGAGGCCCTTTTCAGCATACAATCTATGATTCTGTGAAAAGAGGAGGCTTGGGGCATATGGGTAGCAATGGTATCAGTCTGCACGTTCTTCACACACAACATGTTATCTACAAATCCAGGAATTTTCACTGACCACCCCTTCCTCCCCCATGTTGGAGATGCTCTCCCTCCCTCTTCATGTCCCTTGCTGGCTTCTGTGGCTTCACAGCTAAAGTCCAGTGTTCTGCAAGAAGCCTTTCACAATCCTTACTGTTAGCAGCTAGGTGGCGCTACAGTGAATAAAATGTCAGGCTAGGAGTCAGGAAGACCTGAGTTCAAATTTGACCTCAGGCAGTTACTAGCTGTGTGACCCTGGGCAAATCACTTAACCTTATTTGACTCTTCCTCATCTGTAAAATGAGCTGGAGAAGGAAATGGCAAACAACTCTAGTATCTCTGTCAAGAAAATCCCAAATAGTACCACAAAGAGTCAGACATGGCTGAAACAACTAAACAATGACAATACCCCCTTGAGATTTTCTCCAATTGATCACACACACACACACACACACACGTATATATGTATGTGTATATATGTATTTGCACCTATATGTGTATACATATACAGAGACAGATAAGACAAAGACAAAGAGATGAGATAGACAGACAAGACAGAGAAGCCAGCAGGCAAGCAGATAGACAAGAAAGATGGACAGAGGAAAAGACAGGGAGATAGAAAGGTAAAGATATGCACACATATACACATATAGTTGCAAGTACATACATGTGTATATTTACATATTTTGTGTGTAGGGAATCTTATTGGTACAGAGCAATTTGCAGGTGGTCTCCCTCCATTAGAGTCTGAATGCCTTTAGGAGAGAGACTGTTTTGGCTTTTCTTCATATCTCCAGCACCTAGCACATAGTAGGCACTTAATAAATGCTTGTTGACTTGTCGGATTGATGTCAACTATTTGAAAGACTTTCATGAGGGAGGAGGATTGGACTTATTCTGCTTTTCCCCAGAGAAAAGTCACCAGGAGTAGGAAGTAGAAGTTGTGAAGAGACGCATTTGGGGTTGGTGGTAGGAAAGACTTCTTTACAATATGGGATTCCTAAAATTATAATGGGAAGCGGGGTCAGATACAATGGTTTGTTCCTCTCCAGGGGTCTTCAGGAAGAGGCTCAGTGATTGTATGTTGAGTATCTTGGAGAAAGGCTCTTTGGAGGATTGGTAAGACACAACATTCTGTTGAGGTGCCTTTCAACTCTAAAATCTTGTGATTCTGTGACTTTGGAGAGCTTCTCTAAATCAATTTGAGTCAATTTAGTTCCCAGAGCCAGAGAGGTGGTGTAATGAATAAATGCTGGACTTGGAGTCGGGAGTTCCTGAATTGGAATTTTGCTTTGGACAGTTCCTACCTGTGTGACCCTAGGCAAGGTACCTCACCTTTGCATGCTTCAGTTTCCTTATCTGTAAAAAAGAATGTAAAGAGCTAGCTTCTACCTCCCAGGGTTGCTGTGAGGATCAACTTATATAATATGTAAAAAAGCATTTTGCAAATATTCAAATGCTATATGAATGTAAGTCATTATTATCGTTGTTGTTAGTTCAATTAAATTAAAAAATGATTTTAAAACTCCCTTCTACACGCCAGGTGCTCTCACTGCCAGAGATACAAAGACAGGAAGGAAAGCAGTCCCTGTTATCAGGGAACTTGCATTCCGGTAGCAGACAGAAGGGATGACCTTGATAGATAGATGACAGACAGACAGACAAGACAGATAAGCAAGCAGGCAAACAGACAAGAAAGATGAACAGATTGAAAGCCCCAGATGGATGGATGAATGGACAGACAGACAGACAGACAGATAGAAACTTGAAAAATTTATTAAGGAAGGAGACTGAAGGGGGACTCTGATAGTCCAGAGAATATTAAAAACACAAGAAGAATAACAATAGCATGACCTTCCTTATGACTTTTAGTCTGAACTCAATTTTTAAAAAGATGAGTAGTGCCAGGATATCATTATTATCATTACTGTTGCTGCTGCTGCTGCTGCTGCTGCTGACATGCCTGGCCTAGTATAGATACTTAATAAACGTTGGCTGACTATTTGGCTCAAATGAATTCAAGAGTCTAGAGTGAGTCCAAAGGAGAAAGATGAAGGCTTAAACCAAAATGATGATGGGAGCAGGAAGAGGATCTGATAGGAGATTCAGAGGGAAGAATGAGGTGGTGGGTTGGATAAAGGTCCCACAAATGACAGAAATGGAGGAGTGAAGGCATCTCAGAAGTGCCCACTCTGGGTGGTGCTGCTGATGCCACACTGGGGATTCAGGAGCCTAGCATGAGGTCCGTGATTCCCTCCAGTGAGACAAGGCAAGGTTACCTGGTGTTGATGGACGAGGGCTCCTAGAATCTGCTCCCCTAAAGAGGGGCAGGATGGGGTCTGATGGAAGAGTAAGTTATACCTGCTTCCCAGAGTACTGAGAGAGATAGGTGAGGAGGCCCCAGGTGGAGCCTTGGAATTATCTAACTAATCCCCAATAGGGTAGAGGTCTTTATCTCTATCCTTGAAAGGATATTGATGGCCACACAGTTGAAACAACAGGAAATGGCTTCTTTTCAGTTTGAAAGATACCATCTGTGGTCCTGGAGGGGATGGGGGCTGGCTTTTACCTCCACTTTGAGGCTGGAGCCCTGGGCTGTGACAAAGACCAGTGTCCCAGCACAGAACGATCCTTTGAAAGCTAGCAGACACAAGGAGGAGGGGAGCGATACTTGTCTCCCCCCCTCCCCACCTTTCCTTCCACCCCCCTTCTTTCCCGAGCTGGGGACGCTGTGTTTGTCACTCAGCTCTGCCAACCTCCAGCTGTCTGTCTAGACAACGCTCAGATGGGTTGCCAGGGAGGCTCCGTGCCGGCACGGCTGGGGCCTGCAGCAAGGAACTGAACACTCTGTGAGAAGGAGCCCACACGCAGGGTTGGCCATTTGGTAGCAGAGACAGCGGAAGAGTAGGGGAGGGGGCCCCCCTCCTTGATGGTACCCCAGCTCTGCAGCTCAGCCTTGATGATACCTTCCCTGTAGTAATGGGCCTTACAACCCCCCCACATCTCAGCCTTGGCCTCAGTCTCACCGGCCGACATCCACCTGGTATCCCCATGACCAGTTGGGGAAAAGCCATAATTTGAATCTCTTAAAAAGATGCCCCCACAAAAGCCCAGGATTGCTGAAGGAGCATGGGGCCTTGCTGCCACAGCATCCTCTGTCTGAACAGGGAGGACCCTTAGAACATGGAGTATAAAATGTCAGATGTGGGAAGGAACATGAATCTAAAATATAGACTATTAGAGCTTGGGGGAGGGGGCTCTAATTATAGATAAGGAAATACCAGACCAGACAGTTAACGCCACAATCAAACCAAGTTTGGTGTTTATTCAAAAGTTCCACAGTTTTGAAAGAAATTCAAATTTATATATGTACTTGCATATATGTTTGCGTGTATATTTAAACTTATATGTGTGTATACTATAACATGGATACCTTAGACTGTGGAATATATGTGTATGTTTATATGTGTTTGCACACACATATGCAATGTATGTGTGCATGTATATATATATATTTGAACATGTGTAACCTTAGATAGTCATTTTGCATCTCTTAAAGCCAAGTTTTATAAATATACACATACATATTCCACAGTCTGAGGTATGCATGTTATAGTACATACATATATATATATATATATATGAATACATATATACATGTCTTAGACTGTGGAACATAGAAGGTCAGATCTGGGAAGGCCCTTAGGCACAGAACAGCGAACGCCAGAGTCTGGAAGCTTCTCAGAAACTAACCCTCACCTTTCTATATAACTTTAAGATTTGTAAAGCACTTTCTATGCTATTTAATTGGGCCCTTGTGACATCCCTGGGAGGTAGGGGCTATTATTACTCCCTTTACACAGAGGAGGAAACTGAGGTTGAGCAAAGATGAGTGACTTGTCCAAGGTCATTCAGCTAATAAGTATTTGAGGCAGGATTTGAATTCAGGTCTTCCTGACTCCAAGTGTGGCACTCTCTCCACCCTGCTGTCCTACTGCTTGGATATGCAACCTTTGAAATAGAACACAGTCATGGCTGTACGGGAACCTTCATGGGTCCCCAGGTTTGGAACTGGAAAGAGACATTAAAACCATCGATTCTTGTTGCCATCATCTTTCAGAGGAAGAGCCTCAGAAAAGGTGACACACACCTAGTGAGTGGCAGAGATCGGCATCAGAACTCAGCTCTCTTGGGTTCCAATGCTGTTGATAGACTGGGGATCTTCAGACAGGAAATGAATGACCATGGCGTATATGCATTGTAAAGAGGGTTTGAGGACAACAGGAAGCCCTGATGACTCTTCCCTGTTCAGAAATTCCATGAATCCCCGACTCTTGAGACCTTCCCTTGACTACAGTCATAATGAAATCCGTCTGGATTCAGCCGCAGCCGCTGCCTCTGGAAGGCGGAGCAGGCTCTCCGGGCCTCTGGGGCAGAGTGGGGGCCACAGTCTCAGGACAGACCTAGGTTAAACCTTGCCCCTGCTCTGTGCTGGGTGACCTCATGCAAACCACTTCCCTTTCTCATCCAGAAAAGGGGGATAACCATAGTGCAACTTCTCGCAGGACAAGTGAGATGTCATGAGGGGTTTGTTGTAGCTGTGACTGCTCAGCCCCTCCTTGGCCCTTAGCACAGCTTCATTCATGAGTTTACACAATCTTACTTTTTCCTGGGCTATTGAGAGTATACTTGCTGCATATTCAACAGGATCCTTTCAATCAATCAACTAAACAAAGGAACCACAATTTCTTCTCAGTCTACCATGTGCTGGGCACTGATGTATTTATTTACTGGATAGACCCAGCCCCTGCCTTAAGAAGCTTACACCCTGGTAAGTCAATAAACATTGATGAAACATTCACGATATGCCCTGTGTAGGGCTAACCCCTGAAGATTCCAATACAAAAAGCTGCTCTGCCCTCAAGGAGCCTACCATCTAATGAGAGGAGACAAGATACACTAAAAGCTGACAGGGGTGAAGGGGGCAGGATGGGGGTGAATGTTCCCCATAAGGGATGGTGGCCTCCAGTCCAAAGAGGAGATGCAGCATAGACTTCCTTCGGCGCTTGCTGCTCCCTGGTAAAGATGGTCTCTCAGAGGGGAAGGTATTGGCATTTGGAGGGGGATGACTGAGAAAGGCTTTCTGCAGGAAGTCAGGAAAATGAACAGGCAGAGATGAGGAGGGAGAATATGCTAGGCAAAGGTGCGGAGGTAGGAGATGCTTCAGCACTGGGTATGAGGAACAGCCAGTAGTGTGGGCAGGTAGAGGAGGGGTCCACGAGAAGACTGGCAAAGTATGATGGGACTGGACTGTGAGGAGCTTTAAGGGACAAAGAACCTTTTTTTTTTTTTTTTTTTTTTTTTTTTTGCAGGGCAGTGAGGGTTAAGTGACTTGCCCAGGGTCACACCGCTAGTTAGTGTCAAGTGTCTGAGGCAGGATTTGAACTCAGGTCCTCCTGAATCCAAGGCTGGTGCTTTATCCACTGCACCACCTACCTGCCCCCCCCAAGAACTTTTTTATTTATGATCCTTGTGGTAATAGGGAGCCACTGAAATTTATTGATGGGGGGGGGGAGCATGGTCAGACCTGAGCTCTGAGGAAATCCTTTTGACAGGAGAGCAGAAAATGGGGAGTTTCTTAAGGTAGAGAGATCAGTTAGGAGGTGATAGCAACAGTCTTGGTGAGAGGTGATGAGGATCTGAACTAGGTGGTGATTGTGTGAGCAGAGTGGATGGGACCTCTCTTAGAGATATTGTAGATGTGGTGGCTGATTGTGCATGTGGGGTGACTGAGTCAGGAGTAGGGATTGACCCTAAGTGCACAATCTGGGATGACCAAGAGAACTGTGGTTCCAACCCCTCTCCAGTTCCTCTCCCCGCCCAGAAAGCAAAGTGAGCACGAGCAGGAGAGAAACCAGCAGAAAAATGAAATGGTGGGGCATAGAACATAAAAGCAAGGAAGGAACCTGGAACAAAGATCAGTGTGGGCAGGATGTTTGAATAGAAGAGCAGGGGAGGGGGCCTTCCCAATCTTCCCCAGCCCCTGATTCCACCAAAGACGACTCCTCATCAGCAAGGTGACTTGTCCAAGGTCCTACATTCTTAGGGTCATGATGCTGCCATGATTATTCTGTGCAAAGGAATATTGGAGGCACCATCAAAATTAAATATTACTTGGTGACCTTTGTTTGTAGGCATGACTCATTTATACCCATCATAGCCCATGGATCTCATCAAGCCCTTATTTTAGGAGGAAATCCAGGTCAGCAAAAATTGCCCAAGGTAAAAAGTCCTTTCCCATGTATAGTATTTCATCCCCATCCTCCTCTACCTTTCTGACTAAGAGAGAGGAAGGAAGAGGGAATACACATTTACACCTCACCTACTATGTGCCAGGCACTGTAGTAAATGTTCTTTACAAATACAACCTCATTCGAGCCTCGTGACAACCCTGAAGATGGATGTTGTTATTACAATTGAGGAAATGGGAGTGACTTGCCCAGGGTCACATGACTAGTGAGAGGGTGAGGCCAGATTTGAACTCAGTTCTTCCTGACTCCAGGCTCAGAGCTCCATCCTCTGCACCATTGACACTCTCCTTGCGAGGGAAATGTGTTTCTTCATCCATTGATTGGGAGTAAGAGTATTCATTGCAGTTAAGCTCAGTTCAATACTCATGTAGTAGTAATTTTATTTAGACCATTGTAAGCATGCCTTTAGTGGCTGGTTGTGTGAACTCAGGTTTGTGTAACTTAGGGCTCCTGCCTCTAAGTCTGGTAAGATGATTAAACTGAGTTCAAAATCAAACCCCCAACTGAAAAGTAGGAGAAAATTAGAAGGAAAAAACATGGCAAGGCATGGACAAACTGACATAGAAAGAAGACTAGACAGCTGAAAAAACAACATTGTACCATAGGTCTAGAGCTAGAAAGGATCTCAGAGCCCTGAGCAGTCTCCAGCCTCACTTCACAAGGGAGGAACTGAGGCTGATCGAAGTTCTATGACTTGCCTGTGGGCACATAGCTAGTGATCAATCCAGCAACTCCTAACCAGCAGTTATCCTATCTCACAACTGATTGGAGATGAGGGTGAATGAGGACAATTTGAAGATGGCACTAAAATTACAAACCCAGGAATGGGAAGAATGATGTGTATGGATTGGAGTGAGGTGTGATAAGGCAGAAAACATGGCACCAAAGCCCTTTAACCCCCCCCCCCCCAAGGGGAGTTGTTATTTGCTTCTTGAAGTAGTACAGACCTGCTGGAGTTAGGGGCTGATGTTAAGAAACAATAACTTGTATTCTGATAGTGTCTCACGCTTTACAAAGTACGATTCCCTCATCAGAACACCCTGAGGTGAGTGGACAAGTACTGATGTGCCCATTTTCAGGGCCTCAGAGCGGGTGAACCTCAGAGGCAGGACTGCCCATCCTTAGCGCTTGCTGCTGCTGGCACCTGTGGCCTCTGGCTGGGCATGGCTGGATGACATCATGGAGCGAGTCTCGGGTGGCCAAGTCTGGGTTGGAGCAGGTTGGGTGGGCAGCCTTGAGTTCTTTTTCTATCCTTCCTCATCCTTGGAGACCCCACTCAAGGCTGTCTACTCCATGAAGACTTCTTTATTCCAGCTATGGATGATGACCTCCCTCCTGGGTCTTCAGGTAAGACCCTTCTCAACACTCTTTTCTCTTAGAATGGTGAGTTGTCCTTAGTGGGGCTACCCCTTATCAGGCTATGAGCTCCACAAAGTGTGTTCCCCCCCCCTCCGGGGCTGGCACTGTGCTCTTTACATGGAGGGTCTTAGTGAGGGTTCTGCTGAATGGACAAAGGCCGCATGGCGTGGTGGATGATGCCCTGGGCCTACAGCGAGGGGTGACCCTCTTTCTTCAGGGCCTCATCGGAGCCCAGGAGAGGGGGTGGTGAGTGGGTCTGCTAGCCAGATAGATGGTCTCTGGCTGCGACCACTCAGTCTTCCTTGGGGCGGCAGAAGAGGAGCCACTCTGGGAGGTTTCAGGCCCGAGGCGCCCCCCCCAGGTGAGAAGCGCTCCTGCTGCCTGAGGGCGCACAGGAAGCCCCTCTGGGGCTCCCCTCCCCCCCTTGGCACTCTGGCTGCAGGCTGGCTTTCCTTTGACAGGCAGGAAGTTCCGCCGTGAGTCACGCTCGGGGCCCCTAGATTTCAGCCTGCCTCTGCATGCTGCCGGTGGGAGAATGAGTCATCCCTTCCCCCTGACCTCACCGGGGAGCAGGAGCTGGCCTGCTCCGCCCAGATGCACGGGGAGCCTGCGGGCCTTGGGAGGGGGATGACAGAAAACCAAAACAAAGCTCCCCCCTCCAGAAGGCCATAAGCTGGTATGGTGGGAAACCTCGGGGAAGCTTCCCCAGCTCACCCAGTGGTCAGCCAGACCTGGGGGAAATGGGCAAGCCCAGCCCAGCAGGCAGGATGTCCTGTTGGAGGGGCCAGGATCTCAGGGGAGTCCTACAGCGAGAAGTGGAGGTCAAGGGCAGGCCAGGCACCGATGGGAAAGAGCCAAGATGAGCCTTCCAGAGGCCTGGCTTTTGTCCTGGCTCCAGCCTTCCCAAGAGTGTGACTCAAGGCGGGGCCTCCCTGGGCCTTGCTTGCTTTCCCCTCGGCAAGGACAACTCACCGGGATGTTTGCAAAGCAGGACACAGCGTTAGCTCACTGGAACCTCAGAAGAGCCCAGAGGGTTAAGAATGATTGGCATTATCATCCCTATTTTTCAGATGAGAAGACAGAGGCTCAGAATGTTGGGCAACTTGCCCATGGTCATCTATTCATTCAACAAGAATTTATTAAATAACTATTATACTAGGCAAGGAACAGTATGGTGCAATGGTCAGAACCAGGATGTGTGTAGAGGGTGGGGAGGAGAGACAGAGAGAGGGAGAGACAGTGACAAAGAGACAGAGAGAGGGACAGAGAGAAAGAGAGGGACAGAGAGAGAGAGAGACAGAAAGACAGAGAGAGACAGAGACAGAGAGACAGACAGAGAGACAAAGACAGAGAGAGAGAGACAGAGAGAGGGAGAGACAGAGACAAAGAGACAGAGAGAGAAACAGAGAGAGACACACACACACAGAGACAGAGAGACAGACAGAGAGAGAGACAGACAGAGAGAGGGAGAGACAGAGACAAAGAGACAGAGAGAGGGACAGAGAGAGGGAGAGACAGAGACAAAGAGAGGGACAGAGAGAGAGGGGGCAGAGAGAAAGACAGAGAGAGAAAGAGATAGAGAGACAGAGATAGAGAGACAGAGAATGAGACAGAGAGGAAGAGAGACAGAGAGACAGACAGAGACAGAGAGAAAGAGATAGACAGAGACAGAGAGACAGACAGAGACAGAGAGAAAGAGACAGAGAGAGAAAGAAAGAGATGGAGAGAAAGAGAGACAGAGAGGGACAGAGAGACAGATAAAGATAGAGAGATAGATACAGAGAGACATAGCTATACAGAGACACAGAGACAGAGAGACAGACCGACACAGAATCTCGCTTATAGTCGTATCTGTATAGAGGATTGCTGAGAATATGCCCTTTGCTTCTGCTTAATGGAGCCTGCTCTGCATCTCCAGGCTTTGAAAGCTTCCTGGGACCTTTTGAGGTTCAGTGAGCTGCCCAGGATCCCAGGGCCAGGCTGTGTCAGAGTCGGGAGGGGTGGAAGGTGGGGGAGGACTTGAGCTCACTTCTTCCTGATGACATCTGAACCTCTCTAGCCACACTGCCTCTCAGGAAACAAAGAGAAAAACAAACCAAGCACTCTGATTAAGAAGTAATACACAGAGTTAAATACAATACAAGAAATTTCAGAGAGGGAGCTCACACTCTGCAGCGTATAAATACAGAAAGCACCACTTGAACCCAGAGCCCTGCTGAGTCTCTTTCTATTTCACTAGGATTGCCTCAGAATAACTGGAAATAACAATCCTTCTGTGGCGGGGCTATTGTGGTGGATTAAAAGCGGTGGGCCAATGTGATGAGGCCATCAGAATGTCAGCTCCCATTGGGGTCATTCAATCTGATTTATGCTTATTGTCTTGGGCAAACACGTCGGGGAAAGAAAGCATGATCTGTCCCAGAGAGAAGGGCAGGGTGGTGTTGAGCCCCCTCTCACTTGGAGATCTGTTCTTCTTCTACTTTGGGGTGAACTTGAGTTTCAGGGTCCCCCAGTTTTAAATGAGGATCCTAGACTTATCCTCAAAAGGGATGGGTGATCTTAGCAGTCATGAGCTAAGGGAGGGGTCCCCAGAAAGTCACCTATCTCAACCCCTTCATTTTATAGGAGAGACAATGGAATCCCAGGGAGGCTGGTGGCTTGCCAAAGCCTCTGGTGGGCTCTGCCCTCTTTGGAGGTCCTTAGGTTAAGGCTGGATGGTCCCTCGTTGGGCATGTTATGGTGGGCATTCCTCTTTCAGCTGTGGCTCAGAGGAGACCCCTGTCCCAGCTCTGAGATGGTGTGATTGGTTAATATCTGCATACCACCAATACCTCAGGATTCTTACATCCTCCCCCAAAGCATCCTCCCTCACATCACCCAATTCTGAAGGATGGCACCAGTATGGAGAGCGCTGGAGGCTCACCCCTTATGTCAGGGGGCTCAGAACTGGCATTAGAAACCACTCATGATGTTAACCTGGAACATCAAGGTTCACAAAGGAGATGGTTCCTGGCCAGGCAGTCGGGCTTACGTAGCTTGTCTTAGATGAGCCTTGACATCCTGCCCATCCATGAGATTCCTTGATTCCTCTCAGAATCCCTGTGAGAGAGGTTGGTATAAGTATTGGGATCCCCACTGGACAGGTCAGTCAACAAGGATAGTAAGGGTTCACACTTACATAAGGCTTTGACACTTGTGAAGTGTGTTACACATGTATTCTTCTTTGCTTCTCACAACAACCCTACAAGGTAAGCACCATTGTCATCCTCAGCTTACTGTTGAGGAAACTGAGGCTCGGGGACATTAAGCCCCTGACTTTCCCAGGGGCTAGTATTTGAGGCAGGATTCAAACTCACGTCTTGTGATCTTCTCACCTATCACTCCATCCATTTCACCACCTGGTTGCCCTCATGATAAACATTTATTAAGAAAAATGTGGGGGCAGCTAGGTGGGGCAGTGGATAAAGCACCAACCCTGGATTCAGTGAGTGCCCCTTTGTAGAAAGAACAGGAATGAGCCAGAAAGCATTTGGAGGAGGGTAACCAGGCTGGCTGATTTCCTGATATAGAAAGATCAATCAAAGGAGTTGAGCCTATTTATCCAGGAGAAGAAAAGATCTGGTGCAGAGGGAAGGGGCACGATGACGATGACGTATTCAAGTATCTAATGGGCTGTCATGAAGAAGGGTCGATACTGAATGCTTTATTTCTCTACTGAATGCTGACAAATAGCTCCCAAGGATCTCGATTGTCTTTGGGGTTTATTATAATGGAAATTGTCCTGCATTTAGTGTCTAATAAATGCAATTCTCCCATTAAGCAAAATGATGGGATGACCATTCTCTCAGTAAAGGTCTCTTGTTTCCTCCCACTCCCAAGAAGCATCCTATCTCTTGGTCATAGTCAGCTCTGGGATTTTACAAGAGTTTGTTGGTTGGGAAAGAGCCCTCAACTTCTCATTCATTCATTTTCCCCAGTAGAGAGAGTGTGCCATTGATGAAATCAGGAAACTTAAAATGTCACAGCGTCCTCGGATCGTCTCTATGCTAATCTTTACATTCAGTTTTGCTCCAAGTTACATTCACCAGCTTTTCTCACATTATTCCCTTTACACACTTTAGAGCTTGTTCAATCCATCTTGTCAACCCCCCCCCATCACAGCCCCCCAAATCTGGGATGTACTCCTTTCTCAACTCTACCTGCTAAAATGCTTCTGTGGTTTCAGGAGCCACATGCTGTGTGAAGACTCTGAGATACTCAGTGATGAGAAATCACACTCTCCTTCCTCTGATGTCCCAAGGGTACAAAGAGGCAGGGTACTGCCCCAGTCACAAGGACCTGGCTTTGCCCCCACTCTCCCAGCACACACATGTACCTGCATCCACATGCACATACACATATACATGTACATGTATGTATTGGCTTTGTGACCTGGGTCACATTACTAAAACTCTTGGTGATTCAAGCCGTTTTCTAAGTTTAATTTGCAGAGAAAGTGATAGAAGGCATTTCTTCCCTGGAGTTCCCTATGATATCACAGATCCTGTTCCCCCAAAAGAGATAAAACTCCTGCTCTGTGCCTCTCTTTTCCTCCGGTGGCCCCTGTGACCTCCTGCATCACATATGAAGCCCTCTGTTTGGCAGGTAAAGAAGACCTCACAGCCTGTTCCATGCTCACCTTTTCAGTCTTCTTAGAACTGACTCTTCCACATACTTTATGGTCCAGCCCTTCCCCTTGGTAGTCCCATCCCTCTGAGGTGACTTTCCATTTCTACTGTATACTTCTTGGGTTACAGATGTGTGCTACATAGGTCATTTAAGTAGATCACTGTTGAGGAAGGGCTGGCACACTCCTGGAGTGCCTTGAAGGCGCCAGGCTTTGAGAGAGCTGTCGGGCTAGAATTAGGTCTATCTGCTCCCTGCTCCCCAGTAGAAATGGTCTAGGGTAGAGGTGTCTAACAGAACACTCTTCCTGGATTGGAACCATATTCAAATGTAATTGGGAACTATTTAACAAAACAGATTCAAATACAATAAAATGTAGATAATGTTACTCTGTGGTTTCGGATCAATTTGAAGACCCTGGTCTAGGGAACAAGAGGTTTAGAACAAAGGCTGCTTCCATTATTACTTTTAATGGAGGGGGGGGGTGTAGATGATATCGTCTATTCACTATCTTGGCTTCTTCCCTACATGCTGGGCTCACAAAAGTCATCACAAATAATGAATACCAAGTAAACTCACTTATCCAAGCAGAAGAATAAAGAGAAATCGGAGAAGTTTTACAGATTAGAATATAACAAAGCCATAAGAGCTAATGAGCTCTTTAGCTGGGAGAAAGACAAGATCTTATCTCACACTGGAAGAGAGAGAATAATATCATCAAAGGAGTTTCATTCTCAGCAGACTAGACTTTTGAGCCAGCCCATAGGTTCAAGGAGACCATCTTCTCTTGCACCCTATGTAATTCTTAATCCCCACCCCCAGCACCACCTTCATGGAGTTTCTTCCACATGTTTGTTTCTTCCTCTAATCAAGTGTTTTTTCCAAGAATATTTCTTGGAACCCACTCAACAAATCCTTTGTGGTGCTCACCGTTCTCTTGCCCATCAGAAATCACATTTCCCACAGTTCCACAGTTGCAGCACATGACACAGGGGTGCTCCCCCCATTCCCCAAACTCCACCTGGGTAAGAACCAGGTTACACTTGACCCCATGACATTTTCCTAACTCAATCCAACAGAACTATGAGTAAAGCACTTGTGAAGCACTCAGGATGCAAAAACCCCCAAATGTTCATGCTGTCAAGCAATTCACATTCTTATTGTGAGATACAAGATGAAAACAAGAAAGTGTGAATGTGATCATTTGAAAAGGCAGGGTTCATAGATAATTGGGGAATTAGGAGAGTCTTCCTGTAGGAGGTGAAGGCTGAGCTGAGCCTCAAAGGAAGCTGGTGATTCTGAGAGGCAGAGGTGAGGAAGAATGCATTCCAAGCCTGGGTTGGGGGGCACCTGTTCATTGTCATGGAGATAGGAATGGTAAAGCCAAGTACATTATCACTTTAGCTCATTTGAGCTGTAATATAGTGTGCAAGGGGCAAATAAGTGGCACAGTGGATAGAGGGCTGTGTCCGGAGTCAGGGAGATTCATCTTCCTGAGTTCAAATCTGGCCTCAAGCACTTCCTAGCTGGGTGACCCTGGGCACATCACTTCACCCTGTTTGCCTCAGTTTCTTCATCTGTAAAATGAGCTGGAGCAGGAAATGGCAAACCCCTCCAGTGTCTCTAGCAAGAAAACCCCAATGGGGACATGGAAGAGTTGGACTTGACTGAGAAACAGTTCAACCACAACTCAGTGATACAAATACAAACAAGTAAATGAGACAGTGTCTATCTTCAAGAGGATTTCATTCTAATTAATAAAGACAATACATTGAGAAGAAATGGAAGATGTTGGAGGGGAAGAAAGATTCACCTTATGGAGCAATGGAGAGGACAGGACCTGAGTTCCAGCAAGGTAAGCGTGCAATTGGCTTGGCAGAGCCCAGGGTGACTCAATAAGCAGTGTCCAAGGTCCTGGTGGGAGATGGGGGAGAAGGTGGAGATGATGACTTGGTATAGAGGTGGATGGGAAATGACAAATTGAGGAGTTTGCCTTTTATGTCAGAGGCAATAGGGATTCACTGACAGCACTTGAGCAGGGGAGGGGCATGGTTTGATTTGCACTTAGGCACCAGTAATGTTTTTGGACATACATGCCATGTGGCACATTACAATTTATTATACTATAAGGTCTTCAGGGGCAAGGTTGGAGATTTGTTTTGTCTCCCCATTTCTTGGGTTAGTACCTTATATGTAGTAGGTGCATAATAATTGCTTCTAGCCTTGTATTAAGATGCCTGCCATTCTGGAACCATACTGAGTGCTTACATCAAGGACTTTGTGTGCAACATGTGTTTGGGTTATTCATGGCTCTCTCAGCAGTGAAAAAAACCATGAGCTGTGCACTGCACGTGGGCCAATAAATCACTAGGAGCTGATGATTGCCACGAGAGCCAGTGCCAAGCAAAGGAAGCCACAAAGCTTCAGATCATTGTAAGTGACTCCTACTGTGCACAGTCCTCCTTAGGAAGGCAGCCAGTGCTTTAGATCCCTGGCCTCTGAGGGGTGGGTATGAAGGCTTGGAGTCTGGGGAATCAATAGGGAAGCAGGGCCAGATGAAGCCAAGAAGGACACCAGACTCTATGAGACATTACCCATTCCATTCCCACTGGAGAGGACCTGTGATGTTATGGCTACAGGATTCACTTGGGACTCATAGGAAACTGAGTTCCAGTCCTGCAGCTGACAGGGGCTCTAGGAAAATCCTCAACCCCCTCAGTGTCCCAGAAAACTTTGAAGACTTGGGAATGAGAGATTATGGATGTGGGCAAAAATTTGTAAAAAGTCGCTTTGAGAGGATGGTATTATATGGGACAGGATAGTTTTCACACATTAAAAGGGTTGTCTGCCACTCAGAAGAGGGATCAGCCATGGAATGTTGGGGGCCTCAGTTGTGGAACTGGGAGAAAGGACCATTGTTGAAGCAAGCCATATTTTGAGCTGATTTTAGGGAAAGCCTCCTAAACCTCAGAGCTTTTGAAAGTGAGGTGGGCTGTTGGAAGAGTGAGTGGGGACCTTGTTCTTGAGGCTAATCTTGGAATTTCACTTCAGTGAATGACATGGAAAGGACCCTTGCTGATGGACAGGGCTGGATTGGGTGGCCCCGGGGACCTTTGTAGCTCCCTTAAATGCTTTGTCTAAAAATAGGGTACTGAGCAATCATGAACCACATAGTGCTTGGTGCCAAGGAAAGAATCCTGAACCAGGAATGCAAGGACCTGGACTTGGTTACTAACTCAGATTTTAAGCCAGGTCAGTAAGTCAATAAGAATTGATTAAGCACTTGCTGTGTACTAGGCACTGTGTAAAGAGCTGGTGATACAAAAAGAGGCAAAGGGCAGTCCCGGCCCTGAAGAAGCTCACAAACTAATGTCCTTCTTCTCTGCATCCAAGGTTCTTCCCCTCAACTCTGTATTATCTGGATAGTGTAATGATAATTGGCATTTACATAACAAAGCAAAGTCTACAAAATACTTGACTTATATCAGGTAATTTGAGCTTCAATAGCAACCCTAGGAAGTGGGCATTAGTGATATTCTAATGATTTCACAGATGAGAACACTGAGGTTCAGAGAATTATAGTGTCTCAATCAATACCACAGAGATGGTAAGGCAAGATTTGAAGTCAGGTTTTTCCTAATTTTCACATTGATTCTATAACCTGTTTCCTCACCTGTGTTTCTTTCTCCATAAAATGGGCCTCAGGGTTTTCTACCCTGTAAAATGGGAATAAAAATAGCACCTACCTTATAGAGTTGTGGGGTTCAAATGAGATAATACATTTATAGGACTTTTGAAAAATCTCTAGGGTCAGATGGGTTTACAAGTGAATTGTACCAAACATTTAAAGATCAATTAATTTCAATACTATACATATTAATTGGAAAAATTAGTGAAGGAGTTCCACCAAATTCTTTTTTATGACACAAATACCGTGTTGATACAAAACCAGGCAGAGCCAAAACAGAGAAAGAAAATTATAGACCAATTTCCCTAATGAACATTGATGCAAAAATCTTAAATAAGATATTAGCAAGGAGATTACAGCAAGTCATCACCAGGATAATACACTATGATCAGGTGGGATTTACACCAGGAATGTAGGGCTGGTTCAACATTAGGAAAACTATCAACATAATCAACCACATCAATAAGAAAGCTAAACAAAATCATATGATTATCTCCATAGATACAGAGAAAACTTTTGATAAAATACACCACCCATTCCTAATAAAAACACTAGAGAGCTTAGCAATATGTGGAGCTTTCCTTAAAATAATAAGCGGTATCTACCTAAAACCATCAGCAAACATTATATGTAATGGGGATAAGTTAGAGGTATTCCCAGGGATGTCCACTATCACCTCTATTATTTAATATTGTACTAGAAATATTAGCTTTAGCAATAAGAGGAATTAAATAAAAATTAAATAAAAGGAATTAAAATAATTAGAATAGGCAAGGAGGAAACAAAACTATAGTACTTTTGAAACTTTAATGCACAAGTAAATACTGGCTGTTGTTTTTGTGAACTATATCATATAGTGATGGAGTTCCTCAGAACTTCTGAAATATTTGAACCAGAAATAAATTTAGATATCACCAAATTCAAGGTGAAGACACAAACTTTTAGACTAATTATGTCTATAAAAATGGAAATTCATCTGTGCTGCTGGTTAACAGGAATCAGACACAATGTATAAGAAAGAAAAAGCTACAAAATTTGTTTTTTGTCTGTGAGAAGCAGAGATACTTTTACAAAGAGAAATAAATTTTAATGACTGGAAATGGATAATTTTATATCTTGAGTAGAAATGGAAATAATACCAAGAGGAATTGGAACTATGTGACTTTCAGAGAGAATGGACTCCAAAAGCGCTGTGGTCTTGGATGATGAAAGCTTTGCAGACATCATTAAAGTAGACCTCAGAGGTCATATTAATGACTATTGGGAAATGGGACCCATATGGGGAAAAGCATAAACTAAAAACTGCCAAAGACGAGTGAAGTCTTTAGAACTGCCAGTGAGAGGGTCACTTTCTCATGAATATTGTTAAGGAGTAGAAAAGTGGTGGCAAAGCAAGATGGTGGTCAGGCTGGATGAAATTTCAGCCTTGCTTGGCACACAAAGAGTTTCGCTTTTATCCAATGGTGGGTGGTGGTAGGGAATGCTGCCATGTGAAATTGCAATTCACATTCTCTAAGCTACCTCTTTATTAGACATAATATCCTTCTTACTTATAATACTTCATAATAAATATGCCCTTCTTACTTAGGATGAAGTTCCACGTAGAATATTAGAACTAAGAACTAGTCAATATAGTTTCTGCTGGAAAACCACAGCTGAGGGAAAACTGTGTCTTCTTAGCAGTACCTAACCCACTCATAATTACCTTTAATGTCTAATTTCTCCACTCCCATTTTGGTGTTTGGATTAGACTAGATAAATAAGTGGAATCCCTTCCAATTCTGATCATCTGATTAGCTGATGGGATTAATAAATGGAAAGAAGCTACTTCCTATTTGTTCATACCCATACATGTCAGCTTTATCCCTCTTGGCTTCCTATAAGACTCTACCATCCCATTCCATTAAGGTTTATGGAATTATATTTTCCCCATGGTTATTTTCACAGGTTCCTCTCTGCTCTCTTTCTTCATTCCTGCCCTTTCAAATCCCTAACATCCTTCAAGACATAACTCATGTGCTACCTCCCCTCAAGAAGTCTTTCTTGATTCCCTCAGTTGTTGTTGTTCTCTCTCCATCATACATTTATTTAACTCCATGTATATTTTAGTATTTGGGATCTGGTGGTTGGGCTGTGCACTCACGAGTTGGCAACATCGACCCTCAACCATCTCTACTTGCTACTGGATTATTTCCTCAATTTTCATCCCAGTTTCTCTTTTTTGTTAGACTTTTATTTTCCAAATTACATGTAAAAGCAAATTTTGACATCAACTTTTTTTTAAACTTTGTGTTCTGTGAGATTTAAAATTGGATATTAGATCATAAATCTCCCCTCTTTAACCTTTCCCTTAATTTATCTCCCAGACTAGTAAATGGAAGAAGCTTCTGGTTTTCTAGTTAGAGCTTTTATTGTATGGTAGTCACAAGGTGATGTTGATTAGAAGGATAGGAAAGTAGAAATACAATACAAATTGTCTTAAGTCTAAGCTTAGTCTATATTCCATATAAAACTCACCAAAAGCCGAAGGCCAGCTTTGGGGAGAGAGAGAGAGACTGTGTCAAGCGCGTGCTGCTGCTAACCTCGAGCCGGGCCCAGTCGAACTCTTGTCAGCATCAGCCTGTGCAGCACAGTCAGGAGACCAGCAGAGCAGGAAAAAGTCCCCACTTCCATTCTCTCCTTGCCTTTTAAGCTCGCACCCCAGAAGTTGAGTGCATAGCAGGCGGACTGGCGTGCGTAGCTCATGCCGTTGGTCTCCTCCCTGAAAGGGTGGTTCATATTTTTTTACCACATTTCCCCCCTTTGCTTCCTCAAGAAACGGAATGTTTCCTTGATGGAACAGTAAAAAGAATATAATAACTATTGCTAACTAATAATATGTGAACAACAATATAGAAAAGGAACAGAGGAAAGTTTTGTCCAGAGGGGCGATTTTTTTTGTCCTCATGAACCAATGCTTTGACATTAGTCTTGCAAAGGGAGAGCCTCTGCATAGAGTACATGTTACAGATGGCATATAATAACAGAAAGGAGATAGTAAAGACTAATAAAGCAAAACAGTTCATATGAAGTCTCTGAGTTCTCTTATCTTCTTGAAGTGGTAAGATGTCATCAGGAGGAAAATGGATTCTGGTCTGGAAAACTGGATTCTGGACTCTGGTCTGGAAAGCTGGATTCTGGACTCTGGTCTGGAAAGCTGGATTATCTTCTTTAACTGTTTGAATTGCTGTATTTTTACTAAACCTTTTATTTCTCTCAAATGTTATAACTAATTTGTTTATGTCTCTCTCTGTCTCTGTGTCTGTCTCTGTCACATACACACACACACACAAACTAGGCTTGATAATCATTGATGCTTAAAAAATACAACAAAACAAAACAGAAAAAAACTTAAAAATAAATTATTTTTAAAAGAATTCTATTGCTCATACTCTTTGTTATAGTAGAAAATACTAAAACAAAGACGTAAAATAATTATTTATAATTTATCACAGTAAAATTCATAGCCATAGTCATTTCTATGCTCTTAAAAATCAGGGTAATGAGATGTGAAATATAATATTCTACCCACCCTGCCCTGATTCTAAAAACTGCTTTCTTTCTCTCATTTAGGAATTTAAAGTTGTTCAAGAATAATCTTCAGGGTAACTTCTCCATTGCATTTCTTCTCTAGGGTTAAACTTATTTCTCCAAATATCTCTTTGATCTATATCAAAAATGACTCCTTTAGTTTCTCAGGAGAAAATTTCTCTTAGTTCTTTCTCTCTGTGCATCACAGTGTCTCTTAACAATGTGAGTAATCATAGCTCCACAAGATTCCATACCTCTTAAAATGTGATAAACAATAGTCAGAGCATCCATGGGAGGGATTGCAGTAACATGCTCTGCTTTTCCTTGCTGTTCCTTGTACAGAACAATCCGTGTTTTAACTTTTTTCTGGTTGGCCCCCATGCCTGGAATGCTCTGCCTCCTGGCTTCCTTTAAGTCCCAGGTAAATTTCTACTTTCTACAAGAATCCTTGCCTATTCCTCCTTAATACTGGTGCCTTCCCTCTTTTTAATATTTCTAATCTGTCCTGTATAGATCTTGTTTATATGTTATCTCTCCCATTAAATGGTGAAGTCCTTGAAAGCAGAAAATATGAGCTCCTTGCCTTTTTTTGTAACTTGAGTTCTTAGCACAGTGCCTGGAACATGGTTGACTCTTAGTAAATGCTTGTTGACTTACTGATATTACATGCATACTCACATATGTATAATATCATATATGTGCACAAACATGTGTATACATGTATTTAAATATATAAATATATCTAGCTGTTTAAGTGCACGCATTGTGCATACATGCATGTGTATAAGCCTATCCATCTTTCATTTACTTATCTGCATGTACATTGTATACTGTAGTAGAATGTAAGCACCTTGAGGACAAGAACTGTCTCACGTTCATATTGTTATCTCAGTATCCAACATAATTCCTGAAACATAGTAATTGCTTCACAAATGCTCATGGAATCAAATTAAACTCTGAAATTCTGTGATCTGAGTAATGGCTGATGATGGTGTCAGGTTTCAGAACCCCCATTGTGGAATGCTCATCCACCAAGCCCCAAACCAGCAACTCTTCTGTAACTAACAGGCTTAGAGAGCTGCCTGAAGCATCAATCATTTAAATCCTTTCCTATGGTCACACAACTTGAGTGTGTGAGAATAAGAATATGGACTCATCTTCCTAAGTTGAAGTTGGCTTTATTCTCCACTAAATTAATACCATGTCACTGCATTAGATAGGTACATTAAAGAGGCAAAAAGTGTAATGGGAAATGGATAACTGTCTGTCCCTCTCTGCTACAGTGATTGTGGCAGATGCCAGGAGAGGAACAAAGGAATAGATTGGCCCGCCAAGTTTTCCATATGTCTAAGGACCACTTCAGGAGCATTTAATCTTTGGGTTAATTATGTGATTGCAAATTTTGTCTTAATTTCTCCATCTAGAGAGAGGGAGAAAAAAAAGAAGGAAGAGGAGGAAGAGGAGGAGGAGAATAAGGAGGAGAGGGAGGAGAATAAGGAGAAGAAAGAGGAGGAGGAGAAGCAGCATCAAGGAGTAGTGGTAATAGTAAGAGGAGGAGGAAATGGAGGAGGAGATGGAGGAGGAAGAGAGGGGGAGGGAGAGGGGGATGGAGAAGGAGGAGAGGAGGAGAAGGAAGAGCAAAAGAGGAAAAAGAAGAAGATGAAGAAGAAGAAAAAGAAGAAAGATGAGCAGGAGGAAGAGGAGAAGGAGGTAGAGGTTGGGGAGCACAGGGGATTCTCAGTACAAGGGAAAAACCTTACCCAGAGGAAATTTAGCTGATGATTTAGAGCAGGTCATTTCCCATCTGCTGTGCAATAAACAGCCAGTAGAACCCGTCCCAAGGCCCAGGTCCTGAATAATCATTTTCCCGCTGATGGTATTTGTTCAGCTGTTACAGGACCAAAGTGGCAGCTGGAAAGGAACTCCCTCACTGCCCATAAGAAAAGTGTGAGGGTCTCATTTATTCACTATTAAAATGAAAGTACTTGGCCAGGAACCTGGGCCCATTTTGCTTGGCTAGGAGTGAGGACTTGGGAGGAACAACTGTGTAGAAAGATTCTCCCATTGGGAAGTCAGAGAGTTGGGATTTCCTGAGATCCCATTATTCTTACCGTAAGTCTCCTTTGAAGAAAGGAGAATAGCCCTGCCGTCAGTTCAGCCTGTCTCAACAACCAATGAATGAATTTAAATTGAACTGTCTGATTCCCAGCTTGGGTTCCCTTTTGCTACCTAAAATCTCCTTCTTGAGCCAAAAAGGAATCAGGGTGCCACAAGAAAGTTCAAGGTACTAGGAGACTTAAGAATGCAAGTTTGAAGAAGGAGTATTCTGAAAAGATGTAGGGGAAGGCACATGTTCTTTTTGTTTATTTGTTTTTTGGGAGTGGGGTAATGAGGGTTAAATGACTTGCCCAAGGTCACGCAGCTAGTACTTGTCAAACGGCTGAGGTTGGATTTGAACTCAGGTCCTCCTGAATTGAAGGCTGGTGCTTTATTCACTGTGCCACCTAGCTGTCCCTGGAGGCACATGTTCTTAGAGAGAACGTGGTGTGCTGGACAAAGCAGTGAGGGGGCCTAGGCTCAAATCTTGGCTTTGTTGATTTCTAGTTGGATGACCTTGGGCAAAATCACTTCAACCCCCTAAGCCTCAGTGTCTTCATCTGTAAAATGGAAGTAATATTACCTACTTCATGGTATTCTTATAAAGATAAAATGAGATAATATATGTAAAGCCCTTTGAAAGTACAAAAGCATTATATAAATATTAACTATTATGTTGTAAACAACACCCCTGCTTGTTTCATTTTGGATATGCAGGTGGGACTGAAGGGCCTCTGAGGGTCATTTCAACTGTAACATTCTTTGATTCTGTGACAGCCCAGCTTTTTTCCCCATCACAATTCCATACATGATACCATGGCTGTTTAGTATAAACTCCCTCAGCTATCCTTCCATCCATTCACCCATCTTTCCATCTATCCATCCATACATCCATCCATCCATCCATCCATCCATCCATCCATCCATCCATCCATCCATCTTTCCATCCATCCATCCATCCATCCATCCATCCATCCATCCATCCATCCATCCATCCATCCATCTTTTCATCCATCCATCCATCCATCCATCCATCCATCCATCCATCCATCCATCCATCTTTTCATCCATCCATCCATCCATCCATCCATCCATCCATCCATCCATCCATCCATCCATCCATCCATCTTTTCATCCATCCATCCATCCATCCATCTCAGCATCATTTCCTGGTTACAGAAAAAAAAAAGATTTTCCTATTGTTCAAAAAGTTCTTCAAGTCAAATCCTTCCACCTGAGCATTTTCCTTTCCTTTTTTCCACCCTTTAGGATCTTGCTTCAGGAGCTCTTACCTCTTTCCAATATTTCCCTCACCACTGACTCCTTCCCACTTGCCCTCCTCCAATGTTAAATTGGCCTAATTCTTTAAAGATAAACCTATTTTTTAAATTGCCTAGACTTCATATGTCCACTACCTCACTACTTAGCATTCCTCTCCATCTCCTCTGAAATGGCTACTTCTGTCCCATCCGTGGCCAATAACCACACTCAGGAACCTTTTGTTGTTGTTTTCTTCCTCCTTGACCTTTCTGCGTTCACTGACACTTTCAAAATTCTGCCTTTATATGATACTCTCTTCACTTTGGACCTTGGAGGCCCAGACATTGCCTCGTTCTCTTCCAATGTCTGTAGCCATTCCTTTCCCTCATTCGTAGGTTGCTCTTCACAACCTTGAAACAAAATTTTTGGCCAAGTGTCTGCCTTAGTTCTCTTCGCCACTCTCCATGTACTTTTTTTTTTTTTTTTTAGTGAGGCAATTGGGGTTAAGTGACTTGCCCAGGGTCACACAGCTAGTAAGTGTTAAGTGTCTGAGGCCGGATTTGAACTCAGGTCCTCCTGACTCTAGGGCCGGTGCTCTATCCACTGCGCCACCTAGCTGCCCCTCCATGTACTCTTTAACTCCCATATTTCAGTTATTACCTTGGTGATATAATCACTTTAATGCTAAAAATCAAAACAAAACACCTTTGGGGCTACCCTACTGCCCACAAGAAGAAATGCTAAACTAGTTTTCTATGCAATCTAATGAGCTACCACCACCCATGCAGTATTATGAAGTCTAAGCAGTTACTCGCACCTCCCTCCTTTCCTCCTATCATTGGGAGATTCTCTAGCATTTAGCATAGGGCCTCCTACACAGTAAGCAATTAATAAATGCCAGTTTATTAATTGAATACCCTTTCTTCCTTTCTTTCTTCCTTATTTTTTAATTACTTAAATCTTGATTACTAATTGGAGAGACAACAGGCAAACACATATGATGGACAAACAAGCTAAATAGAGTAAAAACAGGAAACAAAAGAGGGAAGGCACTAGAATTAAAGAGGGGATGGGAAAGGCTTCTTGTAGAAAATGGGATTAAGGAAGACAAAGAAATCAGGAGGCAGAGTTAAGGCTGGAAGGAGGAGGGCATTGAAATCCTGTGGGACCGCTAGAGAAAATGGAGAGGCTCTTGTCCACGGAACAGCCAGTAGCACTGGATCAAAGAACACATGCTGGGGAGTCAGGCATAAGAAGACTGAAAAGGTGGGAAGGGGCTAGGTTAGGAAAGGCTTCGAACGCTGACTGGAGGGTTTTGTATTTGATCTGGGAGGCCATTGGAGACTTAGTGAGCCCAGGGTGTTAAACATGGTGTTACTGGTGCCCAGGGCAATGTCTGGAGCAGAAAAAGTACTCGGAGATTGTTTCTGAATCCAAGCTTCTCCCAACTCCAAGTCTGAGGACCTTTCTCATACATTATGCTTCTTGCACCATTTATGGTATGAATTAATAAAATATAGAAGTTTAGGAGAAACACCCCCAATTATTAAGGGAAGAAATACTTTTTCTAGTACATTCAAAGACATCAGAAGCACCTGCTTTGAAGCCAACAATAGGTATGCTAATGATAATCTCCCCTCCTCCCCCCCAATTATCCATTTAAACACATGCTCTAAGGACACCTACCAAGAGATATTTGGGTGGCCAGATTCTGGTTACTTTATGAATTTAAAGATGCGAAACTGTGCTTCTTTTAAAGTACAAAAATTCTGTGATATGGGTTTTTCTGGATCACAAACTGGCTTTCCCTTGCAGTTAGTCCAAATCTGTAAGGTTTGGGACAAGAGATTAAGATTAGATACCTTAGGAAGGGACTGGCAAAACACCCCCTACGACCCTCCAGGGAAGGAACTCAAGATATTTTGATGGGGATGAGAACTCTCAAGGAGGAGCTATCATTGTGTTAGAATATTTGTAGGGTTGCTCTGGGAAAGAGGGGTTTAGCCTGGCTCACCTTGGCCCTTCTGGGCAGAACTTGGAGCAGTGGGTGGATGTGGCAAAGAGTACAATTGGAATGTGATTGCAGGAACATCTTTCTAATATCAGAATATTCCCAAGGCTCAGTGGCTGCCCAGCAAAGATAGCGGATTCTTCCTCATTGAAGATAAGTAAGTCAAGGCTTGGCTAACCCTTGGCTTCTTGGTCAGGTGAATTCCAGGTCAGGTTTGGCCAGGGAGCCTCAGAGATCTTCCAGTAACTCTGGGGAGCTTCTGTGATACCAGGAGTCCAAGTCCCCCCACTTGAGTAAGCACCATCACAGGACCCCCTAAGAACTCAGGAAGGTGAATGGTGAGCGGCTACCAATGGTGATGTTTGAGGAGTGCTTTCAAAGGGGTAAGTGCTGTGGATCTGGGTTTATTAGACAGAGCCCTGGATTTAGAGTTTAAAGAGGTGAAGAACAGGGGAGTAGGAAGAACACTGGACTTTGAGTCAGAGGACCACCTGGGCACCAGGCCCATTACTGCCTATGTGTCTGTGGTGCAGTGGGGAGAGGGTTGGACTGGGGCTCAGGACCGAGTTCCAATTCTGCGCAGACATGGTCTCCTCCTCTCCAGTATCCCTGGTTGACCTCTCAGGAAACGACGAGTTTGGAGCCCCTCCGCAGACAGTCCTTCTGCCTGTGGCAGCAGCTTGCTGAGGCCCTTGCCAAGACTGCCATCCCACTTCTCATTTTCATTCTGTTCCATCTGCTTCTTTTCCTCTAGTCAGGACAGAACTGAAAGATTCCAGATGCTCAGCTCTGGAAAATATTTTTCCCAAGAGCAGCCGGCATCCTCTGGCTATGTGTCAAAACCCGCGGGCGCAGAGGTGGTGAGCTCCGGATTGCGACCCCACTGAAGGCTGGTGTTGCTATGTCATGGCGGCCAGCCATGGCATGAGGCTCGTGTCTTAAAAACGCTGCCTCTTTGTCCGGTTTGGGAACATGTTGCAGCTTAGTTTGCCTCCCTCCAGTGGGCTGGGATGGCTCCTGTGTGAAAAGAGAGGGCAGCACTGAAGCAGGAGAGCTCCGTTCTGTTCTCAGAGGACAAGGGTGCAGGTCCGGACTTTGGCACTGACTGGCTCCTTGTGTGAGCAGGGCCCAGTCACTTGGCAGCTCTAGGCACCTCGGTGTCCTCCTCTCTAAGAGATGGTGAAGGCGGGAGGGAGTGAGCTAGGTAGCCTTTGAGGTCCCTCCAGCTCTAGACCTGATATCTTTTGGCCAATGATCCGTCTGCTTGTTTAGGGTCTGTTTGTGCTAAGCACCTACTATGCACCAGAAGTAAGAGACACTGTAGTGTCATGGACGGAGGGCTGAGCTTGGAACCCGAAAGGATCAAGCAGTGCCTCTGTAACATACAGGCTTTGGGACGTTGGGCAAGTCAAATGTTGAGTGCCTGAGGTAATCTCTGACTATAAATTACAGGTAAATCATAGATCTGAGGTGCTGGCAAGAGTTCTCACACTGGGATGCTCCCCACAACAGTAGAACTAGAGATCCAGACCCCACCCCCGTCCTCCCACCTCCAGTATGACAGGCAGCATTCTAGGCTCTGGCAGTAAGGGGGAAAAAATGAAAATCATTCCATCTTCAAGGAAGTTACATTCTACATGGGGGTCGGGGAGACAAATGAACAGATAAAAATTGTGAATGCACGTGGTAGTGATGGGGACTGGACCTGTGGGGAACTCCCAGGTGAGGAAACTCCTTCTAGCACACAGGTAAGTCAATTCAAAATACGTAAAGATGAGAGTCCACGTGGAAACAATCAATGGAGTCGGGAAGACCTGCATTCAAGGCTTGTCTTCCGTAGCCACCAGGAGAGGGAATGGCATTTGGGGCTATATTAACTGGGGAGCTGCTGGTCCCTCTGCACTCTGGCCAGGCAAGACCACATTGAGAGCATTGTGCTCAGTTTTAGGCACAACAGTTTAAGAAAGACGCTGAGAAGTAGAAGAGAGTGCAGAGGAGGTTAAGCAGAATGGTGAAGGACCACGAATCCATGGCCTATGAGGGTCATTGGAAGGAGCAGGGAATGCTGAGCACAGGACAGCTGCCACATGGGAGAGGCCTGGGGTTTCTTCTGCTTGGCCCTGCAGAGAAGGGCAAAGGCTGGAAGCTACAAAGAAGTTAGGGAGTTTCCTCAAAGGAGAGCAATCCAGAGATGGAATGAGCACCTTGGGCAGGGCAGCGGCCCTCTTCAGCGGATGTCTCAGGGGAAGACTGTACAGCCGCACGTCTGGGGCCATGGAAGGATTCTTTTTCCAGCACGAGCTGCATTAGATGGCCACTGGCCTTGGCAGGGCTGGGGGTGGGGAGGGAACTGCCTGTACCTCCTGTTTGATCTTCAAAGTAAATATCACTCTGTAATTGATGAGGATCAGTTACATGGATGCTAAGCTCTGGGCACTGGCAGCTCACAGTGATGGTGGTGACGGGAGCACATCCGGAGTGGGGGCTCAGGGCTACGTCGTTAGAGAAGACTTCAGGGATAGAAGTAGTAGCACCCTGACTCTGGCGTGGGGTGCCCAAAGGGTGCTCATTCCATCTCTACCTTCCACCTCGAACAACATGAGAAAGTTTTCACCATTAAGTATGGATAGTATGAGAGTCAGGGTCAAGGTGGGGGACACCCCCATAGTTTAGGGAAGAGCCACTACCAACTAGATACCTTTAGGGCTATAATTTCAGAGTAGGAAAAGGTCTATACTGAAAGAAACCAGAGAATTCTTCAAGTTCTTCCATATCATTTTATCAGGGACAAAATGGAGGCTCAGAGAGAAAACTTTAGTTTCCTGGGGTCACACAGGCCAAACAGGCCATGGAACACCAGTGGACTCCTGAGTCTGTGGAGGACTTCTGTGCTTGGCACAGTGCTAAGCACTGGGAAACAACGGAAGATTCTGTTACCTACCAATTGGCATTTACTCCCATCTCATACATTGGACTTTCCAGTCCAATTGGCCTAATGGCTCTTCCCAAGATATGATGATCCCACTCTTCCACCTCCAGTCCTTTGCACAGACTGTCTCCACACCATACCTAGGATGCTTTCGCCTTCACCTTATAGAATCCCTTCAAAGCTCCACTCAGGTAATGTTTCTTACAGTTTAACTCCTCCATGCCCCCAGCCTACAGACACCAGATTGGTTTTTATTTATTATTTTTAATATTTTTTTTTGGCAGTGCCATGAGGGTTAGGTGACTTGCTCAGGGTCACACAGCTAGTAAGTGTCAAGTATCTGAGGCCAGATTTGAACTCAGGTGCTCCTGAATCCAGGGCTGGTGCATTATCCACTGTGCCACCTAGCTGCCCCTGACACCAGTTGTTTTTACCCTTGCCTCTCCCCCACCCCCATTCATTTCTATTTGCTCTGCACATATCTTGTATTAATTTATCTATGAACACAGCATTTTTCCCAATGGAAGGTAAGCCACATGAGGGCAGGGAATATTTTGGTTTTGTCTTTATCTCCAGTGCCTAACACAGAGCGTGACACTTAGTAGGTACTTTTTAAATCCTTCTTAGATCTGGGACTTGCTGGAGACCAAGAAAGGACATTGTGAAGCTTCACTTGTGCTCTTTCCCTTTGTGGAGGGTCTGACAACGTTCCTCCAAGTATCTCCCTGTCCTCCCCTCCTTTCAGATTTTCCTTCATGTCATCTAGAGCTGGGAGTGACTTCAGATGTCTTCTAGTTCAGCTCCTCCATTTTGCAGAAAAGGAAAGGGAGGCCTCAGGGAGGTCTTTGAAGCGATCGTAGTAGGGCTGGGATGGAGATCCTGAACCTCTGACTCCGGAGCCACGTTCTTTCCATTGGACCGCCCTGCCTCCCCCTTGCAAAACAAAAGGAGCTTCACTTTTCCACTAGGATTTGTCAATGGATCAGATAAATACATTCTGTGAAACTCACATGCCAGACATTGCTAAAGAAGGAAGACAGGGCTGACATGTAATTCGTCACTGGGGCCAAAAACCTAAATATTTATGTTATTTATGAATGTGGAAAATATTTTGTTCGGAAGATTTGCACATCGCATTCCACGCCTGTTCAGTGCTATCATTCCCCCAGACTTCCCCATCTGAAATGTGCCCGAGGTTTCAAGGACTCAAACGTGCTTCCAGCCAAGGAGGGGCCCTGATGCTTCCCTCCCCTCTGCCCCCCCCCAACCCCCAGGACTTTCCCCAGCCATCCAGGGCCACAGCCGGCCGGAGATTTGGACAAGCTGGACAATACGGAAGTGCAGGCGGCTCTGAATCCCTTACCTCCTCAGCATCCATTCCAGTGGGGGACAGGGTTACTATGTAGGAAATGTTTCTCTTCATGATGCTTGCATTTGCTTCAGTGACACTTACACCCCCTAATCCTAGTTCTATCTTCTGGGCTCAAGCACAAGAACTCTCTTTTCCTTTTCTATGTCTCAGCTGTTTGCACGCTTGAATACAGTTCTCACATTCTCCAGAGACTGGTCTTCTCCAGGCTGAATGCCCCTGGTTCCTTCAAACAATCCTTCAGTGACTCAGATTCAAGGCCCTCTGCTTACTCAGTTGTTCACCTCTAGATGCTCTTCAGCTCAAATACGGGGCCCAGAGCTTATTACAATCCACTGGATGTGGTCTGACCAAGGCACTGGAGAGAGTTGGACTGAGTTTTCCCTTGTCTTGTACACAGGGGCTCTTTTTTAACTCAGTCTAACGTTCTCTGGTGCTGGCTATGAGGATTAAAAGAATAATCCCCTTTGAAAAGCCAGCCTCCTGTTTCTATTTATTAAACAGGGAAACCCCCAAGCCCACAGAACAGAAAGAGTGAATAAAATTCCACTTCTGATCTTGGAACCAGCACTGAGCTGATGAACAGCTCTCTACACACCCATCATCCATTTGACCTCAAAACAGAAGAATCTTGTGCTAAGTTGGGTGAAAAACAACTAAATCCAACAAAGAACAAGACTTAATGTTCTGGTCAAGGTAAAATTCACGTGAATGAACACTGGAGAACCAGGGCTGTTGCCTAGACTCCTTTCCATATCACTTTCCACAAGTAGTTTGTGCTTAGGTCTGGGCCTCAGGGGAGAGATTCCTGCGGCCATCATGACTCCTCCTGAAGACCCCCAAAGACCCCTGTTTTACCCCCTGCCTTTCCCCCTCCTGAAGTGGCAGGCCCTGATTCTGCCTGGATAGAGTGGTTGAACCAGGCCAGAGGGAAAAGGCACTGAGACTCAGCTGGGGCAAGTCCTACCTCCTTCAAGTCCAGCTCTCCCAGGTTACTGAGAGAAGGAATGCCTGTGGCTGCAGTGACTGCTCTTGCATTTTACACACACACACACACACACACACACACACACACACACACACACACATATGTATGGATAGATCTTGTCTTGAATCTGGCAATGAGGGGACTGGACACCCAATTGGGCCCAGTCCTGTCCACTTGCAGATTGATCAGGTCAGGGAAAGAAACTAGCCACCACCTAGATCCCCCAAGTAATGGAGGCTGAGGGAGTTCTGTAAGATAGCCTAAGGTGAATTCTCTCTGGCAAAGGAAGAGAGATGATGGATACAATAATAAGGTTTAGAACCAAAGGGGAAAAAGACTCAGGGACCTCTCAATATACAGTGTGGTATCTGGTAGGAGGAGGAAGAAAAGGAGGAGAAGGAGAAGAAAGAGAAAAGGCCAGAGTTCAGGCAGCATGACTAGGAATACATGAAAAATGGTATGGCAAGAACATAAAACTCTTTAGCAAATATTCAGACATTAAGAAAAAATCAATAGTATAAAATGAAAGACACAACATTCATAAAACAACAATAAGGAGCAGAAGAATGGTTCAGAAGAGAGAGAAAATTCATTTACAAAGAAATCAGGAAGGATGATGGTCTGACCTCAAAGAACTCTCCTACTGCAATCGAGAAGCTGTATGGTGCAGTAGATAAGAGCGTTGGGCTTGGAACCAGGACGGCTCATCTCCCTGAGATCAAATTTCACCTCAGATACACTATCTGTGTGACCCTGGGTAAGTCGCTTAACCCTGTTGGCCTCAGTTTCTTCATCTGTGAAATGGCAAATCACTCCAGTATCTTTGCCAAGACATGACTCCCTCCAGCTCTGCCCAGGAGCACAGGAATAGGCAAAAAGGTGGAGGATGGTTCGAGAATGCAGGTTTGGGGCTTGCCAAGGTGAGGTCAGGGAGAGTACATGGGGGCAAATGAGAGTAGAGGAGAATGGAGAGTTTCATTTATTCACTGAGAAGTAGAGATAGAAAAGGAAGGAGAAGGTAGCCAATGTCGTGATTAGAGGTTCTTAACAATGTAGAACAGAAAAGGTTAGATGTGGAAGGTCTCTTGGGACTTGGCATGTCCTACTGGGAGGGACCTCAGAAGTGAGAGCTGGGAGGCATTTAGACTATAGAACCTTGATTGTAGCACTGAAAATGGCCTGTGGAACACAAATCTCAGCTGGGAGAGACTAGAACATAGACCACAGGATACCAGCTCTGGGACAGACCTTAGACATAGAAGAGAAAATAATTGAGATGGAAGTTGCATCTTGGTCATGGAACATGGAATGTCTGACCAATGTGGGGATAGGCTTTGCTTGGGTGAGGATATTTGTTACAAGGTTTTGTTTTTCTTCTTCTTCTTTTTTTTCCCAATGAAGTGGGAGGTAGAAGGGGAAGAAAAATGATTTTTTAAGTGAAAAAAGTAAATTTAATTTGAAGATATTAAATGTCTTATCTGGATAAGACCCTTGACCATGGGGTATTAGAACTGGGAGGTGCCTTACAATACTCAGCATGGAAGATGAGCTAGGGCCAAGCCCCCAGGTAGCAGCAACCTTCCCACCTGGAGGCTGCCTATTCCCCCTCAGTCTTTGCATAATGCTGGACACCTCTGCCCCTGCAGCTCCCTCATGTAACTGCTCATTTTCTTTTGAAATCTCAGTTTTAAGGGAGGGCCCCATAGCCAGCCATGTTTACTCTGGCCTGAGGTCCTGACTCTCCAGACTTTGTTGTCTACTTGCCCCCTTTCCCCACCGTTTTAGCTTCCTTTTATGCATTGTCTTCCCCCATTAGAATGTAATTAGAGTGTAAGCTCCTTGAGGGCAGAGTCTATATCTATCTGTGTGTGTACATACATATACATATACATGTACATGTACATGTACATATACATACACACACACACACACACATATATATATATATTTATTTATTTATTTTTTTTTTTGCTTCTCACTATATCCCAGCACTTACTTGTCAGGGTTCTTGTCAAGCACATAGTAAGTGCTTCACAAAGTTTTATTGACTAGACTAGGTATGGCATGGTAGAATTGGGAGGAATTTTAGAACATAGAAAATGAAATTTCTATGTTTTATGGTCCTTGGGCTTCAGTTAGTTCAACCTTCTCTACTTTAGAGATTCAGAACCCAGAGGTTCCTGGGGCCGGGGCCTCGCCTGAGATGATGCAGCTGTTTCATCACAAAGGATGGGGCTGCAGCCTTGCCTCCTGATTAATGTGCTTGAAATATCCTCTTGGCTTCATTTAAAAGGGCAGCTGAAGGGGCACTCTTCTTTCTGGCCTACTCGGGCCATGGCTGGGTATTTTTAGACGGCCCATTACATAATTTTAATGAAGTGCTATTTGTAGTCAGGCTCAGGTACTCCTGAATCTCTGAGCTCTGCCTTCTACGTGTGCACTCCCTTAATTGAATAGCTGCCCCGGAGAGCAGAGGAAGGGTCCTCCTTAAGCAGATCCCTAATGGAAAATAGCCAGCCCTGGTTTCATCAAGACTGAATTAACATTTACCAGAGGTTCTGTCCCCAGCTTCCTGAGGGCTCTGGCATGTGACAGCCAGACCCTGGGTGCTTTTCACTTGCCCCAGAAGCAGCAGCCGCCACCACCAATTTTCAGGATGTCCAAGGAATGAGGTCACCAGTGCTCATCAGGGACCCAAGAGGACCTGGGTCTTGTCTTCCTTGGAAGACCTCCTTAAGAGTGGGTATTTCCCAATGGCAGTGGTTTGGGGAATGGCAGCGAATACTGTCTGTACCTTTTGAAAAAGGTCATATTACATTGATTGCTACCATTTATGTCTACATCATCTACGTTTCCAAATATATCCCCTCTCTTTCCCTCCTTATCTTGTCACGAAGATGAAAAAAGAAAAGAGGTGGGGAGCAGATTCACCAAATCAAGGGACACTCTATGTGTGTAGAATTCCACACCCATTCTTTACCACCTCTGCCAGTGAAGGAAGGAGGCAGATGTTCTTGTATACCAGGCTCTTGAACCACGTGCTCAATAACAGAATATCATGCATAGCATAGCTTTGTTCTTGTTCTTATTCATTGAGAAAAACACCATGTTGTTGCAAGTATTGCATATATTCATTTTCTCATTTAATTTCCTTCATTCTGCATCAGTTCCTACATTCATCCATGCATCTCCATATTCTTCCTGGTTGTCATTTCTAACAGGACAGAAATATCCCATTGCCTTTATGAAGCACACTTTGTTTAGCCATTCTTCAACCAAAGGGCACCTGTTTTTTTCTAGTTCTTTGTGGCCAAGAAAGAGCAGTGCTAGGATATTTTGGTGCACAAAGAACCTTCCCTTCTGTCTTTAAGTCGCTCTGCCCCCACCACCCAAACCCACTCCACATAGAGGTAGCTGGTGGCACATTGGATAGAACCCTGGATAGTCAAGAAAGACCTGAGTTTAAATCTGCCCTCAGACACTTACTATCTGTATTACCCTAGGCAAGTCATTTAGCCACTGTTTGCCTCAGTTTACTGAACTGTAAAATGGATGAGAATGGCATCTGACTTGCATGGTTGTTGTGAGGAAAAAATGAGATGATATTTATAAAGTGCTTCACACAGTACCTTGCATATAGTAGGTGCTATATCAATGCTATTCTATTTCATTCCACAAATCCTTTTGGGATATATGTAAACACTTGCTAGGGAATACATAAACTTGTGGCATATGCTAGGACAAAGAAAATCTTTGGGTCAAAGGGTATGGACATAATCATCAATTTTAGTCATAACTTTGAATTACTTTCCAAATCACTCAACTCCTCAACCTCCTCACCTCCTATGAGTTACTCCTCCACCCCATGTCAGCACACACAAAGATGGTCATTCCCTCAATCTTGCAACACCCACAAATGCACCACCTTCATGTTCAAGAATTCTGAATCCACTTGTCTGACCATATTCCATTGGCTTTTCAACTCTCCTTCTGCCTTCCCTGTCAAAATGCCACCCTTCATCCTCCCATCCCTTGATCCCTCAGTTCTCTCCCAGTCCATCTCCTCTGCACTAGCCACTCTCTACTCTATTCCCCAACTTGACTTCTTGGTGAAGAAATTCAACTCTACACTGTCCTCCTCTCTTGCATCCCTTGTACCTCATTATATCTTTAATTCTGCTCAGCTAACCCTCAGCCTTGGGTCACTCCCTCTGCTCCTACCTACACATGTATGTTGAATGAAGATGGAGAAAATCGTAAAACTGTCCTGCCTGGGTCTGCTACACATTTATGTTATATGGCTTCCACTGGGCCCTCACCATTGCTGGGCAATCCTAGTCTACCTCCATTAGCACCTCACCATCCTGCTCTCCCCAGCAGTTCTTCCATACCTTCCCATCCCCCTCAAACCTCCCATGGCTCCCTCTCTCCTCACTCTCTCAGTTGATATCCTAGCCTTATAGTCTGCAGAAAATATTGAGGTCATTCACTGTGAGCTCCCTCTCCCCCAGCTCCTATCACTCAGATGCCTTCTGTTCCTCTCTCTTCCTTCATCCCTGTCTCACATGATAGAGGTGGACTTTCTCCTGACCAAGGCCAACCCTTATACCTGTTCAGATGATCCCATTCCATCTTCTCTAACAGATTGACCCATCTGTTGTCCCCATTCTATCACTTTCAATCTCTTCAGCTCTACTGGCTCATTTCCTACTGCTTACAAATAAGCCTACATTTCCCCAATCTTCAAAAACCCTCACTTTACCCTTCCATCGCTGCTATCACCCTATACCTCTTCTGCCCTTTGTAGCTAAATTCCTTAAAAAGGCCTCTACAATGGGTGCCTCCACTGTCTCTCCTCTCACTCTCTGACCTCATCCTTCCACGATAACTGCTCTCTCCAAAGTGACCAGTGATCTTTTGGTTGCCAAACCCAATGACATCTTCTTCATCCTCATTCTCCTTAATCTCTCTACAGCCTTGGACATTGCTAATCACTCTCTCTCCTAGTTGATACTCTTTTCTCTCTAGGTTTTCATGACACTCTCTCCTGATTCTCCTCCCCCTTTGACCACTCCTCAGACTTCTTTGTGGGAGCCTTTTCCAGGTCACACCCTCTAAACCACAGGTTTCCCTCAGGGCTCTCTCTGTATGGGCCCCTCTTTCTCTTGTCTCTCTATAATACTGCAATTGTTGATTTCATCAGCTTCTTGCATTTAATGACCAGTTCAATGTTGCTGATTCTCAAATTTGCCTTTCCTGACCCAATTTCTCTACTCCCCTCAAGGAAGGCATTTTCTCCAGGATCAATATAAAGTATTCTTTTTGGTATTCAACCCTTCCCAACCTAGCAACCTACTTTCCTATTCAATCTTCTTATACCTTACTCCCTACCAGGTACTCTTTGATCCAGTGACACGGGTCTCCAGTCTGTTCCACAAACAAGACCCTCTATCTTTTTACTCTGGGCATTCTTTCTGGCTGCCCCCCCCCAACTACTGACCTCCCTGACTTCTTTTAGATTTCAACCAAAATCCCACCTTCTACAGGAAGCCTTCTCCAACCCCTCTTAATTCCAGCACTTTCCCTCTATTAATCACATCCTACTTTAATTATCTCCTAAATATCCCATATGTAGCTTGTTCTGTATGAATTTGTTTGCATGTTGTCTAGTGGATTCTAAGCTTCTTGAGGGCAGGGACTGTCTTTTGTCTCTCTTTTTAATCCCCTACACTTAGCACAATGCCTGGTCCATAGTAAACACTCAATGAATATAGATTATAATTGGATTTATTGAAATGGCTAGACCCCACCCAAAGTAAGTTAGGGCAGCTTTCCTTCTGCAGCTCCATTACCATGGACTGTGTCTATCTTTTATCATCTCTGCCCATTTGCTGGTTGTGAGATGAAACCTCCAAGTGATTTTGTTTTTCTTCTTCCTACCAGGCTGCCTGGCCTCCTGCTATGTACTCTGAAACTGGATTTTCCAGTTCTTGCCTTAGGGCTGTGCTGATTGGTGAGAGCTCATCAACAGTATCAGCAAGCATTTCTATTGAGCCTCCCCAATTGTCAGAATGTGCCATGTTCCCCTCAGCCACTGTGCACATCTTCTCTGCCTTCTGCTTACCTCTCTCCTCCAGCTTGGGAAACAGCAATCACGTCAATCTCATCATTGCTTCTGGAGAGGATGCATCATTCAGTTCTCCTCCGGCTCTGCTTGCCACCTCTGTAACTTCATTCCTCTCGGGGTACCATTGCCCCATATGTGCTGTCTCACCTACTTTGAAGGTAGAATCCTTGAGGAATGGACTGCTTCTCCTGTGTGGCGTAACACCTGGCACATAGTAATCATTTCATATGTACCCATTCATTCATTTAATTCTACATAACAGTATAGTATAGTATGGTATAGTATAGTATAGTATAGTGTAGTATATAGTATAGTATAGTATAGTATAGTATAGTGTAGTGTAGTGTAGTGTAGTGTAGTATAGTATAGTATAGCATAGCATAACATAACATAGTATGATATGGCATGATATAACATAACAGAATATAATGTAATGTAATATAACATGTAGTACACTATATTGCCATATAATATGTTACCGTATCATACTATATTATGTGTCATATCACATTTATCATATCATATCATCACATCAAATCATATAACACATCCTATTTTATATTAAATTCATAATAGTCAAGTCAAATCAACAAACATTTATTAAACACCTATTATATGTCAGGTATCATGGTAAATTCTGAGGATCCAAAAAAAGCAAAAAGAAAGATAACTTTTCCTTGACTTTAAGGAGTTCACATTTTAATGAAGTATAATAATTGCTAGTAGTAATAAAATAAGAGCTAAGAATATATAATGTTATGAAGTGTGTAAAATACTTAAAATATATAACATATGAATGGCCATATCTGTATGTATGTATATATGTCTATAAAATATCAGAAAATAATCAGAAATTTGAGGATAGCTCTTCCCATGCTCTCTTTCCCCTCATGGAGTTTACTTTCTTCAATTTCATTTAAATGTCGTGTTAGTTTCTGTCTTGTGATCCCTATTTTCATTTGTTTAAGAATTATTTCCCTAACTATAGTTTTGAAAAGAGATTTCCATCAATTTTCCTAAAACTAAAACTATAAACCTCTGGGTCTCACACTAACTAGATCAGACCCTTTGTGTGTGTGTGTGTGTGTGTGTGTGTGTGTGTGTGTGTGTGTGTGTGTGTGTGTGTGTGTGTGTGCCTCTCTGGCTCTACTGTGACTTGTCATGGATTCCAATTTGTCTTTCACATCTCCTTTTTGGAACTCTTATTCTGAAGTGATCAGGAAGTTCATGTTACTAAATAACTGTAGGCAAGATATTTCTTCTCTATAAACCTTAGTATTTTTATAAATACATATAAAATTTGGGTTAGATTCAGCTCAAAGATCATATCAGCTCAAATAGTCTATGTTCCAAGGTACCCAGCACCTATGCTAGTCTTTGTTATCCCTTCCACCGTCCCTCCCACACTGACATTTTTGCTCTCTGTTTTAAGTTCCATCCATCCCAGCTCATCCATTCTGTGTTCCCAGGTCCTTCCCAACTCTATCGTTCTCTTTCTTTTTTTTCCCTTTGCAGGCCACACTCCTGGCCTTTTCTCCTCTGTCATAGAAACCTTCTCAAACTGGAAGGTCCCTTAACTCCTGGCCTTCTCCCACTGGAGGTATCCTCTGCCCCATGGCCCTACCCCTCTGATAGGCTGCTCCCTCTTAGAAACTCCTTTTGGAGGAAAATGCCCAGGTTGGCCCTGTCTTCATTCCTCTCTAGTCTTTAACCCACCCCCACCCTTTCCCCTCTGTTTTCTGTGTTGTCTTCCTTGTTAGAATGTAATGTCCTTGAAGGCAGGGACTGTCTTTCTTTCTGTATGTACTTGTATTGTCAGTGCTTAGTAAAATGCCTGGTGCAGAACAATACTTAATAAATGCCCATCGACTCTTCTATGCTCCAAGGTGCTTTTCAGTCATGCTGTTGAGTGTTTTCTGTGCCTTTAAGATCCCTGGTAGCCCTTTCTCTTTGGTGCTGATTAAAAGACAAACACACAAAAAGGGTCTGATCCCTTTCCACGTTCCACATTCTCCCATCCCTTCCAGTCCCAGAACCCTATGTTCTAAGGCACAGAAAATATAATGTCCATTGGCATGGAATCTGAGGCTTCACCAAGCACTTTCTCTGCCATGGGCCAGCAAAGTAAGACATATTAGGATTCCTGCCCTCACTTTACAGCTGAGGATAAAAAGAGACTTGCCCCTTGTCACTCAGCTAGTAAGGTATGAGAGGTAGTGTCCTAATCCAGGTCTCAGCCCCAAGCCCTGTATTCTTTCTACTGTATCACAAACTGCTTTAATCAGGATGGAATGTGGATGGCATCTGCCACCAAAAAAATTAAATTAGAATGAAAAAAAAGTCCTTTAGAAATTCACGAAAAAATTCTCAGATCTGATAGTTTCTTAATCCATTCAAATAGAGTCACTTTGTGCTCAATTAGTTCTGAGCAAAAATGAGCTTGGTTGCACATTTGTTTGAGAGCCCTTCTGACTGATTAGCATGGAGAAAGACATTCAGCATTTTCATGAACATTTTGCTTCACTTCAAGGTTGGCTCTGCTGGGTGCAGACCATTCATTGTTGGACAGAAACACCACACTTCCCGTTAACACAAGAGAGAATGGAATTCTGAGCAATGTCCACATCATTAGGAAGGTCCTAAGACCAGACAGCCTCCAAATTTCAAGTAACCACACAAGAGCCAGAACAGCCCCTTGTGTTGGCTTGTCCTGTACCCTCCTTGTCATGCTCCCAGGATGTTGGCCCGTGACTACCTGAAGACAAGTGGATAAATGGTCCATGATGAGTTCATTTGTCCCTCAATAGCCTGTCTCATGAGGGACCCACTCTTCGTTGCCAGTATGGGTCTGTAATCTTGGCCCCATTTCTCTTTTGACACTAGCCTTGATTGGACATGAACTATGCTTGTTGCTCAGCTCTCTGATCTGATGCCTCAGTTTTCTTATTTGCTCTTAGCCCATTGTCGGGAGCTCCCTGTTGCATGGAGGACCAGAAATAGGGCTTAGAGCTAGAAGGGATCTAGGTGGTCATCATATTCACCTCCCTCATATCATACCTGGGGTGGGGAGTCACTTGCCAAAGGTCACACAGGTGGTAGGGAGCAGAGCTGTGATTTGAACCCAGAACACTGTAACCAATGCCAATTCTATGACACTGTGACATAGACGAGAGTGTGCTAGACTTGGATTACGAAACGGCTGGGTGCATATTTAGACCTCTGATGTTCCTGAGCGACTTGACCACAGGTTTAAAATCTTGGAACCTCTGTTTCCTTCTCTGTAAAATGAGAGTAAGAATTGGCTGTCATATCTGCCACCTGAGGGCGCTATCGGGCTCAAATGAGATGATAACTCAAACTTTTAAATTGTAAAGCTTTTTATATGCCCCAATTGTGTTTTATCTCATTCTTTTCATTTTCTTCAAGAGAGCTTGGAAAGAAATAGAGCTGGGACAAGTTCCTGTCTTGCTACTATCTTTTATTTTTAGTGTTCTACAGATTATTGCACAGATGGCTAATAGAACTCTCTTTTGTCATTGGGGGGGAAAAGCATTGGGATCCAAGTACATCTTCTGTAGATGCATCAAATGCATCTTGGGAACAACTCCAGCAACAGACAGGTGACTGAAATGGTTTGTCCTTTATCTTGTCTCCTCTGGTTTCAATTTCGCCCACGAAGTCTCTCTAGTTGGAAAGTTTGGGGTTTCACATAGTTTGATGATTTGAGTATTTGGTATGACATTTATTTAAAATATTTTAAATGTTACTTTTAATTTTTTTTTAATGGAGTAACATTCTTCCCAGGACAATGTGGGGAACGATTCTGTCTGAGATAATGGTCTGGTTTCAGTACACTATGTTTGTTGAATTGTCAAGGATATCTTGAGGTCCCCCTTGGGTATGAGGATTTGTCCTTTGTTATTTTATGAAGAACTGATTTGGAATTTTTAGTGGCATTCTAGCTATGTAGTGGGTGATAGATTTGTGGTACCTACAATGATATTTTTCACAGTTTCCAGTATTTCCTTGTGTCACCTATGTTGATCAACAAGTCATTAACAATAATAGCTATCACTTATATAGCACTTTAAGGTGTGTAAATAAGGTGTTTTACAAATACTATTTCATTTTATCCTCACAATTCTAGGAGGTCATTGTTACTCGTCCCATTTTACAAGTGAGGAACTGAGGCAGGAAGAAGCTAAATGACTTGCCCAGGGTCACATCAGAACAACATTTCTGAGGTCAAGAGCCCTATCCATTGTGCCACCTAGCTGCCATGGTTATGTCTTAGTCCTATATTGTCATCATCAATGTCCTCCATTTCTGCTTTTAAAATCCAAATTGATCAACTAATCGTTCAGTGCTTCTTTGTGTATATATCAGTGGTTGAGTTCTCATAGATGTTACCCATGTCAGGGGTGGTGGTGGTGTTTGATTTTTCTCTTGGGTTCTAGCTGTATCATAAACTCCATTGGCATATAGATGGATTTGGGTTATATTCAAGAAATCCAGTGATTTTTTTTTCAGGGCAAAGAGGGTTAACTGACTTGCCCAGGGTCACACAGCTAGTAAGTGTTAAGTTTCTGAGGCCGGATTTGAATTCAGGTCCTCCTGAATCTGGGGACGGTGCTTTATTCACTGTGCCACCTATCTGTCCCCCAGTGATGTTTTATCATCACCACCAATCATCATCATCCCCATTATTATATTCTTAGAGGAAATTTCTATGTCACATTTATTTTTAGATTCCAGTACATAGCATGAAATGTAGAGGTCATTAGGGATGGGGTCTGTAATTTCATTGATATCTGGAAATCCAGAGTAAGGAAACTCCCTCCACCAACACAATTTGGAACCTTCTCCATAACTGAGTCTTTTTTTCCCTTTTCTTTTCTTTTGTGAGGTGACTGGGGTTAAGTGACTTGCCCATGGTCACACAGCTAGTAAGTGTCAAGTGTCTGCAGCCGGATTTAAACTCAGGTACTCCTGATGCCAGGGCCAGTGCTCTATTCACTGCACCACCTGGCTGCCCCAGTGGCTCATTTTCTATAGAATCTTGAGTTTCACAAAGCATTTTCCCCAAGATAAGTAAAGGGGCCAAGAAGGGGTAGCTGGGAGCAGATGATCTCCTCAGGGGGATGGGCTTTAAGTTTGTGAGGGACATTCTCCAGGAAGGATTAGTATCATTAACATTGATAATGCTAATCTAATAATAATACTGCGCCCATATTATGCTTTTAAAAGTGCTGAGTTTGCATTCCTCTTCCTTGCAAGTTTGCACAACCCTGTGGATCCCTGACATTTCCTGGCCCCTCCCTCCACTCCTAGCCTGGTCCCCCAGTTCCTTCCCAGGAGCTGGACAATTTTCATTATGGCAAGAGGTCATCAGGTGGAACCAGTGCCAGTTCCCCTGGATTATAATGTGGTCATTTTCCAGCCATTCTACCCCCTCCTCCCACTCTGTGCTCCATCTCCTGACCCCACTCCCTTCCACCTCTTGTTCTGAGAACAGTAAATGAATCAAAACTACATCCATGGAAAGGGTGTGTTAATTGATTGCCCTATGACTTCATTCATTGTGCCCCTGACTTCCCAGACCCAAACACTCTTCCCTGCCTACCCTTGTCCTGTGTGTGCTATATTCCTGAATTTCTTTTAATATTTTATTCTTCAACGCTTAGCTCAGTGACTGACACATAACAAACATTTAATAAAGTCTTCTTTCTTTCTTTCTCTTTCTCCCTTTCTCCCTTCTTTCCTTTCTTCCTTCCTTTCTCTCTCATTCCTTCTTTCCTTCCTTTCTCTCTCATTCCTTCCTTCCTTTCTTTCTTCTTTCCTTCCTTTCACTCTCATTTCTTCCTTCCTTCCTTCCTTCCTTCCTTCCTTCCTTCCTTCCTTCCTTCCTTCTTTCTTTCTTTCTTTCTTTCTTTCTTTCTTTCTTTCTTTCTTTCTTTCTTTCTTTCTTTCTTTCTTCCTTTCTCTTTCTTTCTTTCTTTCTTTCTTTCTTTCTTTCTTTCTTTCTTTCTTTCTTTCTTTCTTTCTTTCTTCCTTTCTTTCTTTCTTTCTTCCTCCCTCCCTTCCATCCTTTCATCCTGACTTCTTTCTTTTCTATCTTTTTTCTTCTTCCCTCTTCCTTTTTTCCTCTCCTTTTTTTTCATCATCTCATTTGATATTCAGAACAACTCTCTTTGGCAGTTACTATTATAATCGTCACTTTGTAGATAACAGCAATATTGCTGCTAGTGCTGCTCTTAGCTAGTGTTTGTATTATTCTTTAAAGTTTGCAAATGTGAGGAAACTGATGCCTATAGAACAGTGCAATAAGGCGGCAGTCCCCTGCAGGCTTCTAGATCACTGACCACATGTGTCTGGGGCTGTCTTCCTCATTAGGTGTGAGAACAGGGTCTGGTTTTCCTTTCTTCAGATGCTCCAGATGTCGTACCCTTCCAACCACATGGTTGCATCATCATCATGACTAGCATTTCTATAGAATTTTAATTCATCAAAAATGTTTCACGGATATTATCTTATTACACCCCCACAATAACCTATGTTTTACCTACATGCAGGGCAGGTGCTATTATTAGCTTCATTTTACAGATGGGGAAAGCGATCAGACAGACGTGAAGTGACTTGCCCAGGCTCACACAGTTGATAAGTGTCTGAGGTTGGATTTGAACTCAAGACTTCCTCATTCTTGGTCCAAATCTCACTCTACTGTGCTCCCTGGTGCCTCCTATACAGTAGGAACTTAATAAATGCTTTTGACTTTCCTTGACTTGATTTAGAAGGCATCTCGTCCAATGGCCTCATTTTGTAGATGATAAAACTAAGCCCCAGAGAGTCTTGTCTGTCTTCCCAGAGAGGGTCTAAGAAAGCATATATATTCCCCACACTCCACCGTTCTATTCCCCCTTCCCTCCTGGTGCTGGGGGGTGGGGAATGAAACAATAGGTGGCAGTTCCAGGGATGAAGATTTTGTGGGCCCCAACTAAGGGAAAAAAATGAACCCTTAATGATGAACCTGACATGAATGAATGACCTTGGACTCAGCCTGTGAACTTTCTCCCATGCCCTACACTTGGCAGTCTTCAATCAAAAGCTGACTAAGTACATATTTGATATGCCATAGTAGCCATTCTTTTCCCATATGGGATCATAGACTTGGAGCTCAGAAGGATCCAGAGCTCCCCTGGTCCCACCCCTCGTCTGATAGCTAAGGACACTTTGGACCATGGAGGTTGGAAGAGGCTCAAACCAGGTCCTCTGCCTCCAGAGACAGAGGGTTCCAGTGGCCCTTCAGACTGAGGCCTGTGATTTATTTACCGTGGAATGGAGGGAGGGGCTGCCTTCTATGGAGGAGGAGGCTGAGGGGAACAGGCTCACACAGCCGATCAGTAGTAAGGTGTTCCGAAGCCAGACCGATTTAACATTCCCGGTTAAGCGTTCTTTCTCCCATGCTGCTCTGCTGCTCCATGGAACATGAAGCCCAAAGAGAAATCCCTAGCTCAGCCACCAAGTGCATCCCATTTGAATTCAGAGCCACTGCCATCTTCCCATCTGTCTGGTGAATGATGGCAGGAGCAGAGAGCGAGGCTGAAATGAGCTCAGGGAACCAGGAAGGCGAGCGTGCTCAGTATGCAGGGCGAGTGCTCAGGCAGATGCACAGAAAAGATGGGCTTCCCAGGCTTCTGAATCCGCCCGGTCTCCTACATCGGCCATGACCTGGCTGCTGGGAGGGGGGAGGGGCACGAGTGTCATTCTAATTTTGGATGCAATGAACTTGATCATTAATTATCATTTCAGAAATCCAAACGATGCCCCAGCCTTCCAAGGAATCACCTCTGGTTCCTTTGCCTACGAACAGCGTTCTCCCCTGGAAAGATGAGCAAGCAAGTCCCCCAGTGCCTGGAATCCTAATTCAGAGAATTTTTATCTTGACACTGAGATTCCACTCAGCACTTTGAAAAACCTTTACTGAAGGGTTCATCTGTGCTGAGTGCTGGGCTTGGCAATGGGATGGGAGTGCAGGGCTGGGGAAGAAGTGTTGGAGATAGCTAAGCCTCCCAGTGCATGAAATCCCCACAGGGACATGACACATACCCAGAAGCAAATTTAATGCAAATCGGATTTTGAAAAATGAATTAAAGGAATGAAACTTTTATGAATTGTATAAAACCAATTGTGTGTTGTCATCCCACTATAATGTAAACAATTTGAGGGCAGGGATTGTGTTTGCTTTTACTGTGTATCCACTCTCACAGTGCCTGACACTTAGTAAGCATTTAATAAATGCATAATAACTGAATGATGAAATCAAAGGGGTAAGGGAGAGATAGAGCCAGAGCCAGAGACAAACACACACACATACAGAGGGGGAGAGTCACTTTTAGTTGGGGTGATTATGAAAGGCTTCCTTAGAAGGTGACATTGAGGTAGCAAGGTGGTGCAGCGGATAGAGCACTGCACCTGGAGTCAAGAAGAATTAAGTCCTTTTTCTTTTGAAGACAAGTTCAAATCCAACCTTGGACACTTATTAGCTGAGTGACCTTGGGCAAGTCACTTCATCTCCATCAGCCTCAGTTTCCCCATCTGTTAAATAGGGATGATAATAATACCTGCCCCCCAGGGTTGTTGTGGGGATTAGATGAGATAATATTTGTAAAGCACTTAACACATTGTCTGTTACATAGTAGGCACTTGAGAAATGCCCATTTCCTCTCCCTATCCCTCAATCTGAATTGAATCTTAAAGAACAAGTATAAAGAGGTGAGGTAGATTTCAATGTCTGATGTATTTCATTGACTCATAGACTTAGAGTTCCAGGAGACCTTAGACAGCAGCTAGTCACAGAATCACAGAATTTTGGTGCTGGAAAGCTACTCAACAGCTTCCTAGTCCAGCCTATACATATGGGAGAATTTCTGTTCTCTGGATCACTTGCATCTCTGAATTTATCCCTGCCCCTCCCCCACCTAATGAACCTTCCCTTATAACAAAGAAGAAAGTAGAAAAAAATGTTTCAGAAATATCACCCAAAACATCAACTCAATTTGTCAGTGTACCCAACACTACATACCCATAGCCTCTCACCTCTGCAAAGAAAGAAAAGAGGTTCATCTGCTCAACATTTCTTCAGGGCCATGCTTAATCATTCTAATTACAACTTCACTGTTTATTAGGAATAAATGAATTGAGATGATTTCATCAAAGATTATCTATACTGCATTCATTCATCTTGATATAAATGAAGAACACGGTAGAGTGAGAATTAATGGTCCTAGGTCCAAAGAATGAATTTCAGATTTTACAAAGCAAAGCTTCTTAGCTCCCGTAATTGGCTCAGGGAAAGCATCAGAGGCCTCATGCTGAGAAATGGTGCTGTTCTAATTGACACTGGAGGTCAGGTGTGGTCACTTTTAAGGATTTTTCTGGCCTTTATATTTCTTCTGTTCTATAGTGATTCCCCCTTCCAGTCCCCAGCACACGGTGGGGCCAATAAAGATGAAATCAAAATAATAATGGAGATCAGAGAGGTACAGAATTCCAATTGACCTCCGAAGTCTTCCCATAAATCAAGTTCCTGCAGGGGGAGCAGGCCTGTGCAGCTCCTTGCCCAAGAGGGGAAGGAGGCCTTTTCAGATCCTTCTGAGAGTTAGAATTCAGTCTCAACTAAGTTGCTGACAGGTAGCATTTCAATGCAAAATGAGCAGCAACCCTCTGAGATTTGATTCAGTTCATAGATTAACGCTGACAACCACAGACCCTCCAAGTGATGAGCCAGCAAAGAGATGATTTAGTACAACCTGCCTCTAACCCCACATCCCTACATCCCTATGTCCCCTGTACTGGTCATCAGCCTCTGCTTGACCTTGAGTGATGGTGCAATCCTATCGGGACAACGCTAATTTTCTTTCCTTATGATGAGTCAAAGAGACAGTGTGGCCAGATGGACAGAGAGAAAGCCACAAAGCTCAAAGGCCTAGATTCAAGGCCTGCGACCAGCACACCCCCATTGTAGGCTTCTAGGCACTTCTGTAAGTTATAGGTTGTAGAGTCAGTCAGTGTGCATCAGAAGTGGGGTTTTCCTTACCCGAGAGTACCCTCATTATATACATGAAATCACACGTCCAAATCCTTATGCCCACAGGGAGTCATACCATACCTCTCTGCAGCTCCTTGACCATCTTCCAGGAAGTTTCTCAGACCCCCAGCAGCATCACAGGAATCCCCTCTGTCACTGCCTTCAGTACCCTGGGTCCTCCAAGAAAATGGTGACGTGAATTCTATGAGGGGATGAGCATTTTCTTACTATTACAACTCGCCTGCTTTCTCCTACAACTGCCAGTGGCTTCATTACCCTTTGGGCCACACCTCCCTGTTCTTCCAAGTGAAGGGATTCTACTCCTTGGTTGAGAAGGCAGAAGCAAAGTTACAACTGAGTAGTTTTGTCATCCGACTGCAATGGGTCTGCAACATGGTGGATGCCCACATAGGCCCTGAGGTAGAAACAGACTAGCTGAAGTGACCAATGAGGCTCCCTCAGACTGGTCATGCTGGTGACCCTCCCATTGTCATTGCCATGAGCAGTGGGCATTATTTCATAGGCGGGCCCCTATGGAGGCAGTGGCAGGAGCTTCTCAGTAGCATGGGAGCACTATTCTCTTTACTCTCAATTCTCCTTTGGCCCCAGAGTTCCCTCCCTTGGAGTCTACTATAAAATACAAAGATGGTAGCCCCCCCCCCCAGTCTCCTTCCCTGACCACAGCTTATTCATATGGGTTTGTATCCCTCTTTGGGATATAATTTCCTCCAGTAGTGTTTGCCGTATTAGCATGTATTTCATAGATATTCTATTTTATTTTGGAGGCAGTTGGTGGTGCAGTTGACAGAGCTGGTCCTAGTCAGGAAGAATTGAATTCAAATCCCATCCCAGAAACCTCCCAGTTGTATGATCCTGTGCAAGTCCCTTAGGTCTGCCTCATTTCTTCATCTGTAAAATGGTGATGGCAATGTCACTTATCTAGCAGGCTCATTATGAGGATTGAACGAGATAATATTTGTAGAAAAGCTCTTAGTACAGTGCCTGGCATGTGTGTGTATGTGTAGACACACATGTGCACACGTATGCACACATATATGTATATACTTATTTCCATACATAGATAGAAGTAAGCGCACACATGCATGTATATTTATGTATATGTGTATGTGTATGTATACATATATTATATATGTATGTATATGTATATATATATATGCTTATTTCCATACATAGATGGAAGTAAGCACACACATGCAAGTATATTTATGTGTATGTGTATGTGTATGTGTGTATATACATATATTATATATGGGTGTATATCTATCTATATATCTATATATATATGCTTATTTCCATACATAGATGGAAGTAAGCACACACATGCAAGTATATTTATGTGTATGTGTATGTGTATGTGTGTATATACATATATTATATATGGGTGTATATCTATCTATATATCTATATATATATGCTTATTTCCATACATAGATGGAAGTAAGCGCACACATGCATGTATATTTATGTGTATGTGCGTATATACATATATTATATATGGGTGTATATCTATCTATATATCTCTATATATGCTTATTTCCTTCTCTTCCCTAATTAAAATGAGTTTCTTGAGAGAAGAGGTTGTTCTCCTTTCCAATTTGAATCCCTAATGTCCAGCACTGTGCTTGGCAAGTGTAAGGACCTAAAAATGCCTTTCTATTTCACTGCTTCAATCCTTCTCATCAGAACAATTAGTATTTATGCTATTGGTATTCATAGTCTCATATTTAACATGAGAGCCCTCTTGTTCTCCCAGGTCAACTTGACCTGGAAAGGGCTTGAGATCCTGGCTCTCTTCTGAGTACTCATTGGTCCCTTTTGTCCTTGAGTCCAGGGTACACCTGGGTTTTCCTCTCTTCCATCAAATATTTTTGATATGTATTCTAAGATGGAGGGGGTATTTTTTCCCATGGTTACCATATTTCTACTTTAACACTCTGTCCTTACCAGTTTTGAGAATCAGGTTCATAAGAATAATTCCCTTTATTGCTTCCTCCACTCTTAGAAGGATTCAATTTTAAATAAGGCATGTCAATAATTTATCTGTTTCTCTACTTTTAGTGGAAAGAAAGCTCAAGGAGATGCTGGGTGAGTGTAATTGTCCCATGGCTCCCTCAGGAGAAGGTCTGGTATCTATTTCCTAACTCATTTGTCATTTTCTCCTTCTGGGTAGGTGGTCTGTATGATATCCCCCCCCCCCCCGAATGATTTCCCTTTTACTTTCACTGATTCTCTACTAAATTGTCTCAGCCCTTCTTCCTCATTCTAGTTCATGGATTTCTTCATGGGAACCATCTTTTCACCTTGTGATCCTACATTAATACCTCATTTGTCTGATTTTATGCATTAGAATGGAAACTTCTTTAAAATAGGGATGATTTTATTATGTGTACTTGTATCTGCAGCACCTAGAATAGTACCTGGCACAGTGTATGTGCTTTCTAAATTCTTGTTCATTGTTTGATTGACCCATCTTTAAAAAGAGATAACAGCTATAAGAAATACTGGCAAACTTTTCATGAAAGCCATACCAGCTTAGCCATTGGCTTTGGCCCCTCTCCAGCTAGCATTTGTCATTCAGCAAGTACTCATTAAATGGTCACAATGGACAAGCCATTGAACTAAGCACCGGGGAGACAAAGAAAGCCCCCATTAGTCCCTGACCTTAGGGAGCTCTCATTTTAATGAGGGAGATAACATTTAAACAGCTACATACACATAAGACATGTACAACACAGATAGAACATAATCTGAGAGTGGAAGGTCTTGGAAACTGAAGGGACTGGGAAAAGATTCCTGCAACTGGAGGAAGATGAGATGAGTCTTGAAAGAAGTTAGGGAAACTGAGGTAGAGATGGGGGGTGAAACATTCCAAGTATGGGGGACCACAAAAGCAAATTCACATGGTTGAGTGATGGAAGGGCGTGTTGGACATGCCGCAAGTGGCTCAACAATGCTAGATGCAATATAGAGTGTGTGAAGGAGAATATAGCCACAGTGGTTAAGCAGGCACAGAACAGAAGCCTTGAACTCCATAGAAGGTTTGCAAAGTAATGGGAAAAAATAAAGAACTTCCCCTAAGGGACTTGAGTCTTCCTGGGCTGCTTCAAATCCGGGTTATGGAGTAATTTCAACCTGAATCATCCACATCAGAAGAAAAAAAATCACCAACAAAGTCTAAATCTATGAAGCATGAGGAGGGAGCTTGGGGTCTGGATGACACATTTTATTTGGTACTTGGTTCCCACCTGACCTCTACCACTCACCAGCTATGTGATCTTGGACAAATCTCTTCCCCTGTCTGAGCCTTGGTTTGGTCATCTTTTAAATGTAGATGATGCCGGGGCGGCTAGGTGGCGCAGTGGATAAAGCACTGGCCCTGGATTCAGGAGTACCTGAGTTCAAATCCGGCCTCAGACACTTAACACTTACTAGCTGTGTGACCCTGGGCAAGTCACTTAACCCCCATTGCCCTGAAAAAAAAAAAAGTAGATGATGCCTTTTGAGCAATGCGCCACACTGGGATATTGTAAGCCTCAAATGAAATGTTATGCATATACATACACATATATGTATACATGAATAGATATACACACACACACACATATATATATATATACATACATACATACATATGTATACAAACTTTGTAGCTATAAATTGCTCAGCAAACATGAAATGCTATTGTCTGGCCCTTTGTGGATGAAGGATAGTTTTCCCAAGAAGCCATCGCATGGTACAGTGAAAATGACATCCTCATTGAGAAAATGAGGGGATGTGGGGGCACTGGGCAAAGCTATTTTTAAGCTCTGCTCCAACTCTAGAATTCTGGGACCTATGCTTCCCCTAGAGCTCTAGTATTCAGTGTTCCAAGGTCTCTTCCAGCTCTGACCTTCTAGGTTATAAGATCTCTACCTCTTCTAACATTCCATCATCTTTGTGCTAAGACCCCTTCCAACCTGGAGACTCGAATTTCTGTTTTCTTCTAGTTCTCATATTTTATGCATCATGTTTCAAGTTCTGACAATCTGTGTTCTTTATCCCAAGAGCTATTAGTTTTGACATTTTGTATTTCATGTTCTAACATCCCTTCCAACTGTGACATTCCAATAATCTTTTGAAATTTAAAAATAACTCTAATCATGTATATAGTGCCTACTATGTGCCAGACATTGTGCTAAGTGCTTCAGTAATATCTGATTTTATCCTCATAACAACCCTGGGAGGTAGGTGCTGCTATCATTCCTGTTTTATAATTGAGAAAACTGAGGCAAACAAAAGTTAAGGGATTTATCCAAGGTCGCACTGTTAGTAAGAGTCTGAACTCAGATTTTCCTGATTCCAGGCATACTGCTCTACCCTTTGTGTACTACCTAATTGCCATTCTAATGTCCCTCCCAGCTCTGACATTCTATCTGCTTGGAATTCTTTGTTCTAAGGTCCCTTCTTAATCTGATATTCTAGGTTCTAATATGCTAGAATTCTAGAGGTAGCCAGAAGGTGTAGTAGATACAGCCGTGGACCTGGGGTCAGGAATGTCTGAATTCAAATATGGCCTCAGACACTTTTTTAGCCATGTGACCCTAGGCAAGTCACTTAACCTCTGCCTGCCTCAGTTTCCTTATCTTTAAAATGGAATAATAATTACACCTACCTCCCAGGGTGATGGTGAGGCTTAAATTAGACAATATTTTAAGGTACTGTGTAAATTTAATGCATTAGCTATTAATTATATGAAAGAAATAATATGATTATACAAACCAAAGCATACCTAAGAGCTAACTAAAGACGGCAACCAAAGAAAGCCCCATTTCTAAGGATTATTTCTGTCCCTGGAAAGTTGGAAGTTATTCAATAATTTTGCCACTTTCAAGGTGATAAGCTTTGTTCTTCCTGTATCCCAACACCTTCCTGTTATTTCTGGTTGGATTCTACGGTCCCACTCTGAAGATTTCCTTTCCCATGCACCTGTCAGGTATTTATAGTTTAATGGATCAGCTGCAGTGCCAAGACCTGCAATGCTGGAGTCTTTAGTGCATCTTTAGGAGGTAAATTATTCATGTCAGAGCTTACGCAGCTTTTCTCAGAACTCCTTCCGGGCAGCCTCCTTCTCAGGCACTTCGAAAGTCCCCTACCAGAATCCAGGAAGTCAGAAATCACAGTAGCAGATAACAGGAAAGACCATTTCCCTATTACGTGATCATGATAACAAGTCATTTCGAAAGTGGGTTAAGGCTTAAGAAGCACTCCTCTGTGAGGTATTGAGTGTCAATTCATTATCCCCACTTTGCAGATGACAATACTGAGCCTCCAAGCTAGAGATTGACTGACTTTCTTAAGGTCAAGCTTCAGTGCGTAAATTTGCAGCGGGCATTACAAATGAGAATGGATCGGAGACAGAGTAGAGGAGGAGGACTTTCTGGCTTGTCTTTGGGAAGAGACAGTGTCCTATTGATGACCCCAAACTCCCTGACATCAAGGCCATCTCTTTTCCACTAATATTCTTCTGGTGATATGTCATTGTGATGCAGGAGAAACCAGTCTCTGAAGCAACAAAGTTGAGAATCACCCAGAGGCCGATGGATGGAAAGGGACCTGGCGGGTTGGGAAAAAGCCCGTGATGGACTATAAATGAGGAATTAACCAGGAGAATACTAACCTCCGTGGCTGGAGTGCTCTCCCTCCCGATCTTGGCCTCCTGGCATCCCCTGCATCTTACAGGTCCCAGCTAAAGCTCCACCTTCAAAAAGAAGCCTTTCTCAAGCTTTTGTAACATTGGTGCCTTCCCTCTGTTGAGTATTTCCAAATTAACTGTATATAGCTTGTTTGTACTTGGCTATTTTCCCCTTGTCTCCCCCTATTGGACTGTGAGCTCCTTCAGAGCAGGGACTGGCTTTCACCTTTCTTTGTATCCCCATTGCTTAGCACAGTGTTTGGCACTTAATAAATGCTTATCGATTAAGAGGTCACAGGAAGAATTCTCCAGAGAACTGTGCCATTGTGGGGCAAGGAGGAGGAGGATGGGCTGGTCATATAGCAAGGATAGGAGATGATCTGCATGATACATGTACCATCTATGCCCCCAGAAAGGCATCTGGAGAATTCCCAGGATGCCATGAATAGGAATTGTGCATGGATGGATCTCATTAAATTACTGGAGCAAATACCCACAAGAATGGACTCACAGATTCAACATGACATCTGAGAGAGAGGCAAACCACTCAGTAAGGACCACAGCTTGGCTGCTGAGCCCAGGGATCTCACCTAGGGCACTTCCCACCATTCCACTCTTTTCCATGGGGCTCAGGCTTGATCTTTGCCTTTACTATGGACCCTTCTCAATGCCCTCCAATCCTCATCTGTGCCTTTCTTCTCAGCGTTCACTTGGACTTAGAGTAAATAGACCAAACTTTTGAGAAGCCCCTAAACCTTCCCCTGTTCCCAACTTCCCTGTTTGTCTTGAGAGTTCACCATTCTTGCAGTTGTCATTCTTGAGTCCTCGCTCACACTCACTTCCATATTCAATAACTTGCCGACTCTTGCCAGTTATGGCTTCCCATCTTGTGCATCAGTTCCTTCTCTCCATGTATACCACAGCCATTTTAATTTTAGCCATCATCACCTCTAATCCCAGTTATTTCAATAACTTCACAATGACCTTCTGACTTCCTCACTCTTCCCTTCCCATTCTATCCTTCACTTAGCTGCTAACATTAAATTCCTAAAGTGCACATAGGACCTACTCCACCTTGGGGGCAGTGGATAGAATACAGGGGCTGGAGTCTGGAAGACTCATCTTTCTGAATTCAAATCCAGCCTCAGACACTAGCTGTGTGACTTCAAGTAAGTCACTTTACTGTTTGAGTCAGTTTTCTCATCTGTAAAATGAGCTAGAGAAGGAAATGTCAAACCACTCTAGTATGTTTGCCAAGAAAAACACAAATGGAATTATGAAGAGTTGGCCATCACTGAAATGACTGAACAACAACAACATAGATACAACTAAATCACCCCCTTGCTCCAGAATCTTCAGCCCCTCCCTAGTGTCTCTACTGGAAAAAAAAAGCCAAGTCCTTTCTTTGCATAATGTTGAGAATTTCTTTAGATGTGTCTACTTATTCCTCCCAGTTCTTGTAACCAGACATTTGACTTGGACAGGGTTCAGTTCCGGAGGAACCTGCATCTAATTAGGAGGATCAGGGTCCCTTTTTTGTTTGTTTGTTTTTGTTGTTGTTTTTTCTTTGGTCAATGGGGTTAAGTGACTTGCCCATGGTCACACATTTAATAAGTATCAAATATCTGAGATTGGATTTGAACTCAGGTCCTTCTGGTTCCACGGCCAGTGCTTTATCCCCTGTACCACCTAGCTCCTCCCCACCCCCTTTCAATAAATCTTTCACTTCAAGGACATAGGAAAATGGTTTCAGGTTTATGTCATAGCTCATATTTAGCTGTCTGCCCCCCCCCATCCTAAAGTTGGAGTGTAAAAGAAAAACTCAATAGCTGATATGGATAAGGTCATTCTGTGTTCTGAGATCACTTCCAGCTCAGACATTCTGTGTTCTGCATTCTTAGATTCTTTGCTGCCCCATGTTCTAATTTCCAGAGAAATAGAAATAAAATTGATAATGTATATTCTAAATCGGTCAAGTCAATATGCTTATTGAGCACTTACTGTGTGCTGAGCACTGTGCTAAGGGCTGGCAATACACATACAAGCATAAAGACCGTCCCTGCTCTCCTGGAGCTTGACGATAGAGGAAGACAACATGAAAAAGGGAAGAGGAAATGAAGCTACCCAGGGCTGAGGCATCACACAGAAAGCGAGGGAGCATCAGGGGCGCAGCCTGGAGAGGAAGGAAGACAACCTGCCTTCAATTTCCTGCCGTCCTGCTCAGCTCTGCCAGTCGAGGTTTCTTGTTCCATCCTCTCCCCCAAACCAGCTCAGACATTCACAGTCTGAGGTCCCTCCTGGCTCTTACATATCTGGTCTCTGTTCTCAGGTTTCTCTTAGCTCTGAAAACCTGTTGTAAGGTTGTCTGATATTCTAAGCTCCATAGTCCCTCCCAGCTCAGATGTTTTATAATTATAGCTAGCTACCCTTTATGGAGCACTTAAAGGTTTGAAAAGCACTTTACATATGGGAATGTATTCTGTCCTCACAATGACTCTGTGAAGCAGGTACCATGAATGATGGGAATCTTATAGATGAGGACACTGGGAGAGGTTAAGTGATTACATGCCAAGATCTCCCCTCCTCCCTGCTTTCCAATGCCCTGTTGTGGGGATCATCTTCTCTAAGCCTTCCATCTCCTCTCTATTTATCTTTTGTGTTCAGATATGTGTGCATGTTGTCTTTCCCTTTAGAATATAGGCTTCTCAGGGGGCAGCTAGGTGGCACAGTGGATAAAGCACTCACCCTGGATTCAGGAGGACCTAAGTTCAAATCCATCCTCAGACCCTTGACACTTACTAGCTGTGTGACCCTGGGCAAGTCACTTAACCTTTATTGCCCCACAAAAGAAAAGAATATAGGCTTCTCAAAAATAGAGACCATTTTTACTTTTTCCTTGTATCCCCTGGCCTCACAGCAGGGCACACAAAAAGTGCTTAAATGGGTGTTGACTGACTGACTGATTTTTCTCAGGTCCTCTCCAGTGCTATTTATTACTCCACCTCAGCTCATTTGAAACTCAAACCCTGGAAAGACATACCACATGCAGCTTCTTCAGTTGGTCTAGAGGCCCAGTGGTGACTTTTTTTACTCCAGGTCACTTAAGTTCTCTGCACACAGCTCCAGCTCTCATTAATGGGCATGACAAACAGATTGTGGGCTGGTGTGTGCTGGTAGAAGAACTTGAGGAGATGATGCCAAAACAAGAAGGGGGATGAACGATCATGATACACTGAAAACCTCAGAGACACCAAAGGAAATCTTGGATGTCCTAGTCTTGTCAATGGGGATTATCTCAACTTCTTACTCCTCTAGTACAAAGGAATGAAGCAATTAAGTTGCAAAGTCCTCTCTGTAGGGACTGCAAAACTGTCATTTGAAACCATATTGTGTGGGCAGGGAAGAACAGAGTCTGTCATTTCAGTTGATGCTACTGCTATGTTAGGGGAGAAAAAAGAAAATTTAAACACAAATTCTCCAGTATGACTTAGAGATGCCCCGCCCCAAAGCACCTAACATCACCCACATGGCAAATCGATCAAGTCAACAGTCAGTCAGTAAATATTGACTAAGTACCTACTATGTGCCAGGCACTATGCTAAGTGCCAAGGATACAAAATCTGTGTCTTGACCCTGCCCTCAAGGAGTTCACTCTGAGAACCCTTCTAACAGTAAATCTATGAAGCTATCTATAATCTTATGTGACTCTTACCCCCAAACCCTGAGAGAAGTATTATTATACTTTCATTTTCCTAATAGATGAAGAGGACACACACTAGCACACATGCATACTTACAGCGCAAAAAGTCAACTTTGAACTTCCTGATCAAAGTCAGAAGGAAGCCCAGAGGTCATCAAGTCCAACCTATTCCCAAAACCCCAGGACCTCTCTAGGACACACCTGACAAGGTTTTGCTTCATGGTTTGCTGGAAGACCTTGAGTGAGGTTGACCCATCACCCCTTTCCAGGACCACCAGTTCCACCTCTGGGCAGCTCTAACTGTTGAGAAGGTATATTTGCATTGTCTATAATTCTGCTCCTGGAAGATAGCTCTGCTTTCACATTCTAAATGATCTTTAATCTCCATTGGAAGTACAATTATAAATGTCTACTTCAACAAGTATTGAATGCTGATGGTAGGAGAGGACTGTATGACTCCCTAGGGAAAATAAAACCAGCTGTGGAGTCAGAGGACTTGGGTTCAAATCTACAATGTTACCTCAGTTTCCTCTTCTGTAAATACAAATAAAATGAGGGGAGTGGCCCAGATGACTTCTAAGTCATGATACTATTTGCATCCTTAACCTTTCTGCATCTCAGTTTTCTCCTCTGTAAAATGAGAAAGGTGGATTAAACCACAGAAGTCCCATCCAGGTTCATAGCTATGATCCTGGGATGATTATATCCTAAATAACAAAACAATGTCCATTTATATTTAGCATTAAAGCTGGCAGAGTGTGCTACCTGTGGTCATCATGGGGCTAGGCATTGTGGAGAGAGGACTCGAGAAGTCATAGCATCTTTGGGGATAGAAGAGGTCTACAGGGTGACCAGATCAGAGCAGTTCTAGCTGAAAAGGACCTTGGAGATCATTTACCTCAAGCCGTATCTGAGCAAGAATTTCCCTACTAAATTTTCACCAGGTGGCATATGTTTATTTCTCATTGATACTTTCATTTATTGCTCTTGGTTTGTCCTTTGGAGGCTGAACAGAAATCCACCCCTACATGGCAGCCCTTCAAATGCTTGAAGACAGTTCACATGTCGTCTGCCCTGTTTTCTCTACCCCAGCTTAAACAGTCCACTTTTTTTCTGCTGTCTCTCATATGGAATAGATGCAATGCCCTTCACTATCTTGGATTGCTTCCTCTATGTTATGAAGTATAGATAAGCTTCTTCAGTTTATTAATTTCTGTTCAAACATGTGACACCAGTAATTAATAATTATAATTCTTTGCATAGTGCTTTAATATTTGTGAAGCACTTAATAAGTGTTAGCTCATTTGTCTTTACAACCCTAGGGGGTAGGTACTATTATTACTCTCATTTTAAAGATGAACAAATTGAGGCTAAGAGAGATTAAGTGATTTGTCCAAAGTCATGTGGTTAATATCTCTGAGGAAGGATTCAAACTCAAGTCTTCTTGACCCTGAATCCCAACCTTTATTCATTTTGCCTAGACACTGACCTGAATACTCTACTCCAGGTAAATTCTGTTAAGGTCAGAATTCAAGAAATGAATCATCTCCCTTTCTTGGAAGCTTTGCCTCTCAGCAGAGCGTTAACTTCACATTGAAGATTTTTGGTTATCACATTTACTAACGTGTCTTTTTCTCCTTCTCCTCCTCCTCCTCCTCCTCCTCCCCCTCCCCTTCCTTCCCTCTCTCCTTCTCCCTCTCCATGTACCTCTCCTCCTCTTTCTTCTTCTCCTTCTTCTCTTTCTCCTTCTCCTCCTCTTTTTCCTTCTTCTTTCTCTTCTCCTTCCCCTCTCCCTCATTTTCCTTGTCCTTCTCCTTTTCTTCCTCCCTATTCTTGTATGTATGTATGTATGTATGTATGTATGTATGTATGTATGTATGGTTTTGCACCCATGTTTCTTTTTCAAATTACATTATATTTGCTTCAATCCAGCCTTCTACCTTATTAAGATTTATTTATTTTTTGGCTTTGTCATCCAGTGCATTTAGGATTCCCCAATCAGTTTTGTGTCATCTGCATATCTTATAAACAAGTCATTCATGCCTTTGTTTATCAAAGCAGTTGGTATATACATATATACACACATATAATACATGTGAATGTATATGTATACATATATAATATATGTAGTGCATATGTTGTTGTTTGTCCTTCCTTCTCTTAAGAGGACCATAACATTGGGATGATGTCAAGATTTGCCGTGAATTGGATTGAAGTGAGGGAGGACTGTGAAAGGTCACCAACTTCACTCTCTTCTCCAGAGCTATCTGGGTCCAGTGGCAAGATATAGATCAGGACAACTGGAGAGGGTCCCAGATGCAGTGGAAGATCTTGGGCATTTAAGCTAAGGCCTATGCATGCATATCTCTATATCTACCTTTTTCTCTCCCTCTCTCTATCTCTATCTCCATCTCCATATTCATCTCCATATCCATGTCCATATATATTTATATTCATATCTATATCTATATAAATACATATATATGTGCGTGTGTGTATACATATACACACATATAATATACAAAGGCTAATGCATTTCCCTGGGACACTCCATTGGTGATCTTATAAACTGACATCTAACCTTAAATGACATCTCTTTGAGTCCAGTCATTCCACCATATCTGTAGCCTTTGCATTGTACTGTGTCTAACCCATAACTTTTTATCTTTGTCACAAGAATAGAATTAGATCCTGTATCAAACACATTGTTAAAATTGAAGTAATTTGTAGTTTCAGCATTTCTCTAATCTACCAATTAAGTCACATTATCATAAAATAAAATATGGTTGTTCTTGTGTGACCTCTTGATGAAGTCATGCTAGTCCCTTGTGACAATATTTTTCTTTTCTAGGGTTTCTATAATTATTTCTTTAATGGTCCAAGCCAGTATTTTGGTTGTACTTAAAGTCAAATAAACCAACTGATAGTTTATAGACTCTTTTTTTCCTTTAAAAATTTAGGGCAATATGTGCTTTTTTCTAACCTTGTGGTATTTCTCTCCCTCTCAATAATCTTTGAATATTTCAAATGTCACTTATGGTGACATTCAGATTCACCTCAGTTCTCCTTCTATTCTAGAGGATGTATTTTTCTGCCCATGCAATAAGAATTCATCGAATGGCCATGTGTTCTTTAACCATCTCATTACTTACATTGAGAAGCAACTTCCTATGAACAATTTTCATTTTCTCTTTTTCCTTTTGGAAAAGCCATTGTCTTTGGTAAAGGAAAAATGAGTAGCATAAAAACCAAGCAGCTCTATTTTTCTTTGCTGTCAGTTACCATCCACCCCAAATGGTGGTCTTTATCATTCTTTGATCCAGCTTAAACAAAACAATACAATCCAAAACAAAACAGAAATCCCTTTTTTCTTGTCCAGAGCTGTCTTCACCAGTTTCAGTAATTTTGAGCCTTAGCATTCCTTACATTGTTTTATATAGGATAGTACTGGGATCTTAGATTGAGTGTCAACTGGCCTTGCTTCAAAATTATGCTTATATCTAAAACCCAACCCCCAATTCTAAGCTGATTGATTGCTCTAGGCACCCACATCACATTTTTCATACAACTCTTTTTCATTTTTTTTTTTGCACATGGAGAATTTGTTCCCTTGGATCTTATGATTCCAGAACTATAGATTTAGATCTGGAAGGGGCCCTGAAGAACCTATAGTTTGACCCTTTACTTTACAGAAAAGGAAGCTGAGAATCAGAGAGAATAAGCAAGTCACATGCTTTGGAACCAACACAGGTTAAATCTGAACCCACATAATCCTTACTTGAAATTCAACTCTGCTTCCATTATGCTACCTGACATGATATCTTAACTAGTTAGATACTGACCCTCAATTAGATATTTTCTAATATGAACAAACTTCAAGATTTTGAACTGAGACAATAATGCTGAGGTTGGCATCAGTATGTGTACATGTGTATCCATATATGTATCTATGCATACATATACACAGATACCCACTTATATACATATGTGCATATGTATTTTTGTGCATATAACTATTAAGTATATATAACTATATATGCATATATATGTGTATATACATACACACATGCACACAATACATATATACAATATATACATTATACACTCATTTATACATTATACATATATAGATATATGTGTAGATACAATACACATACATATACCCAATGCATATATACATATATGCACACACATACATGCACACATACATCCATATACATGTGTATATACACACATACATGCATGCACAATATAAATATATACATACACATACATGTATATACATACACATACATGTATATACATACACACATATATGTATATATGTGTATATATATATACATATATGAACATTTTAAAGGTTAGAGAGCTATTCACTCACTAGAGCTTGGCTGAATACTTACTATGTGCAATGTTCTTGTTGTTTAGTTATTTCAGTCATGTCCAAACTTGTTGTCATCTTTTTTTTTTAGGTTTTCTTGGAAAAGATATTAGCATGGTTTGCCATTTTCTTCTTCTTCTTCTTCTTCTTCTTCTTCTTCTTCTTCTTCCCCCTCTTCATCTTCTTTTTCTTCTTTGCTATTTTCTTCTTCAACTCATTTACAGATGTGGAAACTGAAGTAGGGTCATACAGTTAGAAAGTACCTGAGGCTGAACTTAGGTCTTTTTGACTCCAGGCCTGATACTCTATGCACTGCACCACCAAGCTGTCCAAGATCCTTGGTGCAGTGCTTAATGTGAGGTACAGAGAGGAGTAATAAGATGTCCTTAACCTCATGGATGCTACTGTGTAGTATCATGGAACTGAGAGCTGAAAGTCAGTGTGTCCCATTGAATAAGAGCCATGAATTCAGATTTAGAAAACTGATGTTCAAGGTCTCATTAAGACATTTCATGCAATTCTTGGACTGATCCATTTTTTTCCTCCTTTGTATCTCTAGGTTACTATTGTGCCTTGCATATAGCAGTAGATGCTTAACAAATGCTTGTTGAATGACTAAAAGAACTCAAGGATAACTAGGAAGGCAAGTTTTAGTGATGAAGGAGACCAGAGAGATTGGCTAGCCCAATCTTTCATTTTCACAGATGATCTTTAAGTCAAGTCAACAAGCATTTTATTAAGCACCTGTAATATGACAGCATTGTGTTGAGCACTGGACCAGAAGCAGAATGATTCTCCCAAGGTAACACAGCTATCAAAAAGCAGTTGTTAGGTGACAAAGTGGAGATCTGAACTCATGCCATGTCTCTGGCTCCAAATACCACCTTCTTTCCACCACACCTTCCTTTTAAAACACCACCACCACCACACATGGTTTCCTATCTGGGTGAGTCACTTCATTGTTCTAAACCTCAGTTTTGTCATCTATAAAATGGGCCCAGTCACACTTGCACTACCTACCTCTTCCAGCCATTTCGAGAAAAGTTTTCTGTCAACCTTGAAGAGTTGCAGACTCTGGTGCTCCCGTTACATAAAACACAAGCCATCCAAAAACAGACACAAGAGAAGCAGCTCCTCCCCAGCATTATTTTTTGTCTGTAATTACCATTTCATCATTGATAGGGGGAATGTGTAATGTGCAGCAGTATTGCTAAATCTGGTCAGTTTCCTTGGCTGTGGGCTGGTTTGTTGATCCAGAGGTGCCCTGTTGACAAGCCTACAAGTCAATCAAGTGACGGATGGATTCATGGCAGGCAACTGTGTCCAAACAGGCATAAGCCTAGGAGGTGGGTGGCCCAGTTTCCATTCTGGCTCTTTATGTAGCCTAGCAGGGCACACTTGGTCCAGTCTCTGTTCCAGTCGTAGATTTTAGTTTCACCCTCTGAAAAATGAAGGTGTTGAACAAGAATCATGCTTCAGTTCTTTCTGGGAATCCATTAGTCAATGAGTCATTAACATTTATTAAGCACTTACTATGTGCTAAGCACCCGAGATACAAAGAAAGGTAAAAAGCCCTATCAATATGGGTGTTCCCAATAGAAAAATGGATTCAATTCAAATTGATTCAAGAAGCAATTATTAAGTGCTTATAATGAGTCATGCACTTATCTAGGTACTGAACATATAAATGTGAGACAATGTCTACCCTCTTTGTATTTGCTGTAGATCTCAACAACAAAAGGAAGACCCCATCAATTCCCACATGAGCACTAAGAATAACTTGACAATAAAAGGAGAACAGATTTTCCTTAATTTCCTTAATTCATCACTTGTTCTGGGATTGAACCTGCTTTATCTTAGAGGCTTCTAGGTAACACAATGGATAGAGCCCTGGAGTCAGGAAGACCTGAGTTCAAATTTGATACCCACTAGCTGGATGATCCTGGTCAAGTCACTTAACCACTGTTTGCCTCAGTTTTTCATCTGTAAAACAGGGAATAATAATCACATTTATCTCCCAGGATTCTTGTGAGGATCAAATGAGACAATAATTGCAAAACACTTAGCAGAGTGCCTGGCACATAGTAAGTGCCATAATTTTTAGTTACTACTAGTAGTAAAACTTGCCAGGGTAAGTGCTCCATTGGCACAGAGAACACTTCCATTTAAGAACAGGACATGCCAAGAAGACTTCACTCCAACAATTCATACATCCCAGATACTTAACCCTTACTAATGTTTTACTTCTTTATGTATTAGCAAACCAGCTTTTCTTTTTTAAAGAGAGAGGTAAAGTGGGTAGAAAGCTCGACTTGGTACAAATCAGTACTAAAGTTTGGATCACGGCCATGATATATATGAGCTGGGTGGCCAAAGGCAAGTGACTATGAGCCTCATTTGGATCTTTTGGACCTTCCTCATGGTAATATGTTGTAAGACCTTAATGAAATGACTCATTTAAGGAGTCCTTAAGCGTTAAAATGCTATGACATGTCAGTAATCATTACTATTAATAATTGCTACTACTAGTATTACTGCTGCTGCTGCCACTGCTGCCACTACTACTACCACCACCACCACCACCACTACCACCACCACCACCACCACCACCACCACCACCAATACCACCACCACCACCACTACCACCACAACCACCACCACCACTGTGCCTACTAACAGGTCTTAGGAAAATGGTGACCTAGTAAAGAATCTATGAATCCATGTGCTTGTGCTTTTCTGTCTGGGTGATGGCCTGTCCATAAATAGCCTGATAAGCTGAACCACTGGGCATCCCTTTCATCTTGGTTTACAGGTGCCTTTGTGGTCTCTTGACTAGAAGATGAAAATTGAGCTTATTAAAGACAACACAGTATCTTGTCAGTGGCATGTTACCTGTCCATGAGCCATCCAAGTTGTGCCTCAGAGGAATTGATTTCTTCAGCCTTTCAAGACTAAGTTTACAAGATGTGAGCTCCATTTTCCACTTTTCATCCACAGACCTGGGAGGCAAGCATGCACAATGGACCTGGATGGGTGCTCTGTTGGAAAGAGGGCCATGGCTATATTTGGTTACTCTCTGACTATCTCAGGAAAGCCTTTCATAAGATTTACAGCTACACAGACATGGGGACAGAGGGTAGGTTGAGCACAGTGAGAAGCTAGATTTGGGGCTGGAGTTTGGCTGAGATTGTAACTCTGGGGGGTCTCAGTTGGGATTTCTTTTAAGCATCACTTTGAATCGATGCCATTCCCTTGCCTATAGACAATTGTGCATTGCTTGTTGACTTTGATTCTTGATTCTCCCCTTCATGATTTCCCATATGACTCTGGGCAGACTTCAACTCTGATTTCTATACTTCCATACCCTTCAAATTCATCCTTTACATAGATACTAGAGCACTCAAATACTCCAATGGCTATGGCACTGATCCCATCTAGGTTAATAGTAATTCAAGTCATCCCAATTGTTGCAAAACTTTTCTCTCTTAATCATAGTTCTGCACATATCATCCCTCTGTTCAAAACCTTCAGTAGCTCCCTATTGCCTTTCTGGAAATCTTCAGGTTGCTTTGCCCAGTATTCAAATCTTTTAACATTCTACCACCACCCTAACTTTCTAAAGATACTTCTTGTGACTCAAGCCAAACTGGCCAATTCTTTATCCCCAAAGAGTTACAATATCCTCCCATCTTCATGTTTTTGCTCAGGTGCTACTGTCTGCCAAGAATGTCCTTCCTCTCTATCTTTGGAATTCTTACATGTGCCAATATAAGGCCAATTTAAATGCCATTTCCTGTGGGAAAGCTGCCCATATCCCATAGTTAGTAATGAATAAAATTGAGTCTAATTAAACCATTTGACTTAGTTTTTTATGGGAATTAAACATGTTAAGAGAAAGGGGGGAAGTTTTCCAGCCATGGGGAGTGGCTTAAATAAAGATAGGAATTTCTAAAATACTGGATCTTCTTAAGCAGCTGTGTGGCACAGCAGATCAAACCCTGTCCCCCCTCAGACATTTACTATCAAAATGACTCTGAGCAAGACATTGAATCACTGCTTCAGTTTCCTCAACTGCAAAACAGGGACCATAAAACAGTATGGCAGAAACCAAGCCTAGACCCACATCTCGCATCATATGACAAGATAAGGAATACTTTATCCATCAGACCTATGGATAAGGGAAGAACTTCAGACCAAACAATATACAGAGAGCATTACAAAATGTAAAATGATTAATTTAATTTATACAACATCTTAAAAGTTTTTGTGGGGCGGCTAGGTGGTGCAGTGGATAGAACACTGGCCCTGGAGTCAGGAGTACCTGAGTTCAAATCCGGCCTCAGACACTTAACACTTACTAGCTGTGTGACCCTGGGCAAGTCACTTAACCCCAATTGCCTCACTAAAAAAAATGTTTTTGCACCAACAAAACCATTGAAGCCAAGATTAGAAGGAAAACAAAACTGGAAAAAATGTAGGAAGTATTTCTTATAATGTCCTAATTTCTCAACTATATAGAGTGTTGCATTAAATTTATAAGAATATGATCTTCCCCAGTTGATAAATGGTCAAGGGATACAAGCAGGCAGTTTTTACACAGAGAAATCAAAGCTATTTATAATCATATAAACATGCTCTAAATTACTATTGCTTAGAGAAATGCAAATTAAAACAGCTTTGAAGTACCACATCATATCCATCAGATTGGCTAATATGACAAAAAAGAACAATTTTGAGTGTTGGAGGGGCTGTGGAAAAAAATGGGATACAAATGTACTGTTGGTAGAGTCATGAACTGCTCCAATCATTTTTGAGAGGAATTTGGAATTATGCCAAAAGGGCTATCAAACTGTGCATACCCTTTGATCTAGCAATGCCATTACTAGGTTTGTATCCTAAAGAGATTTTTTTAAAAAGGAGAACCTCTGTGTACAAAATTATATATAGCAACTCTTTTTTGTGGAGGCTAAGAATTAGAAATTGAGAAGATGGTTATCAATTGGGCAATGGCTGAACAAGTTGTGGTATATGACTGTGATGGAATACTATTGTACTATTAAGCAATGACAAACAGGATGATTTCAGAAATACCTGGAAAGACTTACACAAAGTGATACAAAATGAAGTGAGGAGAACCAGGAGAACATTGTAGATAGTAAGAGCAATATTGTACAGTGATCAACTGTGAATGACAGCTATTCTCTGTAATACAAGGATCCAAGACAATCTCAAAGGACTCTTTATGAAAAATGCTATCTACCTCTAGAGAAAGAACTGATGTTTGAATATAGATGCAAGCATGCTATTTTCACTTTCTTTCTTTTCATTTTTTGTTAGTTTTCTTGCACAAAATGACTAATATGGAAATGTTTTACATGACTGCACATGTATAACTTGTATCAGATTGCTTACTGTCTCAGGGAGGGAAGAGGAGAGGGAGTGAAAGAAAGAATTTGGACCTTAAAACTTAAAAAAAATTAAAATTGTTTTTACATGTAATTGGGGCAGGGGAATAAAATATTATTTTTCTAAATTGGAACCAAAATAGCATCTACCTCATGGGGTTATTGGGAAGATCAAATGAGATAATATTTTAAAGTGCCCAGCACAAAGAATGTGGTTTGAAAATGGTCTTTCTTTTCCCTTCCTCCTCTTCCACTGGATATGTACAAGGAGTCACCAGAGAGTATGTGGAAGGTAGTACTATGATATTTGGATGGAATGGTATCTGATTGTAGAGATATTTGAATTCTTCTTACATTGTGAATGTTCTTCTAAGATATCTAGTTTGGTGGATATACATAGAGAGGTTAAGAGAATCACATTAGTAGTAAGCATTCATTTTATTTAGAATTTTCTCCAAGTTACCTGTAAAAAAATTTAAATATATATATATTTTTCACATTGATTTTTTAAAACTTTGTGTTCTAAATTTTCTTCCTCCCTCCCTCCTCAGCCCTCCTTATGAAATTCAGCAATTCAATATGTCATACATGTGCAGTTATGCAAAACATCTCATTAGTCAGGTTGTAAAAGAAAATAGACAAAATATACCTTTAGAAAGAGGAGCAAACAAATAAAATTAAACTTCAATCTGTATTCAGATACCATCAGTTCTTTCTCTGTTTGTGGTTTGTATTTTTCATATGTCCTTCTGATATCATCCTGCTCATCATTTCTTTCACAGTTAGTATTGCTAACTGTTTTACCCTCCATCTTATTCCCTCCCCTTGATATTTACTCTGTTTTCTATCTTCCTTTAGCCAATCCCTCCTCAAAAATATGTTTTGCTTTTTACTGCCCCCTCCCCCAATCTGCCCTTCCTTCCTTTGCCTTCCCCCCCCCATCTCCTTCCCCTCCAACTTTCCCTCAGGGCACAATATATGACTATACCCACTTGAGTGTGTATGTTATTCTCTCTTTGAGCCAATTATGATGAGAGTAAGGTTCATTCACTGCCCCGCTCCTTCCCCATCTTCCCCTCCACTCCATAAGCTTTTTCTTGTTTCTTTTATGTGAGCTATTTTCCCCCAGTCTACCTCTCCCTTTCCCTTTCTTCCAGTGAATTCTTCTTACTCCTTAACTTTATTTTGAATATGTCATCATGGGTCAGATAGATGACACAGTGGACAAAGCACCAGCCCTGGACCCAGGAGCCCCCAAGTCCATATCTGGCCCCCAGACATAAGCTACCCCACCCTGCCTGCACCACAAAAAACAAGGATAAACAAAAATTAAATGCTTTACAGATATCATCCCTTCATATTCAATTCACACCTGTGCCCTCTAAGGATATTCCTTTCAGTTGTCCTAATATTGAGAAAGATCTTATGAGTTAGAAGTATTATCTTCCCATGTAGGAATGTAAACAGTTTAATTATTTTTTAATATCGCTAATGATTTCTTTTTTCCTGTTTACCTTTTTATGCTTCTCTAGGGTCTTGTATTTGAAAGTAAAATTTTCTATTCAGTTCAGGTCTTATTATCATAAATGCCTGAAAGTCCTCTTGTTCATTGAAGTTCCATTTTTCCCACCTGAAAGATTATGCACAGTTTTTCTAGGTAGGTGATTCTTGGCTGTAGTCCTAGTTCCTTTGTCCTCCAGAATATCATATTCCATGCCCTCTGGTCCTTTAATGTAGATGCTCCTAGATCTTGTGTTATCCTTACTGTAGCTCCACAGTGTTTGAATTCCTTTTTTCTAGCTGCTTGCAATATTTTCTCCTTGACCTGGGATCTCTGTAATTCGGCTATAATATTCCTGGAAGTATTTCTTTTTTGGATCTCTTTCAGGAGGTGATTGGTGGATTCTGTTACTTTCTATTTTACCTTCTGCTTCTAGAATATCAGGGCAATTGTTCCTTATGATTTCTTGGAAGATGATGTCTAAACTCTTATTTTGTTTGTGCTTTTCAGGTAGTCCAATGATTTTCAAATCATCTCTCCTGGATCTATTTTCCAGGTCAGCTGTTATTCCAAGGAGATATTTCATATTGCCCTCTTTTTTTATTCAATTAGATTTGCTTTATTGTGTCTTGGTTTCTCATAAAATCACTAGCTTCCATTTGTTCAATCCTAATTATTAGGCAATTATTTTCTCTGGAGAGCTTTTGTATCTCCTTTTCCATTTGTCCTTTCAAGCTGTTGACTTTTCTCGCATGATTCTCTTGCATCGCTCTCATTTCACTTTCCATTCTTTCCTCCACCTCTCTAAATCTTTCTTCAATCTCTCCTACTTTCTCTTCAAAGTCCCTTTTGAGCACTTCCATGGCCTGAGAACAATCCATATTTTTCTTGGAAACTTTGGATGTTGGAGCTTTAACTTTGTTATGATCTTCTTCTAAGGATGTATTCTGGTCTACTTTGCCCTCCAAAAAGCTTTCTATAGCCCACTGCTTTCTTTGCCTACTCATGTCAACCCAGAAGCAGATGTCTGATTGAAATCTGATTCTCTATGGTTAGAAGCTTGGTGTGCCTGTGATGATCCCCCACTTGGCCATCACCACTAGAGTCCACCCACTGGATCAGAACCTGGGTGCTTTGCCCCAACTCCATCAGAGGCCACAGCCACTTCACCCTGGCCAACCAGACAACCACCTCAATGGTCTAGGAGTTGAGCCTCAGAAGAAGCAGCTCATGATGAAGACTCTGAGGCCCTGGAAGTGCTGTCTGTTCCAGGCTGGGTCTGCACAGTGCACTGAGCTCCTCTCTCTGTCAGTGGGCTGAGTTCCAGAAGCAGCTGCTCCCACAGTTGAATCAGAGGTTCCCAAGGCCTGGTTCACTGGGGCTGGGTCTGGGTCTGCTCAGTGTGCTCCACTCTCACACAGGTACAACAGAACTTTCCTGCAGACCCTCTAAGCTGTCTTTGGCTGGAAAATTATTTCAGCCTGTCCTTTTTTTGCAGGGGGCGTGGTGCGGTTCTGTTGCTCCAACAATTGTCCTATGGCATTATTTGAAGATATTTGTAGAGATTTTGGGGAGAGGTCAGGGAAGTCATTGCCTTTCCTCTGCCATCTTGACTCTGTTCCGCCCCCCCCAAAGCGATATTTGAACCCATGTCTTCTCAGTTTAGAGCCCTTGATCACTTCACTGATCTCATTATCTTCATATCCCTCAATACTTTATCATTAATACATTTGACTTTGAGGCCCAACCATGCTTTCCCCTTAGTCTTGGAAGAAAAGGTGCACTGGCATTCAATTTTATACTCATTTTTGTTCAGGACTTGGTGCTTAATTCAGTTTTATTCCTCTTCTTTTAATAAATGACTAGCTCTTGACATCAGGAGGAAATGAATGAGATTATTTTTATCTCTTCCTCCTCTACTAACTAATCTGCCTCAATCCTGGCTTTGTCTATCCCTTGGAGACTGTCTGGTTTTTCCTTTATCATGAACTCAAGGCTCAGTGAATTTTCTAATTCAAGCCTGAGTCGGAAATGACTGGTGAGGGTGTGCACTGGGAGGCCATTACTAGCTGGGTCAAAGCCCTTCCTACTAAAATGTTTTTGGGCTTTTAGGGGAGGTGATGGGAAGTTAGCTGTGAATTAAGCATGGGGTTAAGGAGAGACTCCTAGATGCAGAGTCAGAGGTCCTGGATTTAAGTTCTGATTCCAATGTAAGAGTTATTGTATCTCTGGTGAATCATTTAATATCATTGTGCCTTAGTTTCCTGATTGATATTTTCACTGATATTTGCACAGTGGCTCAAGGTTTATAAAATACTTTAGATACATTATCTTATCTGTACCTTACTTAATTCTGCCTCTTGGCTTCTCCCAAATCTTACCTTCTGCAAGGCTTCCAATTTATCCTGTCTATATCTTGCTTACTAATTGTTTGCATGTTGTCTCCCCCATTACATTCTGAGTGCTTTGTGGACAGGAACCGGTTTTCACCTTACTTTTTGATCCCCAGTGCTTAAGATAGTGCCTGGAACATAATAAGCACTTAATAAATTACTTAAATGACTGACTGAAAATTCTAGAAGGTAGGTCCCATCATCAGCATCACCATAATATAGATTAGGAAATTGAGGTTTAGATGTTCAACAGAAGAGATAGCAAATGTCAGAAGTGGGATAAGAAGAGCACTGAACTGGAATATTGACTCTATTTCCCAGTAACCTGCATGACCTTGAGATCACAAGAAATGGTCACTTCTTCCCTGAGCGACACCAGGAAAATCACAATGTTATAGAATCATAGCATTTTGAGTTTGGAGAGGCCGTTGCTACCATTTAACAGTACCCATCCCTTGTACAAGAATCCCCACTAAATTATACCTAACAAAAGGTCATCCAATTTCTTCTTGAAGACCTCCACTGATGGGGAGCTCACCATCTCACTAGACAGTCCTTTCCACATGTGGATAACTTTTATTATTGGGGAAGTTTTCTTGATGTCTAGCCTAAATTTACCCATTTGCAAGAATTCTACTGCTTGGTCTTTATTCTGTCCCCAGGAGCCAAGTAGAATGAGGCTAATTCTCTATTCCTCAAGATGGCCCCTCAAATACTTGAAAGTGCATTGATGTTTCCCTCCAGTCATCCATCTCTTTTCCATGTCCCTTCAGCTGTCTAAGCCTGTTTCCTCATCTATAAAGTAAAAATAATAAAGACAAGAGTAGGGCATCTGTTCCAGGGTTGCCTTGAGGCAGTAATAGATAATGGATGCAAAGTGCTTTGTAAATCACAAGATGCTACAGAGATGTGAGCTGGTGTTCTCACCAGCATCATCACTAACACCAGCAAAAGTATCATATAACTGAAAAGGCCATTGAAGTGCACTGTGTAAATATTATACACTGAAAGCAGAAAGAGGAAGTTGTTGATGATAACAATAACAGCTAACTTTGATTTAAGAAAAAGTAAAGTTCCTTACAATTGCAAAATACTTCACCTTCCTTATCTCATTTGATTCTCAAAGAGTCTTGCAACTAAGGACACTGGTTTAAAGGACAGAACTCTGATTTTGGAGTTAGAAAAATCTGGACTCAATTTTTTTCGGGGGGGGGGCAATGTAGGTTCAGTGACTTGCCCAGGGTCACACAGCTAGTAAGTGTCAAGTGTCTGAGGTCAGATTTGAACTCAGGTCCTCCTGAATCCAGGGCTGGTGCTTTATCCACTGCAGTGCCCCCTAGATGCCCTCTGGACTCAAATTTAACTTCAGATGTTTGCTCACACTGCATACCAGATCAAGTCACTTAACTTGTTTAAGTCTCAATTTCCTTATCTGTAAAACAAGGATTAATATAATCACTAACTTCTCAGGGCTGTTGCAAGAATCAGATGGGGAAGCAGTTAGAAAATATTTGCCAAAGTTTAACATGCCATTTCAATGCTAACTTTTATTGTGCTATGGTGAGATCATTTGGTATTGCTCTTTTGCTATTATGGGGGGAGAATACTGCTGGGTATATAATATGCACTTGTGCAGTTGTGTCTGACTTTTCATGACCCCATTTTGGGTTTTCTTGGCAGAGATACTGGAGGGGCTGTCCATTTCTTTCTTCAGCTCATTTTTTAGATAAGGAAACTGAGACAAACAGGGTTAGAGAGCTGGTAAGTGACTGAAGCAAAATTTGAACTCAGGACTTTAGGGCCAGTACTCTATCTACTCCACCACCTTGCCCCTATTAGGTACTTAATAAATGCTTATTGACTTGATAAGACCCATACATTTCTGAGAGAAATGATTATTTCTCATATATATATATATAAATATATAATTTGGGGGGGAGGGGGCAGGGCAATGAGGGTGAAGTGACTTGCCCGGGGTCACTACACAGCTAGTGTCAAGTGTCTGAGGCTAGATTTGAACTCAGGTCCTCCTGAATCCAGGGCTGGTGCTTTATCCACTGCACCACCTAGCTTGACCTATACATTTCTGACATGAGCTCAAAGCTTAACCCTACTACTGACTTACTGTATGTCCCTGGGGAGAAATTCATGGGAGGCTTTACAAGGATCCAGTTCATTCTCCTATGCTTTCTACACTCGGATCTTGAAATCAACTTTTAGAGTTGAGCTTTTCTAGATGAACACTCTTCCAATTCTGGGACTCAAGAAGTGATGGATACTGATTTCCTGCATGACTGTAATGTGAAGAATCCTGGAAAGTGAAGTCAATCTTTTGAGTGGTTGGCTAGAGAGATTACCTAAGGGAGAGGTAAGAGAGCCAAGCAACATGACTTTAGGTAAGTCCCTTCCCTCCTCTTTGAAATGAGGGGTCTGGATAGATAATCCTTATCGACTTCTTTTGGCTGAAAGGCCCAGTACGTGGCTACAAAGACTTGGGGGGGAGGGGGAGGACTGGATGGTTAATCCTTAATTAACCCATAAACCCGAAACTTCACCCTCTTACCCCCCACCTTGCAGCCATGAGTTTCCTGAGATAGCTAACAGCTGTGGGCTAAAGTCCTAAAGGAGAGAACAGTTATCAGAATCACGATGGAGCTTTCTTTTTGTGCTACTGCTTCAGAAGCTGGATCTTAATGGGCTTGAAGGAGGTGCTGGGCGGCAGGTGTTTCCATCTGAGAATGTTCACTGATCTTGACTTCCTGGTACCCCTGGAAATGTGCGAATTTCAGCTCCTTGAGAAATCCAAACACTTTCCTTTATTAATGGGCCTTAATAGCTTATAATGAAGGCACAACTCAGTGGTGAAAGAAGGGATTAGCATTTGTTTGAAGTTCAAACACAGGATAAGGAGTGGATTTGCTAATTGTTTTTCCCTGCTGGGGATATTAGCTGGGATTCAGTGACAACATATATGAACATATTCTCCCACGTGGTCCATGCCTAAGAGATATGTCTGTAAAATACAGTCAACTCAGAAGTCAACTTAAATAGAGTTGGCCAATTTGAAGAAAATTCTGTAGAGTGTCAGAGCCAGAGAGGATCTTACACTATTGAATTCAGAAAGTTATAGCTAGGAAAAATAAAGATATTATAAGAGGCAACACAGAACATGGGAGCTGACAGGTGCCTTAGAACACAGAAGTCCATCTCTAGAAGGGCCTTTAAAAAACAGAATCCTGACTCTGAACAGAGGGAAGGACATGAGAACATAAACTGCCAGAACATAGAACACAGGATTCTAGAGAAAATTCTGGAGTGGGGAAAAGGGAGTCAGTATGAGAACCTGAATTCCTTGATTCCTCATTTTATGTTCTCTGAATGTTGTTGTTGCTTTGTCCTTCATTCTTGAAGAGGACCATGACATCGGGAGGTGCTGTCATGACTTACAGTGAATTGAATTTAAGTGAGGGTGGGCTGCACAAAGTCACCAGCCTCACTCTCTCCTCCAGAGTCATCTGGGTTCAGTGGCAAGAGATATATCAGGACTGGATCTAAGACAATTGGGGTTAAGTGACCTGCCCAGGGTCACACAGCTAGTAAGTGTCTGAGGCCAGATCTGAACTCTGGTCATCCTGTCTTCAGGTCCAGTGCTCTATTCACTGTGTCACCTAGATGGCCCTGTTGTTTGGATAGAGAATGTTACATATATTGTAAAAAACCACAGGTATGATGCTTTATTTTCCAGAGTTGTTTCTTTTGATCCCTGTCTGTCTCTCTGTCTCTGTCTCTGTCTCTCTCTCCACACACACACACATACATATGTGTGTACATATGTATGTATATGATGATGTATTTATATGATTGTGTATATATGTATGTGTATTATAGATTTGTGTTTATATATATACAAATATATTTACACATCCACAGATGTGTCTGTACTCTTCAAAAAGAGTGTAACAATGCAAAAATCCTTAGTTATATGTGACCAACCCACAATCATATCTCCCCTTGCATTCTTCTTCATGTATGTTTAGGACAAACATGGCTGCTAGGCTATGGCTTCTTCAGGAAATAAGATTTGAATCCTAGTGACCCCTTCCCCCAACATCTAGCACAGACTCCAGGGGATAATCACAGGAATGCCAAGGAAATTTGAACAGATTTTTATCCCTTTTAGCCATGAAGTCTTTCTGGATCTGACTATGGCTATATTTGAACAACAACAAAAATCAGTGGAGTAAATCAATTTTTACAGAAAAAAGGAATGAATCGAGTAAAACAGCCATCTGGTATTATTCAGTTGTAGAAGAAACCCTTGGAGCCGAAAGGTACTGGTGCAGGTCAGTTGGACCAGGTCCTTCACCCAGAGGAAACATGGACACACAGATGGAGACAACTAGAATGCCTAATGAATATCCATTGCCTCAAAATCCCAAACCTGACTAACCTAGATATTCAAAAGGAAGCATGGGATAGTGAAAAAGCCATTAGAACTGGACTGAGGACCTGGGTTCAAATCACTCTCTCTGGCACTAGCTGTGTGAGCCTTCATCTCTTTGAGCCTCAGTGTCCTCATCTTTAAAAATGGATTTATAAGAGTATCTCTCTTCCACAGTTCTTGTGAATCTTAAAGTAGATCATGTCTGTAAAGTCCTTTGAAAGCCTTCAAGTGTGATGTCAAGTTTAGATTCTTCTCATGCTACTCTGGTGTTTCACTTATGACTTTTTACATAATAAAAGCAATTTGGTCAAGTTCATGTAAAAATCACTGGCAAAAGCAGACCTGAAAATTTGGACTCACGACTTTGATTAGAGTTAATAAAACAGCAGCCAAAATCGTCAATGCCAATGAGATTTGTTTTTATTCTCCAAAGATCTCAACAAATAATGTTGACTTCATCTCCTTCAGAGATTCCCTATCTTGACCCATCACTTTCTTTACCCAAAACCTAAATGTGGTAAAGGATATCTCATCTTGTTCTGTTTCTCAATGACATCTGTATGATCAGTCTCTTTATACCTCTGCTTGTTCAGTGGGGATGAGGAAGGTACCAAGAAAGAAAAGTCAGTCAGTATTTACATAACTAGATACATGCATTATGCATGTATATGTAGAGATACACATGTGTGGATACATGCATGCACACACACACACTATATATATATATATATATATATATATATATATAGAGAGAGAGAGAGAGAGAGAGAGAGAGAAATTGTTATATTAATGCAGGAGAAATAATGCTTCATTAAGAGTTTAAAGACCAAGGCTAGAAATCTGTCTCTGCCATTTGCTTCAAGTGTGAGCTGGCCAAGTCACTTCACCTGTGTAGGTATGCTTAACTTTTTGACCTTCAAAATGAAGGGATTAAAGCAGTTGACCAGAATTTGTAAGCCAGAAGAGAAGTCAGCAGCCACTTCAACTAACCCACAGATGACGAATCTCTCCACAATAACATCCTCTTCAATGGTTATCCAGCCTCTACTTTTGGAGTTTTCCAAGGATGGAAAGCCCTCCCCATTTTGAGGAAGTTCATTCCACTTCTGGGAAGCTTTCATATAGGAAGGTTTGTTGCTGTTAATGTTTTGCTTTCTTTTGTTTTCCTGACACCACCAAGGCTAAATGGGCCTCCTTGTCACTTCCACCCCTTACTCCTGGTTCTGTCCTCTGAGACCAAATAGAACAAGGCCGATCCCTCCTCCCCATAACAGCCCTTCATGTATTTGATGACAACAACATCATTTCTTCCCTGAGTCTTCTCTTCCACAAACTAACCCTCCTCAGTCCCTACAATCCTCCTGATCTGTAATTAAGTGACCTCAGTACCTCACCCCCCCTTCCACCTCCCTCTCATTTACGTTTTACCCCTATTAGAATGTAAACATTTTGAGATCAGTCACTGGTTCTTTTTCTGTTGGGATTTATATTCCTAGCACTTGTCAAAGAACCTGGTACATAATAAGAACTTGATAAATATTTGTCTTCCTGACAACAATCCTCATTACTCTTCCATGGATTCTCTCCAGTCTGCCCAGTTTTCAAACTGCAGTGCTCAGAACAGAATAGAGTACCCTCCAGATGGGGTTTGAAGAGGGGAAAATTCAGTAGGACCATCATCTCCTGGACATGAGGCCTCTCAATGAAGCTCAAGACTCCAGGGGTGTTGGGGCTGCCACAATGCACAGTTGACTCATATTGACTTATTGAGTGTACTAAAGCTCTCAGGTCATTCATTCATTCATTCATTCATTCATTCATTCATTCATTCATTCATTTGTTTGATTATTTGGCCGCTCAATCATATTCATATATACATTTATTCATTTATTAACCAATCAATCAACAAATTAATTAATTGATTAATTAATCAATTAATTTATTAATTCTTCTGTTTACTTATTTATTTGTTCATTGTCATCTATTTATGTTCATTTATTCACTTATTCTTCCATACATTTATTTACCGATTTACTTATTCACTTATCTCTCTATTTGAGTTTTTAATCTATTATCTATCATCTATCTATTTATCAAAGGTTTGTTTGTTTTGCATTGTTGGTGGAGTTGTGAAATGATTCCAGTTCTTTTTTCTTTTTTCCTTTAGAACAATCACTGCCTCCCATTGCCTTCTGGATTTGGAGCTATGAGCCCCACAGAGTTACTGTGCTTGGATTCAGAAGACTTGGATTTAGGTTCCCACTGATCAACCATTAGCTACCCATGGGTGGGTCACTGATCCTTTCTGAGCCTCATGGAATCCTACAGATTCTGCCTCAGTTTCCTCTTATGAAAAATATCTATAATACTGCTTGATGTCTCTTCCTCACAGGGCACAGTGTGAGAAAGTCATGTTGTAAAGTGAGATGTAAATATCAACTGTTATTATGATTACTGGGTAGAATCCTGAGGGAGGATCTCTATCCCTTTGTGTATAGAAGAAATGTTCTCTTTTAAAAGGAGGTATATTGATATCTCAATAGAAGAAACCCATGTAAAAGACTTTTTTTTGACTGGAGAAATGTTCCTGTTTATTCACATGCTTTCTCCAGAGGATTGTGTGTGTGTGTGTGTGTGTGTGTGATCTACAGAATAGACTGAGTGAGACACTGCAGCATGGGGGGAAGAGCCTTGGAGTCAGGAAGCTGCAGTCTTAGCATCACCATTACACACCCTCCCCCTTGAGTGGTCCTCCTGTTGTTGCTCAAAGACTTCCAGGGAGGGGGCAGGCTCCCTCCTCACCAAGCAGCTGATTCCACTTTGGGGTCCTTCTTACGGCTTGTCAAACCCACCTTCACTTCTTTTCTGCTTCCTCAACCTCTTATTCCAGTGTCAACATGAACTGGATGAATCTGATGTCTCTCCAGATGTGTGCACTGTGGTTTCTATGAGATTTAGAGGTGCCTGAGCTCAGGAGCCCTATCATCTCCCAGTGTATTTCTAATAGCACCCACACAGTGTACACTGCACACTCTAGATGTTTATTGAATCAGATTTCCCACCAGGCTTTGGCAAGCTGCTTTGTTGACAGAAACTGCTGGGCCTGAATCAGTGGAGAAGATAGAACTGAGTCTGCTTGGGGGATGGAAATAATTCTTAGAGAGGACCACGGGTTCACAGGCTCATCAATGGAGCATTAGTACAGCCCTCAGGGTCCATCCTCATTGTACCAGTTAGGTAACCAAGGCACAGAAGCCAGAGGATCTGCCCAAGGGAGATGAAAATTTGAAAAAAAAAATTTGGACAGGTTATGAGTCACTTTGAGGAATTTACTGCCAAAATCACACACATCCATCCATCCATTCATCCACACATCCACACATTTACACACACACCAGTGGGCTCATCTGTACCACAACATCATCAGTTTGGAGCTAGGAGGATTGTTATAGATCATCCTCATTTTAGAGAGAGGAAATGAGGCCCAGAGAGGTCAGCTGATTTGGGCCAAGATCACACCATCAGTAAAGTAGCAGGGCCAGTATTTAAGCCACTTTCCTCTCCATCTTTCTCAGTGTACAAAAGTGGGCATAGGTGGGGTTTATGTCACATGATATATCCACTTACTTGGCATCCCAATGACCGATTCCCTTGATGCTTTCCCCCCACGTATTCTATGACAGCCTTAATTATGGAGAATGAGCAGAAATGGGAAAACACAGTGTCCAGAGGTTGGGAGCCCCCTCCAGTAGCAAGGGGGGCATTCCACTGTAACCCCCATGCAGGAAGGTCTAACAGCCTGATCATGCTAGAAGGATTTCAATGAGATGTCCCCTCCTCTTCCCCCCACAGCCCACTCCACGGGAATGCCAGCACATATGAATGTGGGTCTTCTGCAAAGGAAGTAGAAGTGGGGGGGCCTTAAGATGTTTCCACCAATATCACTTCAAAGTGAACACCATCATTCTGTGAGCCCACAGTTAGTCTGGACCTGGCGGCAGTGCATACAAAGTATTGGAGGACAGAAGTGTGTGGCAGCTACAATCAAACGTGATTAAATAACACTGCCCCAGAGAACTGTACTGTCACACTTGGGGAAAAAAAGGCTGAAAAAATATTGCTGTTGGAAAGGCATGGGGACAGATTTGTGGCTGGACACAGGGGAGCACAATAGATGGGTTTCGGTGTGCAGAGGGGAGGGGGCTCCCCCAGAGGAAGGCACTTGTTGGTGACTGTTGGAAGAGTCAGAAAGGCCTCTGAGGAGGAGTGTGAACCTGAGCGATGGCTCTACTGATGGATAGAGAAACGCACCCTCTCCTTCAGAGACAGCCCAAGCTGCCCCATCTCCCATGTACTTTCCCCACTTGTGATATAATACTAAGCCCATGGATTTCAGGTTTATTGCTGAGAAGAATGGGGGTCCCCCCACAATTACACGAGGCACTGGATGCTGAAATCCACAGGGCCTTTATTTGCTGCATTCATGGCATCTGACTTAGGTAGAGGCATCCACTGGAGGATCGTGGAAAAGACAGGGCTGAGCAGCCTCCACCTCCTCTCCAGACTGATGCAGGAGCATCTCTGAAGTTGTGGCCATCTGTGGACCAACCCCCCTCTATTAGGACCTAGATGTAACCCCTTGTAGGATTTAAGTTCCTTGGAGGCAGGGATCACTTTCTTCTTGTTCCATATCCTTTGGGCTTAGCACATAGTAGGCATGTGAGAAGTGATTCTGGAACTGGATGGAGAGGTAGGGAAAGGTTATTCCTAAGAATATCCCCAGGAGCCCTTGATAGGAGGACAGAGCTCACAGCTGTCTCACCTGAGGACTCTTGGAGGGAGGTGTTGGCTTTTGGTCACATTAAGGTCCCACTGGGAGACCTGGCCCCATGCTCAAGGGCAGCTCAGACAGCTTTGGGGTCAGGGAAGGGAGGACCCTCATGTCTGGTTTCACTCAGACTCATTCATTTGGTTAGCCACGCTTATGGGTACATGCTGGCAGGGAAATTCTGCAGCCAGGAACCTGCAGGGTTCTAGCCAGATATGGGGGGCTGCCAGAACAGAAGCAACACTCAAAAGGGGTGAGGTGGGACACCAGGGTAGAGGAAGAGATGTGACCAAAACCTAAACAAAGAGAAAGGTTAAGTCAGAAGACAAAGGAACCATCACCACCAACAATTTGGTTTTGTTTTTCCTAGAAGACAGCACACACATCTCTCAATCTGCAGCCAGAAAAGGCAACATAAGCAAAGAGCAGGTAATGACCTGGCCAAGTAGAGTCATTATTTCTAATGGAATTTTCCACCCTTATCCATTGGCCCTTCAGACAATAATGAAGAGGACTGTGTTGTGTTCAAGACAGCTTGGTGATGGGGGAAGTGTATTTGGATTCAGAAGATTTGGGTCAGAATTTCAGGTCTGTCATTCACTGGTTGTGATGTTAGGGGTAAGCCACAGCTTCCCTGACTCTCAGCTCACTTACCTGTATAACGAGGGAAATAGGTTAGAAAGAAAATCAAAGTCTCTTCAACTCTATGATACCCTATTTGATTCATCCATCCTGGGTAACCAGACGGTGCTGGGGCCATCCATCATTGGTTCTCTATAAATACTACTGATGTGAGGACAGTGCCAATCTGCTGTAACCAGTACAAAGCTGAAATCTCAGAACCATAGGACAATGACTCAACATTTTGTTCAGTCCTGAACTGAGTTTTTAAACTCGGGTAAATCCCCTAATTTTTCTAGGTTTTAATTTCCTTTTCTGTAAGATTAGAGATTAGGGCTAGAGGTTTTCTTCTCTCCCGTCCATCTCTGATTTTCTGTATTCTATCATTGAAAGGCCATTAAAATGCAATAAGAGAGGAAAGGGAAAGTAATCAAAGGTGTCAGATGTGGATGCACAAGGAACTCCCTCAGTGACCAACTCATCTACACAATTTTTTAAAAGAGCATATTGAGAAGGTGGAACAACAGGAAACCAAGGGTAGATAATAAATCCATAGCGTCAGGAGTGCTAACACTCAGCTCCTATTGAAAGTGAATGATAAGGACAAAAAAAGGATTTTTGGTTATGTGGGGAGAAAGGCAGCTAGTTGGCAAACTGAAAAGAGCACTAGAGTAGGGATCATGAAGACATGAGCTCAAATCTTGCCACTAGCACTTACTAAAGACCCTGCCCACATTAATTAACCACTTCAAACTTCAGTTACCTCATTGATAAAATGAGGGTATTGGATGATATGGCCTCTAAAATGCTTTCCAGCTCTACACATATGGTCCAATGACCTGGGGTCTCTGATTAGGATGGCTGCGATGATAAGACCATAGAGAAAATTTAAGGCAGATCTACTCTACTCTTGGTTTACTTCTATGTTTTTCTAACAAGTTGAGGGATTCTAGAACTTGACAAAATACAATAAAATTGTTTTAGGGAGCTGAAAGCCAAGGTTATAGTCCATCTTACTGCCCTCTATGATGTCATCATCAAGCACCACTTAAACATATTATTGGATACAGAAAAAAAAATTGATAGCTATTATAGATAAATGAATACAGCCAATGAATATGGAGAATGAGTGAGGTGCCATGGCATCATGCAAAGGTAGATGTCTTATTATTGAGGGGAAGAAAGAGGATGTCATCCATAAAGTAAATTCTGAAGAGCTTAACTTACAGTCCTAGAAAAATAAAAGACACCATTAAGGAGTTGGCTTGTGAACATTTAGAAATGGCAGAGCAGATAACTTGGGGTCAGTATGGATACATCAAAGGCAGTCTGTGCCAGACTCATTTCCATTGTTCATCAGAAGAATGTAGTAATAGATGAATTAACCTAGATTTTATCAATGCACTTGATAAAGCTTCTAAGGTGCCCCCTTAGGCAAATGTAGAAATGGAGACCAGGCAGTAATAGTATAGTTAAGTGTATTCAAAATATGTTGACTGAGCACTCACAGAAATTAGTCATCAAGGGGGCAATGTCACCAACTAGACAGGTCCCTAGTGGAGTACTCCAGGTGTCTGCTTATGGGCTTGTAGCATTAAATAATGTTATCATTGACTTGGATGAAAATATGGATGGCATCGTTACAGATGATTCAAAGATTTTATGGAGCTAGCATATTGAATAAAATAGTCAGGGAACAAAAGTAAAAGGATCTTCACAGGCTAGAATGATAGAAAAATTCTAATGAGACAAATCTAGATGTATGTAGTCAAGTCATATCAGTTGAAAGAGTACATTCCACAAGAACAAGTTGGAGGAAGCATTGTTTAAAGGTAAATGAGCTTGTGTTGTTGTTTGGTGGACTGTGAGTGTAATATGTGAGTTAAAAATAACATGAAACAGATCCAACAAAAAGTGTGAACAAATTAATTCCAGTTTGAGCCTGGCCCCCAACTTGCACATACGCCAAGTTTCAACCACTTGGGAGACTAGGAATTGCCATCTTCCCCAGACACTTGCCTGCTGTGACATAATTAGAGTTAGGCTTCCCAGATCTCTGCCCTCATTCCTCATTGCTTATTAGGAACTCAGAAAAGGCTCTCATTTCATTGGTCAAGAGTTCTCTGTCTACCTTGCCTCACTAGTGACCTGGCTGCCTTCTGTTTGTGCTGTATCGGTGCTTCATTTAAAACTCTATACAAGGGGCAGCTAGGTGGTGCAGTGGATAGAGCACCGGCCCTGGAGTCAGGAGTACCTGAGTTCAAATCCGGCCTCAGACATTTGACACTTACTAGCTGTGTGATCCTGGGCAAGTCACTTAACCCCAATTGCCTCACAAAAACAAACAAACAAAAAAATAAAAAATAAAACTCTATACAAGTTTGCTCTCTGCATGGCTTGGGGCTTTGGATTGGAGTGTACAGCTTGTTGGCTGTCTGCCCATGGAGCTAGGCACAATGGGGGCTTCCTGTACTATTCCCTGTTGGCATCTGTCTTCTTCCCAAGGCTGACATCCCTGTTTGGCAGCATCTCTCTTCAGAAATAGCTCCCCCCATTTACATCTGCAAAGAAGTGTAGTGTGCAGAATGAGGGAGGAAAGGAGCTAGAAGGGGCTTCAGAAACTACAGATTTTTACAGCTAAGGAAACTGAGGCCAGCATATGGGAAGTGAGTAAATATGTACAAGTAGCAAGTGCCACAGAAAGGATTTGAACTGTTCCCTGGTGAGTCAGAACATGTGAGGAGTGTCATGCTCTGTTGGTGCCCTGGTGAGTCAGATCATGTGAGGAATGTCATGCTCTGTTGGCGCCCTGGTGAGTCAGAACATGTGAGGAGTGTCATGCTCTGTTGGCGCCCTGGTGAGTCAGAACATGTGAGGAGTGTCATGCTCTGTTGGTGCCCTGGTGAGTCAGAACATGTGAGGAGTGTCATGCTCTGTTGGCGCCCTGGTGAGTCAGATCATGTGAGGAGTGTCATGCTCTGTTGGTGCCCTGGTGAGTCAGAACATGTGAGGAGTGTCATGCTCTGTTGGCGCCCTGGTGAGTCAGATCATGTGAGGAGTGTCATGCTCTGTTGGCGCCCTGGTGAGTCAGATCATGTGAGGAGTGTCATGCTCTGTTGGCGCTCTGGTGAGTCAGATCCTGTGAGGAGTGTCATGCTCTATTGGCGCCCTGGTGAATCAGATCCTGTGAGGAGTGTCATGCTCTGTTGGCGCCCTCGTGAGTCAGATCATGTGATGAGTGTCATGCTCTGTTGGTGCCCTGGTGAGTCAGATCATGTGAGGAGTGTCATGCTCTGTTGGCGCCCTGGTGAGTCAGATCATGTGAGGAGTGTCATGCTCTGTTGGCGCCCTGGTGAGTCAGAACATGTGAGGAGTGTCATGCTCTGTTGGCGCCCATATCTTAAGAATTCTATTAGTACGACGGAGATAGTGCAGACAAAAATGAGTAGGGTAGTGAGGAAGCTCAAGAGTATTGCTCCTAGTTCTCCCCTCTCAACACAAAGAAGACGAGTCTAAACTTGCTTTTCTTGGAGAAAGCTCCACAACTTTCCTTCGTGTTCTCTTCCCCCCAATGTCATCCAGCAGAAAGATGAGATATAATCTCTTTCCTCCAAGAATCACAAATAGGAGCAATGACTGGATGTTGAAAAGAGAACAGCTTGAGTCTCAATGACAATGAACACCTTTAAACAAGGAACCTGGACATTTCAGAAATGGGACAATCAGGAAATGTTGAGTTTACAGTATACCTAATAGACCTGTTTGAGTCCTCCATAGCATATGATGGGGAAAATGTCCAGAAAGGTAGGAAGGAGCCAGATTATAGAGGGGATAAAAAGCCTGCATGATTCATTCTCATGGTTTATTGTCTGTTTATGTTTGTATTCATATATGTTTGCCTGTGTTTAATTTATCTTGCGATTATTTTTATTCAGGGATGGCTTGGTTGCAGATGAAGGATTATTGGAGGCTGGGAGATCTGTCAAAGGCTATTAGAGTTGGGATCTGATGTTCAAGAGAGAGGTGATGAGCCCTAAACATTGCCATCATTGTTACCATGACTGGAAAAGAGAGAGTCAGAAGGGAGAGCTGACATGGCTTATCAACAGCAGAGGAGGGAGGAAAAGAAAAGTTGGCTCTGAGGTTTTAAGGTTTAAAAAGACCAGAAATTGGGATGGATCAGTTTTAGGGGGAATTATGGACTACTTGGTGCCAGGCATGCTGAGCTTGAGCTGTTTTGATGCTTACACCTTGGCATCTTCCATTCTGATAGGTAGTGCCTTCTAATGGCCATGTTCTGTATCCTGTGTTCTAAAGGACCATCCAATGCTGATGCTCGGTGCTTTATGTTCTAAGGACATTCTAAGCTCTGATCTACCATATTCTGGCTTCTAAGGCCCCTTCAATCTCTGAAAGCCCCTCTTCTATATTCTAAGATACCTTCCAGCTATGAAATTATATGTGCCAAGATTCCTTCCAGATCTTGCATCCCATGTTCTATGTCAAGGTCCTTCACAGTTTTGTAATTGTATGTTCTATTCCTTAAATCCCCTCAGCTCCACCATACCATATTCTAACATTCTCTGTTCTCTTAATATCCTTGAACATAAAAATGGACAAAAGCATGGAACTCTTATTCAGAGCAACTGCTTGACAACTCTTCTGGAAATCATGACACACACTTGGCAGCCACAGAAGACAAAATAATGCAGATGGACAAGTTCTATGGGAATCAATAAAATTGATTCTCAAACAGACTGAATTGTTCTTTGCTTGCAGCCACGTGGCTGCCCAAGGAGAGGAGATGCATCCCAGGTTAGGAACAGAGCAGATCAAAAATCCCATGCCAGTCTGGGGTTGGCCCATGAATAGATCCTGCACTTCTAGTGTGGGTGAGATGGGGAGATACAGGCTAAAAATATCTCATGTATTAGCTTGAAATTATTTGTTTACATGGGCAGATACTGCAAAGCAATGAATTTAGGGACATGCTTTGGAGTGAAATTGGATGGCCGCGAATATGACCATCTTCACCATCCTCATCTTTGTCACTACCTCCTTCATCTGTTCCATTTCTTTGTTCTATAAAATGTCCAAGACAGGGAGGGGATTAGAGACTATGCCATAGCAGGATTGTTTTAATGAAATGGGGATATTTAGAGAAGAAAGGACCTATGGGGAGGTGGGACAGAAGAATGGTCTCCAAGCATTTTAAAGGCTGCCATGGCGAAAAGAAATCAGACTTCTTGGCTCCAGAGATTAAAACTAGTAACTACATGGAAACATACGATCCACCTGCAAAGAAAGAACTGATATTGATGGGACAGACTGAAGCATGTGATTGTTTACTTTCTTTCATTTTTTTTCTTTTCATCAAGTTTTCTTGTACAAAATGACAAATGTGGTCATGTTGTACATAATCATACATGTATAAGCCGTATCTGATTATTTGCTGCCTCAGGGAGGGGGAGGGGAGGGAGGGAAAGAGGGATAAAAATTGGAACCCCAAACTATAAATAAAAATTTTTATTATTTACAAAATGAAAATGCAGAGGTACAGATTTAGGCTATAACAAGGAAAAAATTGCCCCATGATTAGCACTGTCCAAAAGGTGATTACTGTCTTCTGAGAAGCAAGAGCAGGGCTGCTCACCTCACCAGCAATTCAGAGCGCGGCTCAGGTACTGCTTTTTGGGTAAGTCATAGTCCGGAATTCTTGCCTTGTTAGGTACAATGTGGACAATCTGTCCTCTAACATTCACCCCAGATGAAAGCCTTTGGGATTCTCTGAGGTTATAGAAGTTTAAGATTCTTTTCCTCAACCTCAAGCATCTTACACAGTCTCTCGGTGAAAAAGAACACCTGCATACAAAAACTGCTATAACAATTATATTGTAAGCTACTTGACAATGTGTCATTTTTCATCTTTGTAGCTATAGACCTTAGGATAGTTACTTGGGCAAGTACTGCAGAGTTTATCACAGGTGCTTAATGTATGCTGTAGATTTGAATAAAACTTAGAATGTGAGAGCTGAGGGAAAACACATACACACATCTTAGGATGGGGAATCACAGTATTTGGCTTAAACATTTATTCAATGCATATACCACTCCAGAAAAGAACCTCATTGCTAAGGACCCAAAGTCATGATGGAAGGAAGTGCATTGTTCTGTATGGGGAACACTAGATAGGCCCTTTTGCAGCAATGAAGAGTGGGTGTGGGGAAGTGATGTGTAGACAAAGGAAAGAGTATAGCCACACTATGAACCAGACTTTCATTTATCAAATGGAGAGTTTGAATTTTATTCTAGAGGTAGCACAAAGCCCCTGCAGCTTCTAGAACACAGGAGTAATGAGACCAGACCTTTCTAATACTAAGATACTTTGATCTCAAGGCTGAGAAGTAGCCAACAAACATTTGCAGTAAGTTAGGCAGCTAGAAGCAAAGTTATAATTTATGTATCATATGCTTAGAGTCTGTGGTCAGAAGCTTCATCAGGGAACAGTGAGTGAAAGCCTCTTTCAGCATCCCTGTACACAGAAATGCAGGCTGCTGCTTGAGGAGCGAAGCCAGCCCAGACAGCTTCCCAAATGGCCAATCAATTCTACTTCTTCACAAAGAGCTCCCCACTCATCACCTGAGACAATCACCCCCACTGGAATGATGCTGGGGAAAGGCCCCCATCCCTGGTCTTTTCACAAAACAGGATGTGGAGGGAATCAATGCCACTTAAGGCAGCAGACAAAGGGAGGCTGGAAAGAATCCCCATCTCATCAAGGTTGGAGCCAGGGAGTCAGCGAATCAATGACACTTCCTAGCAGCAGGCCCACTGACGTCAGGAACAGAGACTACTCAGAGAACAAGCCCCCATCCCCAAGCAGTGTGCATTAGCTGTGTGTGCTCCAGGACCCCTGAGAAGGTACTGAAGGGGTAGCTCTTCCCGGATGCCTTTGTGAACAGCAGGAACATTGGATAAAGGCAGCAATTAGGGTACCTGCAGGTTTGGGAATAGCTCTGGATAATTCCTCCCTCCCATCCCCACCTCCCCCAAAGACATAGACAAAGACAATCTGGAGCAGAGCAATTGTGATGAAGAGGGAGGAGGGCAAGAACACAATTTTCAAAGTGAAAATACATATTCAAAGCCCTAGGGGAGATGGGAGGAAATTACTTCCCCAAAGTCTGGATGCCTTAAGTTCTATGAAGACCTCATCCTTCTTTCTTTCTTTTTCTTTCTTTCTTTCTTTTTCTCTCTCTCTCCCTTCTTTCCTTCCTTCCTTCCTTCCTTCCTTCCTTCCTTCCTTCCTTCCTTCCTTCCTTCCTTCCTTCCTTCCTTCCTTCCTTCCTTCCTTCCTTCCTTTCTTTCTCTCTCTCTTTCTTTCTCTCTTTCTTCCTTTCTCTCTTTCTTCCTTCCTTCCTTTCCTTCCTTCCTTCCTTTCCTTCCTTCCTTCCTTCCTTCCTTCCTTCCTTCCTTCCTTCCTTCCTTCCTTCCTTCCTTCCTTCCTTCCTTCCTTCCTTCCTTCCTTCCTTCCTTCCTTCCTTTATTTCCTTCCTCTCTTCCATTTTATTAAAAAATGTGACTTTGTTGTTCAGATTTGTCTTTATTCACATTTGTTCTTTTTGACAAGGCTACTCCTCCCCCTAAAGCTTTACAAGAATTTGTGACTTTAGCAGTTCCTTCTAAAGTTTCCCAACCCATCTGGGCTGATTTCCATTATAGAATATACTCTAATTTACAAGTGAGGATACAGGTATGAAGTAAACAGTGTGCTACTATGCAGAGTGGATTGGATTTGAAGTCACGGGATCTGAGTTCAGATCCTAGCTTTGTCACTTATTATGTATAATTGGGGAAACCATTTTAATTCTGCATCTTGCTTTCTTCATCCATCAAGTGAGAAAATTGATCTAGATTAAGGTACCTTCCAGCTCCAAATTTATAATCGTAATGTCACAGGCAAGATTTGAACTCAAGTCACCTGAATTCACCTCTAGCATTCTCCCCACAAAGCTAACCTTCCTAACAATTCATACACAGAATTTTTAAGAGAGATATGATTTTACAGTTTGCAAAAGAGCCTCTTTCTTCTTCTAAAATAATTTCTTTGAGTTGTTAGTTGCCATATTTATTGATCTATATGTTTTTAGCTACGAAAAGGAATTCTCATAAGTGAAAGCAGGACTTAATTGGATTCTTTCCTATTTGCTGGGTTTGCCAAAACTTTCCCTCACCTCTGTCTTTCAGAAGTCTCTGCACTTAAATGCTAACCAGGAGACCGCCATTTTGGTTCTCTAAAATTCCTATTTAAAAGATATGAAGGAAACCTATTTGTGTGTCTATGTTGTGTTTTCTCTGACCCTGATTATTATAGTTGTGAAGATATTTCAGAAGTGCCTGGAGGTACCTGAAAAGTCATCTTTTATAAAGTTCTCCAGTCCAATGGTGATTGTTCACATTCTGTGTTCAACATTTCTATGTCTTTTCACAGATGATTCCTTTAAGATGTCAATCATTTGGGGCAGCTAGGTGGTGCAGTGGATAAAGCACCAGCCCTGGATTGAGGAGGACCTCAGTTCAAATCCTACCTCAGACGCTTGACACTTACTAGCTGTGTGACCCTGGGCAAGTCACTTAATCCTCATTGCCCTGAAAAAAAGAGATGTCAACCATTTTCACTTATCTCTAATGTGTCAGTATTCCATGCTGGGGGGAAAAGATAAAATGTCACATGACTTTTAAAGTCCTCTTTGCTAGTGTTAACTGTTTAAACACTCCACTCCTCAATATAAAAAGCCTAGAGGGGTGTAAAGGACAATATTTTAAATGAAATGAAGGAGAAATTCCCAGTTTCAAGTTGTGTTCCCTTTCACTAATCAGATCAAGGAATTTGATCAGCAACCAATCAATCAGCAAGTACAACAAGTATTTGTTAAGTGTGTACAATGTACCAGGAACTGTGCTAGACTCTGGGGATACAAATAAGTGAATGGAACAATCTGGACAATCAAGAAGCTCACCTATATTACCAGGTGTTCTTGGTTAGGTGCCAGTTGCATTAGCTGGTCTCAAAGACCCTTCTGACTCCGAGGATCTGCTATATTTAATAGACTTCATATAGTAAAAGAAATCATCATGCTTGTGAAAATAACAACAACCAACATGTGGCACTTTGTGGTTGGCATAGAACTTAACATGTAATTATTCCATTTAATTTCACAACACATGGCTTAGAGGAACTTAAAATGGTGACTTAGAAATAGCATTGAATAGTGGAGTTGGGAAGAAAAGGAATTTAAGACCTCCTTCTTTTGTTGTTGCTGTTATTTTTTGTTTGTTTGCTTTTTCAAGGGCCAATGAGGGTTAAGTGACTTGCCCAGGGTCACACAGCTAGTAAGTGTCAAGTGTCTGAGGCTGGATGGGCCAGTGCTTTATCCACTGTGCCACCTAGCTGCCCCTCAAGACCTCCTTCTGGGGGCAGCTAGGTGGCACATTGTATAGAGCACTGGCCCTGGATTAAGGAGGACTTGAGTTCAAATCTGGCCTCAGACACTTGACACTTACTAGTTCTGTGACCCTGAGCAAGTCACTTAACCCCAATTGCCGCACCAAAAAAAAAAGAAAAAGAAAAAAAAGACCTCCTTCTGACACATAATAGTAATGAGACTGACTATGGGCAGACATGAGATCACACCTGACGTTTTGCCATATGACTGTCCATCTGCCTGCTGACATGCCTGCCCCTCAGTCACTCCCTTCTAACTTCCACCATCTACTTCTTGTTCTGGGCACAATAATTAAATCAATAGTACTATTACCCCTGGAAAGGATTTATCAGTTTGCTCTTCTATGCATTGATTCACCATATCTGTGACTCACCAGACCAAAGGTCTCCTCCCGGGCCACCCCTGCCCTGGATGGGTTTGTCTTCCCTATTAGTGGATCCTTGAAGGTTGGGTCTTTCTTTTTATGTTTGTCTTCTCAACATTGAACTTAGAATGTGAACTCCTGTGCTTAATACAGTGCCTGGAACCCACTAGGAGGTAACACCAAGCCTGGAGACCCAATGTTTAGAGCCCCTGGTACAGGCTGTAACATTCTACTTTTTTTCATTGTCCTCATCATGTGAGATGTATCCTCTCAGACAGATGGGTCGAGATGGGAGATGGGAATACAGCTCCCCTTCCCTGCTTTTTTTTTTTTTTGGAGGGGAGAGAGAGAGAGAGAGAGAGAGAGAGAGAGAGAGAGAGAGAGAGAGAGAGAGAGAGAGAGAGAGAGAGAGAGAGAGAGAGAGAGGAGAAAACCAGGCAATGTCTGTATAATTGAAGTTTCCCTTCACCACTATATAATGCTTCTGCATTTTTTCTCTCACAGGAAAACAGTCCCTCCCTAGGCAGGAAAGACCATTTATATCCACCTGGCTTTTATCACTGAGGGATGAAAGGAAATATGGGAAATAATGAGGGTGTCTATAATATGAAACAGGGTAGATGTTTTCATAGTCCAGGACTTAGGAGGCATTTCATGTAATTGGTGTCTGGGGATTTGACCCATGCATTCCATACCTCTGCTTCATTTCTAGGGCAGGTGGCCAATATTCCCTCATTGTTGGCCAATTGGGACTTTTTCAAATTGTGCTCCTCCTTTTCTAACAGGTCTCCCACATTTGGTACCTGTTGCTTAAAGGATTGGAAAAACCAGTCCTTGTTATCTGAGGTTTCACAGCCAGCATGGCCTGGTGGTCAAAGGGCTGAGTTTGGAGGTAGAGGCTTAAGACCTGAGCTGCTAAATACCTGCAACATGTTTAACATTTACACATTTGTTTCCCCTCAACCAAGTACGGCCCTGTCTGGGAGCTCAGCACCTTTCTTCTACACTATGGTCATAGTGCCCTTTTTGGCCTCCCTACTGTCCAGCCAGTCAAGAGACATTTATTAAACACCTACTTTATACCTGGCATTGTGTTAAGTGTTAGGGAAAAAAATAGACAAAAAGATTCTTCATGGAATTCAGAAGTGAATGAAGGAGATAACAAGCAAATACAACAAACTATATACTGGAGACACACACATTTCATATATGAAACATTATATCTACAAGATATATTTTATAATAGTATGCATGCATAAATACATGTGTATACATGTGCATATACACACATGTATGTATGAATTGTGTGTTATATATACCTATACTGCGAATTATACGTTCAACATGTATATGTGTATATGCATATGTGCGTATGCATCTATTTCCCAAATAGAAAATAATTAACAGAACAAAGGCACTAGAATTAAGAGGGGTTGGCAAAGTCCTCCTGAAGAAGGTGGGATTTTCATTGGGATTTGAAGGATCCTAGAGAAACCAGGAGGCAGAGATGAGCAGGGAGTGTTCCAAGCATGAGGGACTGCCAGAGAAAACACCCCTTCTCATATCCATCATCCACCCAGCTGACAAATGAATCTTCATAGATAGGACTGACCACTTACCTGCTTTGTTCAAGAAGCTTCAATATCTTTTTACTGACTCAGAGATATAATACATACTCCAGTTTGGTATTTAGATCCCTTAAAAATCTGCCTCCTGTCCACCTTTCTAAGCCAATTACATGTTCCAATCAGAGTCCTTTTTAATCTTCCTGAGACATAGAATCCTTCACACTTCTCCATGGACTGTCCCTCATTCATGGAATGTTGTTCCTTCTCATTTGTGACATTCAGGGCCCCACTTCCCTCTAAGGGTCAGCTCAAGGGGCATTGAGGCTTTACCCGATCCCCTCAATCCTTAGGTTCCTTCATAGACACACACACACACACACACACACTATATCTAGAGTTCATGTCTCACTTCAGACACACACTGACTGTGTGACCCTGGGGAAGTAACTTGAACTCTCAGGGCTCCTGGCAATTATAAAAGACTAGAAGTTTCAGGAAAGGTGTCAACTTATTTTGCTACAAGGAATCCCTCACCTGGAGCTTCCTTCATATCATCCCTTCAGTTCCCAGCCCTGGAGAATGGAAAATTTTTCAGGGCTGAACCTGTTTCTACATTTTATCTTTGTATCACTAGTATCTAGCACATAGTAGGTACTGAGTAAATATTAATTGAATCAGTGCTTATTGTTTTACCTACTATGCATCCTTGGGCATGTCACTTAACCTGTTTAGGCATCTGTTTCCTCTTCTATAAAGTGGAGGGGTCATATCAATTACAGAATAGATAAAATAAAAAGTACACTACAGGAATGTAATGGGCTGTTATATCCCTCTAAAAATGAAGTGTATGAAGAGTTCAGAGAAGTATGAACTGATTAAGGTAGAGTGAAGTAAAGAGAGTCAAGAAAACAATGAGCACACCAATGTCAATGGAAAAAACAATAGAATGAAATGGAATACTGTGTAATTATAATGACCCAATTTGAGAGATCCATCAATCTCTTCTCCTTAAAGATTTGCGAGAGTATGGGTGTAGAATATTGCATACTCTGCCAGATGGGGCCATGTGCTGGTTGGGTTTGTTGAACTATTTATTCTGGTTTTTCTTTGTTTTTATTTCTTTATCTTAAAACCTTTGTTGCAAAGGATGCCATGCTAGATAGGTAAAGAGCATATTCAGAAATTAATGGAATATAAAAGGCAATTAAATCAATAAGAAAAATAAGCAAATAAACAAATGAACAAAGAATGAGATGAGGGAAAGCAGCCTTTAGGCCCCTTCCTGTAATCTTTCTTATATGATATTAGTCTATGGTATCTTTTGTTTCTTTTCGAATTCCAAGAGCTTAGCATACTGCCTGGCACTTAGTGGCTACTTAATAAGTACTTATGGAATTGAAGCGGTAACAATTGACAAACCTTCATGTATCTAAAGAATGGGAAGATAGTTTTACAGATGGATGACAGATTCATATGCTGTGAGTGCCATAAGGTTCCAAAGTCTCTTCATGTTCATTCTCATTCTAGCCAAAGCCCCTGGGCTTTGTGATTCTCTACTATTCCAGTCAGCTTTCTTGCCCTGGAAGATGTTTCCATACCTGGAGCATTCTTACCCTAGAAGATCCTTTCTTCGCTGGGCCCTCATCTTTGGATTGGTGTGTTCTTCCTGGGATGGCCATTTTGAAGAAGTTCCTTGGCCAATGGTACTTACTTCATCACCCCTCTGCTGGTTATACACTTGACTGTCCAGCTTGCTCCATTGTGTTCATACAGGGATGTCTTTCTTACCTGCCTCCCTTTTAGCTCCCTTTTGCATATTGTCTTCTTTCATTAGAATGTAAACACTTTGGAGGCAGGGACAGTTTTTCTTTTTGATTATATTTGTATTTCCAGTACTAAGCACAGATCCTGGCACATGGTAAGTGTTTAATAAATGCTTGCTGATTGGTTAACTGCTAGGTTCCAGAAACTGAGGGATTAATAAGACAAAATGGAACTCAGCTTTGCTCTCAAGAATCTTCCCTTTCGACCTTGTGATTACTGTTTGGAATTATGATATCCATCTTATAGATGAGGAATTTGAGGCTTGGAGAGGTGAAGGAATTCCAAGAGACTCAATTTGACCAGATATAAGGATGAACATCACCAAAATTAGAGTCATCCAGAAATGGGATTGGCAGTTGTGGAGGCATAGTGGCTTTCCCATCACTGAATGTCTTTAAACAAAGACTAGATGAACACATTCTGGCTATTTTATGGAGGGGATTCCCATGCAGATAGGGATTCAGACCTCTGCCTTCTTAAGTTTCTTTGGTCTCTGAGGTTGTAAGAGTCTGTGCTTAGTGAAGTAATGGATAGGATACTGATCTCTGAATCATGAAAACTTGCATGCAAATCTTGCCTCAGATGCCCATTAGCTGTGTAGCCCTGGGCAAGTCATTTAGTATCTCTGTGTCTCAGTTTTCTCAAATATAAAAGGAAGGGATCAGACCTATTGATTTTTTTTTAGATAGGCAATTGGGGTTAAGTGACTTGCCCAGGGTCACACAGCTAGTAAGTGTTAAGTGTCTGAGGCCAGATTTGAACTCAGGTACTCCTGACTCCAGGGCCGGTGCTCTATCCACTGTGCCACCTAGCTGCCCTGGACCTATTGATTTCTAAGCTCTAAATGGCAGGTTTTTAACTTGTCATGGATGAAAGGCCATAGATAGAATTCAGGGGATCCATGACCTGGTAAAAGAAAAAAAATGTTTACTTTTATGAACTTTTAGCTGAAATTTAGCATTTCCTTCAAAGATGATCTAAAAAATTTATTTTATTATTTTCTACTTACATATTATGTATAAGGATAGTTTTCAACATTTGGTTTTACTGGATTTTTAGTTCCAAATTTTTCTTTTCTCCCCTCCCCTTCCCTCCCTCCTCCCCAAGACAGAAAGCAGTCTGATATAGGTTGTATATGGACAATCACATCACATCAAACATATTTCTACATTAGTCATCTTGTGAAAGAAGAATCAGAGCACAAAGCAAAAACCTCAAACAAGAAGTAAAGAAAAACAGTCCAGAAGTAGAAACAGTATGATTCAATCTACATTCATAATTCACAGTTCTTTTTTCTGGATGTTGAGAACATTTTCTATCATGAGTTCTTTGAAATTGTTTTGGATTGTTGCACTGCTGAGAAGAGCCAAGTCTATCTCCATTGTTCATCACACAATGTTGCTGTTACTGTGTACAATGTTCTCCTGGTTCTGCTCCTCTCAGTCAGCATCAGTTCATATAAGTCCTTGCAGGTTTCTCCGAACTTCTCCTGCTCATTCTTTCTTATATCACAATAGTATTCCATTACATTCATATATCACAACCTGTTTAACCATTCCCCTATTGATGGGCATTCCCTCAATTTCCAATTCTTTGCCACCACAAAGAGAACTTCTATAAATATTTTTGTACATGTGGGTCCTTTTCCCTTTTCTTTGATCTCTTTGGGATACAAATCTATCAGTGGTACCACTGGGTCAACGGGTATGAACAGTACCATCAAAGTTGATTTTTAAAAGCCCTTCTTCTGAGGAGGGGTTCATAGGTTTCCTAAGATTTCCCAAAGTGTCCAGGACACCGTAAGGAATTAATTGTGATTTGGGGTTTTCATAACTCTATCTTTGCTTCATGATGGTCAGACTGTAAAAATGTAAGCTTAAAAACCTAAGAGAGGATGGATGTGTACTTTGGGAGATAATTGAACAAACAAGAGGAGCTCTGACCACAGGGAACATTTATTGAAATTAATTACCTGTGTGTCCTCTTTTAGCCCTCCCCATGCCCATATGGGTCTGGCTAGATTATAATGGAGACAGCCCATGTGGGTATGCTGAGCCAATTGGAGACTCAGCATGGCTAAGAACCACCCCTCCCCTTCATGTGGAAAAGTCAATTAGATACAGTTAGTTTCAGTTCGAGGAGTTAGAAAAAAAGGCAGTTAGGAGATAGTTCTGAGGGAAACAGGGAAGGAAGGCAGACATTTAGAGGACCTGCTGTTGTTTGACTTTTGGACAAAACAGAAGAGACTGCACAGCTGATTCTCCTTAAAGCTGCAGATTTGGGGTATTGGTGAGTTTGTGTTTTTGAGGCAAAACTAGTTCTTTGGAGTTAGCTGGGCTGGAGGCAGGTTCAGGGTGCCTGGGGCCTTTTTACCCCAGAGATAGATACATTGTTTCTAGTTCTATTACTCTCACTTGTGTGATTCAGATATTGTTTTAAATTTGTTCCCATTAATAAACCTGTTTTGATTTTGTAAGAGGCTTTTTCTTGTCTTACCCAATATTAAGGTGAGCCACCCAATTAACTCTTTCCATACTAAATTTGGCCCTCACAAAACAAAAAAAGATGAAACCTCTTCTTTAATTCTATTCTTCTATTATCAGTCTCACTCGCTGTGAGATCCAGGGCAATTCATTGAACTTTCCTCAGCTTAATTTTTTCATCTTTAAAATGGGATGGGGAGAAAGAGGTGGACTCAATGACCTCTAAGGTCCCATCCAGCTCTAAATCTCTGGTCCTATAACTGACCACACATCCCATATCTTATCAATCATCAAAATGAGATTCAACACTAGGGAAAGCCAGGTGACTCAATGGATAAAGCATCAGCCCTAGAGTCAGGAAGATCTGAATACAAATCCAGTCTCAGATATTCAGCAGTTCTGTGACACTGGGCAAGTCACTTAACCTCTGTTTGACATAGTATCTTCATCTGTAAAATGGGGATAATACTAGCATCTACCTCCCAGGGCTGTTGTAAGCATGAAATGAGATAATAATCGTAAAGTGCTTAGCACAGTACCTAGCACATCCTAAGTGCTATAAAAATGTTAGCTATTATTAGTATTATTAAACTAGATCTCCCATTAAGTCTTCTCTTCTTATCATTGCCCAACCATTCTGAATGGGCCCCTTGCCCCTCCCAGTAGAAGCCCTGGGAAGCCTGGGTAAGAGCCAGGAGGAAAAGACAAGAATATCAGCTGTGAGATCAATGGATAGATAACAAACAGAGTCAATCTTTCTATTTGTTCTTTGCCAAAAGCTATCCCTCAAGTTAGTAGGAATCATAGCTGGGCCTCTGATGCCCAGAACTAAGCAATAACAGAGCATACCCAAGAAAAAAAGAGGAAGGAAATCCCATATGTAATAATATCTGTTTTCTCCATTTCCCCAGGTCTCTGTGCACTGGGCCAGAGTCAATCTTCCTTCAGAAGAGGCATTGGTCACCCCAGCTCAGAGTTGAGGTGGATGTTTGTATTCTGGGGCTAGAGAGGAGAGCTTCATAAATTATTCCTCTAGCTAAGGATCTCTTTAGTCAACTGTCTACTTGGGTTTAGGTTCTACTGGTAAGACTGGAGGAAGAAAAACCAAATCCCTAAATCCTTGTATCCCTGGTCAAGTGGTGGTTCATCAAAGGGAGGGTCTGACCTAGTCATTAACCCCAGGGTTAAGTCAAGGGATGCAAATAAAGGGTCGTTAAGACCCTGCAATTGAATATTGGTCTGGGGCTGTCCAGCTGGACTGAAGACCCTCAGCATCAATTTGCCTGGGAAAAGAGACACCCCATATCAAATCCTCAGGCTGGCATTTGAAACAAATTGCATCTGACCCCCAAATAACTGGCTCACGTTAGATTGTTCCATTCCACATCATATTCATCCCAATCCAATTGATTTAGTATCTATTATCCTTATTTGGCATTTCATCTCCAGCTCCCCATGCCTTTGCTCAGACTGTTTCCAATGTCTGGAATATATTCCCTCCTCACCTAATCATTTTAGAAACCTGTTCAAGTCCAGCTCAAGTGTCATCTCCTGTACAAGATTTTTTTTTCTTTTTTCCCTCTGATTCACCTGAAGTCAACAAACATGTATTGAACATTTATTCAGTGCTGAACACTGAGCTATGTGTTGGGGACATAATGAAAGTCCCTCCCTCCCCTCTCCCTTGCAAGTTTTCTTCCTCTTGTATCTTTGTATCTATGAATATAGGGATATATTGACCATGTGGGGCCAGACAAGAAGAGAAGAATTCTAAAGAAAGGTTGAGGTTGGCTGGGCAAAATCTCTCAGCCTCCTCCTGATTGACTCTCTTCCTCCAAGCCCTGCAGCAGAGGCTTGGGAGTGGAAGTGGGTTTGATTACAGTTGACAAGCTTATTATCCCAGTCCTCAACTTGGACATGTGGGAAGAAGAGATGACAGGAAAACAAGAGAGAACTGGAAGATGCAGAAGATACAGATACTTGGTTTTCGTGGAATTGCGTAGGGAAGGGCACCAGCACCTAAAAGGCAGGAAGAATTTATGCTGACATAAATTCCTGATTATTAATTCTCTTCCCCTATTCTCTGCATCTCTGTGTCTCTCTGTGTGTCTGTCTTTCTCCATGTCTGTCTGTCTGTATGTGTGTCTTTGTGTCTGTCCATCTCTGTCTCTGTCTCTTTCTCTTTGTTTCTGTCTCTGTCTTTCTGTCTCTTTTTCTCTGTCTCTCCATCTCTGTTTCTGTGTCTATCCATCTCTTTGTCTCTGTCTCTTCATCTTTTCATCTCTCTCTCACCTAGTTTTTGAACTCAGTACTTCCTTCTGGGACATAGGAAGCTTATCCTTATTTTGTTTAGTTTTTTAATGTGTTTACTTTTTTGTGTTTAAAAATTTAATTTATCTCTTAAGCCAGAAAATATGATTAATCTACTATATGACTGCATTATTAATTATTTTCTTGCTATTGTTTGAAAGGAGTATTTAAAGGGATGATTGGAAACCCAGGGAGGGGAAGATGAAGAGTTTCAAAAGTATGATATTAACAGATTTGGATCTGTTAATGGTTGCTGGCACTTTAAAATGTCTCAGGAAAGAGAGAATATATTTCTTGGGGTTTCTGTAGCTAATGGGACAACCCCTGTGAATGTGCAGCTGATTGGTTGGGTTTCTATTGACTTACCATTGAAAGGATAATCACTCTTCTGGTGAGGGAGGTGGGGAGAGAATACCTAGAGTGAAGGAGAGAAATAGTCTGACCTCTAATATTATTCTCAGCTCCTAATCCTACAATGATATATGACTGGGGGATCTCTAAGCTAAACATGCTATGATTACTCCAAGACCAAACTCTAATATTGTTGCTTCCATGGGGCCTTTCCTGAAAATGCACCAGGCAATACTTATCCTGGACATAGGAGCTCATACTAGGGGGAAGGGGATAGAGCCAAGAGGGCAGAGGTAGCAACTCAGGCAAACTCTTTCAACACTTTCCTCCAAACAACTTTAAAATAACTCCTCAAGTTGAATTTTTGAGTGACAGAGCCAACCAAAGGGAAGAGCGAGATATTTTTCCAGCCTAAGACAATTTGGAAAGTCAGCAGAGGAGGTCTCTGACAGCAAGGTGGGGGTCAGTCTGGAACATATTCAGAAGCAACACTAGGAGTGAGGTTTGGAGGTGATGTGCACAACAACAGCAGTAGCTTCTGGAGGTTTCAGCACAGAGATGGTAAGGGGCTCAGACAACTGGTCAGAAAGAGATTATGGGGGTCCTTTGCTGGCAGTAGGTATTGAACACTTGAATTGCACATACACAGTTCCAGGTGACAGGTCCAAGGTGAAGGGAAGAACTAAAATTTGAAGTTGTAGAAGATTAAGGAATCTGATCATAGTTACAGGGTAAAGAGGAATGCTAGCATTTGTGGCTGAAGGGAAGCAGGGGCCTTTCCTGGTTAAAGATCAGAGCACAGACTAAGAAAGCAGTGACCATACCTCTCCCCAGATCATATTACCTTGGAAGTACCAAAAACTTTCAGATGCTCACAACTAGATCTGTAAATAGCATCATAAAAAAAATCCTAAAGCTTGGAACAGTGCCTGCCCATTCCCAGGTGAGCAGAGACTTATTTTACCATGTTTCAAAGTCAGGAAATAGTCTGGAAAAATGAGAAAATAACAACAACAATAGCAACAACAAAAAGAACCTGATCATAAAAATCTACTATGGTAGCAGGGAAGACCAAGACACAAACTCAGAAGACAACAAATAGCTTTAAGCATAGCCTGAAAGAAAAATGTAAAATTGGACACAAGCCAAACATAAATTCTTAAAAGTTTTAAAGAAAGAGGTAAGAGTAGTAGAGGAAAAAATGGGAAAAGGAATGAGGGATGGAAGAAAATTTTGAAGAGAGAATTTAAACTTGATAAAAGAGGCTCAAAAATACTGGAAAAAAAACACTTTAAAAAATAGATTTGGCCAAATTGTAAAAGAGGAAGGGAAATTCACTGAAGAATAGGACTCCTTATAAAGCAGACTAAGCCAAATGGAAAAAGAGGTACAAAATCTCACTTCTGAAATAAAATAGAATTGGGCAAATGGAAATTAATGACTCTATTAAATATTAAGAAGCAATAAGACAGAGTCAAAAGAATAGAAAAAAATAGAAGAAAATGTGAATTATCACACTGGAAAAAACTAAATGACTTGTAAATAGATCCAGGAGAGATAATTTAAGAATTATCAGACTACCTGAAAGCCATGATCTAAAAAAGAGCCTGAATTTCATATTTGGAAATTATCAAGGAAAATTGCCTTGATATCTTAGCTCTAAAGGGTAAAATAGAAATTGGAAGACAACAAATTACCCTTTGAAAGAGATCCCCAAACACACCCCTCCAGGAATAGGTTAGCCAATTTCCAGAGCTTTTGTGTCAGGAAGAAAATATTGCAATCAGTGAGAAAGAAATGATTCAAATATCATGGAACTTCAGTAAGGATAACACATGATTTAGCAGCTTCTGTGTTCAAAGGTCAGAGGTCTTGGAATATGATATTCCAGAAGACAAAGGAGCTAGGATCACAATCAAGGAAAACCTACCCAGCAAATCTGGGTATAATCCGTCAGGGAAAACAAACAAACAAACCACCAAAACCAAAACAAAACAAAACAAAACTGAAAGAGAGGGTTTCCAAGCATTCCTGTTTAAAATGCCAGAGTTAAATAAAAATTTTATAATCAAACATGACTCAAGAGAAACATAAAAAGGTAATAGTAGGCCTCCACCAGTCGCGGATGACCATGGATCAGTGCCTTGAAGAGCCACAGGCTACAGTGTGGCGGTGCAGTCCGATACGGGAGCTGCAGCTCCTGGGTGACTTATAACTGGTAACTGTCACATCCTGTGTTGTATCTACCCCATGAGGAGTAGCTGGAGTGTCCTCTCCAGGGCGCTGGCCTGGATGGATCAATATGGAAAACAAGCTGTTGCCCATGCAGCAGGTTTTCCCTCTCTGCGACATTGGTGGATGCAAAGGAGAGGCAGAGCCAATACAGTCTGGCACCAGTGCCACTGCAAGAGTTGCCAGAGGGTTGTGATGTACAACATCCAACTGCCTAAGGGACTCTGACTCCTGATTTTTCCTCCGGGTTAACTCCTGAAGTCTTTCCCCTATATGGGTATAGCCACAAGGCAGCAGAGGTTTAAAATCAGGGTTCCTTCCCCTAGGATGGTTGCCTGCCAAGGCTAAGTAGCCCTGCCTGCCCGAAGCGACTGGTTTTAAGGCACCAGTGACTTGCCTTCCCCCCTTCTCCTGTTAGTGGAAACAGTTCTGCCATGAGAAGGCCAGGAGTTGGGCTTCAGTTGTCAGAGGCTATTTAAAAAGTTAAACATGAAAAATAAATCATAAGGAAATCAGTAGGGTTAAACTTTTTACATTCCTAGATGGGAAAGTGATACATGTCACTCAATAAAACTTTTTTCATTAGTAGGGCAAAAAGAAGGAGTCCAGATAGAAGAAAATTATGAGTGTGAATCAATTATGTTTGGATGATCTAAAAAATGAAGGGATGCACTTCCAGAAGAGGAAAGAAAGAGGAAGAATGAGAAAAAAATCACATAAAAGAAAAGTAGAACTTTTACAGTGGAGGGAAATGGGGGTGGGTGGTGACACATAATACTTCAACCTCACTCTTACCAGAATGGGTTTAAAGAGGGAAGAATACATACATACATACATACATACATACATACATACATACATACATACATACATACACTCACACTCTGTTGGGCATAAGCATCTATCTTATCTAACAGGAAAGTAGATGGGGAAGGGGAAAAGAGAAAAGGGCATGGTGATAAAAGAGAGGGTGGATTGAGGGAGGCAGTCAGTGGTCAGAAGCAGAACAAACTTTTGAGAAGAGACAGGAGAGAGAAAGAGAGACAGAGACAGAGACAGAAAGAGAGAAAGACAGAAATAAACAGGAAAAAATAGGATGGAAGGAAATACATAGTTAGTAATCATAATTGTGAATGTGAATGGGATGAACTCTCTCATAAAATGGAAGCAGATAGCAGAATGAATTAGAGACCAGGATCCAGAAACATATTGTTTATAAGAGACAAATTTGAAACAGACACACAGAATAGAAATAAGGGCCAGGGTCATATCTATTATGCTTCAAATTATATAAAAAGACATTAAAAAGTGGCAGCAGTCATGCACTCAGACAAAGCAAAAGCAAAATAGACATAATTAAAAAAGATAATCAGAGGAAAATGAATTTTGTTAAAAGGTATCATAAACAATGAAGTAAGGTAAAAAATATAGGAATTTCATCTGATTTTTATAGCATCCTCATCTCATTTCTCAATATATAGAGAAATGAGTCAAATTTATAAAAATAAGAGCCATTCACTAATTGATAAATGGTCAAAGGATATGCACAGTTTTCTGAAGAAAAAAAAGCTATCTATAGTCACATGAAAAATGGTTTAAATCACTATTAATTAGAGAAGTACAAAAAACATCTCTGAGGTATCACCTCACACCCATAAGACTGGCTAATATGGCAAAAAAGGAACATGACAAATATTGGAGGGGATGTGGAAAAATAGGTTCACTAATGCACTGTTGGTGGAGTTGTGAACTGATTCAACCACTTTGGAGAACAATTTGGACCCATTCCCGAAGGGCTATCAAATTGTACATACCCTTTGACACAGAAATACCATAAATAGGCCTGTAAGCCAAAGAGGTCAAGGAAAAAGGAGAAGGATCTTTATGCACAAAAATATTTATAGCAGCTCTTTTTTGTTTGTTTGTTTGTTTGTTTTTGGTGAGGCAATTGGGGTTAAGTGACTTGCCCAGGGTCACACAGCTAGTAAGTGTGAAGTGTCTGAGGCCAGATTTGAACTCAGGTACTCCTGACTCCAGGGCTGGTGCTCTATCCACTGCACCACCTAGCTGCCCCGTAGCAGTTCTTTTTGTAGTGGCAAAGTATTGGAAATTGAGTGTATGTCAATCAATTGGGGAATGCTGGAACAAATTGTGGTGAAAGATTGTGATGAAACACTATTGTGTTATAAGAAATGATAATGGGGGTGGTTTAAAAATATCTGGGAAGAATTATATGAACTGATGCAGAATGAAGTGAGCAGAACTAGGAAATCATTGTACACAGTAACAAGAATATTTTAATGATATTCAACTATGAAATACCTAGTGGCTCTGAGCAATACAATTACCCAAGATATTTTGGAAGGACTCATGGGGAAAAATGCTATTTACTTCCTGAGAGAGAACTTATAAAAACTGAGTGAAAATTGAAGTACATATTTTTTCACTTAATTTGCTTTTTGTGACATGGATAATGTGGAAATCTACTTTGCATGATTTTACATGTATAATTGATGTTGTATTCCTTGTCTTCTCAATGGGAAGGGGAGGAGCTAGAGGATGGGAAAAAAATTGGAATTCAAAACTTTAAAAAAGAGAATTTTAAAAACAAATAAATTCCAGAAGGGAAAAATTCTTATCTTGGACAGTTCTTACATTTTTTTTTTACTCATCTAGGTCCATATTCCTTCCACCTTAGATTATAAAATCATAGAGGGCAGGAGCCATGGCTTATTTAGTTTCATAGCTACCACAATTCTTTCCTTACTTTTCCTCTCAAAGAAAATATTTAAAGAATGGTTATAGATTAAGTGAATGAATGAATGAATGAATGAATGAATGAATGAAAGAAATCATCCATGAATGAATGAATTAGTGAATGAATGATATATTCTTCCCATGGACAAGGGGAAATATTAGACTTGTGACTGATTTCATTTCCCCTTAGTGATTTAAGTCAGAACTGGAATGACACTGACTAAATTATGTGTAGGATTTAAATTTCTTTTTAAAAAATTCTTGTACAAAATCTCAGGAAGAGGATGGTTGCTTTCCTGACTTCTTTGTCTGGAAAAAATATTTCATAGGAAATATCCAGTCTGCATATCTATCATGGGTGTATAAATGCTATGTTAAATGGTGTCCCCAAAATATTTCCCTAACTTTTGTTAACTCGTTTATAATATACTCTGAGAATATCTAACAATCTTCCTCATCTTTTTTTTTTTGACAAGGAAATGTTCATCTTTTTAAAGCTGCCATTAGTTAATGTTTTTTGTGTTTATTGTTATTCTATGGTCTTTAGATAATTTGCAAACCCATGTTTGTCCAAAATGTACATTGAAAGTTTGGAGGAAGATGTTAATCACTCTAAACATGCTCTTCTCATTGAGTTTTTTTTTTTTTTTTGATGAGGCAATTGGGGTTAAGTGACTTGCCTAGGGTCACATAGCTAGTAATTGTTAAGTGTCTGAGGCCGGATTTGAACTCAGGTCCTCCTGAATCCAAGGCCAGTGATCTATCCACTGCACCACTTAGCTTCCCCTCTCATTGAGTTTTGATTTCAGGATGCCAACATGTCTCTTGACGTACATAAAGACCACTTCCTCCTTAAAGGCTTTACTTTTGATGTAACTTACCTGAAGGAGAACAATGTATTAGTAATTCTCACTTTTTCCTTGGGATACATTAATAATTTCATACTTATTCAAGTAAAAATGATATTTTGATATCACTAGAAAATTCCTATGAGATAAAGAAGTTGTTGAAGGTCTTTCACTAGAGCCACATAACTTGATTTCATCAATGATTCTCAAGTAAGCTATTTTGGTAGAGCTTTTGCTTTGACTTTGAAACTATGTTCATTCCACTTTAATAGAGATAATAATAGATTTAGGGCTAAACATGGACTTAAAAAGTATCACTGAAAATATTATTTTCCTGGCTATCATTATTTGATGTACCTAGTACATCTAATATTTGATGGATTTTTAAATTTATTATTGTTATTTTTGTTTATTTAATGTATCAAGTCAATGTATTTCTTTCTTACAGTATATATATATATATTTTTCTCTTTCTCTTTTAGACCTATGAATTCATCATTGTGAGCAAATACAGGTAAGAAAGCTTTCTCCACTGAAGCAGATAAATACTTTACATATGTGTGTCAGTGTATGTGTGTGAATACAAACATACATATATAAACATGTATATATGTGTATGTGTATATGTATATGTATATGTATGAATATACACACATTTATATAGAATTTCCTGAGGCCACTGAAGGGTAGTATAACTTGTGAAGGGACATGTAACTATTAGGTATCAAAGGTCATTGAGCTAATATCTTCCCAAATTGACAGTCAACCCTTTCACCACTGAGCCACATTATCTCTCATAAAAAGAAGCAGTATTCAGTAAAATTTAATTCTAAAAATAGTTAATATTTCCATAGAACTTTAAGGTTTACAAATTATGTTGAGCCCATAGTCTTTGTTTTTTTTTTTCTTTTTGTGGTGAAATGAGGGTTAAGTGACTTGCCCAGGGTCACACAGCTAGTAAGTGTCAAGTGTTTAAGGCCTGATTTGAACTTGGGTCTTCCTGAATACAGGGCTAGTGCTTTATCCACTGTGCCACCTAGCTGCCTCCACAGTTATAGTCTTAATATGTCAGTATGATCAGTAAGATAATTTCCATTTTATAGATAAAAAACCAAGACTCAAAGAAAGATGTAGTGACTTGACGTTACTTACTAAGTTAGTGAATAATAGAGCTGGGTGTGGAATCCAGATTTCTCCTGACTTTAAGCCTGATATTATTTCCACCCTACCATATTTCTTCCATATGTCTTCCATCATAGTTTCTGGATTGTATTTTTCTGCTACTGAATGAGACTCAAGCCAGGAAGGAATGAGTTGAGTGGCACAATGAAGCTCCTCATAACAGTAAACATGTATATAGACTTTTCAAGGCCATGACTTATTTTGCCTCATTTGATTTTCACTATATCTTGGGAGAAGGTCTGAGGGTTTTGGTGGACTGCAGGATCAAGATGTTAGCAATGTGATCTTTCTCTGTGTGAGGAGAGAGCCATGGATTCCATGGATGCGAGGATGAGAGTTCCTTTGGCCTATGCTCTAGTTAAGACTGTTGACCTAGGGTTATTGTGTTCAATAATTAGCACCACATGTTAGGAAAGACACTAGTAATATTGAGAGTGTCCAGCAGAACAATAACCAGAGTAAGAAAGGACCTTGAGTCTATGTCATATCTATTCCCATTGAAAGGACTGAGGATGAGTGGCAAATACACCAAAAAAGGAAAACATTGGATGTTGGAGAGGATGGGAGAAAACTAGGATGCTAATCTACTGTTGATGGAGTTGTGAACTATCAGATCATTCTGCAGAGCAATTTGGAATTATGTCTAAAGGGCTATAAAACTGTGCATACCCTTTGACCCAGCAATACCACTGCTAGGTTTCTATCCCAAAGACATCCAAAAAAGAGAAACGTACCTATTTGTACAAAGGTATTTATAAAAGCTCTTTTTGTGGTGGCTAAGAATTGGAAATCAAAGGAATAGCCATCAACTAAGGAATGGATAAACAAGCTGTGTTATATGATTGTGGTAGAATATTATTATGCTATAAGAAATGACATGCAGGATGATTTCAGAAAGCCCTGGAAAGACTTATATGAACTGATGTATAGTGAAGTGAGTAGAACCAAGAAAGCATTGTGCACAGAGACAGCAATATTGTAGGATGAAGAACTGTGAATGACTCAACTTATCTCAGCAATACTATGATCCAAGATAATCCCAAATTACAAATAATGAAGCATGCCACCCACCTCCAAAGAAAAAAAAAACACCTCATATTGATTGAACACAGAAGAATTTTAATATTCACTTTCTTTCATTTTTCTTTTATTCAAATTTTCTTATACAAAATGACTAATATGGTGTTAAGGGCTAAAATTCTAGCTAAACTGTCTAAAATATCTAATGAGTGGTCGCCAATAAATTATAAGCTTTAGCAAGAGTTAGACTTTTAAGCATTTATTAAGGAGAATAAGAATTTGGTAAAGAGAGAGAAAAAGGCCTAGATTTCTATCTATTAAAGGGAGAGCACATTTCTAGCTCCCTTCTCCACCAGAGTCCAGAGGAAAAAAGAGCGAGACTGAGCGCCAGTCTCTTCCTTCCTCCTCCCACTAGCCCGCGTCACTTCCTGACTCCTGGTCTTGCCCTCAAAGACCTTCCCTTCATGGGCAGAACTCCTCTACAGTAAGTATCCAGCAGGTGGCGTTATTCCAATCGGTACAGTGGTAATGTTTTAGATAATTGCACATGTATAACCTATATCTGATTGTTTAACCCCTCAGGGGAGTGAGGGAGTGATGGAATTTAGAGCTCAAAACTTTTTAAAAACTTTTTATTATTTAAAATAAATGAATGAATGAATGGATAGATAAATAAGCAAACAAATGAACAAATAAATAGATAAATGATCAAGTAAATAAATAAGTAAATAAATGGATGAATAAATAAACAAATGAATAGTTAAACAAATAAATGATAGACAAAATAAATGAATGAATGAATGAATAAACAAACAAATGAACTAATGAATGAATGAATAGTTAAATAAATAAACATACAAATAATTAAATAAATGATTAAATAAATGAATAAATGAATAAAAATAAATGTTTTTTAAAAGAAAGAACTGTGGCTTTTTAGTTTAGAGAAAGGAACTGTGTTCAATATCTGAAGACTTGTCATGTTGAAGAGAAATTAGAATTTCAGCCTACAATATAGAATGAAGAATGAGAGGTGAGAGTTCTAAAGAGGTGAACTGAAAATTGATGTCAGAGAAAAACATCTTCCATTGGAGATGACCAAATATAGAATAAGCTGCTCAGGATCTCAAAAAGGAGTCACAGGGGCAACTAGGTAGTGCAGCGGATAAAGCACTGGCCCTGGATTCAGAACAACCGAGTTCAAATCTGGCCTCAGGCACTTGATACTTACTACCTATGCAACCCTGGGCAAGTCACTTAACCCTCATTGCTCCAGAAGAAGAAGAAGAAGAAGAAGAAGAAGAAGAAGAAGAAGAAGAAGAAGAAGAAGAAGAAGAAGAAGAAGAAGAAGAAGAAGAAGAAGAAGAAGAAGAAGAAGAAGAAGAAGAAGTCGTCACTTATCCTTCATTGAGGGTTTCCAAACAGAGCTAGGATTGCCACTTGGCAGGGATATTGAAAAGGGGATTTTTCATAAAGTATAAGTCAGAACAAAGGTCACTTCCAGTTCTAAAGATATGATGCTATGAGGATACAGCTAGGTAGAGTAGTGGATGGAGTGCTAAACTCAGTAGGAAGATCTGAGTTCAAAAACTGTCTCCAACACTTACTAGCTGTGTGGCTTTAGGAAAAATCATTTATTCTCTCAGCCTCAGCTTCCCCATTTGTAAAACAAGGATAATAGGTTCACAGAGTTGTTATGAGAATAAAATGAAATAACAGATGTGAAGAGTCATGAATTTTAAAGTGATATGTAAATAGCTTATTGTTGTTGTTTCTCTCCTTTAGAACTAAATGACTTCTGATGTTACTTCTAACACCAAGACTCTATAATTCTATCAATCTGTGTTAAGCAAGAGAGGGCAATTATCCTCATTTCACACATAAGGAAATTGAAGCGCAGAGAGCTTATGCTTCTCCCAAGGTCTTGAATGCTTGCTGCCATTAGGACCCAGGCCACTGGGCTACTATAAGCATCCTCTTCACAACATTTCAGCCTTTGCTTGAAGAGCCAGTAACAGAGACCTTAGGAAGGCTGCCCTTCAAATTACTGGACAGTTTTAATGGTTGGGACAATCTTGTTTTATTGAGCCAAAGTCTGTCTCCAAAGATTTTCTGACATTGATCTAGTTCTTCCCCCAAGGCCAAACAGAGCAAGCTGGCTTTTTCTTCTGTATGACCATCTTAAGATATTTGAAGGCAGGGATGATATGTCCTCCTAAGTCTGTGATTTTTCAGGCTAAATATATACCCTCCCCCCTCCTTCAAATCCACTCATTTCTATGGAGACTAATGCATTATGTGTAGCCTGCTCATGTACATGTGACATCCCTCAGGCAATAATGCAGAGAAACTGCTCTCTGAGTTGGATGTAGTTAGCACTAATGGCTCCTTAGGAAAAAGACCCATATGCAAGTGTACTAGGAAGAATCCAAATCCCCTGTAGGAAGGTCTGAATACAAATCATCAGAGTTTAAGCATCATATGTATCATCCAGCATGTAGTTGTTAACTCTATGTATCAGGCACTCTACTAGGTGCTGAGAACCTAGACATGATGAATGAAACAATCCCTATTTGCCAAGAGCTTCTATTCTACATAAACCTCCTACATGAGTGTTTTCCTTCCCCTCACAATACATTTAGCCCTCCCCCCATATCACCTTCTGAATATGTCTATGTCTACATATTGTCTTCCCTGACAGAACGTAAGCTCTTTGAGAGCAAGGATTGTTTCATTTGAGTCAGTGTCTGGCACATAGTAGGGATTTAATAAATGTTTATTGATTGAGTCAACATGGCTTTACTCAGTTACTTGGGGTTTTTTTGTTATTTTTGCAAGGCAATGAGGGTTAAGTGACTTGGCCAGGGTCACACAGCTAGTAAGTGTCAAGTGTCTGAGACCAGATTTGAACTCAGGTCCTCCTGAATCCAGGGCTGGTGCTTTATCCACTGTATCACCTAGCTGCCCCCTATTCAGTTACTTGTTAACCTTGGTCATGTCCCCCAACCATTCTGGGCTTTGCCTTTGAAATGGGTTGTGAGTTTGGGAGCTTATAGTCTAGCTAGGGAAGACAGAATGCACATATATAGACACATACCAAATAGATATACAGCAATTCGGGTGTAGGGAGATAAGAGGGCTGCCAGTCCTAGCACCTCAAGAGATGAGAAAATGATTTACATGGGAAGAGGCACTTGAAATGATACTGGACATAGACACTGAGGCAAGGCCATTCAGTTCTTCCATGACTGGATTTAACTGAAAGGTGGCATAGAACATATCGCCCAGAGTATGTGAGGAAGGAAGGAAATCTGGAGTCTCAGCACTGTTGCATTGAGTGGTTAGTCTCAAAGTAAGAAAGGAAATAGAAGAGGGACTCTAGCATACTGGCGAGATTATTCATGGAAGAGAGGGTGTCAGCAAGTATTACATATGCTGGAGAAGGAGGCATCAGAAGGCGGAAATTGGTCCTGGAAAGGGAAAAAACACACTTAAGGCAGTTCTCCACCGGGGATCCATGAACTACATGTCTCTCTGTGTGTCTCTATGTCTCTGTCTGTCTGTCTGTCTGTCTCTCTGTATCTCTCTTTCTCCCTCTTTCTATATCTGTACTATACACATATATACACAAACATATATACTCACATATATATACATGCATACACACCTATGCACAGATTTACATATATGTCTATGCACCCACATATATACAACACACATATACATATATATTATATTACACACATAATAAATGTACAAAATATACATATAACACATAAATGATATGTATATACTATATGTATATTGGATATATATACATATATATATACACCCATAAATCACTGTTTTTAAATATAATTTGTTCCCTTTGTTATCATTACTATGTATTTTATAATCTTCATTTCAAAGCCATTCTTCTGAGAAGGGGATCTGCTTTTCCAGCCCTCCCAAGAGGTGCATGTCACTAACAAGGCTCAGGCCCCCTGCCCTGAAAGAAGGGTGGATTCACTGGGCTATGGAGGCCTCATTTAGAGACCAAAGCCCCAGGCCCTGGATACATCTTAGCCTGACTGTCGCTACGTGTTTCCAGAACAGTGGGCGAGAAGCACCACAGGCAGAGGACAGGGAGCCAGCGGGTGTTTGGATCAGCGGTGCTGATTTCCACATGTTTTTGTGAGGGCGGCTCCATCAGGCCTTGCAGAGGTCCTGGTTTAATTACATTCATCTCAAACACAGTATGATTGCATCCTAGATTATAGCAGCAACGACAGTCCCATGGAGGGGAAAATTGTGCATCAATCATAAAATCTGGAAATTAGTGAGAAAACGCTATATTTAAAATAATTTGACCCAGCCCCCTGCCTGGAGATTGTCCCCTGCAGGGACCTTGGGAACATCCTGTCTGCCTTGCTTAGGCCCAGCCGTGTGGATGGGGGTTGGAGCCTCCTTTTAACACTCGCTTTATTGCTTTTCCAGGCAGCTGGGGTTATCACTGAAGTCTCTCCACAGCCTTCTTCTATCCATCAGGTTCCTTCCCCCTGCACTCTGAGAGATCCTGGAGCCATGAATTAGTAAGGCCACTGTGTACCCCTCCTCCACCCCCCCACATCACCATGGCACATTCCCAGAGAGTGTTGGTGTCGAGAAGGCTTCCCCCCAAACAAAGAGCATCTGTGCCTATCCCCAAATAAAGTCCCACCTAATCATTGAATCCTGCTGTATCCCAGCACTAAGCTTGTTGTCTGTCATTAGCACCTGTCCAAGTTGTGTGTGCTGATGAACCAGCACCATGTTCCAATCTGCACAATGGGCTATTTCCATTCATTACTTTTTCCTAGTGTGGACTTGAGTATGTAGCATTGTAGGGTCACAAATTTATAAGCCATCAAGCCCCCTTATTGTTGTAAGGATGCGGAAAATGAGGCACAGAGAGTAGAAGTACTATGGCAAGTTTACATGGCCAAATGTCCAAACTCAGCTCTCATGAACCAAAATGACTTTAAAATAATACCTCAAAACTTAACCATGGAATAACAAGGGAATGAATGCAAAAAATGCAAAGGAAGGTGACCTAGCTGTACCACATTACAGACTGTATATAAAGCAGTAATCATCAAAACAAGCTGGTATAGGCTAAGAAGGGCAGCTGGTAGATAGAGCTTTGGCCCTGGAGTCAGGAGAACCTGAGTTCCAATCTGGCCTCACACACTTTGTATCTGTGTGACCCCAAGTCATTTCATTGTTTGCCTCAATTTCCTTATCTGTAAAATGAGCTGGATAAGGAATGGCAAACCATTCCAGTATCTCTGCTGAGAAAACCCCAAGTGGGGTCACAGAGACTTAGAAATTATTGAAACAACTTAACAACATTGACTAAGAAATAGAGTGGTAGATCATTGGAATATATTAGGTATTGTGATAAAATAATGGAATTTGGCAGATGCCCAGGGGCCCCACCTGATTGATTTAGTATTGTTTGAATTGTGTGAGAATTAGAAACTAAGTACCTACTTAAGGATGATTGGATAAAGGCCACACCTGACTGGCCCTGACATCAGCAAGAGACCACTCTCAACCAACTAGCTTGAAGGACCTCCCCTTTGGGAGAGAGAGAGAGAGAGAGAGAGAGAGGAACTAGGAAGTGGACACTCACATATAGAAGAACTCTCTTTTTGGTGAGGAGGAGCCAGCATAGTGGCAGATGGAGAATGGGGGCGGGGGAGGTTCTTAGTCATTTAGACACTAGCTTGGTGGTTAGAGATTTCACATGGGCTACTAGGAAAAGAAATTGCTTTATTTCTCTCTGGCTATACTGAATTAGATCTGAGCTAGGATTTCCATGCTATAAGTAATCTGTTCTCAATCTCTCTCTCTCTCTTCACTAACTTACAACATATATTTTAATAAATTTTAAAAAGCCTAAACTCTTGCTGAATTTATTAGTGATTTTAGCCAGTTTTCCCCCCAAGATGGGGGGGGCAGATTAGAACCCACAATTTAGATTTTAAACAACATAGTATACAATACATAGTAGTAAATGACCATAGTAATCTAGTGTTTGATAAACCCAAATTCCCAAGCTTTTGAGATAAGAACTCACTATTTGACAAAAACTGATAGAAAAAGTGAAAAAAAAAAGTTTGTCAGAAACTAAGTATAGAGCAACATCTCACATTGTATAACAAGATAAGGTCAAAATGGGTATGCTATTTAGACATAAAGGATGATACTATGGGAATACAAGGGGAGAACAGAATAGTTTATGTACCATGTCTATGGATAAAGGAAGAATTTATGACCAAACAAGAGATGACAGAGCATTATGAGACATAAATTGAGTAATTTTGTTGATATTAAATAACAAAAGGTTTTGCAGAAACAAAACCAATGTAGCCAAGAGCAGAAATCTGGGAGAAAAAAAATATATCAAATCACTCTGATAAAGGTCTCATTTCTCAAATAGGGAAAAATAGAGAACTAAGTCAAATTTAGAAGAATATAAGTTATTCCTTAATTGATAAATGGTCAAAAGATAGTAATATGAAGTTTCAAACAAAGAAATAAAAGCTATCAATAGTCAAATGAAAATATACTATAAATCAATATAGATTAGAAAAATTAAAATTCAAGTTAACACCTCATACCTATCAGATTGGCTAACATGACAGAAAAGGAAAATTTATAAATGTTGGAAAGTATGTGGGAAAATTGGGGCACTAATGCATTGTTGGTGAACTGATCCAACCATTCTGGAGAATATTTTTTTTCTTTTTCTTTTTTTTTTTGTGGGGCAATGAGGGTTAAGTGACTTGCCCAGAGTCACACAACTTATAAGTGTCAAGTGTCTGAGGCTGGATTTAAACTCAGGTCCTCCTGAATCCAGGGTGGGTGCTTTATCCACTGTGCCACCTAGCTGTCCCCTGGAGAACAATTTTTAACTATGCCCACAAGGCTATAAAACTGTGATACTCTTTGATCCAGCACTACCACTACTACATTTGTATACCAAAGAGATTTTAAAAAGGAAAGAACCTATATGTACAAAAATATTTATAGTAGCTCATTTTGTGGTGGCAAAGAATTGGAAATCAAGGGGATGCCCATCAATTTGGCAATGGATGAAGAAGTTGTGGTATATGATTGAAATGAAATACTATTGTGCTATAAGAAATGATGAGCAGGATGCTTTCAAGAAAAAAAAATAGGAAGAGTCACATAAAGTGATACAAAGTAAAGTTAGCAGAACCATGAGAATATTGTATATAGTAACTGCAATAGTGTATAATGATCAACTGTAAATAACTTAGCTATTCTCAGTAACACAATGATCCAAGACAGTTCCAAAGGACTCATGATAAAAAATGCTATCTATCTATCTATCTACAAAGAAAGAAAGGATAGGGTCTGAATGCAAATTACTACAAACCTTTTTTTTGTTTTGTTTTTTTGCTTTCTTTTTCTTTTTTTATGGGGGATGGGAATCTGTGTTTTCTTTCACAACATGACTAATAAGGAAACATGTTTTGCATGACATGATATGTATAACATATCAAAATGCTTGCCTTCTCAATGAGGGGAGAGAGAAAAAATTATGAACTCATAATTTTTAAAATGTTAAAAATTATTTTTCATGTAATTGGGATAGATAAAATATTTTTAAAAGAAAAATAAAAGAATGTGAGCCCCTTTAGAGCAGAGACTGCCTGACTTTTCTATTTGTTATCTCTAACACTTGGCTCAGTACTTTGCACATAATAATAGCTTAATAAATTATTACTATTATTATTATTATTATTTTCATTCATTCATGGACCATGGAATGTTATGGGTAGGAGGGAATTTAGAATGTAGAATGGAGAATGTCATAACTGGAAATTAACTTACTAAACTAAAATCGCGAGGTAGGAGAGAAATTTAATATAGCCCAGAGAATGAGAGGTCTCAAAGAGGAATAAAAAGAACAAGGAAGGTCAGAGCTGGAACAGTCCTGGGGAGAGACCATCAATGTTGGGAAGAACCTTAAGATGTAGAATGTTAGAGTTGTCGATGTCCTTGGAAGATTGGACATAGAATGCCAGAGTTGAGAGGTGCCTTAGGAAATAGAACAGGAAGCAACAAATGCCAGATCTAGATGGGATCTTGGAAAACAGAATGTGAGGCTTTGGGGGGAGGGATCTTCGAGATCGTTGTGTCTGACACATTCATTTCAGGAATTGGGGCACCTGTGATGAGAAGGAAGGGAGGTGAGTTGCACACAATCTTGAGCCAGTGCTCGTTCTCCTTCCCCAGGTTGTCTTTATCCATTTCCCTGTAACTTTCCATAATGAAAACCATCTCCAAAGAGTAAACTTTGAGGTTCTGAGCATGGGAAGCCAAACGAAAGCTTATTATTTGGAGCATCTGATGCAATCAAATTGATTAGTTAAATCAACAATATTCATTGTCATTAGCCAACTGCACTCTCCTTGTTCATTCCACGTTTGTCCTACATTTGGATGTTAAGGGAAAACAAAGAACACTTACACAATAACACACCCTCCCTCTTCAAGTTATTAAGCTAATTATTTCATGGCTTCTGCAGAGAAATTCAATACGCAATCACCCAGCTCTTTCCTTAGTTTGAAATTATTTTTCTTTATGCAGGACAAGTCATCTCCCTTGGCTCAACCTCAGTGTCTTCATTTGCAAAATCGAGAATAATTAGGAATATTGTCATATAGTAGAAGGAGAAACTCATCTGAGATCAAGGGGGCTGGGCTTCAATCCTGACTGTGTCACTGACCATGAGCAACTCATTTGCCTTTTCTGGGACTAGTTTTTTCTCTAATAAATCAATCAAGAAGTATTTAATAAGAACCTCCCATTTTCTACACACTGTTCAAGGCCCTAGGCATACAAAGAAAAATGTGAAATAGTTACTACCCTCATGGGGCTTATATTCTAGTTCAGGGGGGCAATATGAACTGAGAGATAGATAGAGATCTAGATAGATGATAGAGATAGAAATAGATAATAAATGAAAGAGATAGATAGATGATAGCTGGCTAGCTCTTTAGCTAGAAAGACAGATTAAAGAGATAGATAATAGATAATAGTTATAGATAGATGATAGGTAGCTAGTTAGCTAGGTAGACAGATAATAGAGATAGATAATAGATAGCTGATAGAAATAGATTGTAGCTAGCTAGGTAGACAGATAGATGATAGAGATAGATAATAGACGATAGAGATAGCTAGATGATAGATAGCTAGATGATAGCTAGACAGACAGAGGAGTAGGTAGATTGACGATAGATTAGATAGGTGATAAGTGATAGATATATAGATAGATAGATAGATCAATTTTTCTAGATATATTACATACAATGCAAATATAAAGCACCCTCAAAGGAAGACAGAGCTGCTGGGGAGAGGGGTGCAGTGGTGGAGTCTGAGGTGGAGGTCAGAAGGGACAGTGAGGTGGATAGGGGTAGGAATGTTCCATCTCTCTACCCCATTATCTTTGCTCCAAGTCCACGATGGGGACATTTGCAGAGACAGCAACTGCCACAGAAATGAGATCCTGAGGCCCCCGTTCCTTTTCAGACTGTATACATGCTCATTTCAGATCATCTCCCAGTGAGGCTGTTTGACCCAATTTTCTGAGTCAAACATTTCTGCATATGCGTATGGAGACCAACAGCCTCTGGGACATTGTGCCCAGCAAGTTTGAACTGCATAGAACATATCATGCAGTTCCAGCTGTATCTTGGGTCCTGGCAGGGGGATCCAACACATGGAATACAGGAAGCACTTAATAAATGTTGTATCTGTATCCATTAAGGAATCAAGGGTAGAAATAAGCCTCTGTTAAGGGTCTGTTCTGTTCCAGGAACTGTGCCAAGATCTTTAAAAATTATATCATTCGATCTTCACCGCAATACTGAGAGGTTGGTAATATTAAAGAGTGAGGTGGTGCTGTAGTGCACAGGGCACTGGGCCTGGAGTCAGGAAGACTCAGACCTTACTACCTGTGTGGCCTCCTGCAAGTCACTTAACCACAATTTTCTCACCTGTAAAACGGGGACAGAAGTAGCATCTACCTCCCAGGGTGGTTGTGAGAATCAAATGAGACCATGGTTGTAGCACAGTGCCTGACACATAGTAAGCACTGTAAAAATATTAGCTGTTATTATCCTCATCTTACTTTTGAGGAAATCGAAGCAGACAGTGGTTAGTGCCTTGTCCAAGGTCATACTACTAGTAAGTGTCTGAGGCTAGATATGAATTCAGACCCAGCGCTCTATCCACTGACCTCTGCCACTCCCTTTCTATCTATCTGTCTATCTATCTGTCTGTCTGTCTATCTATCTATCTATCTATCTATCTATCTATCTATCTATCTATCTATCTATCTATCTATCCCTAACCCTAACCCTATCTATCTATCATCTATCTATCTGTTATCACCTAGGGAGCTGGCTACGTTTTCTCCACCTTTAGAATGAGAGCAGAGGCTATTTTGTTTTTTTTTTCTTAAGATTCTCAGCATTTGGAACAATGCCTTCATCGCAAGTCAAGTCAATCAATAGTGAAAAGCACCTACGATAGTAAGCCATTAATGTATGTTGATTAATCATTACTATAATTAGAAGATTGAGCCCCCATTGGCTAGTCCCTTCAATGAAAGTCCAAATCTCCCATTACATCATCAATATTGATGTTATTTTTGTTGTTTTTAACACAATAATTCACAACCTGCAAAGTGTTTCAATTGAATACTTCCTATGAGTCTCACCTAGCCCTAACATCCCCATTAGGTTAGTAGTCCACATAGTTTTATTCTGTCCCTATAGTTAAGGAATACGATGGAATACCACCTTGGAGCTGGGGAAGTCACTTGGCACAGTCACATAACAGGGTAGAACACATTGCAGAGAGACTGGAACTAGAAGCCTGGTCCTCTGACTCTGTGTTCATTCTATGAAATAGGAGCCCTTCTTCTTGGGGCCCTCAGGCAATGGGCAAAGTTTTCCTTTTTCTTGAATTTTGAGTAGCTTCCTTAGGATGTGTTCAATTCCCAGCGGGTCCTGTTTTGACACACAAATATATTTGTATGTGTGGGTATGCAAGCTGTGTTTTCTTCCACAGCCTTTTCTGATTGGTCTCCCCTTCCCAAGGTCATAATGCTTATCACGCTTAGCCCTTTGTTTTACAATCTCTCAGCATGGATCATATAAGATTGTACACATGAGTTTTCTGTTGGCACCTTAACCATCCATGGAAATGGTTCTAAGCTCCCCAAATCTGAGAATCTGAGTTGTCATGGACTCCAGAGACCAACTAGTTAAACCCATACTTGACAAAAGGGCAAATCTTTGTAGCATCTCACCCCCAACAAATGGGAATCCTGTCTTTATTCAAAGCCCCCCCCCTCCCCCGCGCAATGTGGGGGAACCTACTACCTTGATGTGGCATCTCATTCTACTTTGGGTTAACTCTAATTATCAGGAAAATTTTTCTGAGAGTATCCCTAAATTTCCCTGTCTGCCATACTCTCCCCCATATTGGTCTTGTTTATGGTCTTGGATGCTAAGCGTAAGAAGATTCTTTTATAACCTTTCAAATACTTGAAAATGTCTCTCAAATTCCCCCAATTCTTATCTCCTACAAGTTCAATATGATTCAAATGGCAAGGACAATATTTAATCTCAGTTCTACGTATTTACCAGTCCTGGAACATTACTTATTTTGAGGAGGGGGACAGGGGATAGAAGTGGGTAAAGACCTATAATGTAACCCCATGTAGAGAACTCTCAGTGTGGAAGTTAAAAAGTTCTGAGGCTTTAAAACTATTAATACAACTTGCAATTTGTATTACAATTCACAGCCTTAGCGAGTTGGCAGGGAACTAAGAAGTTAAGTGAATTTTTCTGGATCACTTAGCCACTGGATAGGACTTGAACCCAGAACTTTCTGATTTCAAAGGTAGGCCCTTCTCCATTATACCCTACTGCTCATCAACACAACTCATAACAGGTGCTTAATGATTGTTCAATGAATGAGTAAATGCATAAATGAACTCTGCATTCCTTTTTCTGTAAACAATTATTCTCTGAGCTTTATCTTCAATACCCACCCGGTCTGTGATTTGCCCTGTGCCCCTGTACTCCTCCTATTGACCTTGGAGTTTTCAAATGGGATTCCAGATGGGTGATTGAGTGTTTCCCAAAAGTCCAATGGTGGAGTCAAGAAAAAATCTTTATCAAGCTGGGAGTTGGCTTCAGAGTGGAAATCAGAGATCTCCCTTCAGGCTGTGGCCCCAAGGGAAGCTGCTAAACCCTGTACTAGGTCACTTCTGCATTCAAAGGGACCTTGAGAAAGGGGAAAAATGTGATCCCTCAGAAAACAAACATGGAGGTCAAGAGGGGAAATAGACACGCACACACGAGACCAAACACGTGCCTGAATGCATCATGGAGGACTGGATAGAATTACTCTTCCAAACTTTGCTGGGTCAGGGGAAGAGCCAGAGGTGTGAGCAGGAATCTTACCAGCTACTAGATGCAATCTAGGTTACATAGAGCTGCCATTTACCCAAAACAGACAAGTAACATGATCAGAGCAGCCTTGTGGCAGGTTATAAATGTTCCTTCCCCACAAGGTCACTGTGGTTTTGTCTGATCCAGGAGACCCGGGCCTCTTCCCAACTCTACCACTAGCTATTTTTATATATTTTCTGTAATTTACTTCCACTTGGACAAATTGCTTAGCTTCTCTGGCCTCAGTTTCCTTATCTGTGAAATGGAAGAGGTTTGGAGCCCTTCTGGCTCCAAATCTCTGATTTGTGGATCATGCCTCTGATGTTCACAAATTGCACCCACATGGGTGAGTCTTTTTTTGTATATTATCTCTGGGAAGCTCAGTTTTCCTCTTGTGTGAAATGGGATGGATAACACTAGCCATGGTTACTGCTAGGACCCCGTGGAAGAGACATAATGTGACAGGGTGCGAAAGTGCTCTAAAATCAGTAGACATTTGCTAAGCACCCACAATGTGTCAGGCATTGTGCTAAGCACAGAGGATACAAAAAGGCAAAAATCAGTCGCTGACCTCTGAACACTTACGATCTAATACAATTATATTGTATTGGTCAAATACTATTGTGTGCCCTTGTGACCACCTTTGGTTTCCAAAAGTTAGGCAGCTTAACGAGGGGGATATATTGATGGCCCTGGAGTCAGGAAGACTTGAGTTGGCCTCAGTCACTTAGATTTCATCATGCTGTTCTATGAGCTTTTATATGGGATTTTTACATTCTAAGCCAGTGTTTTCAGAGGCCATGTCGTCATCATCATCGTGGCTAGTATTTATAGCACCTACTATGTGCCAGGCACTTGACAAATAAGATCTCATTTGATACCCACAGTAATCTGGGGAGGTAGGTGCCATTATTATCCCCGTATTCTCATTGAGGAAACTGAGGCAGACAGAGTTTGTACAGCATGGAAAGAAAAATAATGAATAATAAAGTTGAAAAGGCACTTTGCGGCTAGAGGCAGGAGGGCTTTAAATGCTTATCAATGGAATTCATATTTTATTCCAGAGTTGATAGTTTGTTGAGAAGGGGAGTCCTTGTTCTTTAAGAAAAGCACTTTGAAACTATTTGGGTGATGAGTCAGTGAGGAGAGAAACTGGAAGCTGGAAGATCAGTTTCACCCTAAAATATGCATGAGATAAGGCAGGAAATGTACTTTGTGAACCTTAAATCCTATTTAAAAATGTCCATTAATATTCTAAATAGCTAGATAGTGCAGTAGGTAGCTCACTGAACCTATGGTTTGGAAGACTTGAGTTCGAATCTGGACTCACATACAACTGTGTGAGGCAAGTCACTTAGCCTCAGTCTGCCTTAGTTTCCCTTAACTGTAGAATGGGGATAATAATAGCACCTAACTCCCAAGATTATTGTGGAGATCAAACGAGATCATGTTTGTGAAGTGCCATTTGTTTCCCTCCCTCTTTATTATTATTACTATTTCAGTAAGTATAGTTTTTCATCCATAGTAGGGGAACAGCAAATGATTATTGAATTATATCAAGCTAGATTTTCTGCGTGTTTTAAAAATACCAAAATAGGTTCCCATCTTCATGTCACCAAATCTTTATGTAGAAGGTGGTGCTTGAACTTCTCTTTGTCATTTCTTTCTTTCTTTCTTTTTTTTTTAAATAGGGCAATGAGGGTTAGGGTTAGGGACTTGCCCAGGGTCACACAGCTAGTGTCAAGTGTCTGAGGATGGATTGGAACTCAGATCCTCATCCAGGGTCAGTGCTTTATCCACTGTGCCACCTAGCTGCCCTGCTTGACTTACTTTAAAGCCCAACTCCAGTGTCCCCTCCGACATGAAGCTCTTTCTGATACTCAGTGCCCTCTGCCCATTGACAGTGTTCTTCTCCCTCTCCCCCACACCCCTTTTCTGATTCCCCCATTCTAGCATGGAGATGATTGAAGATATATAGAAGAAGCTGGTGACACAGGATAATTTGGTACTAGGCCTGGGGTCAGAAAGCCCTAAGGTGGCCTCAAACACTTATTAATTCGGTGACCCTGGGCAAGTAATTAAAACTTCTGTCTGCCTCAGTTTCCTCATCTTCAAAATGGGGAGGATAGCAGCACCCCCCTTGCAAGCTTGTTTGTTGTCTTTTGGTAGTGATAGCTGTCCTGCCTGACCCTCTGTGACCCCATTTTCAGGCTTTCTTGTCGAGTCGATAATTCTCATAAAGCATATTGAAAACCCGAAAACACTAGCTTTACTCATTTGTATTTGCTCAGTTTCCTTTTTTTTCTCTCCAATTAGAATGTCATTTTCCTGAAGACCAGGGAACCCAAATATTCTGTCTTTGTCTCCCTGGCTTGTGGCCTTATGCTTGGTCTGAGAGGGTGTTTAATGAACATTTGTTCAATTGAATGTCACCCTGATGTGTAAAGATGTTCTTATTTCTATATGTGCTGTCTCTTCCCTGAAGAACAAGGAGACATCATGGCACAGGGAGAAGGCTGGCTCTGGAGCCCACCTCATGTGGGAAGTGATCCAGGGGCTTCCTCCACACGGGTAGCTGCCCTCAGATCCCCTCATTTTTGTACATAGCTGTTTGTTCATTACCTTCCCATTATAGACCTCAGCATTGTACCTGCCACTTGGTACGTGCTTAATAAATGCCTATTGACTGGCGTAGTAGGAGTCCAGCACATAAGCAGGTGTTTAATAAGTGCACCTTGAAAGGATAGAGCAAAGTCTCAGGATGTTTTCGTTTTCTGAGTCTTGAGCCCTTGGCCATGTCTGCAGCTGCATCTGGAGCTTTGTAGTGCTGAGGGGTACAGCCCACTGGGCTAGATTTCACTGATCTTGGAGAGGTTCAAAGGCAGTTAGAGCCCCCTAATAGGCCCTCTTGCCTGTGGCCATCGTTGTTGTGTTCACTCTTAATCAGAAAGCTGTTAAGGGCTCAGCCCAGCTGCAGCCACAGTGGCCTGGCAGAGAACTGAGAGAGAGAACTTGCCGGCCCTGGGTTTCCAGTTACATCCTGTGGGACCTTCCTTGAAACCAGCCCCGGACTCCCACCGTTCATACACACAAGCATTCAAAGCTTCTCCTTAGCCCCCAAAGGCATCTTCTGTACAGTCTGTTACTAAACAAGAACAAACAACTTTTGGTTTTAAGATAAAGGATGGCCTCTTCCCCCCAGTCTGTCTTCTTCTTCCACTCAGGGTGGGAGAAGGTGGGGAGAGAAAAGACCACCAGGAATCAGGGGCAGAAGGCGGGGTTGGGAAGAATGTACACATAGAGGCTTTTGGGAATGAGCCAGGAGCAGTGGACCACCCCAGATATGGCCTCTTTAAGCCTGGGTTCAAATTCTGCTCCTTTGTTTGCTCTCCCTACCACCTTAGTCACATTATTACTCCATCTCTCTGTGTTTCTTTCTTTCCAAAATCAGAGATCATAGGATTAGAGTGGGAAGGGACCATAGAGGTCCACAAGTCCAACTGCCACCCCCATTTCACAGACAAAGAGACTGAGATCCAGTGAGGTGAAATGCTTTGTCAGGGTCACCCAGCCAGTAAGCACATGGGCCCGAGTTGCTCTGCATTCCATGTTCAGGGTCCTGTCCAATAGACCCTCCCAAACTCATTCCCAATTTGAAATCTCTGATTCTATCTTTAACAATAGACATCTGGACATGGCAAGGATGCTCCTCTGGTTGAGAATGGTCCCGGGCTGGATGGCCGTGTCTATTTCTGGCTTCCAGGCTGATGTACATTCTTGGGATATTTTGGATAAACACATGTATTCTATTTCACGTTGCTAAAAAAGAAATGACCACAGGAGTGGAAAGAAAGGGCCACGTTTCTAGACCACGTTCATATAAATTCGTCTGGAGGAGTTCCACTCCCCTTCTTCCCTCCCCTTTCCTTCCCTGCCCTGCCATCTATTCAGATAGAAAATATAAAAACAAACAAACAAAAAACCCACCTGTTTCTGCCATCTCAGAGCTTCCATACTAGGCCATCCCTGCTCACTGGGCTTTGAAGAGTCTTTGAGAATCAGGAATTCTCCTTGATTTATCTAAACCGGCCTATATTCGGAGGCCCTGCCATCTCTGCCTGAGGCCTTACAAAAGCTTAATATATTTTGGACTTTCCTGAGAGGCATTAAAAAATGGTTACACCTACAGAAGTTATTAATGCATTAGCAAATTCAGCAATGATGAGTCCGATGTCACTGCTCAGTCACAGCACGAGGCCTAGAGGAAAAGGATAATTACAGGATGGGCAAGAGGAGGGGCCCTCTCTCTAGAAGGGGCCCTGCTGGAAGTCCTAGACAGTGTTCTTGGAGCCCAGACTGAAATGCACTAATCTGATGGCTTAATTAACTCATATTATCTGTGCATAGCCAAGATAAATGGATTCAGGCTAGATTGTTTCCTCTCCAGGTGAAAAGTGCCCAGGTTTTAGGAACATTCCCTATGACAATTTTAGAAAGGGAAAGAATAGTCCATTTGGGCTTGGCAGCTCCCATGGATGTCACCTCTGCTTGGCCGGCCATGAGAGGTTACGCAGCTGTCTGAGGGTCTGGGCTCCATGTAGACCACCGAGTCTAAACCACTCATTTTATAGGGGGGAACTGAGGCTCAGGGACATCCAGTCACTTGCTCAAGGTCAAACCAAGATCCTCTACCACCATCCTGCCTCTGCAGGGTTTCCATTTACAAAGCACCCTCACATCCCTATTCCCTGGTTTCATCCTCAAGGTAGCTCTTCAAGGTTGCCTACACTTTGAAAAGGGAGAAATGGACAGGAAGGGAGGGGGGACTTTTCTTCCCCTGGCACTCCCCCTGAGTCTCTCCTGATGATCCATGTTGAATGACCCTGAGCAAAGATAACTTCTCAAGGACTCAGCCACTCCCTAAGGTAGTAAGTGTAGCCCACTACAGTAGTCAATGGAATTTCCCTACTGGGGGTTGCCTTCCCTCATAAATCAAAAGTCAAAGCAAGCAAGGCCATGAAATCTGTGGGGGGTGTGATAGAACGCACTCAATCTCAGGGCTGGGGACCTGGGTTCAGATCCACTCCTGTTAAGATGCATGTCTTCAGAGGTGGGGCATGGCTCCTAGAGGCAGGGAAGACCCAGATTCAGATCCTACCACTGACACTTGCCATGTGTGTCAGCTTCAGAAAGTCAAGAGCCTTCTTGGCCTCAGTTTTGTCACTTGTCGCCAATCGAATTAAGATGATTTCAGTGATTACCATTGCACTTATTACACCATGTATCAGTAAGTTGCATCTATAATCCTGTGATTAGATTTATCTTCCAGGGCACCAGAAAACAAAACCAACACCAGTGGGTGCAAGCTGCATAAAATCAGATTTCAGCTCAACATAAGGGAGCAATTCCTAAGAATTTGAGCTTTTCAATAATGCCGTTGGCTGCCACATACAGCAGGTAAGGAGTTCCTTGTCACTGGGTGAGGAAAAGAGGAGTTTCATTAGTCTCTGATTAGTCAATTAGAATTCTATAGACAGGATTGTTTCATTATGTAGGATTTGGTCTGTGTGGCTGATGTCCCAAGGGGCATGGTTTCATGGGTAGAAGCAATCCTTGAGCCTATTGTTAAATCTCCTGCCATAGTCTACTTCCCTGCTTATAGACCTCATGTGTCATGGTGCTACCTTAGCCCCTATCCTTAAAAAACAGTGTGATCATCCCCCATTCTCTTGAGACCTATCTAGCCCCTTCCCAAGCCCACTAACATTGTGACCTGAAACTTTGTCTGCCAACCACCTTCCTCATCACCCAGAGAAACAGGGGATGAGACCCTTGATAAGCTGATGACCCAGTGGACAGGAAGGACTTCCTTGAAAACCCAGAGAAGTTGAGGAAGAGGCCTTTGAGAGCCAAACCCTGTACTAATCCCAAACCCATTCTAATGCCTCAAGGGGGTTTTCTTTTTCAGAGCCTATCAGTGTCTTGCTGAACTAGTGGCCAAGGGCAAATTCTTTTGGTCAAATAGACCTGCAAGGTAGCTAAGCACACCCTGGTGGAAAGTGGAAGGTTTGGGTTACTCAATCCTTACTTGGCAAAGGCTTCCCCCCACCTCCTACAAACCTGGCATCATAGCACAGCTGATGATTGGGCAATGGGGGTGGGGAAGAGGACACCTGAACCTTGGGTTAAGCAATCCTGAGAAGAAGGAATCTTTACATATGTAGGCATCCAAGAACAAAGAGAAGGAAACTCAGAAGCTGATCTCAGTATGAAATAGGAGTGATGAGTGCCAATAAAAAGAGACCCCAGCAATCCCTCAGGGCACAGCAGGCACAGGGAGAAGCAGTCACACCCTCTGTTCCTCCATGGAATGGGATGTATAACACCATTTCTCTTTGGAATACATGGCCATTAGGAACTTAACTTGTTTCAGATTCAGTGTGAACGTGGAGAGCTTTTGCAATATTGACATTAACAATAATCTGCTCCATGTGATCTTGTTTAGCTTTGAATCATGCATTCCTTCATTTATAGCAAGCATTTAATAAATGCTTAAGATATGCCAGGTCCTGTGTTGTTACTTGGGATTGAAAGACAAAAAATAAAAGGGGGAGGAAAGAAGAGAAGAAGGAAGGAAGGAAGGAAGGAAGGAAGGAAGGAAGGAAGGAAGGAAGGAAGGAAGGAAGGAAGGAAGGAAGGAAGGAAGGAAGGAAGGAAGGAAGGAAAGAAGGGAGGGAGGGAGGGAGGGAAGGAGGAAAGAAGGGAGGGAGGGAGGAAGGAAGCAAGGAAAGAAGGAAGGAAGAAAGGAAAAGAAGGGGAGGGAGGGAGGGAGGAAGAACGGTCTTTAGAGTCATAAAAACTGTTCAAATCCTGAATTGTGCATATTTTTGTTATGTGACATTGAATAAGTCACTTAATCTCTTAGGGTCTCATTTTCCACCTACTTAAAAAAGGGGTTGCATTCAATGGCCTTCAAGAAAGGAAGGAAGGAAAGATAGAAGCAAAGAAGGAAGGAATGAAGAAAAGAAGAATGGAAGGAATGAAGAAGGGAGAGAGGGAGAAAAAGAAGAAGGTAAGGAAAGGAGAGAGGGAGATGAAAAAGGAAGAAGAGAGGCAAAATAAAAAGAAAAGAAAAGAAAAAATAATAGGAGAGGAAGAGAGAGAGGGAGGGAGGGAAGGGAAGGGGGGGACATTACAGGAGTATGTTATAGTGGATACAGTTTTTGACCTTTGGTTCAGGAAGACCTAGGTTCAAATTCTACCTCTGAAAATGACTAATCGTGTGACAGTGGGCAGGTTGGCCAATCTCTCTGAATGCTCTGCCCCTCACTCAGGTTTACCTCATAATGAGAGAGGTTGGTGGTGATTCCCGGATTCTGGGATAATAATGATAGCTCATGTTGCAAAGTCCAAGGCTTATAACAACTTGTGAGGTATGTCGTACAATACTAACTTCCCCCATTTTGCAGATAAATAAATAGCAACTGTGGGAGTTGAGGTCACGTGCTCAGGGTCACAGTGCTGGCAGTTTGCAGATCTGGGCATGGACCCTAGGGATCATGCACCGACCCATATTTGTAGGTTAGTGTCTCCCCTCTGCTGTTGAAGGTCGGTCAGGGCAGGGACCCCCAGTGACGTGCAGTCTCTCCTTTTCCATTGTCCCTCTTAGCCCACAGTCTTCCGAGTTTTCTGGATTCCAGTTGCTCTTGCTTTTAGGTGAGTGGCTGGTCTCTTGGTGTCTGAGCAATGGCAAAAGTAAGGGAAGCTCTACCCAGAGGGGATGATGCTAGGTCCTCTAGATCAGTCTCTGAAGTTCTGGGTGTTACTCATAGGACACTGCTGAGAATCCTAAGAGGTGTCCTCTCAGAGCATTTGTTGGAATCCTGCAGTGTTATTATGGACTCCATGTTTGGGGGTCTGGAGGTCATGGGCTTTACAGATTGAGAGCTAGAAGGAACCTTGGAGGCCACTAAATCTAACCTCTCATTTTTCCCATGAGGATAGTAATGCCCCAAGAAGTCAAGTGATTCATCCAGTGCCACAAAACACATACCCACACGAAACAGGATTTGAACCCAGTTCTCTAGGACTCCAGGGACAGTTCTTGGTCCACCACACCATCTTGCTTCTCTGTTGTCTTGTAGACCCTTTAGGCATTGAGATGCTAGAGGCATGAAGGATTCCTTTGGCTCTGTCCTGAAGCAGTATCGCTTTCCATATTTGAGTTGCTCGTTTACTAGCTTGATATGACATGGAGTTGACCCTGAGTTCTAGAAGGCTATGACCATGAAACATAAGCTGTGTGTGTGTGTGTGGGGTGTCCCATCAAGATAGAAAGGCTTATGGATCCAGTGGTGACCTCTATTATGGATGTCTAAGGGCCACCGAGTAAATGGTGTAAAGTTCACCATCAGCTAGTGGATGACTGTTTTTCCCTGGAAGAACTCTTTAAAAAACCCAAATTGTGAAAAGTATTGGGGTCCCTGCTGGTGGAAATAATGAATTAATGAGAATTTATTATTATCACAACTACTAATGGCTGATATTCATATAGTGCTTACTATGGGCCAAGTGCTTTCCAATTATTACTTCATTTAATCCTCACAACAACTTTGGGAGCAGGTACAATTATCATCCTAATTGTACATATGAGGAAACCGAGGCAAACAGGATGAAATTACTTGCTCAGGGTCATATAGCAAGTAAACATATAAGGCCAGATTTGAACTCAGGTCTTCCTGACTCCAGGCCACCACTTTATCCACTGTACACCCAGATGCCCAAAAGGAATTACCAGATATTAAATATGTACCGTGTTACAGCCACTGTCAAGAACTAAGAATATAAATACAAGTAAGCAATTCAATCCCTGCCCTCAAGGAGCTTGGAGAAAGGGAGCTGGGAAATGGCCAGGCAGCACCTGTGGAGACCTGGTCCTGGTTCTGGAAAGATAAGGACAAAGTTCACCTGTCAGAGTGTGGAGAGACCCCTTCCCATCACAGAAAAGAACGGGAAACCCATAGCAGCTTGGTAGTGGATCCACCCCCGAATCCCTAAGTTTCAGAGTTGGGCTGCACTCCAGAGGTCATCCAGCCATCTACTCCAGCAAGTATGTGAAGGGTGTCCTTGGTACAAAGACCCCTAGTGAGGGTCAGACCATTTACTCCCTTCCAAGGAAGCACATCCCACTTTGAGGTAACTCATGGGAAGGTGTCCCTGATATCAAGCTGAAATCTACCTCTAGGCAAACTCCAACCCTGGAGGACACCATTGGAAGCAAACAAAACAAGTCTAGTCTCTCTTCCATTCAATCAAATTCTAGAAGAGTTATCCTAAACCATATACATACACATATATACCCACAACCATTAGATTGTAAACTTCTTGAGGGCAGGGACTATCTTTTGCCTCTTTTTGTATTACCACTGGTTAACAGTGTGCCTGGCACATAATAAGTGCTTAATAAATGTTTATTGATGGATTAAATGTTTATTGATTAATATATGCATACAATCCAGACAGCTAGGTGATACAGTAGATAGAGTGTCAAGTCTGGAGTCAGGAAGACTCATCTTGAATTTAAGTCTGGCCTCAGGCACTTAACTAGCTGTGTGACCCTGTGCAAGTCACTTAGACCTGTTTGCCTCAGTTTCCTTATCTGTAAGATGAGCCAGAGAAGAAAATGGCAAACCACTTCAGTATCTCTGACAAGAAAATCCCAAATTGGCTCATAGAGAGCTGGACACAACTGAATAAAAATACATACAATCGTTAGATTGAGGGCAAGCACTGACTTTTGATTTTCTTTGTATCCCCCCAGTGCTCCCCCACATGTGTGCATGTATGGCACATAGTAAGTAAAATGCTTGTTGACATGTATTTATTTACTCACATACATATGTGTGTTGTACATGCAAACAGAAATATGCATACATATATACATGGAAAAAGTCATCCCTTCATATGAATCTTAAATGTTTTTTTAAGGATTCTTTCATTAATTAGCAGGCTGTTCCTTATCCTCATGAATCTCGTTCTCACTAACATCTTGATGTCTACAAAGTTTATATTTGTCCCTTTCTCTTCACCCACACAGCCACCACCTCAGATCATACCTCATCAGCTCTTGTTTGGATTATTGCAGTTGGCTATTTTAAAAATCATTTTTATTCTCAACTTAAAAACACCAGTTAAAATGGGCATTTCCATGTGTATGTGTGTGTGTATAACAAAGCAGAAAAAAGGTTATTATTTGTGAAATCTTTTTGTTGGTCTCCCTCAAATATCTCCCCAATCTAATCCATCCTTTATACAAAGTCATCTTTTAACTCAATTCAATTCAAGATTTATCAAGCTCCTATCATGTCAGGCATTTAGCCAAGTGCTGTGAATACAAACCCCTGCCCTCAATGAGCTTTCAATCAAGTATTGGAAAACACAATACAAGAAAACTGGAAGAGGGATCTGGGATCCCGATGCCAGTGTAGGGGCATCATGTTCTGTGTAAGCAGAGCTGCAGGTGGGAAGTGGACAGCCAGAGTCCAGCTCCCAGGCCTCTCTGGAGGGCAGCTTTGGAAGACATTTAAGGCTCCACCCTGCAGCCCTCCAATCAGATGGAGAGGAGGCCTGGAGAGCTGCCAAGGTGTGGAATATGGGGAGCTGAATCTGTCAGCAAGAGCGTGAGATTTCAGGTGATCAGTTTAGACGGGCTGGGAGCTGCACACAGAAGACAGAAAGTTAGACCCCAGGCTCACCATGTCACTCTCATCTTCAGTATGCATTGCTGGCTCTCTATCACCTCTGTTTGGCATAGAAAGTTTATCATCCATTGGACCCCTTCCTGACCCACGAAGAGGGGGTCTAAGGCCCAGGGAAGGCTCAGTCAGATTGGGTCCAACCCTTCCATGCCAGACTTCTATTGTGCGATGGTTCTACTGGGCCAGTTCACCAGGAATGTGAGTTTATGCTCAGAGTAATTCCAAGATGGGCAAGGCCACAGATCTGTGAAGGGGATTGATCTGAGACAGTCCACGATCCCTGTGGTGGTGTGTTTGAAAGTTCCAGGATTTGAAATAGGACCTAATGACAAGTGCATGGAAACTTATGATGATGACATGGCACACATGGGCATAGTGTGCTCTGATTTCCCAGCCTGAAGCCACTGAAAAATATTTCCTTCAGACAAGAAGTGTGTCCTGGGGTGATCAGTGTTGAGTCCATATCAGCCCTGAAGATTAACTCAATTTTCCTTGAAATGTCTTTTGCAGATGGTGTCCAGCGTGCAGAATTAGCCAGAAAGTTTATAGTTTAAGACCTGTGGATGGGTGAACTGAAGAACCCAGTTTCTAATGGACTTTGGGCCTCTATCTCCATCCAGAAGACCTCTTCCTTTCCAATCCTCTAAGGCCTTCTTCCTTCTACATCCTCTGTGATCCAGTGAGACTTGCTCCCTGGCTGACCCTCCCCCAAGAACAGCCAACATCCACCAGGAACTTCCCCCGCCCCTCTCTCCTTTGGCCTTCTCCTCAGCTTGTATTTGCCTTTTGCCACTGTCTCTTCTTTCACCCCTGTCTGCCATGATGAGGTTGACTTATGCCTCACCAAGGCCAACAATCAATACCATTCCATCCATCTCCTCCAACACATTGGCCTTGCTTTGTCACTACCTCTCCTGCCCTCACTTCTCTGCTGACTCCTTATCTTGCATCTCCAGTTGGCTTTCAGATATCTTGAACTGGATATCTAGTGAACATTTTAATCTCAGCATGTCCAAAACTAAACTCATCATCATTCCCCCTAAACCCTCCTCACTTCCTACTGTGATAAAATAATGGAATTTAGCAGATGCCCAGGGGTCCCACCTGATTGATCTAGTATTGTTTGAGAAACCAACTAAGTACCTACTTGAGATGATTAGATATAGGCCACACCTGCCCTGCCCTCAGTGAGGTATACTATTGACATCAGTAGGGGGACCACTCTTGGCCAAGCAACTTGAAGGACCTTCCTTTTGGGGGAGGGAGAGAAAAAGTAGAAAAGGGAATGCTCACTGAGAGGAGGTCCCTTTCTGGTTGGTGAGCTCCTGGGAGCTGACTGGAGAGGGGCTGCACAATTGACTCCTGTAGAAACTATGGACCCCAGGTGGTGAATTAAGAGAAATGAGGCCAGCTCTTTGAATTAGCTGAGCTGGAAGCAAGTTTGGGGACTGTGTCAGTCTTTGCTAGACCCAGAGGGTTTTCCATCATTCCCTTGTTCTTGACTTTATTAATTTGACCCTTGTTATATGTATTTATTCCCATTAATAAAACCTTATTTGTTTGTGGAAAAGAGGCTGGTAATCTCCTTTCTTATTGGCCTGGGAGAAATAACTAAAAAAGGCAGTTTGGAAGGGAGGAAACTTTGGACCTAGAGGTGCCTCATTATTTTCTGAATCCCAGTATTGTGGTGAGCCACCCAATTCACTCTCACCATATTAAATTTGTTCCCTACACTACTTTCCCTTTTACTATGGAGGTCAATGCCATCCTCACATTCCCCAGGCTCCTCCCTCTCTTTTTTTGTTAATAAAAGTATTTTATTATTTTCCAGTTACATATAGAGATAGTTTTCCACATTTGTTTATATAAGATTTCCAATTTTTCTTCCTCCCACCCTCTCTCCCCCCTTTCTTAGACAGCAGGTAATCTGACATAGGTGTTTATATATATATGTTTAATATCATATATATGATATTAAACATATTTCTGCATTAGTCATGTTATAAGAGAAGAACCAGAGCAAAAAGGAAAAACCTCAAAATAGAAAAAACAGCACCAAAAACAAAAGAAATAGTATGGTTCAATCAGCATCCATATTCCACAGTTCTTTTTTTTCTGGATTTGGAGAGCCTTTTCCATCATGAGTCCTTTGGAACTTTCTTGTACCGTTGTATTGGTGAGAAGAATCTAGTCTATCACAGTGGATCAACACATAATGTTGATGATACTGTGTACAATGTTCTCCTGGTTCTGCGCATCTCACTCATCATCAGTTCATGCAAGTCCTTCCAGGTTTCTCTGAATTCCTCCTGTTCATTGTTTCTTATAGCACAATAGAATTCCATTACATTCATATACCATAACTTGTTCAGCCATTCCCCAATTGATGGGAAACCCCTCAATTTCCAATTCCTTGCCACCATAAAAAGATCAGCTACAAATATTTTTGTACATGTGGGTCCTTTTCCCTCTTTTATGATCTCTTTGGGAAAAAGATCCCAAAGTGGTATTGCAGGGTCAAAGGGTATGCACTGCTTTGTAGCCCTTTAGGCATAATTCCAAATTGCTTTCCAGATTGGTTAGATCAGTTTTCAGCTCCACTAACAATGCATTAGTGTTCCAATTTTTCCACAGCTTCTCCAACATTTATTATTTTCCTTTTTTGTCATACTAGCCAATCTGATAGGTGTCAGGTGGTACCTCAGAGTTGTTTGAATTTTCATCCTTCTAATCAATAATGATTTAGAGCATTTTTTTTTCATATGGGAATAGATAGCTTTGATTTCTTCATCAGAAAACTGCCTGTTCATATCCATTGACCATTTTTCAATTGGGGAATGACTTGGATTCTTATAAATTTGATTTAGTTCCCTATATATTTTAGAAATGAGGCCTTTATCAGAAGTACTGGCCTCAAAAATTGTTTCCCAGCTTTCTGCATCCCTTCTAATTTTGGATGCATTACTTCTGTTTGTACAAAACCTTTTTAATTTAATGTAATCAAAATCATCCATTTTGCATTCCATAATATTCTCTATCTCTTGTTTGGTCATAAACTGTTCTCCTTTCCAAAGATCTGAAAGATACACTATTCCTTCCTCTCCTAATTTACCTATGGTATCACCTCTTATGTCTAAATCATGTACCCATTTTGACCTTATTTTAGTATAAGGTGTAAAATGTTGGTCTATGCCAAATTTCTGCCATACATACATTCCAGTTTTCCCAGCAGTTTTTGTCAAATACTGAATTCCTATCCCAGAAGCTGGAGTCTTTGGGTTTATCAAACAGTACATTACTAATGTCATTTACTACTTTGTCTCCTGTGCCTAGCCTATTCCATTGATTCTCCACTCTATTTCTTAGCCAGTACCAGATAGTTTTGATGACTGCTGCTTTATAGTAGAGCTTCAGATTTGGTACAGCTAACCCACCTTCCTGTGCAATTTTTCCATTATTTCCCTTGATATTTTTGACTTTTTTGTTTTTCCAGATGAATTTTGTTATTATTTTTTCTAGCTCAATAAAATAATTGTTAGGTAGTCTGATTGGCATGGCACTGAATAAATAAATTAATTTAGGTAGAATTGTCATTTTTATTATATTAGCTTGGCCTATCCATGAGCTATTGATATCTTTCCAATTATTTAGATTTGATTGATTTGTGTGAAAAGTGTTTTGCAGTTGTGTTCATAGAGTTCCTGGGTTTGTCTTGGCAAGCCGACTCCCAAGTATTTTTATATAATCTACTCTTATTTTAAATGGAATTTCTCTTTCTATCTCTTGCTGCTGAACTTTGTTGGTCATATATAGAAATGCTGATGATTCATGTGGATTTATTTTATATCCTGCTACTTTGCTAAAGTTGTTAATTGCTCCCTCTCTCTCAATGTGCTTCTCCTCCCCCCCCCACCATTTCCAAACTGCTGCCAAGGTCTATTGATCTTATCTTCATAACATCTTTCATTCTCCCCCTTTTCTCCTTTGACCCTGCCCCCACCCTGGTACAAATCTTCATTACCTTATGCCTGGATTATTGTAATAGCCACTGCTGAGTCTACCTGCCTCAGGTTTCTCACAACTCCAATCCATCCTCCATTGAGCCACCAAAGTGATTTTCCTAAGTCACAGGTCCCACCATATATATTATCCCTGTACTTGGCAGACTCAGCTAAAGTGCCCCCTTCTGCAAGGAACCTTTCCCAGTTCTCCTCCATCTTGGTACCTTCTATCTGAGATCTTTTCTCATCTCTGCCCCCTCCATCTTGTTGGACATAGTCTTTTACAGCATGGCATCTCTCCCATTGGATTGTGAGCTCCTTGAAAGCAGAGACACCTTTTTGCTTTTCTTTTTCTGCCAAGTACGTATCAAGGTGCCTGGCATATAGTGGGTGCTTAGCTTATAGTTGACTGACTTTGTGACTGTGTTTAGGAGGCAGCAAATGCAAGACTCATGGAACTTCATGGATAGAATAGGACTTAGAAATCATTACATCCAACTCCCACTGATTGGGAGTTCTCTCTACAACATATCTAATGAGGGATCATTCAGTGTTTCCCTGAATTATGTACCAGGTGGGCCCTGTTTCCCTTTGAACATCTCTGAAACATTTCTTCACATGACATGACAGATGTCTCTTGGGAATTGGCACCTATTCTTCTTTGCTCAGTCTTCTGATTGATGTTTTTCCTTTCTCGAAGAGTACCATGACATCGGGGTGATGGCATGATCTGAAGTGAATTGGATTTAAGTGAGAGAGAGCTATGCAAAGTCACTAACTTCATTCTCTCCTCCAGAGCAATCTGGGTCCAGTGGCAAGATATAGAAAAGGATGACTGGAGATGGCCCTAGATGTTTAAGGCAATTGGGGTTAAGTCACTTGCCCAGGGTCACTCAGCTAGTAAGTGTCCAAGGTGAGATTTGAACTCAGGTCCTCTAGACTCCAGGGCTAGTGCTTTATCCGCTGTGCCACCTAGCTGTCCATCTCAGCCTTCTAGGGCCAAGCTGGACAATGCTCAATTCTTATTCCTTATATGGCAGGCAGGGTTTCCACTACCTGAAGATTGACCCAGGTCTTATCTCCTCTAGGCTAATGCCCCAGTTGTTTGCATTGATTCTCCTCTGGCCTGGGTGCAGACAATCCTCATTGCTCTCCTCTGTAGGTTCTCCTATTTGGTGCTGTTCTTCCCAAATGGCAGAGCACAGAACGAGTAGAGTATAGACATGGGGTTTCATTCCTTTAGAATATAAGTCATAATAATATAAGGTTATAATATTAGGGTTGACTGTATTTGACCCCCAGGGCCTAGTGAAGTGGTTGTCATAGAGTAGTTGCTTAATAAATGTTTGATGAGGGATTGATATAGGGAACTGCCAGTTGAGAAAACTCCCTCAACCAAAGGAGAACATTCACTTAGAGTCTTTGAGGATTGAGTGGGGCACTGAGCAGTTCAGCAAATTTCCCAGGATTGCACAGCCAGTACATGGTGGAGGCAAGACTTGTATCTAGATCTTCTTGACTTTTGATCCAGTTCTCTATATACAAGGCAACACTATGTGTCAACTAAATCTACATTATTGGACCCATTATTGAACCCACATTAAGTAGTGGAGGACAATTCATGTCATTATTCCCATCAGTGAGGCTCTCAAGTCCTCTAGAGGTAAAGCAGCAAACAATGAGACAGAGCACTAACAAAGGAGACTTTGCAAAGCCTACATTTAGAAGGGACTTCCTTCTCCCCTACCACCCTTGTGTGTTATATATGCAGAACAGAAACTGGACAGATTTCACTGGGAGGAAGAACGATAATTCTCAGCCATGCCAGAAATTCAACACGCTTTCACAGCTGGGGTATATGATGGTGATGGAATATTATTGAGCTTTAAGAAATGACAACCAGGATGGTTTCAGACAGGACTGGAAAGACTTATAGGAACTGATGTATAGTGAAGTGAGCAGAACCAAAAGAACATTGTGCACAGTGACAGCAATATTGTTTGATGATTGACTGTGAATGATTTAACTATTCTCAACAATACAATGATCCAAGACAATCCCAAAGGACAATGGATGAAACATACCATTCACCTCCAAAGAAGGAACTGATATTGATGGAACACAGACTGAAGCAGGCTATTTTTCACTTTCTTTCATTTTCTTCTTTTATTCAAGTTTTCTTATACAAAATGACTAACATGGTAATGTTTTACATAATCATACATGTATAACCCATATCTGATTGCTTACCTCCTCAGGGAGGAGGAAGGGGAGGGAGGGAAGGAGGGATAAAAATTGGAGCCCAGAACTATAAATAATGTTTATTACCTTAAAAAAATACTAAAAATGAGAAAACAGAAGATGTAAAGCAGACAGAAGTATTTGGTCCCAGACCTCTACCACAGTCTTTGTTCCACGTACCATATCTTCATGATCAGCACTTGTCTTTATTTCTACAAAGGATTATTCAAGAGTGAAGGGCTAGGGCAGCTAGGTGGTGCAGTGGATAAAGGCACTGGCCCTGGATTCAGGAGGAACTGACTTCAAATTGAGCTTTAGACACTTGACACTAGCTGTATGACCCTGGGCAAGTCACTTAAACTTCATTGCCCCGTTTTATACACACACACACATATATATACATATATATATATATATATATATATATATATAAATAACTTGTTGATATGTATCAACAAGTTTACAAAAAAAGAATGAAGGGCTAGAAGCTTTTCTAAGATTGCATGCCAATGGGATTTATCCAGAGATCATTAGACATTACCGATGTCTACTATGTGCCAGCCCCACATTAAGCACAGGGAATATAAAGACAAACAAGAGAAGTCCTCACCCTGGACGACAACTAAGTTATCTACTCATTGTCATCATCATCTTGTTATTATTTTTCACAATAATAAAAGCTGACATGTATGTAGCACTTAAAGGTTTGATGCTGGCTTTTCACATCTTATCTCATTTTACCCTCACAACAATCCTGGGAGCTTTTATTCCAATTTTATAGATGAGGAAACTGAGGCAGAAAGAATTTAAGCAACTTGCCCAGAGTCACATAACTAATAAGTAATCAGGATTTGAACCCAGGTCTTGCTGACTCCAAGTCCAGTATACTATCCATTGTGTCACCTTTTTTTGTCTTCATATTCTCCTCCTCCTCTTTCTTCTTCTTCTTCTTCTTCTTCTTCTTCTTCTTCTTCTTCTTCTTCTTCTTCTTCTTCTTCATTTTCACCATTGCCACCATTATCTTCATCTTTCTCATCATCACCACAATCACCTTCAGCAGCAGCAATGTTAGTACTCTCTCAACTAGCAAATTGCAACCCATATTTTCACCTTCTATGCAATTCTTGTCCATTAATCCTTGATGTGAAATCTACTCAATTCTCTAGGCTACCATAAGATTCATAGGCTTATGAATATGTTTTCCTCACCTTGAGAAGTCAACTCACCCAAAATTTTATAGAGTAGATCTGGGGTTTGAACCCCAGCTTCCTGAATCTAGATGCAATATTCTTGTTTTACTACATCAGGTTCAAAGATTCCTCTTATCCTTTTATCTTTTGGGCTAACTACATTGAAAAAATCAGTCATCTATTATTTCTCATTATAGGACCAGCTCATCTCAAATCCAGTTGTGTATGTACTTGATGAAACCTTTAACTTCATTTGGGTCTCTAACACCATTGTGCCTCATATTTAATAGTTTTTCTTTCATTCAATCATTGATTGATTGATTGATTGTCCATTCACTTGGCTTCTCCCTCACCATTGTTGGCAGTATGCTGTAGCTGTATTGCTCTCAACATGAACTCTTCATTTTTTTCTCTTACAAGCATGAAAAATGCCCTTTTAGTAGTTTGTCATTTTCATTCTCATAGATATTAAGATACACACATCACCTAACAAAAAATCATTAATTGATTACACAAATATAAAGTTTGCACAACTCCTACCTGCTTTTTGGCACAGCAGACATTGGTCTCGACTTGAAGATTGGGGACCTGAGTGTGAATCCTAGCTCTGTCTCCTTATTGCCATCCTGTCTAACCCCAGACAATTACTCTGCCTCAGTTTCCTCATTTGTAAGATGAATAGGATGCCCTGAATGACCTCTAAGGTGTTTTCTAGTTCTGAACTTATGACCTAACCAGCTTTTAAGGATGCTTGAACAAACCCTGTGGTTATATGCAGTACTGAAAGAAGTAAATTTGATTAATATTATGAGTTGAATTTTCCCTTCTTAAGAAAAGCAACTTTTTTCAAGCCTTTAGCCATTTAATATTTGCCATTCAAGTGTGTGCAGTTAATTGTGATTAAATGAGCCTCATTCATTAATTAAATTAGACCCTAGCACAGTTGCTATCTAGGAGTACTCTGTTAGTCTAGTTCCTATAAATGTATATATTTGGAACACGCACACTACATTTCCTTCAAAACTTCTATCATCCAGACATCATTAACACAAATCAGTTTAGAAAAGGGAGCATCCAAGTCTCATGATACTGGTGTCACAGGGCCTTATAATACCTGCTAAAGGTCCCTCTGAGAGAACAGACTCCCAAGAAGCTATCAGGTTCAGAGTTGTCACTGCTTGTGAAGAAATGGGGTCTTCATTATGTAGCTTCTATAATTGCTTTGTCCAAAACCTTAGGAGGCTCATAGCACAGCCCAAACACGAAACCTTTTCCAGGTATGCACACTACCCCAAAACAAACACCTAAGGAAAACTGCCAAAGTATTCAGACTTCCCTAAGAAACATTACCTTCATATTCAGTCTAAATGGACAGTCTTAATCATACATGTGGAAACCTAAAGCTTCCTTTGCTTTTATAAACTGCTTGCAAGAATCCTCAGAAGGAGAAAGAGTCTTGTGCCTTCACTGGGGTTGTTGGCAGCAGCAGCTTTCTTCCTTTCCCTATAAGTCAAGTATGCCTATTTTCTTGTGAGTTCTATAAGGTATTACCCTATCCTGTGCACTCCATTGAAATCCAATTTTACTCATTCCTAACTCTTCTTACCACTCACTCCAACTTCCTATCCCACCCAAACCTCACTCTGCAATCATAAACAACAAGATCCAAAGGACGTTCTTCTTGGGGGATCATTTTCCAATCTACCCTGAAACTCCTCACACTCTTCTTCCCTCATGGGCCTCATAATTGAGCCTTGAGTTAGAAGGAGGTGCCAGGAAGAAAAGAAGGAAAAAAATAACAACTTCTCTGAACATTCTTGCAAGACAAACAGTTGAAAGGTCAGTGCACTCTTCATGGGGCCATGTTTATATGTGCCTTGTAAACTCCTGAGGAGAATTTTCCAGGAGACAGGAGCATCCAAGGCGTGTCTTACAGAGGTTCCTGTAACATTTTTGTTTGTTTATTTTTGCCTCTGGCCCCAGAAAGGAAAAGGGAATTCATTGAAAAAAAGTCCAAACAGAGCCCACATATGCATAAAAAATTAAATTAAAAGGGGTTGAAATAATCCCTTTAAGGAGAATTCTCAGGGAAATTGGCCAAGTAGAGTGCTGCATTTCAAACTCTAGTCAGCCCGTCTTATCATATCTCAGGACCCAGAGAAGTTTGATCTTTCAGTGAGTGATGAAAGAATCATAGGACTCAGACCTAGGAATGATCTTGGAGTTTGTCATATTAAAGCACTCATTATAAATATTCATTAATTCACAAGCATTTATTAATCACCTGCTGTATTCCAGGCACTATGCTGGGTGCTAAAGATAATAAGACAAATGTGAAACCATCCCTGATCTCTAGAAGCTATTGAGGTGGGGGTGGAGGAGTGAGGATGGGTGGGCACCACACATACAAATAAATACATAACACATACAAAGTGAAAGCAGATGAATTCTTGGGGGGGGGCACCAGCAACTAGGAAGTCACATTTAAGCTGAAACTTGAAGGAAGTTTGCCATTCTAAAAGGAGTCAGTGAGTGAGGAGGAAGGGTGTTCCCAGAACAGAGAGCAGCCTGGGTAATGGCTTGAGGTGAGGGATGAAATCCTTGGTGGGGGGGGGGATGGGGGGGATGAGGTGCTGAGAGGAAAAATAACCACAGCCATGTGGAGAATAAGTAGAAAAGCTGGGATTCCCACCCCAAAGTTCTGATTTTGGATCTAGTGTTCCCCACTACCAAGCTAGGACCTTGGTTGACACCCAAAGGTTATATCCTGTCCCCCCACAAATATGCCTGACATTGTGAGGTTTAGATGAAGCTGTTGTGTGACTGTCCTTCCTCTCCCCATCACCTATTGGTTTAAGCCTGGCTGACCCAGGATCATAGACTTGGAGTTGGGAGGGACCTTAGTGGCCTTGTGGTCTAACCCTTTCTTTTATAAAATGAGGAAAATAAGAGAGAGACAGGAAATGATTTGCTTCCAACATCCCATGAGTAGTAAGTGCCAGGGGTAGGATTTGAATCCAGCTCCTCTGACTCCAAATACAGAGCTCTTTTCTGTATCATCTGTGTGCTCTCTCAGGAGGTGGATCCATTGCCATCTGCATTGTTTTCTCTTTTTAGTCACATAAAGCAGGCTAACTCGTCTCCAAACACTGGGGCTCTTCAGGGTTTCTATGTATCATTTGTCCCCAGTCCTTCCTATCCCTCTTGAGACAAATAGGACAGGGGGGGACGATGTGGAACAGCTTTGGAATCCAATGATTTGCTTTCAAATCTCCCTTTCTCTGTGATCTTGGGCAACTCACTTAGGCCTCAGTCTCCTCATTTGTGAAATGGGGGAGCTGTACCTTATGACCACTAGGCTTCCTTCCAGCTCAAAATTCTCCAATCCAAAAATAACTCCCTGTTACTTTTCCTTGCTCAGTGACTGCTGTTGCTACCTTCCCAATCTAGAGCTGTATTTGAAGGGACTCCAAAGGAAGGAGACTCACACCAACTCTATTCCCGCTCCCAAAGCTGTGACTGGAGACACTTAAGCTGTTGAAGGACTGGAGGACTGGACACAGTGTCAATGGGAAGCTGCCCAAGAGGGAACAACCAGTCAAGAACTTTGTACTCATCTGCTTCCTTATTCCAGTGAGTGTTCTGCCCATCCAGAAGTTTTGACCTTCCCATGTTCTTTCATGCTTGTGAACTCCCACAAACCTCAGCACCCACATGGGGTAGGCAGATGCCCACCTGGACCCAAGATGTCAGTGTGGGAGATTTGGAAGGAAAGAGGAAACATGGAACATCAGAGGTAGAAAGGGCCATGGACTGTACATTTGATTATGTCACAGGTGCAAGGGACCCACTGATGTAGACAATAAAGCATCACTGCTGGGAGGGACCTGAGGACCTATAAGAGAAAAGGGCAAAGGTGGAAAAGACTGAGAAGACAAAATGGAAAATGTCACAAATAGGCTTGTTGGGCAGAGAGCTGCCTCTGTCTTATAGGAAGACTTGGGTTCTCATCCTACCTCTGATTTAGGACAAGTCATTTACATTTTCTGAATGTGTCATGGACACCCCGTTTATCTCTAAATCTGGGTAAGTGTGATTTGGAAGGGAATCTTGAAACTTAGAACCAAGAACATCAAATGAAAAGTGAGGATCTCAGAAACATCAGAGCTAGAAACTGTCTTAAGAACCTAGAATGGTGCATGGCAGATCCCTTCACATACAGACCTGGAAAGGCTATTCAAACTTGTACTATAGAATGACAAAGCTGAGAATGGTCTTAGAGTCAGGTACCCCCATTTTAGAAGTAGAGGGGGCAGTAGAACAGATTGTCAGAGATGGGAGGGGCCTTAGATTGTAGAGTACAGGAACCAGCAAGGACCTAGAACATGTGATGTCAGAGCTTTGATGATCCTCAGAGAGGATCTGAAAAGAGGAAGGGACTCCCTCGAGGCCACAAGTCAAGAGAATGGGCAAGGCAGGCCTCTGGTCCAGGTGTTCTGACGCAGCACTCTAACACTTATACTCTCCAGCCCCTCACTGATTCCCTAATCCCTGGGGATGTCTCTACAAGGAGTGGTCCTTGCAGGCAAGGACATTTTTTTCTCTTTTGCAGACCTCACTTCTGAAAAGCAATCACTGTCCTGGTACCTGCAAATGCAGTCATTTTCTCCGGGCTGTTTTGATTAGTTGTCTTATAATCTTGACAAGCTCAGATCTGTAATTAACTGCTCTGAGGAACAAACCTCGTTGTAGCAGTAGGAAAGCCTGCGTGTTCAAGCACAACAAGCCCAGTGTGCATTTTCCCCCTGAATTTCATATTATCCATGATGTAACAAATTAACCTGGGTAAGTGGGACCAGAAAATTCCATTGTATTCTCCCCACCCCAGCCCTCCACTTTATTTTAAAAAGATGGAACCGTGGCTGGTGAAGAGCAGCTAGGGATGTCCTGGTGAGATTTCCAAGATGCTAAAAATTCAGGTGAAAAGACTGAGTCTTCAAATACAAAGCCCCAAAGAAAAGGATGAAGAAGACAGTCGCCAAGCCAATTTTCAGATGAGTGGTTTAGAAAATAAGTATCGATAGCCTTCTCCTGCCCCACCACAAATACACACTAATGGTTCCCTCCTTTAATTTTCTAATTTTGCATTTTTCAGAATAATGGACTTGGGGGTGGGGTTGTATGAGGCAAACCTTGAAGTGGCAATAGGTGCAGGGGAAAGAGGACTGGGAGGGGAGGCAAAGGACTGCAGTTCAAAGCTTTTGTGACCTGAAGCAAGACACTGAATCTTCTTCAACCTTATTTTTCTTTCCATGGTTAAATGATGTGATGGGACATGACCATTTGAAGACCCTTTCCTCCTCCTCCTCCTAAGACAGCCCTTTTCCAGAGCACGCACTATGCTCACCTGTCCATCCATTTCTTTCATTCATTCTGTCTACATTTCTGATTGAAATAAGTATTTACAATGAATCACTTTTAAGGAAACCTTGTGTAAAGTAACAGGAACAGGAACTGCTCTTAAGAGACCTGGCTTTGAGTATTGGCTATTTACTAACTTTACTAAGTACTATGTAAATATTAGCTATTGTTATTGTTATATTTAGAATCCTTCAAACAGATTAACTTCCCAGAGTCTTGATCTTTTCAATTCTCATGACTTGTACTTCCATTACACATCTGGGCCAAACCCTTGACCTTGCCATCACTTCCGTAAGTTCTGCTCTCATGTTCATGATTCCAAAATTCCCTTTTATTATCCATGTTTCCCTTTGCCTTATGATCAATAAGTCTGTTTTTCATGCTCACTCAGCCCTACAGGGCCTCTACCCATAATTTCTTTCCCAGGCTAAAGTCACCACACTAGCTACACTCTCTTCCCTTTCTAATTCCACTCCTTGGTGAACCAGTTTGATAAATCAATAAACCATTAAAAATATTTATTAAGTGCATACTACATGTTAGGCACTGTACTAAGCTCTGGTGATATAAAAATGCAAAAGACAGCTCCTGCCCTTGAGGAGCTTACGATCTAATGTTATACTATCATTTACAATCAAATTCCTTGCTCCTGGGGCCCCAGAGGTTCACTGTTTTCCCTGAAAAAGGTCTGTACTCCTGAATGCTTTTTAACCAAGTCAGGACTCCTAGACTTCTAGCCATATGCAAACTGCTAAGGATGATAGATGCTCTTCTTCCCCATTCAAACATACATGGATTCCATTTCTTTCATGATGCCTTTCTGACTTCACTAGCCCTAATGGTCCCCACCCTGAAATCCATCTAGTAAAACAATATGCAAAATGACTTTGTATAAAGTTAGTATTTGTTTATCTCTGTACATGTTGGATACTCCTAATAAAATGTTTTTCCCTTTCTATCCCAAATAACTAGCACAGAGTCTTGAAGATACCAGGTACTTTAAAAATACTCTACTTCTCATAAAATATGGGTTTCTTGAGAATTGGACAGTTTACCTTCTTTTGTGCCCCCAATACTTTACACACTGTCTGGCTTATAATAAATAGTTATTGCTAGTTACCTGAATTACTTTGCTACCTGTGTAACCTTAGGAAATTAATTTAACCTCTGGCAGTGTCAGTTTCCCCATTGATATATGGGATTAAAAATAGTACACATCTTAAAGAGTTGTTGAAAGGATAAAATGAGATATTGCAGGAGTTCCTATAGGCTCTGAGGGCTCTCACAGATGCCTGAACAAAGGGTACATCCCCTTCAGGGTTCTAGGAATACCCTCCTCAAGATTCAGATGGTAATTTTATAATGTCATTTGACTAAGCCCTCACAGATGTACTTTCCTCTTCTCCAAAGATTATCAGTTGAGAATCATTTTACTCAGGCTGACTTAAGTTAGATTTTAGAAAGGGATATTTTTATGGGAAACCAATGTCATAAAAAATGAGAGAAGGGATAGTTTCAAGAGGAAATCAAGATGTATATGAGCCAATGCAAAGTGAAGTGAGCAGAACCAAGAGAATAATTTATGCAGGAGGAACAGCATTGTAAAAGTGAATAATTTTGAAAAACTTAAGTATTTTCATCAAAGCAATGGCCAACCATGATTCCAGAAGGCATGCTACTCATCTCTTGAAAGAAAGGTGAGGGACTGGATATATAGAAAGTGATACTTATTTTTGCATGTGGCCAATGTCAGAATTTGTTTAGCTATGCAAATTTGTTACAAGGTTCTCCATCCCTCTGCCTCCCCAAAAGGAGGGGGAGGCATAAAGGAGAGAAAACAAATGATTTTTAGTTGAAAAATAATAAAAAGGGGTATTTTATAAAGTGGTCCAATACATGTTCCAAAGTCTGTGACACAATCCCTCACAAGTACACATGGAGTACAGGCAAATGTGGATAAGGTTTAGAACACAGCTGTAGCAAAGTGTAACTCACAGTCCTTGGTTGGTACAGATCCTCTCCTCCCACTTGTAGGATGCTCAAGAGCTTCTCAGTCATCGTGATCTGTGTCCATCTGGCCAGAATATTGAGAAAGTTCTTAGTATGGTTCCTGGCACCTAGTAGGTATTTAATAAATGATTCTTCCCTTCCTGTCCGCCCCCCTCTGGCCCTGTTCTTGGATCCAGTGACAGACATTGCCATCAGATGATAGGACACTGTTAGGGCATAGGCCAAAGCCTCTTCTTGCCCTCCCCAGGTAGGGCCACATCAGGGTTGTTATTGAATTGCAAACTGACTCATGGTTTCCAAAGTAGCTTGAGGATTTAGAAATGACCCTTGCATTGGGAACTACTTTCCTCAGCTTATTTGGAGACAATTCTTGCATTACTCTGGAATGGCCCAGTATCTCCAAGCACTTTTCTCACTTGGTCTAAAGTCTATGTCAGGTTTCCATTGAGTGGACATCTTATCAACTGCTCTGAGTTGGATATGGAGTGTGACTCAACTGTATACATCAATCTACTCTGCCTTTTTATTTGTAAACCCCTTTGTATGTCATGAGTTGTTCTAGAAATGGTGGTTCTTACTATTATTAATAACCTTATATTAGCCTGCATTTGGCTCTCACCATATTTCTATCTCTTCTGTTATTTCTCTTCCTTTAGCTCATGGACCATATTCTGCATGAAGCCTTTCCTGATTCCCCCAACAGGTGGTACCCTCCCTCTGAGGCTACCATGCATTCAACGATTCTGCATATATTTTATTTATTCACTTTATATTCATGCTGAACATATTTGCGTGTTTCTTTCTTTGTACTTATATTTCCAGGGTCTAGCCAACTGCTTGTCACATAGTAGGTACTTAATTAATGATTGTGGCTTGAGCGATTGCCTTGGGTTCCTCCCTGGTTCAAAATAAGAAGGTATGACTAAATGACCTTTATGGTACTTTCCATTTCTTAATCTATGATTCTTTGATTTTTTTCACTTCCTTTCCACTTCTGAATTCTAGGATTGTGCAAGACTTCAGGCTAACAGAGACCTTAGTTCAACTGGTTGTGCCTAAAAGCAAGCCAGGCCAGGGAAACTTCCAATGAAGAATGTTTGTGTGGAGACCATAGAAAGGCATTTGAGCCTGTGCTTGGTTTAGGAGCCAGACAAGGTCTCTGTCATTGTGCCCAGGGAAGTACTAGGTACATAAGCCAGGCTAATTCAGGTTCCTATCCTGTTTGAAAATTCACAAAGTTTCCTCACAAACATATTTTCATAGACAGATAATTGGAAGATTTGATTCCTCATTGTTCAGGGTGATGAACTGAGAATATCAATGACTCTTCCAGTGAGTGTCCCATCCCTTGGAAAGGGGCAGTGTCCCTTTCCATCTCTGAACTTGATTCCATTTCAAATCCTCATTGTGTTTCTAGCCCTAATTGCTATTTATGATGGGAATGAACTTGACCTAAAGAAATGATTCCTTCATGGTAATTTCAAACTTTTAGTGTATCCCCCAATAATACCATGGAATTTTACTCTAATGCTACTCCACCCCCTCACCCTAACCCTCAGCCTTCCATCCCTGATCTGGGAGGACTGCGGTTGGGAGGAGGAAGCCCCCCAAAGCCTCCTGCCAGTCCTTGGCTAAATGGGCATCTCTCTTACCATATACAGAAGTGGTCACCCCACTTACTTTCCAGGGAGAGAAGGGTCACTACTCCTGAAGGAGCCCTTCCATTGCTAGGCCTCTGTGTGAGGAGGCCATTCCTCAGAAGCAGAAAAGAACCTCCATGGAGCTCTTTTTATCTTGTTCCTGGTTCTGTATCCTGTGGCAGGATGTTGGATAGTTGAAGGCAGCTCCCAGGTGCTCCCTGGGTCTTGTCTCCTCCAGTGTCAATGCCCCTAGGTCCCTCAACTCATCTTCACATAACATGGACTCCAGGTCCTTTGCCACCCTGGTGGTCCACTAAGATCATCGTATCATACATTTAGACTTGGTAGGAGCCTGAGAAGCCTCTGAGTCAAATCTCCTTTTTTGGTAGATGAGAAAGCTGAGGTAAAAAGAAGTTAAGTGACTTTCCCAGGATCACATGGCTAGTAAGTGTCTAAGTTAGGATTTGAACCCAGATCTTCCTGACTTCAAGTAAAGCACTCTATCCACTGGGTCATGCTGACTTTCTCCTTTTCTTAGAGACATCTTCACTTTGTTAATGCCCTTTAGCATTCAGAACTGAACACATTCTGGACATCAAATATTGGGGTGTACCAGGGTGGAGGAGAGGACAGACAAATATGACCCAGGATGCTAAGGCTCCCAAAGGAAGCTAAGATCCCCTCTGGGCTCCTGCCTGGCAGGTCATGAGCTTGGTTCACGTTGAGTTTGTCTCACACTCAGAGCCCCCTTCTGCCCACCCCAATCCCACAATGAAGCTTTTTACAGCTGGATGATTTATCTCCATATGTCCTTGACCCTGACAGGAGTGAGAAGGGCCTGACCAGAGGCAAAGCTCCTCAGCAAGCTGGGGTGGAAGCCACTGTATACATGCCTACCTCTAGCACACCTGCCAAAGGAGTCAGCAGTCACTGTCCTCAGCCTTCACTCAGGCAACCACTCAGCTCTTACTAGGTGCTAGATTATATGGGCAACTAGGAGGGAATCTCAGAGGGTAGAGGTTCTGTGACCACAGCTGTGGGCTTGTGGATAAAGGGTTGAACTAGGAGTCAGTGATACTGCAGCTGGAAGCCAGCCTCAGATCCTTGCTAGCCTAGCACCCAGGATGAGTCACCTAGATCCTCCTGGCCTCATTTTCCCCTACTATAAAATAGGAGAGTTGGACTCCAGCTCTAAATATATTCTCTTATGGTCCCAAGGAAAACATTTGGCTCCTCTGTGTCCCATCTCCTATAAGGGCCCTGACATCAGAGGGTTGATGGGAGGAGGAAATGAGACCCTCCATGCAGCATGGTTTGTAATCCTTCATGAGTAACAGAAAGGCTGGCTCTTACCTCTCCCAGCTCTTGAACAATAACGTTCATGTCCCCCACAGCAATAGTTCTAAATGTCTTCAGCGGGTTAAGGCTTCCTACCTTAGGGTGAAGAATTGGTTAGCTTTGGGGAGACCCAGTGGAGGATGGAGGGGGGGTCTGGAGAGACTTTATATTCACAAATCCCCATATTTATATAGTGCTTAAAGATGGATAGAATGTGCTCCTTACTGCAAGCAAAGGGATCAAGGGCAGACACAGTTATGTGGAGTTTATCCAAGCAGGGAGGATGGTCTCAGGTTTTGTTTTGCTTCCTTTTGTTTTGGGGCCCTTGAAAAATGGAATGGAAAACTCTATACTGACTGACATGCAGTGCCCTACCAGGGTGCTCCTTTGGTCTGTTTTGCCCCCAAATTCCTGAAGTCAAGCCGTGAGATTGCAGCTGAGCCAAAACAGAATAGTAGAGAGAGCAGTGGGTTTGTAATCAGAGGAACTGATCCTATTTCCTGGCTCTGTCACATGCCTGTAACCCCCTCCCTGCACTCCCTTCCCCTCCACCCCTTCTTATCTCCTCAACACCAAGACTGTCCCAGTGACTCTATACCTCTCAATCATCAAACAGCACAATCTCCAAAGACTCACATTTCCATGAAGAACAAAGAGAATGGAGAGGTGAGAGGTGTGGACAAGGGGTGATAGAGGGAAGTTAGCTTTAGCATGACCCCAGTGATGGACTTGTGAACAGGAAATGGCACCAGTCATGTCATGGAAGATCTGTGCAAAGGTGTAAGGAATGGGTTGGGAATGGACATAATAGTCCTCACAACAATCCTGGGAGGTAGGTGCAGTTATTATCCATTTTTACAGATGAGGAAGTAGAGGCATTGAGAGGTATAAGTAACTTCCCCAGGTTCACACAGTTAATAAGTGCCTGAAGTTGGATTTGAACTAAGGCCTTCCTGTCTCCAGGATCAGGGCCCTGTCCGATGTGTATCTAACCTTAATGATAAAGGATGGACAGCCCAAAGGCTACAGTGGACCTCCAGAGTGCCTAGAAAAACCAATGCCAAACCCTCCAATGCATTAGAAACATTTTTTGGTGGGGCAATTGGGGTTAAGTGACTTGCCTAGGGTCACACAGGTAGTAAGTGTTAAGTGTCTGAGGCTGGATTTGAATTCAGGTCCTTCTGACTCCAGGGCTGGTGCTTTATCCATGGTGCCACCTAGCTGCCCCAAGACATTGTTTTAAAACTAACCAAATATTTTTATTGGTGTTTTTTGTTCTTTTACTTCCATAGTTTCCCATGTATCTCTTTCCCTCCCCTTCCCAGAAAGCCATAGCATAGGACAAATAGTATCTTTTAAAAAGAGTAAAAAGTCAATATAATAGATTGATAAATTAGAAAAAAAGTCTGAAAATATGTGCAATGTGTAGCACCTGTGGTCTCCCACTTCCATGAAGGAGTATTTTTGGGGTGTCTTCTCATCTCCATTTAAGTACTATTTGATCTTGATCTGTTACAGTCACTTTACATTTTTTGGTGTGAACTTTTCATTTATGTTGTTGTAATTATTGTGATTGAAGACATTCTTTAAAGAAAATCTGTGGAGAGTTGTGAAAGAATTTCATAGGAGAGCAGACATTGGGAAGATAGGCTCTCCTTAGAGCAATGAGATGTTACAATGGCTTGTGAACATGGCCTGAAGTCAGGAAGACCTGAGTTCAAATCCAGCCTCAGACACTTACTAGTTATGTGACTCTGGACAAGTCACTTAACTTCTGTTTGCCTCAGTTTCCTCATCTATAAAATTAGGATAATAATATCGCCAACTTCTCATTGTTGCTATGAGGATCAAATGACATCCTAATTGTAAAGTGCTTAGTACAGTGACTAACACCGTAAGTATGGTATCAACATTAGCTATTTTACTATGGAGGGAGTGAAGGTAACAGATCAAGGGTTTATCAAAGTACAGGCATCCATGTATCTTACCCTATTCTTTTTTTGGGGGGGTGGGGGGTAGGGCAATGAGGGTTAAGAGACTTGCCCAGGGTCACACAGCTAGTGTAGTATATGAGGCTAGATTTGAACTCAGGTCCTCCTGAATACAGGACTGGTGCTCTATCCACTGCTCCACCTAGCTGACCTCTCACCCCATTCTTAATATTGTGATGACTCTATAAGCTTCTTTTTCTCCTCTTTGTTTGATGCCTGGGAAGCTTCAGAGATCAGCAGCAGCAGCCCCGAACATCTGAATACTGGGTAAAAAGAAATGAAGGATGAGAGTTGTTTTTACTTAAATTGAATTCACATAATCTCCATTGCATACTAAAACCTTAGGGTAACCACAAGTGAGCCAGATGGGGGCTTAATATCCTGAGATTCAATGATTGCATTGTAAGGTTCGAGAGAAGACTCAGTCAATAATCCAAAAGCCTTTACTAAACACACATTGTGTGCCATGCTCTGGGATGGTTGGCAGATGTCCCAGAGTCAGGAGTATGGAGTCTGTCTTCATATACTTGAAGGGTCATGTGGAGAAATTTAGACTTGATCTCTTTGGCCCCAGAGGGCAGAACCATAAGAGTAATGGGTTGAAATCAGAGGCAGGTTTTGGATGCACGTCAAGACAAACAGAAATGGGCAATCCCAAGGTAGAGTTAAGTGAATAACCCCTGAATTCTTCTTTCTATGTCCTTTCCTTTTCTTTTCTTTCTCCCTCATCATATTTCTCTAACTGGAAGCCTTCTCCAATGCCTTCTAATCCCAATGTCTTTCATTTCTTAATTATTTCCTATTTATCCTGTATAGATCTTGTTTAGTATCTGTTAGTTTATATGTTATCCCTCCCATTAGATTGTAAGCTTCTTGAGGGCAAAGACTGTCTTTTGCCTCCTTTTGTATCCTTGGTGTTTAGCACAGTGCCTAGCACATAGTAGATGCTTACTCTAAATGTCTATTGATTGATTCACTGATCTTGAGCCCCCACTACCTCAAGAGTTATTGAGTTCCCCCTCACTGAATGCTTCCTTATCAGAGGATTATAGAGGGAAGTCTTGGGGGAAGTGGGTATGGGTGACTTAAATGGCCATGAAGGCCCCTTCAACATGAAACTCTAATTCATTGCTCCCATTTCCCCTTCAAAGCAGCTCTGGGAGCGAGGGGATATTGCAATTCCCATTTTGGAGATAAGGGACCACATGTGGCTCAATAGTGATTTTCTGAGTGTCATGAAGCTAGTGGGAAGTTGGGGAAGGGAAGGAAATAGCATAGATAGAGGGCACTATGGACCAAGCACTGTGTTAGGTGCTTTACAAGTATTATCTCATTTGATGTCCGAAACAACTTGGTCAAGTGGATGCTTTATTATCTCCATTTTACAGTTGAAGAATCTGAGGTAAAGAGAGGCTAAGTAACTTCCCTAGGTTGCTCAGGTCTTCCTGACTCTAGTCACAATGCTTTCTGCACTGAGAAACCTGGACACCTTTAATAAATTTGTGAGGTAGTATTTGAAGCCAAATCATCCTTAGTCCAAGTCCAAAGTTCTAATTATTACAAACATTGCTTCATCAGGAGCCAAGGCTCTTGGGTTAAAGGGTGACTGACCAAGAAGCAGAAAGGACCTAAGAGGCTGATCCAACCCTCCCATTTCACAGATGAGACCAAGCAAGGTCAAGTGATCAGTCCCAACTCCTACTGTTACTAAACGTCAGAAGTGGGATTTGAACCCAGGTCCTCTGATTTCAGAGCTTCTTTTCACTTTCTCATCAAACGAGTTTGCCCATGGAAAATTTTTTTTGATTCAACAGTTTATTGGACATGAGACAGACTGAGGTTGCCTATTTATTTATAGAAGAGAAACTATTAGGCCATACAAAGGTAATCACTTGAAATACACTAAACATCACACTTTCAGTGAATTGGGAGGTAGAGGGGGGAGAGAACCATGTAAAATGTTTTACCAATATTAAAGTGCTATATAAATGTTAGTCATCATTATCAACATTATTATTATAATGATTATTATTATATTCTCATCATGGATGAATGAAGAGACATTGAGGGGGATAATTAGAAATCAAAGACACAGAAAGTCAAGGCAGGAAGGGAAAATCTCAACAGGTAATCTCATTTTTTAGAAGATGAACCAGAAGCTCAGTGAAAGGAAGTGAATTGACCAAGGTAATCAAGTATATGATTGTCAGAGATGAAACCCATGTCCTCTGGGTCCAAGTAACAAATTATCCTGCTGCAGAGAGATGTTTCTCTATAGAAATTGTTCTACTGTGCTTTGGATTCTGGATGGGAATAGATTCTATAAATACTGGTCATTAATTGTTTTCCTGTTCTTTTGAGAAAAACCAGAACTGTCTTTGGGGGAGCCAGTATACTATGCATTCATTCTATTTTTTCCACCCACAACAACCCAAGGGACCCTTCCAAATAAGGTCCCATCTTCTCTGCTCTAGGAAGAGCCCTGAGTGTGGCCATGCTGAGTAAATCCAACTAGAGAATCAACACAACTTTTCTCAGGTCACACACTCAAAGGGTGAAATGAACAGGAACTGGAACCAAGGGCCACTTCTCACTCATCACCTCTATATGACATTTCCACAGCACCTCTCCCACACCCTTATTCTATCACCCACAGGCACACTGCCAGTGACCTAAGACTGTACCTTCTGCTTCAAATAATCAGAAGAAACTGCTGGGTCACTTAGTCCAATCCCATAGCAGGAGATAATTCCTTCTACAGCTCACCTGACCAGAAGCCATCCAGCCTTTCCTTGAAGACTTCCAAGGAGGGAGAGTTCACTACCTCACAGAACAATTCATTTCACTTTAGAAATTGTTGGGCAGTTTTTTTTCCCTCCTGGAAATCTGTTTCTTTGCAACTTTCACCCCCAGCTTGCAAAATTTAATATGGTACCTTATTGTTAGGTGATATTATTATTATCTATATTATTCCTTTTTTAATTGAGATGGTTGTAGCTGGTACATTTGATTTCTTTTTATCCTAACTCCATCATCTGTTATGGTAGCTATCTATCTCTGTGAGCTTTCTTTCATTTGAAAACTTGAAGATCATGTCATTTATGCCTTTGCCCAAATCACTGATAAAACATGGTAAATAGCACATGGATGAGAACAGATCCCTGGGATCTGGTGCCAAACTGACATTGAGCCATTGATGACTATTCATTCAACCAATTCTAAACCCATCTAAGAATACAATAGTATAGCCTAGCTCTTATTTTTTCCAAAGATTAATATGAGCTATTTTGTCAAATGCTTTCTGAAATCTGGATTAAAACAGTTTCTCCAATCTGCCATTTTGAATGCAAGAAAGAAAGAGTGAATGGATTAAAAAGCATGTATTCTAACTTATTATGTGCCAAGCACTATGCTAAGAGTTGCTGATAAATAATAAAAAAGAATGACAGTCCCCTCTATCAAAAACCTCCCATTCTAATAGGAGGAGACAACCCATAAAGGGAAGTGGTAGCCAGAGAGGGGAACTTTTGTCCTAAAAGTTATGGTGATTGGAGATGAGTAGGACCATAGGGAAGTAGGTTGACACACCCCTTCCAAGAATAATGACAGTATATTTGATCATGTTTCCTGAACTGTATGGGGGGAGAGGTGCATTGAAAGGGTTCAAGAAGACCTTATAGTAGGCAGTGAAGTCAAGCATGAGTGAAACCTTTCTCAAATAATGTTCTAGGAAAGTCAGTCACCCTCAATAACAGTATTTCCCTGAGGTAGATGAAAGGGTTAAAATGTCCAAGCATGGTCTTTGGTGATATTGGCAAGGCAGTTGGTGAGATGGTCAAGAAGTTGGCCAGAAAATAAGCTGTGAACTATTTGGATAAAACCTTGATGACTCCTTGTGATAACTTATTCCCTTTCTAGTTATTCACTAACACCCTTAATAATCTATTCTAGAATATTCCCATGAATCAAAGTCAAGTTCCCTGACCTTTAATATAGAGATTGTGTTCTCTCCACCATTCTTTTTATTTTAATGAAGGTGCTATTTGCCCTTCTCCAGTTCTGTACCATCTCTCCCATTCTCCTCCATGATTCAAATATCACTGAATGTGACTCAGCTGTCACCTTCAGCAGTTCATCCAGTGTCCAAGGACGGGATTTATCTGGACCATTTATCTTGAACTCTTGCTGGGCACTGAGGCTTTCTCTCTCTCTCTGTCCCCTAACTTATCTTGGGTATTGACTCTCTGTCGTCATTTTATTCTTTCCTTTCCATTACGAAGGCTGGTCTCCTTGACAGAGAAAGTGATAGCAAATCATTTAAACAGCTTTGAATTCTTGCTCATCAGTTACTTCTGCCCCATGCACACCAAGAATCATTCCTAACCAGACTTTGACCCTCCCCCCCACATAGGGACTTTTCTTTCTTTGCCTATCTCCAACACATGCTACCATATGCAGAGCAAAACAACTGCAGTCTGCACATGTATCATCTTGTTGGGTCCTTACAACATGGAGAGACAGAAATGGGAGATAAGTGAGAAAGGCAGGTGATTGTTACTTCTAACTGTGTGACTCCAGACCCATTTCCTGACCTCAGTAAAATGGAGAAATTATGAAGGCTCCTGCAATTCTAAACTCTGTGAGCCTCTTATATAATCTCCCTTACATTTATTAGAAAGCCACCAAAAAAGGATGTTGTCATCAGACTGGGAAAATTTGCTGATTTATTCCTGGGTGCACCAGATCCCCATGGTGACATGCTCCTGGGTAGTTCTGATGGAGAGAAATTCAAAGGCACATCCCTGGCAGTGTTTGCCTGTTACTGAGGTCCCAACATCTGAACATCTCTCTTTCAGGGCAGAGATGCTGGATTTGAACCCAAGGCTCTGGGTCTCCAGGTTAAGATTCTCATCTCTACTACTTTCTACTCAAATGACCTTCAACAAATCAGTTTACCTCTTTGACCTTCATTTTCCTCATCAGTAAAATTAAAGGGTTGAATTGAAGGACCTTAAAAGGCTTTCCAGGTATGACCCAATGGACTTGTCTTTCCCTCACCCACAGATAGCTTACTATTCTAACAGATGTGAAGTCTCACTATCTTAAGATAGGTTTTCTTTGGGGAAAAACAAACTTGTTTAAAATTATATGCTAATTTTCAATCATATAGAAGAGGAAGGCTTCTTCAAGTCCTAGGTAAGTGAATTGGGCTTCTATTCTTGGAAAAATTTTAGCATAGAGGGATAGTTTCTGAGAATTAAAAAAGGGAAGTGGTATTGTTCACTTCAAAACCCACAACCATATGGATTCATTAAAGACAATTTCTATGTCATATAAACTTCATGTCCTTTAAAAAATGTGATGGCCTTTTCCAAGCAATAAGACAAATGCCAGTGAAATGGAGTCAGAAATTAAGAATTGGAAGCAACCTTAAAGATCCCCTTGTCTACTTTCCTCATTTTACAAATGAGGAAACTGAGGCTGGATGAGGTCGCCCAATATAGGATTGTAATCCAGATCCTCTAAATCCTTACACAGCACCCCTTCTACAACAGCTCACTGCACCCACAGAACTGTGCTCCTAACAAACATGATTGTCCTAATCTTATCAATTCTGAGGCTCCAAGATGTTAAATGACACAATGGTCAGAAAACCAATGGGCACCAGAAGACATTCCCAAAGTCATCACCATATCCTGGGGAGCTCTATTGTGTATACATTGGCTTTTTGTTTAAGTATATAATTATATAATTAAGTGTATAATAAAGTGCATAATAATGATATAATAATGAATATAATTAATATACAATTAAATATATGCTAAGTATATTATTATGTCTATAAGCATATAGTAAATATAAAATCAATTCCATATGTAGCCTTCAAAACTTCAATGAGTCATTGGACAAAGTCTCAAATGGCAAGATAAGTGGTTGGAGGTTGGTGTAGTTAAATATATTCCAAATGTTTGAATGAGGTAGACCAGTGCCTAATATTTGCCAGGAGCTATGCTGAGGACTTCAGAAATGGTCTCTCATTTGATCATAAAGGTCTATTGATTGCCCAGACAGAAGAGGGATTGGTGGCTCACTTTTTATCTTGGCAGGAGTTCTTCAGGGTAGTACCCCAGGTTTCTGTGCTTAGTCTTTCTTATTAGTGACTTGGATAATGCTACAAATGGCAGACATCAAATTTTCAGATGGTGCAAATATGGAAAGGACAATGAATGCACTGGATAGCAGAGTAAAGAGTTTAAAAGTTCTTGACAGGCCAGAAAATGGAGATGAATGCAATACAATTAAATATTTGTAAAATGATCCTCAATGGGTTAAAAATACCTTCAGAAAGCAAAAAGTTGGGAAAGAATTTTTGCAACAAGTATCTCTGATAAAGGCCTCAAATATATAGAGAACTGAGTCAAATTTATAAAAATACAAGTCATTCCCCAAATGATAAATGATCAAAGGTTATGACCCGGGCAGTTTTTAGAGAAAGAAAGCATAATTATCTATGGTCATATGAAAAAATGATATAAAGCATTATTGATTAGAGAAATGCAAATAAAAACAACTATCAGAGACACAAATATGACATAGAGGAAAATATTGGATGTTGGAGGGGATATGGGAAAACTGGGATGCTAATCCACTGTTGGTTGAATTGTGAAAGATCGAACCATTCTGGAGAGCAATTTGGAACTATGCCCAATAGCCTTCGATCCAGCAATACCACCATTAGGTTTATATCCCAAAGACATACAAAAAAAAGAAAAGGACCCATTTTTACAAAAATATTTATAGTAGCTCTTTTTTATGTGGCAGCTAAGAATTGGAAATCAAAGGAATGCCCATCAATTGGGGAAAGGCTAAACAAGCTGTAGTTTATGATTATAATGGAATACTATTGTTCTATAAGAAATAACAAATGGGATTTCAGAAAAAAAACTGGAAAGACTTGTGTGTACTGATGTATAGTGAAGTGAGCAGAACCAGGAGAATGTTGCATAGAGTAACAACAATATTGTTTGATGAAGAACTAGGAATGATGACCATTCTCATCAGTACAATGATCCAAGACAATCCCAAATAACTCATGATGAAGCATACTACCTCCTCCAAAGAAAGAACTGATATTGATTGAACACAGACTAAAACATGCTATTTTCACTTTCTTTTCTTTTATTTGAGTCTTCTTATACAAAATGAGTAATATGGAAGTGTTTTTACATAATTGCCCATGTATAACCTATATTGGATTGCTTACCACCTCAGGGAGGAAGGAAGGATAGAGTTCAGAACCCAAAACTTTAAATATAAACAAAAATGTTTATTAAGAAAATCTCCCTCATAAGTGGAGAGCCTTGTTAAACAATGAGATAACAATTGAATAACATGATGTAGCTGGAGTGAAAACAATCTGGGGGTTCTGGCGACTCACTGGCTCATTAGAGTCCAAAAAACAAACTAAACAGGCCTTAGGCTGCCCATCATGCCCATGCAGGAGCTGACAGCTTTACTGGCCTCTGTCCCCCATCAGACCACATCTGTCATGTTGTGTTCAATTCTGGGGGCCCAGTTTGGGAATCAGTCAATAAACATTCAATGAGCACATGTTAAATATTAGGCACTGTGCTAAGCGCCAGGGATACAAAAAGAGGCAAAGGATAGTGCCTACTGTCAAAAAGTGCACAGTCTAATAGTGGAGGGGATGTGCAAAACTAGAGAGTGTCTATAGGAGGATTGGTGAGTATGGCGCCCAAGAATCAGTTGTGCGAACTGAGCACGTTTAGCTCAGAGACGTCACAAGATTTGGGTCTGGGGGACGGCCATCTTTCCGTATGAGAAGCACTGCCCTGTGGAGGAGGTATTCAAGTTGTTCTATTTGTCCTTGGAGACAGAACTGGGCCAATGGAAGAAGTTGGTAAGAGGTAAACTGAGGCTTGAGGTTAGGACAAACTTCCTAATGATTGGAGGTATGGGGATCATAGCCCCCCACTCACATCCTCCAGTGGAGAGCCACAAGCCCAGGTGGGATGTTGTAGAGGGCCTTCTTGATCAGCAAGACACTGGACAAGTCTTGGAGGTCCCTCCTAGCTCTGAGTCTTTAAGGATTCTCTAACACAAATCTTGTCCCTATTCCTTTCACCTCATCAGGGTCAGCAAAACCTTAATGTAAGTAGAAGGCTGACTCTGTCATTTGCTGCATTAGCCACCTTATGCCCCACCATGCTGTGCCATCTGCAAATCTGATGGCAAGGACGAAGGAGCTTGTGCAGGAAGATATGGGAAGTCCTTAAGAGACAAAGGAAATGCCTCAAGTGGGAGACACCATGAAACTGTTGCTTCAGGATAGAGACAGCCCAGACCTGGGCAGTGTGTGTCTGAAGACTGTTAGGAGGCTCTAACCTTATTAGGATCATTCTTTGGAGGAAGGAAGGAGCCCAGGGGTATCTTGGCACTGGGGGCAGGATTTATTGTCCTGAGCCTTTCCTAAGAATCAGGAACAACAGTAACCATTTCTAATGGTGACCCCCAAACCCAAAACTTTTGTGCTTCACTTGCCTCCCTCCCTTTGACTTCTTTAACCCTCTTTTCTGTCCTCCTCCCCTCCTTCATCATTCTCTCCATCCCTGTGCTGTCAGCTCTCACCTTCCTCATGCTGTCTCCGCCCTTGGTCCTAATGATGTATAAAGTTGGGATACCTGCTGCAGTACAAAAAGAAGGCCTGGGTTCGAGCCTGGTAAGCTTGAACAAAGGGCGGGCTTGGAGAAATTGATCTTAAAGGTCTTCCAGCTCTAATGTCATTCAGGACTTTCTTTCCCCTCTCCCCCTGTCACATGCCTCTTATCCTGAGCCCCAATAGCCCAGGCCCCAGTGATCTGTTTTATAATGGATACAAGGGAGTTAGTTAATCTGCTAGATACAGAATACTAGGAGATGCGTAAGAACCACGGCACTTTTTGACAAGGGTGCTCTGGAAACAGTGGCAGTTAATAAATCGCCTTAGAAATATTCAGACCCAGGGTCTTATTTCACCCTCAAAATATCCCCTGTAGTAATGGCCTAGACATTCCACTGGCAAAATTAAGATTTTCTCTTATCAGAAAGAGGGATCAGGCAAACAATATTGGACTTATTCGAAGAATTCAATATATGAGACTCGGGTTAAGAAATTTAACTAATTTTGTTATAGTCAAGGAGCTAGGAAGTGACAGGACCAGGATTTGAACCTAGGACTTTGGACACTACATTAAGGCCTCTTTCCACTCTACTAAGAAGGCAACTTTCTTTTATCCCCTCTCCCACTTTTACAAAGGGAGAAACTGAGGTTCAGTTGCACAAATATATAAGCAGCAGAGCAGGGATAGGAAGCTCTTTCCTTTGATTTCATGTTCTCTCTCTGTCCTTGTCTGTCTCTGTTTCTCTGTCTGTGTGTCCATCTGTCTGTCTCTTTCCTTCTGTCTGTTTCCCTGTGTCTGTCTCTTTCTCCACCTCTTTCTCTTCCTTTTTCTCCTTCTCTTCCTTCCATCTTTTCTTTTCCTTTGTCAAATGAAAATATGGAAATGGAAACTCCCTCTGCTGATGCAGGCTGGCAAATCATCTATAATTCACAGTTTCTTAGATAGTTACTTGGAGCACCGAGTGATTTTTGTGACTTTCTCAGGGATGCAGTCAGTACATATCAGAGGCAAGATTTGAACTCCCATCTTTCTAATTTTGCGGATAGCCCTCCATTCTTTAACTGATGCTGTCTCTTCTATCATGTGGCATAATTCACATATATTTAAACTCACTTGAATGTTGCACATTGAATCAGGAGGGACATGAATTCAAATCCTGTTTTGAACACATACTAAATTTGTAACCCTGGGCAAGCTCCTTAATCTGAAAAAACTTCAGATCCTTCATCTGTAAAATAGGGGATGATAATAGTGCCTATCTCACAGGGTTATGTGTATCAAATGAGATAACATTTGTAAAATGCTTTGCACATTTTGAAGTGCTACATGCAAACTAGCTATTATAATCTTAATGTTATTATTTTAGATTTGAGCTTTATCATCCATCATATTTAGAGCTAAAAACAAATTAAGAGATGAACTAGCATGATAAATCTAGATCCTATAGGGGTCATAGAACCTCACTCAGAATCCTGTTTCTTCTGCTTTCTAAATTGTAACCTTGGACAAGTCATATGAGCTTTTACACCTCAGTTTTCTCATCCGAAAAGTCAGTATGTTGATTTATATGCTCTCCATGGTACATTTCTGACTTTCAGACAATGTTCCTCTATAAGTCTTGCTCTAGGCCCTTCATCTAGCCCCAGAGAGCCAAGTGAAGTGCTCAGGGTGATAAGTGTTATGTGCCAGGATTAAATTTTGGGTCTTTTGATTCAAAACACAACATGCTTTCCTTTGCACCATGAGTATACATTTTCTGGGCACCTCCATATATATGTAGCAACCTGTTGGGGGGGAGTAATTTGGGGTAGAAAGAGAGAGGGAGGATCTTGGTCACTTCTGAAATCCTGGGCCATGGATGGTCATGTCCTGACCTTTTATGTATAAGTTTGGATATTCTCATCATATCCAGCATCGGCTCAGCCTAAACTCGTGGTTGGTTTGCATCAGTCAGGGACCATAATCTGGGTAAGACATTTCTGGTCCACATTTATAAAGGTCCATACCTTCCTCTATATGGTTTCATTCTTACTTTGGAAAATATTGAGAAAGAGCATTATGGTTTTAGGCAGAAATAACCCTCAGTGGCATGCAACGGACTTATATTAAAAAAACAACTTTATGCAAAGGCACGGCACTGGCCACATTGGGAGAACCTCAGAGATTAAATGAGGCAAGGATGTGTCTTCACAGAGCAAATGTAGAGTGAACAATTTTTACCCAAAGATGAAGAAGTGAAAAAAAAAAACTATTTCTGGGATAGATAGGAAAAAAAAGACATTATGAACAAAGACTAAGGTCCCATAGTGACTGTCTAGAAGCTCAGGTGGCAAAATACTAAATTTCTTTTTTTCAGAAAATTCATGACTATGTCTAAATTATTAGTGATAAATTGGATATAATAACTAAACATAAGAAATATGGCCAAAGTTGGAAACTCTTTCTCTCTCTCTGTGTACTCTGGGCATGTGTATGTGTATGTATATATGAATATATATGTATGTATATAGGTATATATACACACAATACATATCTGCATATCCTTTATGTGCTTATACATATATCATATGTGTATGTATGTGTGTATATAATCACATGCACGTGTATATGTAGACCCACATATATATGTCCTCATATATGTATATGTGTGTCTATATAGATATTCCCAGTGCCCTGCTGAGTACCTATTTATTGAATTGAATTGGATTGAATTAGATTTAATGCCATGAGCAAGCAGATGAAAGCCATTAGGCTGGAGACAGGGTTGCTGTGAAGTGCACAATTAGTCCTCAATGGAATGATACCTTGCCAAGGCCGCATATATCCTTCCTGAGAAAGAATGGCTCTTCTTTTTCAATTGCCTGAAGGGCTCATGCTCTTGGGCATCTTGACAAAAACAGCTCTTCCAACCTCAAAGCAGATATTCCCAAAGTGTCAATGGAGTGGTTTGCTATGAAACAACTCACCTCAGAGAGCATATATCTTATTGCATTTTATTCAGTTTAATTCATCATGATAGATTGCAATTTAATTCAATTCACCAGATAGTTATGAATGAGTAACTGAAGTAAGAGCATCCCTGAATGCAGGGCAATGTGCCACTAGCTCAGGACCTGTCCTCTTTCCATCTTGGGGGAACAACAAAAAAAACCCTTTCATTCTAGCCTGCTAATGACCATGTTTGTGCAGGGTAGGGGGAGAGGGGCCTAACTTTCTGTGAGCAATGGGAATATTTTTCTTGGCAGTTACTGTTTGGTGGCTGTTTTCACTTTGTCCTGCCTTGAGATTAGGCTTTATTATAAACACTGGCTTAATTCTTCATCTGTGTCCTCTCAGGGCATCAGCAGCTTCCTTTCTTGTAAACCCAGTGTCTCCTACTGTGGTAAGACGAGCAGAAGCAGAGAACAAAGATCCTGACTTGCTTTTGTTCCAAGCATATGTTTTGGAACCTGTCAATGACATACACACATATGGAAATGACTGAAGGAATGTGAGTTATCCACATCTAACATAAACACTGAGCTTCCACACCCAAGGACTCCAAAGTCTGGGAAACTCTCTGTGGACACTTTACCGAATCTTCTCAAGAGAGTGAGAGGAAATGTTTATAATTCCAAGACGAAAATCTCCTCGAGGTCATGAACTATTTCCTCCTTGCCTTGTATCTCAATCCCCAAGCCCAGCTGTCTGTCACAATGGGGAAGCTTAATAAATGCTTTTGAAATGTCGAATGGATGGGCTTCTGAGACAGGAGGAGTTGGGGGTGGGGCAGAAGAAGAGGGGATAATTTCAGCAGGAACACAAGTCAGTTTTGAAAGACAAACAAGGGAATGTGAGAAATACTATTGGGCACAATCATCAATCTGGACAACCCATCAATCAATAAGTTATTAATTGTTTGCTTTTTGTCGAGAGCACTATACAAAGGATGAGCCTCTGATGTACTTCTTGGGAGAAAGCAGGCATAACAATGATGGACAGGCACATCCAAGCAAAAGGTACTCCCTTTCTCAAAGAGATTACAATCTGATGGGGAAAGACAAGCAAATATGTACAAAATACATACAGGATGAATTGGAAATAATTAACAGAAGAAAGGAAATAGAATTAAGAAGGTTAGGAAAGGCTTCCTGTAGAAAATAGGATTTTATCTGTGACTTAAAAGAAGCCAGGGATGTAGTTAATCAGAGCAAAGGAAGAGCATTCTAGGCATGGCCAGAGAAAGAGTGGCCACAGCCATGAGGTGGAGGGTCATGTTCATGGGACAACATCACTGGATCTAAGAGTATGTGAAAAGGAATGAGGTGTCCCAAAACCTAGAGAGAAGAGAATACAAAGGAGAAGAGGATGAGCAACAGGGTCAAGGAGAATAAGGATTGAGGAAAAGCTATTGGATCTGGTAATTGAGAGATCATTAAAAATAGAGTATCATATAATATAATAGTACAGTATAACATACTATTGGAGAATTGTCTGAGCTTACTGAAGGTGCGAGTGACTTAATCAGAGACAGTGAGGTGGCTCAGTGACTAGAGCATTGGCCCTGCAATCAAGAAGATGGGGTTCCAATTCAGCCTCAGACACTTACTCCCTGCAGGACCCTGGGCAAGTCACTTAACTTCTCAAGTCTCTTAACTTCTCAACTGAGAAATGAGGAAATAACAGCATCTATCTTGAAGGGTCACTGAGACAATCAAATGAGATATCATTTTTAAAGCACCAAGCACAATGCCTAACACCATATAAATGGTCATTCCCTTCCTTTGTCCATGGACAAAGAGCAGTTATCCTGACCCCCAGGTCATTTCCCTCTCCCTTTGGCTAATACGTAGGTTTTTCTAAAAAAGGAAGACATTAGACCTTGAAACCCATAGGCCAATCAGCCCAACTTTCATTCCTGGGGAAATTCTCTAACTGGTCATTTAAAAAGTGGGTACTGAACACCTAGAAAAGGACTCTGTGATATCCCAAAATCTAGTCACATCACCCTCTATGAATTTCAGTTTTGGTCAGGCTTACTAAAATGGTAGAGCTAAAGGATTTTTTTTTTATCAGTAGTCTACCTATATTTTGGCAAAGTGTCATGATATTCTTGTGGAAAAGGTGTTAAGGTCTGGGCCAGACAATAAGAGAAATCCCATTGCTTGGTCACACTTAAGACTGGTGGTTACCTGTCCCTTGCCACTGGGGCAAGAGGACTCCAGAGATTTGTGCTTTGTTCCTTGTTATGTAGTATTTTTCTTTTTAGCAGCATCTTGGAGATAGCCTTATAAGGCATTCTAAATAACTTTAAAGATGTCATGAAGAATAGTCGTAGAATTCCACCTATCATGACAGACAAGAGCACTGGGCTGCATCTAACTTAAGATATTTAACAGGAATAAATGTAAAGGCCTACACACAGGCTCAAAAATAATTCTGTGGGGCAGCTAGGTGGCGCAGTGGATAGAGCACCGGCCCTGGATTCAGGAGTACCTGAGTTCAAATCTGGCCTCATACACTTAACATGTACTAGCTGTGTGACCCTGGGCAAGTCACTTAACCCCAATTGCCTCACTAAAAAAAAAAATAATAATAATAATAATTCTGTAAGTGTAAGATAGGTGAGGCCTGGCTACAAAGCAGTTCAGCTGAAAGAGATCTGGGTTTCTGAGAGGATTTCAAGTTCACTGAGATTCATAAAAATGAAATGGAAACTGAAAATTGAAACTTAAGCTGCATCATGTGGAGCGTAAACTCTATGGATAAGGAGGTGATCACTCCTCTCTTTGCTGTAGAGATCAGACCTTAGGGAGAAAGAGATGTTCACCTCCAGGAGCCAGTTCATGAACACTGTGATGTTGGCAAGAGGATAGCAACTGACTCCTAGAGTCCACGCCACAAAAGCAACTGGGGCTGATTATTCTAGAAAAGAAAAAGAGAGGACAAGAAGGTTTTCTTTCTCTTTCTTTTTCAATTGACCAGTATTTTAGTTTGTCAGATGGTAAATAGACAACTAGATGTTCTGATCAAAATTCAATTACTTTTTGGTTCTTCCCACACACACCTTTTAAATTGTAGGTAAGCACTTAAAGTGATAGTATGATTTTTTTCCCCTCCAAAGTTTCTAAACTTTACTTTCAAATTCTCTGTTCACACTATCAGTACAAAGAGGGTACAACTTCCTTTCTGCTTGCTTTTATCAATCATGAAATTCTCTGGGCTTATTCTCTCTCATCCCCCTCCCCAAACACCTAATACCCTGATGCAAATAAAAATCAGGGAGGAAAGGAAGGAGAGAAAGAGAGAGAAAAAGACTCTGTATCCCTTATCTATGTAACACCAAATAGCTTAGTTAACAGTTTGTTGTTTCAATCATAGTACTTTAGAACATGTGGTCAGAAGACTCAGAGCTTCCTAAAGGAGGGTTTTCTTGAAGAATCAGAAATTTAGTCATGAGAAAGGGCAATTCGGCTTGTTTTATTAGTTCCCAGAAGGCAAAAACAGGAGGTATGATTGTGGGACTGGGGGGGGGGTGTGTGTGCAAGAGTGAAAGCTGGAAAGGACAATGGCAGGCCTTGGGAGGGAGTGGGCTTCCTTGTTTTGGCACCCTATTGGGAGAGCCAGGATGAACACTTCTATGAAGTGTTGGACAGGGGATTCTGCCCAGGTAGGATTTAGAACAGATACTCCCAAGGTCCTGTCCAACTCTGAGACTTGATAAAATTCTTCGATCTCAGCTACTCCATCCACATCCTAATTTGGTCAATTACTGACTGGGGCCATTTGCCTAACTGCTCTGAGGTTCACCTTCTTTATCTGTAAAATGGGATAATAGAATCTAAGTCACAGAGTTGTTATAGGTCCAAATGAAATAATTTATGTAAAGCAAACTTTAAAGCTCTCGATATATGTGTATATATGTACATATATGGAAAAGTGAAATTCTACATATTTGGATTGAAATTCTATATACATATTTCAGATGAATAAAGAATTCTACATATATTCCACATGAACAAACAAAATCCCTGGCACAGATTTGAAAAGTTAATTTTTCATTGCTCCCTCCCCTCACTGTTCACGACAGACGGCAGACATATTTCCTTGAGGAAGTGTGCTCTTAAATTGGTAATTGAAACACAATAATTTGTAATAGAAACGAGATGAGGAAAACCATAGATTTATTGCTGACGGCTGATGGGAGACACGTTAATTAAATTTTCCATTTCCTCTGATTACTGTCGGGTGGGTCTTCCTTATGCCATCCTGTCTCTGTCATCTGTACCTCACTGGGGCTCAGTCTCCATGTTCTCAAGGCAGGGAGAATTCAAGGTCAGACTCCTTTGAATGTGAGTGAGAATCCACATTTCTAAAAGTCCAGGGACCTGGGGGGTTATACTATGTGACTTAAATGGCGAACAAAGGCATGGCTGGGGCTAGAGGCAAGGGTGGGGAGCCAGCCAGTCAATGAGTCTACAGACATTTATTCAGTGAAATAAAGGACAAAATGAGAACGTATAGGGAGCAGAAACTAGTGAGTATATAGTAAAATTAGCAAAGAGCAACACAACAGTTTCCCTGCTAAAGTAACAGGAACAGACCTTAAGTAAATAGAACAGACCTTAAGTGAATAGAATAGAGTTTAAGCAAAGTCCTGAGTTCCTTCTTAAACCAAAGTCAAAACACCCAGTCTAGACAGGAGCTCCTGAGCCACAGGCAAATACACCACAGGCACACATATACACTTAAGGATTTGAAAATGTTTTCTGAAGAAGATAGACTTGCACATGTTGTTCCTAGGGCTGATGAGGTCTTCCCCAGGCTCCAATTGGGGTATGACATTCTGCTTACTGAATCAAACTCTAGAGCACCATCAAGCCTTCTCAAGGAGATCCACAGGCACTTAAAACTGAGAATGGCCTAATAGCCCCAGGAGGAAAAAGCATGTGGGTGACAATTGATCCAGCACATATTATGAATTTCACTTGGATGGGCACCCTAATCACCAAGTTTAGGGTGTCAGGGTGTACAGGCTGTCTCAAAAGTCTGAGTGCAATTTTATATGTAAAATGGTGCAGGGACACCCTGTACAAATCTATCATGTTTAGACAATTGAGCCCATGTTCAGAATTCCACAGGGGAGAAGAAAAGTCTGGATTATGATTTGGAAAATTTGTAGCACTCCACACTTTCCATAGCTGCTCCTTGACCCCAAAATAGCAATAATAATTAAATAAGATTAAGGATATTATAACAACTACCCCCACTGCTAGTATTATGACTCCTAGTACTTCTACTAGTGCTACTAGTAATGCTACTACTACTACCACCACTACTACTACTACCACTACTACTACTGCCACCGCTACTACTACTGCTACTGCTACTACTTTTTCCCCCATAAAAGTATTTTATTATTTTACAGTTACATGTAGAGATAGTTTTCTTTCTTCCTTCCTTCCTTCCTTCCTTCCTTCCTTCCTTCCTTCCTTCCTTCCTTCCTTCCTTCCTTCCTTCCTTCCTTCCTTCCTTCCTTCCTTCCTTCCTTCCTTCCTTCCTTCCTTCCTTTGGTGAGGCAATTGGGGTTAAGTGACTTGCCCTGGGTCACACAGCTAGTAAGTGTTAAGTGTCTGAGGCTGGATTTGAACTCAGATCCTGCTGACTCCAGGGTCGGTGCTCTGTCCCCTATGCCACCTAGCTGCCCGAGATAGTTTTCAATATTTATTTTTATAAGATTTCTAGTTTCAAATTTTTTCCCTCCCTCCCTTCCCTCTCCCCTCTCCAAGACAGCAAGCAATCTGATATAGGTTATATATTAATGATCACATTAAACATATTTCTGCATTAGTCATGCTGTGAAAGAATAATCAGAGCAAAAGGGAAAAACCTCAAAAAAGAAAAACAAAAAAAAATATAAATAGTATGGTTCAATCTGCATCTAGATTCCATAGTTCTTTTTTTTTTCTTCTGGATTTGGGGACAATTTTCCATCACGAGTCCTTTGGAACTATCTTGGACCATTGTATTGCTGAGAAGAGTCAAGTCTATCACAGTTGAACAGCACACAGTGTTGTTGATACTGTGTACAATGTTCTCCTGGTTCTGCTCATCCCACTCAGCATCAGTTCATGTAAGTCCTTCCAGGTTTCTCTGAAATCTGCCTGCTCATCGTTTCTTACAGCACAATAATATTCCATTACATTCACGTACCACAACTTATTCAGCCATTCCCCAATCGATGGGCATCCCCACAATTTCCAATTCCTTGCCACCACAAAAAGAGCAGCTATAAATATTTGTGTACATGTGGGTTCTTTCCCCTTTTTTATGATCTCTTTGGAAAAAAGACCCAAAAGTGGTATTGCTGGGTCAAAGGGTATGCACAGCTTTATTGCCCTTTGGGCATAGTTCCAAATTGCTCTCCAGAATGGTTGGATCAGTTCCCATACAACTCCACCAACAATGCATTAGTGTTCCAATTTTTCCATAGCTTCTCCAACATTTATTACTTTCCTTTTTTGTCATATTATACAATCTGAGAGGTGTCAGGTGGTACCTCAGAGTTGTTTTAATTTGTGTTTCTCTAATCAATAGTTATTTAGAGAATTTTTTCACATGGCAATAGATAGCTTTGATTTCTTCATCAGAAAAAACTGCCTGTTCACATCCTTTGACCATTTCTCAACTGGAGAATTGTACTACTACTTTTACTATTACCTTTCCAATACCAGTATCAAAATATGGACAATATAAATTTTGGACAACTTAAATAATACTAGAGATATGCCTAGTGAGTTAAAGGGGACTGAGAAGTGTGACTTTGTTAGAGGAATACAGGTCCCAATGTTCTCATTCTATTTTGGTTTTCATGGTACTAAGAGAGTGAAGTAACAGGACCTGGGTTCAAATTCCTCTTCTTACTGTTAAACTCAGTGCAAGCATGGACAGGACACTTAGCCTCCCTGGGCCTTAATTTTCTTATCTGCAAAATGAAAGCATTGGACTTGATGTTCAAGGTGTAAGCCTATGTTTCTATGAACTCAAATGACTACATTTAGCAGCACAGGTGGCATCCCACCTAAGCTGCCTCCCTTCTCTGTACTGTGAAGGACATACCTCTCATCCTGTGTTTTCTGGGGTCCAGATTGTCCACTACAATTAATTTAAATCTGTTGTTTTTAATTGACATTTTCTTGTCATTGTGTACATGTTTCTCCCAGATCTCTCTACTTCACTCTTTCTCAGTTCATATACATTTTCCCATGATTCTTGATATCTCTTATGACGATCCTTTCTTCTGTTGCTATAACATGTCAGTGCCACTGCTCATTCCATCATTGACCAATCATTGGGCATTCACCTTGTTTCCAGAATGCTATTGTTGTTTCTACGATAAGAAGGGCTGCCATGATTGGATAGGTTTTTATGGGACTTATGTTTTTGTCTCAAAAGCATCACATTAGATATTGAGATTAAGATGGGACCTTAGAAATCATTTGGTTCAATTACTATATTTTAAAGATAAGGAAACTGGGGTGAAGCAGATTTAGTGACTTACCCAAGGTCATGTAGATAGGACCCAACTGAGCCAGCATCTCAGCTCAGGTGACTCCAAATTCAGCACTATTTTCACCTTACTTCCTTGACATTATCTTTTGTTTGTTTGTTTTTTGCAGGGCAATGAGGGTCAAGTGACTTGCCCAGGGTCACACAGCTATTAAGTGTCAAGTGTCTGAGCCTGGATTTGAACTCAGGACCTCCTGAATCCAGGGCCAGTACTTTATCCACTGCACCACCTAGCTGCCCCAACATTATCTTTTTTTTTTTTAAGATAATAACTCACAAGTAATATCTGTGTGTCAAAAAGTACAATCAGGAAAAAGGAAATCCATTATTTTTTCTCAGAAATGGTTGAAACAACTCACACCTCCACCAGTAGTGTATTAATAATGTGTGTCTTCCCTTTAAAAAGTTCTTTCTCTGATCTGTCCCAATTCATCCTATTTCTTTTGGTTGTGATTTGAGTAGAGGTCCAGTCAAATCAGGCATTTGTTTTGGCAGTAGTTTAAAATCCTTACCATTTTCAGTTGAGTGGGACAGTACTTCTGTTCAAAAATTACCATGGACTACAACATGGCTTCCAAAGAATGACTATAACCATAGGGAGGAGATAGTACCACTGTGCCTTGTCCCAGTTAGACATATATGGGATACTGTACTCATTTCTGGGCAGCACAATTTAGAGGAATATAGCTATTCTTTCATCTGCCTCCCTACCCCCAGGTCAGAAGGCTTAGAATTTAATCACAAGGTGTTAGCATGATGATAAGATAACTGAAAAGATTAATTGTTGCTCTGGTGCCTTCATCATCATTCTCTGAAACAATTAAAGGAAGATGCCTTATTGAACAAAATTGGATAAAAAAACCCAGACACAGACACAAAATAAATAGGTATGTTCTAGTGACAACAGTTTAGTCTAATACCTTGTGCAGGAAACACCTATGAGGGGAGGGGATTTCTCATTCTTCCTCTTCATTATCATTTTGACACCTAGAAGTGATGTGCTCATAGGGAGAAAGCCCATTGTACATTTTGAGCTCATCAGTTGGAGGGAGCAGCGGCTAACTCCATTTAGGTCTGGATATAGCTCACTAATAGTAGCTTTGGAGAACTGGGCCCCTGACAGCAAAGAAAAGAGCTGTGGAGAGGAGCAGACCATGGAAACTCAATTGAGTAACCCATCCAGCAGAGATGCCGCAGCTCAAGGAAGCTATGTGGATTCTAGATGGGAGAAAGGACTTCCCAGCCCTGTAGGACCAAGAATTATAAGTTAGACACACAGGTCTCCTACACAAGTGGCATGCCCCTTTTACTCTCTTTGAATCCACTCTTCCCATGGTGAAGCTATGTATATTTGTGGAAGAGTATGTGACTAGTTCATGGGGATGGGGGTAGGGGATATTTTATAGCTATTGTCTTTATTTTGTCATATTAACCCATGCCTTTTCTATGAGTTAGTTGTTTCTATTGGCTAGTTGTTCATGGAAAACTCCATGATGAGGACTCTTGAGCCATAGTGTTAGGAGTGTAGACCCTTGTAATTACTCTTAGAACTTGGGATAGAAGCCACCACTTGTAGGGCCAACCATAAGTGAATTCCAGAGGACAGAACTGGTGAAATGGTTAAAGGTTCAGAGAGGCAGATTTGGACTCAGCTGAAAGAAAAACTTCCTAACAACAGGCCATTTGTAGAATGGGATCCTGTGTGTTCCCCAGTCACTAAAGTGGCACAAAACTGGGTAAATGGTCAATTGTCAGGGATTTTCCTGAGGAGTTTCATGGACCTGAGATGGAAGCAGTGGGTCCTTCTTCACTGGATACATTCCGAGTGAAGCCTCTTTCTGCTGAGATAATTCCCTTTTAGGCATAGGTGTGCCCCAGTTATACACAATGAAATGAAATGCAAAGATAACTCCTCACGAAACCCCATGTTCACACAGGCCAATCCAGGAGAGGACTTTTACAAACCCAACTTGGGCTAGATCTCAGTCCTCCTTTAGTCCTTGCAGAATGCTGTCACCCGTTTTGGACCTGCAGTAAAGCTGTCCTTTCCTGGTCTCCAATTAGGCTGTTCAGATTCAGCTGGTCTACTGCAGGGAGGGGGTTGGACTCAAGGTTTTCAATTAGAGAGTTCCTAATAATGAAGTTGAGAGCAATGGGGCTGTGGAGGTGCCTGGTTGGGTGAGATCTTTGTTCTCTATGGAACCATTAGTTACAATGATAGCTTCTTTTGGAATAGTTACCCCTTGGGCCATGAAAAAGGGGTGGCATGTTCTTCCATAGCTGCAGGAGCTTGTTCTGATGCAGTGATGGGCCAGCACTGATGACCTGCTGGGACACTTTTATACATCTATTTTTTATTATTGCTCATGATCCCACACATTAATTTAACCAGCCTGAGTCTATAATTATGCTGTATTTTTTCTTCCATTCTACAGCTATGATGATTAACTAAGCAAAGCCAATGCTAGGAAGAATTATGGGCAAAACACTTGCCTTTCCTGAGCATCCTGGAAAGAATTCCTAGCATAAAGGTATCGACCCAGACATCACCTCAGTCATCACTTAAGTCACTTTTCTCATTAAATCCTGGGTGGAATACAGCAATCCCAAACATGATGGCCTCCTTCTCTTCCTCCTTTTTTTGCTTTCTCTTCTCTTCCTCGCTCCCTCCCTCTCTCTTTTCCTCTCTCCACTCCTTTCCTTCCTTTCTCCCTCTGTTCTTCCTTTCCTCCTTTCCTTCCTCTCTCTTTTCTTTTCTCCCTCCTTCCCTTCCTTTCTTTCTCCATCTTTCCCTTCCTTCCTACTTTCCTTGCTTGCTGTCTATCCTCCTTTCAAACAGCCTGCTTTCCTTGCTCTTATTTTCTCCTTCCTTATCTTCCTTCCCACATTCCTTCCAGTTCTCCCCCTCTTCTATTCTCTTTTTTACACCTTCATCTTTATTCTTTCTACCCCTCTTTCTTTTCTGACTTCTACTTCTTTTCATCCTTTTCATCTTCTTTCTCTCCTCTTTCTTCCTTCATTTTCTCCTTTCCCTTCACTTTGGATTAGTGGATAAAGTATGAGACTTTGAGTCTAGAACATATGTGTTCAAATGCTGGTGCAGATACTACCTGTGTGTCCCTGGGCAAAGCAACTCAAATCTTTGGGCCTCACTTTCCTAATGTGTAAAAAGAGGGGTTTGAACTCAATGACTTCTAAGGTTCCTTCCAGTTGACCCTAGGCTAGCACTTCATCCACTAAAGCACCTAGATAAGTATGGAGGTTTAGCACATGTAAAAATATCAAATACTATAAGAGGGACCTTAAAGGAGACACATGAGTCTGGCAGAACTCTCAAGTCTTTCTCTGAAAGCTAATCACTCACAGACCCAGGGAGATGATAGGGTGGAGCCTCTGCTTGGGAAATTGTTACACTGTACTGAAGACCTCTTTAGTCACTAGGGTGCCAGCTAGAAGAAGCAGCTCCTCACAAACCCAGACTTAGGAGGGCAGTGAAAGAAGGAGAACCTCAGATAAGTGACAGGCAATGTAAAATGGGATCTTATACTCAACTATTATAGATCAATGTTTTGAGGATATTTTCTCTCCCAAATAAATTGTGCATGGGGGACATGGGAGCAGAGGGTCCCAGAGCTTGACACTCTGACCTGATAGACTCCAGATATGACTGAGGGTGACCCAACCTAAGGCAGTTCCAGTATCTGACAACAACTATCCATATGACCAATAGATTGTACATTCCCTAGAAGTAGGGTTATTTTTGTTCATGTTTGTGTTCTCAGCAACTATCACAGTGTCTGACAAAGTAAGTGTTTAGTACATGCTTACTGATTGATTAATGTCCTTGGAAAAAGTCACTATTACTCTCTTGAACTTAGTTTCCTCTTCTGTAAAAAGAAGGAAAATCTTGGAATCTCCAAGGTCCATTACGTTTCCCTCATCTATTAAAAACAAACAAAAAAGGATAAAACAGAATATGGAAGGGGATGATTCACAATGTCTTTTTGGGCAGATATTTGGTGTCTATCCTCATACAATGTAATCTCTTTGAGGGCAAGGACTATTGAACTTTTGTTTTTGCATATGCAGAGTCCAGTATACTGTTTGGGACATAGTAGGTGCCTAACAAATGCTAGTACGTCCCTTAGTTGTTAGATAACCAATGATGATAAATGACACTTGTCTATCCTTTTTTTTTTTTTTTTTTTTTTTTTTTTTTTTTTAGTGAGGCAGTTGGGGTTAAGTGACTTGCCCAGGGTCACACAGCTAGTAAGTGTTAAGTGTCTGAGGCTGGATTTGAACTCAGGTACTCCTGACTCCAGGGCTAGTACTCTATCCACTGCAACATCTAGCTGCCCCTTGTCTATCCTTTTAAGTCTCACAAAATTTCTCATCATGTCTCAGAGGTAACTCACCTTCTAGAGGGCTAGTCAAATGGAATCCAACTTCTTACCACCATGCCAAATAATGAATGTTTAGAGAAAAAAAAAACTTTTGGAAGCAGAATATACTATTCATGATAATTATTTACCAGTAGGTTGGACAGTAAGTCATGAAATCTTTGTTCATTGCAACTCATGGAACAGAAAAAAAATGTAAATGACCTTCAATTCTTAGTGGTTCCCATTTTACTACTACAATGATGGGATAGAGTGATAGGAAAGGGGGAAGGGATGGAAAGTATTCGAAGAATTACAAAACAATTTAGACCATTTATGTATGTTAACTTAATTGATGGTTCACTATGTGTTTACTCCTTCCAATGACCACTATATTGGCAGAATGATCCAAATGAACAGCATCAATATTGACATTCTCATGATAGAGGAAGCCAAAAGACTAAAGGAACTTGCAACTGAGTCTAAGCAGGATTCGCTTCAGTTCTGCCATGGAGCTGTCAGGAGGACTAGAAAGGAGTAGTCAGAGGTAGTTTCATCATATACCCAAATATGCCAAGACACATTCAGTGGGATAATCAGTTTTCTTGTATTGTGGTGTTCATGATAAGTATAAGCAAAGACAGAAAAGAAAATTAGAACAAAAACAGGCAATTGCACATTAGGTACCAACATCTGTCGCAGAGCATGATTAAGAAAAGAAATTTTATGAAAGCCATAGCAGGATCCTACAAAACAAGCTAATAATATTATATTGCATTCATGTAGCATACTTAAGATTTGCAATATTTTGAAAATAACTTTGCATACATTTAAAAAAATTGGAGCTTCCTAAGAACATATTTAAAAGGAATAGCAAACTGTACATAATAGATCTGTGGTGGCAAGTGCAATCATTTTTATTTATTATGTTATAGAAATGCTTGTTTTACTCCATAAATTAAAAATAAAATAAATAAAAAAATTTTTTTAATGAACTTCCAACTCCCCCGGATGGTATGGTAGATACCACTATTCCCATTATACAGATGAGGAAAGTCAGAGAAAGAAGACTTGCAGACTAGTAAATGTCTGAAGCTGGATTCAAGTCCACATCTTCCTGACAAGAAGTCTAGTGGTCTCTCATGGTGTGATGTCTCCTTGGTTTCTTTTGGAATGTAGAATAAGGGAAGGGGAGGCTCAGGGGTTCCTTTCCTCCTCCAAATTAAGCTATTCTGAAGTAAATGATTCAATTCTATCAACTTTTTCTTCTCCCAAATAAAATCTTTAACCTTCTTCATCTTCATATTTTTTCTTTCTTACGTAGTCATTTAAGTCTTTGTATGCTTTCTTTCACCCAATTCTGTCTCTCTCTCTCCTCCTTTCCTTCATCCCGTCCTCCCTCTCTGTCATCTATTATCCATCACATATTTATCTATTAATCTACCTATCTACCTTGCTATCTATTCCTCTATTAATACATTTATAATGTACCTACATAGATATCACCCTGTCTCAGTCTGTCTATCTATCTATATCTATCTACCTATGTATGTCTATGTATCATGTATCTCTATATAAATCTATTAATGCCTTTCTCTTTATCTATATATCTCTGTGTTTTTCTCTATCTATCTGTCTGTACATCTATCTAATATCTGTCTTTTTCTCTATCAATACATCTGTCTGTCCATCCATGTAGTCATAATGCTTCAAGTTTTGCCAAGTCATTTAATCATGTATTCTTATCTGATTCCATATCAAATAACTGCTCTTGGTCTCCTTATTTTGAAAATGTGCAAAAAAAGAAAAAAAAGGAACTATGCAAACCATGGCCCACAGCAGTGAAATGCTCACAATGTAGCCACATGGCTAGTGACCATTAGAAGCAGAGTTTGGGCTCTCCTCTTTCTGACCCCAGACCCCCTTCTATGGAACCCTCTAAAGATTATTTCCCTATTCTCTGTCAAGGACTCTCTAGCTCTCTTCCAGAGTTCCCTCTGTGACATTTGTGGCTACCAGCCACACCGCACTAAATGCTTGCCACTGATCTTAGTCCTTATGACTCTTTTTGGGCTAAAGGGTTATTTCCAAGACAAAGACAGCAGCAGCAGCCACATAAACATGCCCCTTTATCTTATGCTGGAAACCAGATCGGGGCCTTCCCCAAAATGAAAATCCACATTTCTCCAGAGGTAAGAGAATGAGTGACTTTCAGGGCAGGAGAGTTCCCTCAATCAATAGCTGGAATGAAAATGGAAATAAGACAGGAATCGATGAAAACATCTCTCCTGCTCCAGTTTCTGCACAATCACAAGTAACATGAGAACTTCCTGACCTTGTGGACCTAGCCTCACCCTGAAAGGGGAAAGGGAGGCCATTAGGATTCTAAATGGAAGCCCTGATAGGGTTTGGGGAAAGGGGTGGAGGGAGGGGAAGGAGAGGAATTCCAGGCACTAGAAACACAGCTCTTCTTACGGGGGCCTAGGGATGGGGGCCATTGATTTTTCCCAGGTCTGAGGTATTTGCTGCACAGGAAAGGGAGGGAGAGCTCCACCACCCAACCCCTTCCTTCCCCTCTGCCTGCCAGACTGAGGAGCAGAGGTGAGCAGCGTTCCTTCTGGAAGCTGGAGCCAACAAAGATTCGGTAGCAACCTGGCAGCCATGCGTGGCCTTAGGGGCCCAGGGCTGAACTTTTTTTGGGGTGGGGGAAATGAAAAGGCCAAAGGGCCAACCAGCATTTAAAGGGATCAGCCTGCATGTTTAACTCTTGGTGTTCTCAAACCCAGGCAAGAATTGTTTTGTGTTCTTTTATATCTGCAAAAACACACACATATTCTTATATTTACATGAAGATTATGAGTATACAGACACCCAAATGTATACATATATGTAATACAAATATGTTTATATATAATACACATATGTGTGTATTCATTTATATTCTTCAAAAATCAGGCCTTAATTCTGGACTTAACGTGAGGTTGGTGAGCAGGGATGTCATAGCACCAAAAACAGGACGAAAAGCCAGATCCTCCTCCAACTCGTTATGTGACCCTTCTTTGGGGCTCAGTTTCCACATTTGCCAAATATGAGACATTAGTTATATAAGGTCCCTTCCAACTCCAACTTCCTGTGTCCTACATTCCAAGGGCCATCCCAGCTCTGACGTTTTCTGTTCTTTGCTCTAAGGGCCCTTCTAGCTCTGATGTTAAAATGTTCCAACATCCATCCCATTTCTAACATCCTACATTCTAGGGTCCCTCTTGCCACTGACATTCACTGGCCTTTGTTTTAGGGGCTTTCCCAACTCTGATATTCTGTGTGATAAGGTCCTTCCCAGCTCTAAGGTTCCTCCTAGCTCTCACATTCACTTTTCTACACATTTGACCATTTAATCAATCAAACAACAAGCATTTATTAAAGCTTTCTCCATGTGGAACTCCAGCTCTTGAAGAGATGACAATTTCTATTGGGAGACTCCATATACCCGTATATGTCTGCACAAAGTAAAGGATGGAGGAATGGACTCTATTTCTTTGGAAAAGGGAGTTAATTCCAAAGTGAGGAAATTCCCTCTCCCAATGCAGGTCATTTTCTCTGAAATGGATGGTCACAGAGAGATGAAAAGAACATTGAGAGTCACACAGCTAGTACATGTCAGAGGTAGGATTGGAACTCAGGTCTTCCTAGACTACTTTTTGTCCATTATATTTTCCTATAAGTCATCAACAAGAACTAAGCACCTATAGAGTCAGGAAAACTGAGCCCTGCAGAATCAATGCTTTCAAATTGTGGTGCTGAAGAAGACTTCTGAGAGTCCTTTGGACAGCAAGGAGATCAAATCAGTCAATACTACAATTAACTGAGGCTATTTAAGCTGAAACTTGAATGCTTTGGTCAAATAATGAGAAGTCAGGACTCATTGGAACATTCTCTGATGTTGGGAAAGATTAAAGACAACTGGAGCAAGGCATGGCAGAGGATGAGATGGAGAGAGAGTGTCATAGAAACAAGGAACGTGAACCCAGACAGACTTTGAGTTATAGTGGAGGATGGAAGGGCCCAAAGTGATAATGGTCTATGGGGTCCCAACTCCTCCTCCTCTGTCTCATCATCAGTGATCACCATCACCACCATCATCAACAACAAAAACAGCATTTCTGGACAACTCTCATTGCTAGAAAGCTATTCGGAAGAGGAAAGGCCTCAGGTAGTAGGTGGAGTTATGGCTGACCTTTGAATTCAAGAGTTGGAAAGGCTTTGGAGGACCCAGCCCATGCTTCATTCAGGACAGAATTCTTCCAGAGCCTGGGCCCTGCAGGTTGTCTTATGGTATTCTATGACCATTGCTTTCCTTGAATTAGCCCTCTGTCTTCTTTGTCTCACGGATGAACGTACACTTACACATGAGAATTCACAGGTATTTGGTTACAAGCCCTTGCCATGAAGTAATTTCCTGGGCCTGTGATTTATTTTTTATTTTATTTTATTTTTTGACACAGGAAAATGTGTATTTTCATCACAAGGCAGGAAATGCTATTTACAGAACACTCTGGGATGCCTGTGTTGGGTGAGGGCAAATCCAGAGGAAGCCTGAGGAGTGGGTGGGTCTTCTGGCTTGTGAAAATGAATTTGGAGGTTGATCCTCAAGGAATTAAAAAATTCCCAATCCTCTTAACTTCTCCTGAGAACATGGTTTGAGAGCCTTTTTTGCAGGGAGGCACAAGGCCACAGACCTTGTCAGATCCTTTCATTGGAGGAGGAGAGAAGCCTGCACTCTGGGCCTGAGAGTCTAGGGAGTGGACATTTCCCATGAAGAGTACTTATAGTGATTATAGCTTTGGTATCTTGGGATGGAGCCCTAGAGATCTGGGCACATACTTGTACCTCCAGAAAAGGAAACTGAGCCACAGAGAGTAGAAATGACTCTTTCTCAAGTCATCATAGTGACTCAGTGTTATATGGGGGGCAGGGTATTGTATTTGAAGCCACAGGGTATGGGTTTGAGTCCTCTCTGTGCCTGCTTTTACATGTGTGGCCTTGGACCAGACACTGAACCTTACATCCAGTTTGGTTATCTCTTAAATGAGCAAGTAGAATTACATGACCCCTGGTTCTCCTTCTAAGCTCCAAAGCTAAGATCCTACTTAGCTGGCCTGGTCCCCAAACCTAGGATATTCTAATGGGTATAGGGTGGGTGAAGTTTTAGAGGGATGCAGGATGCAGGCCACACCTGTGGACAGTGAAGGGACTGGTGTGCTGGCCTCAGAGGGTTCAGACAGGCAAGGAAATCCTTTGAGACATAAATGCTCTTCAGAAAAGAAAGGAGATAATGTCTCTACTGTCACAGTAGGCACTTTTTCTCTTTTTCATCCAGAATGATGATTTCACTGGTGGAGGGGGAGGTGTGGGGTGGGATCCTGTCCCAATACACATTGAAAACTCCTTTGCAAGTTAGAGTCCTAGGGAGTTATCTTGGGGCATTGAGGGGTGAAGTGATTTGCCCAGCATCAAATAGTCAGCATGAAACAAAAGCAGGACATGAAGCCAGGACTCCCCAAGCAGCCTGAACTGACCAGTTACCCATCCATCCACATCATGCTGCCCCTCTTAAGTGCCTTTTTATTTTCTTTCCAAATCTGAATAGAAGCTCCTGGAGGGCAGGAACTGTCTCAGTATTTGCATTGCCTAGAGGCTCATGTGAGATTTAAAATTGGATATTAGATCATAAATCTCCCCTACTTAACCCTTCCCTTAATTCATCTCCCAGACTAGTAAATGGAAGAAGCTTCTGGTTTTCTAGATAGAGCCTTTATTGTATATAAGGTGTTGTTGATTAGAAGGATAGGAAAACAGAAATACAGTACAAATCGTCTTAAATCTAGGCTGTCTATATTCCTTATAAAAACTCACCAAACCGATTTAGGCCACCTTTGGAGTGAGTCAGACCGTCTGTGCCGCGCCGCCCGGAGTCCCGCCAAGCCGGCAAAAAAAAGGCTACTCCCGTTCTCTCCACCCCGGAAGTCAAAAAAAACCCGGCAGGCAGTCTGACATGCGCAGCAGGCGCACTGCACCCGGCAGGCAGTCTGACATGCGCAGCAGGCGGACTGCACCCGGCAGGCAGTCCGACATGCGCAGCAGGCAGACCGCTCATCTCCTCCCCAAAAGGGTGGTCCCTGAAAAACTGGCGTCTTTCACTTATCCTAACCGACTGTTAAAAACTTTCATATTTTACCACATTTCCCCCCTTTGCTTCCCCAAGAAACGGAATGTTTCCTTGATGGAACAGTAAAAAGAATATAATAACTTTTGCTGACTAATAATATGCGAACAACAATACAGAAAAGGAAGAGAGGAAAGTTTTGTCCAGAGGGGCGATTTTTTTTTTTTTCCTCATGAACCGACGCTTTGACATTAGTCTTGCAAAGGGAGAGCCTCTGCAGAGAGTACATGCCACAGATAGTATATAACAGAAAGGAGATAGTAAAAGCTAATAAAGCAAAACAGTTCATATAAAGTCTCTGAGTTCTCTTGTCTTCTTGAAGTGGTAAGATGTCATCAGGAGGAAACTGGATTCTGGTCTGGAAAACTGGATTCTGGACTCTGGTCTGGAAAGCTGGATTATCTTCTTTAACTGTTTGAATTGCTGTATTTTTAAAACCTTAGCATAGCATTGTCAATGATCAAATTAATAAATTCCATTACATTCCCTCCTTTATATGGTTAGACTTGTAATAGAGGGTTGAGGTAGTTATGCAATGTGTAACACTTTTTACCACCATGTGTCTGGATCAAAGCCAAATTTAGTATGTGTTCATGACACCTGAAAATGTTATGGAAAGGTTATCATACCATATCTCATGGTTCTGAGACAGCCAGTGATTGTGCTAGGCCACAGGTGAATTCAACTGAGTGAGATAAAAAGATAAATAAGTTCAGTTAAATTAGGTTAAATTAGGAGGGAGAGAGGATGAATACTGGACTGTGCCTAGTAATTGTGCTCTACATAGTCACCATCATAAGCAAACCATGGACTTACGTATACCTGTCTCTCCTTTTGTTGCACATATATTCTCTCCAGGGCCTGCGTCAGAGTTCACAGCAAGTTAGTCTCTGAAATGATAAGTTTCCATATTTCTGAAATCTCATTAATTTCACCAAAGACAATATGATGGTAAAAATGTGTGCTATGCTGCATAACTGAGAATATATTAGTGATATATACAATAATTCCAAACCATACCCAGAGTATAATGACATATAAATAATAAACGAATGTAAATAGCTGATTATATTAGACATTGTTACATAATCTTCTTTTAGACATTATTACATAATCTTCTTTTAGCAAGTAGACCACATCATCTTATACATGAATTCTCTGGTATAACAGTAGCAGATACTTAAAGTGGTGATTAATTCATCAAAAAGAAATAAGACTTCAATTAGCAAGATTCAATATTCAATGTTTTCAGTGAGGTATCAAGCAATTTCTGGTACTTTTTAGTTAAACAGAACAACATACAAGAGAAAGGAGAAAAATAAATAAATAAAACAAAACTCATTAGAACTCATGGTTCTCTCAAAAAGAAAGAGTAAATAAAAAAAAGAAGAATTCTGGTAGCTTCTGAGGCCCGATAGCCTCACCCACAGCATATACTTAAAATGTCTTTGAATAATCACTTAGTTTACAAAATTTAGTTTTAAAGAAAAGCAAAAGAAACAAAAGTAAAAAAAAAAACCAAAGCAAAACCAAAAATAAAAAATAAAAAGCAAAAGATTCGCTAAGCACCCTTTTGTGCTCTTAAAGAACTTAAAGGTGCAGTCAATTCCAGGTCTTTTCAGTGCCTTTCAAAAGTCAAAACAAAAACAAAAAAACCCAAAAATTAATAAAAAAAAAAAAATAGTTGAGGTAGGCCAGAAAACTAGGCCATGTACTTCAGTGCTTTTGCCTGTAGAAGGAAATGCTTGTTAAATTATAAGGTATTTAAGCTGCTAGAGTTTGGGGTATGCCACATTGTTTTAACTGGTTCCCCAATTCTCTGCATGCCAAAGTGGCAGGGGTTTCTGAATTGTCATTGATCTTTCTAATGCTGTCATAATGTTCTTTATGGTAGAAAATGTGGAGTTCTGTAGCATCAGTTTTGTCTGTGCCACTGATTTTCAATAAAGGCTGATTTAATTGATGAACCACAACATTCAGCTGATGCTGCTTAGCAAATGCTACAATTGTATCATTTCCTCCCCACTTTCCAAATTTCTTTAATTCATCAACATATTCTTCAAAAGGGGAGTCATTTACTATAAAAGACTCAAACTCTTGTCTATGGTTAATCATATAAGAAGCAGCTTCTTGTCTGTGTCTGAGATGATTTCTACAGTGACCTTCTAGCTGGTCTGCTAAAGCCCTAAAAAGGCAATTTCCGTCTCCTGATACTTTACGAAGACTGAGTCCCAAAGCATTTAACTGATCAGTGGGATTCTTAAATGGGAACTTCCTGTTTCCTCTGAACTTTCTTTGCTCTTTAACAGTTGCTATCGTTAGGGTTTTTACCTCTTTAGCGTCTACCTCAGGTCTATCTGAAATCTCTTCACCTATGAATGGTGCAGGCTTTATATGAGAGCAATGAATCCATGAGTCTTTTTCACCAATTTTAATGGCGGTAGGAGTTGTCAATAATACCTGAAAAGGTCCTTCCCAGGCAGGTTGAGTTCCACTGGTTCTCTGAAAATTCTTCACATATATTTTATCTCCTGGGTTGAAGTTATGCAATGAAAAGTCTAATGGTCCTGCCTGGACCACAGCTCCTGCCTCATGGAGTTCACGTAGCCTGGTCTGTAATTCCTGTATATAGGAAGCAACAGAAGTATCACCTCCCACCAGTGATGTATAAACTGGGGAAAAAGTTTTAGCTTGGATAGGAGGGTGACCAAAAAGCATTTCATAAGGAGATATATGAAGTTCTCCTCTTGGTCTACTTCGTAGATAGAATAATGCCAATGGTAGAACATCAGGCCATTTCAAATGGGTTTCAGTACATAATTTGCCAATCATACTCTTAAGCTCTTTATTCATACGTTCGACTTGGCCTGAACTTTGTGGATGGTAGGGCGTGTGGAATTTTGGAGTCACTCCCAAGAAAGAGTAGATTTGGGATAAAATCGAATCAGTGAAATGTGTGCCTTTGTCAGAATCGATGCGGGCTGGTGGGCCAAAACGAGGTACTATCTCTTTAAGAAGAATTTTGGCAACAAAGGCAGCTGTGGCTCGGGGGCTGGGAAAGGCCTCCACCCACCGAGTGAGCTGATCAACTATAACAAGGCAAAATTTATAATGTCCTGCTTTTGGCATAGTAATATAATCAATTTGTAAGTGCTCAAAAGGTGTATATGCTAGAGGACGCCCTCCATAAGCTTTGACCTTAAAAGCATACTGATTATAAGACTGACATGTGGAGCAGCCCGAGCAGATTCGAGATGCTGTATTAGTCACACCTGGTGCTATCCAGGTTCTCTTAATAGAGTCTACAATGCCTTGTGTACCAAAATGGCCTTTTCTGTGAACAGAGAGGCATACCTGGTGGTAGAATTTCCGGGGAAGAAATGGCTTACCTTCCGGAGACACCCAGATGCCATTGATCTGTTTCGCCTTAAATTTCTTTTTCCACTTTTCTACTTCAGAATCGTCATAGGTTAGGTTGGAAGGAATATCCTCAGAAGGTGAAAGGTTAAATACATGTTCAGGAGCTTCTAATGCAGCAAGCTTGGCTGCAGAATCGGCTCGTGCATTTCCCTTTGAAACAGGATCACTATTCCCTGTGTGGGCAGGGCAATGTACAACGGCTAGGGAAGAAGGCAGTTTTAGGGCATCTAAGAGGTCCTTGATAAGGTCCCCATTGGCAATAGCCTTGCCCGAGGATGTTAGAAAGCCTCGTTGACGCCAAATCATACCAATAAAGTGGCATATGCCAAAGCCATATTTCGAGTCAGTAAAAATGGTGGCACTCTTATCTTTAGCTATATTACAGGCCTGTGTAAGAGCCACAAGTTCAGCAGCCTGTGCACTAAAATGGGAAGGCAGAGAAGCTGCCCAGAGGGTGTCATAATCAGAAACTACAGCAGCTCCAGTAAAACGGGTTCCCTCTCTCATAAATGAGGAACCATCTGTATAGAGGACAAGATCAGGATTTTCTAAAGGTGTATCAAAAAGATCATCACGGGGTTTTTCAGCCATATCAACTAAAGAAGCACAGTCATGCAACGGTTCCCCCGAGAATGGTAAGTTAGGGAGTAGTGTTGCTGGATTAAGAACTGTGCAGCGTTTTAAAGTGATATTCTCATTACCTAACAGGGTTATTTCATACTTAGCCAGCCTTTGATCTGAAAAGGCTTGTGTCCTGTGACGTAGTAAGAGAGCCTCCACTTCGTGAGGGCATTGCACAGTTAGAGGGTTACCTAGGACCAAATCAGAGGCTTTTTCTACCAAAAGCGCTGTGGCCGCCACTGCTCTAAGGCAAGGTGGCGCTCCAGCCGCTACAGGGTCCAGCTGAATTGAATAGTAGGCTATAGGACGTTGGTTAGGCCCCAGTGACTGAGTCAGGACTCCAGAAGCCACCCCCCTTTGTTCATGCACAAAGAGAGTGAAAGGCTTACTATAATCTGGCAGTCCTAGGGCAGGTGCTGATAACAAGGCCCGTTTTAATTCTTTTATGGCTGAGAGATGCTGGGGACTTTTTGTAAGAGCTATGAGGGGTTTAGTAATTTCACCAAAAGAGGGTATCCATTGTCTACAGTACCCAGCTGCTCCCAGAATGGCTCTCAACTGCCTCTTAGTAGTGGGGGCAGAGAGTTGTTGAATGGCCTGGACTCTCTTAGAAGAGACAGAGCGAGTTCCAGCAGCCAAAATAAATCCTAAATATTCTACCTGGGGCAAACACCATTGTACCTTTGTCTTGGAAACCTTGTGTCCTCTCTTGTGCAGCTCCAGCAGTAAGTGACGGCTATCTTCCTGACAAATTTCAGCATTAGGAGAGGCCAAAAGTAAGTCATCTACATATTGTACTAGTGTGGAGCCCTTAAAGGTAATAGAGGCCAGATCCTGCTGTAAAATTTGGGAAAATAATGTGGGACTGTCTACAAATCCCTGTGGGAGTCTAGTCCAGGTCCACTGTCTATTTTTCCAGGTAAAAGCAAATAAATATTGGAAGTCCTCATGTACTGGTATGGAGAAAAAGGCAGAGCAAAGGTCTACCACTGTGAAACATGTAGATTCATAGGGAATTGAGGAAATTATCATAGCCGGATTTGCGACTATAGAATGTCTAGGAATAACATAATTATTAATCGCTCTAAGATCTTGCACAAAGCGATAAACAGGTTTACCATCTGGCCCAGGCTTGGGTTTTTTAACTGGCAAAATGGGAGTATTGCATGGAGAGTGATGACATGGAATAATAATACCCTGGCTTTTCAAAGCCTCAATTATAGGGGTGATCCCTTCTATTGCTTCCCTAGACAATGGATACTGTGGAATGGAGGGGGGTGGTCCCCCCTTAACTTTAAAGGTAACAGGCATGGCAGACTTAAGGAGCCCCACCTCATTAGGGGATGAGGCCCATAAAGACTCAGGAATGTCAGAGGGGATTTTGGATACCTCCCCTGCTGTTCCTTGAGCTTCTGTAAGTAAAATTGGTAATAAATGAACAGTATCCTCTGGCAATTGTAAGGAGACAGCCCCATCTGGAGCACAAGATATGGTTGCTCTAAGCTTGCAAAGGAGATCACGACCTAATAAATTTACAGGGGCATCAGGCATGAGTAAAAATGAATGTTCCACTGTTAAGGGCCCCATAGATACCATGCGAGGATTCAATTTTGCCACTCTCTGGCTCTTTCCTGAGACTCCCACTACATTCAAAAATCCTACAGGTCTACACCCAGCATCTGGTTTGCTTACTAATACTGATTTAGAGGCTCCTGTGTCTAGCAGACAATCATAATAAGTCTCCCCCACTTTTAAGGTGACATGTGGTTCATTACTCTGGGGAGGTGAATGGACTGGCACAAGTGCATTCAAAAAATCTGGATCTGGGAATATATGGCTTTCATTATCTATGTTCCATTCCTCCCCAAGACACCATCATTCCTGTGTCCTCTTCTGAGGGGGGTCTTGGTTACCATTATTCTGGTACTGCCTTTCTGTATTCCTCCAAAAAGATCTATTTCTATTTTGATTTCGCCTGTAATTAGAATTAGAATTTCTTCTCCAAGTCCTACATTCTCTCAATTCATGCCCCTCCTTACGACAGTAACAACACACCTTAGTGTCCTTGTTCCGGTGTCCACATGGCTGACTAGGAATCGCTGGTGCCAGAATGCTCTGTTTAGGGTGATCTGGATCTTCCTCACGTGAGTCAAAGACATAATTTGCAAGTTCCTTAATTCTATCTACTGAGAGATTTCTCCAGTCTGGACATTGTTTCAGAAAGTATCTGCGTATTTCTGGCAGTGAATTATAAACAAATGTGTTGAGAATGATACAGGAATCTCTTAAATCTACTGGATCCAATCTGGTGTACTGTCTAGCGGCCTCACAAAGTCTATCATAAAATCTGTTTGGTCTTTCATTAGCCTCCTGAGGTAGGCTTAAAAATTTCTGCCAGTTTTCCGGTTTTCTAGAGCAAGATTCCATTCCCTTCAGAAGTGTTTCTCTAGCATCTTTTAATCTTTGGAAATCCCTATCATCATTATAATTCCACTCTGGATCCTTTAGAGGCCATTCCACATCGGCCTTACCTTTCGCAACAAGGGCATTTCCTGCTGAGATAATATCTGTAATCTCAGTTGGGGACAGTAAAGTTTCCAAAAGGCAAGTAACATCAGCCCAACTGGGTTGATATGCATTAAATATAGTCCTTAACTGTGAAATTACAGTGTTTGGATTTTTCTCAAAACTAGGGATGATTGATTTCCATGCGCTCAAGTCACTTGGTCTAAAGGGGCTATATTTTCTGACTTGAATTGGCACTCCCTTCTTACTATGTTCTATAGCTTCCTGCAGAGGGAGTAGTTTCTGCTGATCTGATTCTGAACTTGGATCATCTCTAGTAGAAACAGCCATTTTGAGGTCTCTCTCCATATGTGAGAGTTTCCCCCACATCATAACAATGATAATAACAAAAACAATGATAATAACAAAAACAAAAAAAAAACAACAAAAAAAAATAAAATCCTTAGTCGTATGAACTATGGATGTGGTATTAAAAGGTATTTCAATTGCAGGCATAAAATTTCTACTTATATTAAACGTATTTTCCCAAAGATTCTCACGTATACTATTATACAAAAAACTTTTTGCTGCCTGAATGAGGAAAAAACCAATAATGTTATGAAGGACCATTGAATAAACTATTCCTCTAAGTCGGGATGTTATGCTGTCCCAATACATTCCGATGAGAAAAATCAAAGGGATGGTAGAATATTCGAGCATCTTGCCCTTTAAACTGGGCTGGCTTTTCTGTTTAAAGCAAGACTTTTAGAGGCTTAAAGTCTTTAAGGGAGATTAGACAAAGGGAAAGTCCGCGGGGGGGGGGGGGGGGGGGGTATTTGGAAAATCCACCGAATTAGCCGGCTTATGGCCAAACTAGGGAGGGTGGGAGGGTCCTTAAGGTCCCTTCGGGGTCGCCAAACTGTGAGATTTAAAATTGGATATTAGATCATAAATCTCCCCTACTTAACCCTTCCCTTAATTCATCTCCCAGACTAGTAAATGGAAGAAGCTTCTGGTTTTCTAGATAGAGCCTTTATTGTATATAAGGTGTTGTTGATTAGAAGGATAGGAAAACAGAAATACAGTACAAATCGTCTTAAATCTAGGCTGTCTATATTCCTTATAAAAACTCACCAAACCGATTTAGGCCACCTTTGGAGTGAGTCAGACCGTCTGTGCCGCGCCGCCCGGAGTCCCGCCAAGCCGGCAAAAAAAAGGCTACTCCCGTTCTCTCCACCCCGGAAGTCAAAAAAAACCCGGCAGGCAGTCTGACATGCGCAGCAGGCGCACTGCACCCGGCAGGCAGTCTGACATGCGCAGCAGGCGGACTGCACCCGGCAGGCAGTCCGACATGCGCAGCAGGCAGACCGCTCATCTCCTCCCCAAAAGGGTGGTCCCTGAAAAACTGGCGTCTTTCACTTATCCTAACCGACTGTTAAAAACTTTCATATTTTACCACACTCAGCACCATGTTTGGAACATGCCCTGGTCTGGATGCATCCCTTTTCATTGATTCCACCCCTTCGGGAGGCCTCTCTATTTTCATAGCAGGAGCAACCATTCCCCTCAAATATCTTCTTTCTGTTCTTCAGGGAGTATGGTGCCATATAACTCCATAGCTGTGTCATTCATTGACTGAGACTGTGAGCTCTGTGAAGGCAGGTCCTTGATTTTATCTTAACTCTATCTCTGCCCAGGAGGTTAAACCAACAAGCATCTATTAATCACCAAGTATGTGCCAGGCTCTGTAGTAACTATTGGAGACAGAAAGAAAGGCAACAGGTCTGCCCTCAAGGAGCTTCCAGTCGAAAGGGGGAAGCAACAAGCAAACACTCCATACAAACAAGATAGAGACAGGATGAATAGGAAGCAATCAACAGAGGGAAGGCAGCAAGATTAAGGAGGAGAGGGGAAGACTTCTTGCAGAAGGTGAGAGTAGCAGAGTACTCTGGTGGCAGCAGATGTTCAATAAATGTTTACTGAATAGAACTCCAGAAACCTTCATTCCTTCAACATTTGATGAAGTCTTAGTAAGAAGCTGAGTTCCATGAAGTCCTGTATCTGTGAGAGTGATGCAGTGTTGTAGAGATCAGTCATACACCATTCACGACCTTAGATTATTGAGAAGAAACTCAGACCCAGAGGAATGTGATAAAATGGCAAAGACAGGTTCATAGGAGGAAGAGAATGTGTGAACAGGTCAGAAAATATAAAGATCACTGTCTGTGGTGGGGAGAGGAGTTCCAAGAAAGCATGCTATAGAAGAAAACGACACTGGACCTTGAGTCAGAGGACTTTACTTTAAAGCTCAGCTGTGCCAATCACTACCTATGTGATTCTGGATAAGTTACTTAGCCCCTGTAAGCCTCAGTGCCCTCACCTATAAAGGGAAGAGATTGAACTTGATGGATTCTGAGATCTCTTCCAGTGATAGATCCATGACTTGTGAGTGTCCCTGGACAAGTCACTCATTCTCCTGGCATCTCAGTTTCCTCATCTGTAAAACGGCAGGTATAGATTCAATGACTTCCAAAGTTCCTTTGATCTCTAAAGCTATGACCTGAGATGACCAGGGAAGACTTCCCAGAGGAGGTAGATTTGAGTGGGGACAGGTCCCACTAGCCAGAGGGTACCTCTCCTCTAGCGTGAAAACTACTTACTCCTCTAAGAAAATGGGCAGAGATAGCATGGTGCCTCCTTCTTTATGATGTTCATATGGGTCACCACAGGCATTCTAAAATCTAATGTAATCTTAGACATGACTGATAATGCACTATGGCCAACATGAAGGAAGTTAGATGATAGGACAGGGGATGCCAAGGCTAGCCAATGAAATGCTCACATTCATTTCCCAGGTCTCTCTATACTCACCAGTTAACCTAATGTAATTTACTCATCTAGGTTCCTCTAGATCATAGGTTAAGAGTTGGAAGGGATGTCAGAAGTCATCAAATAGAAACCCCTAATTTTAAGTAAATTGATGCCCTGGGAGGAAAAGGGAATTTCCAAAATAATAACATAGGTAATGCATGGCAGCATCAAGATTTTAATCCAGGTTCAATGACCCCAATTCAGCACTCTTTGCAACATTGCTTGCGCTTCTTAATCTTTAAGGGAAAAGTTTTAAATTAATTATCTCTAAGGTCCTTCCCAAATCTACCAGTCTATATTTTATGGTCTCTGCCAATTGGACAATCCCTCTGAAACTCTATGTTCTAAGTTTGCTCTCAGTTCTGATACAGTCTGTTCTAAGACTTTCTTGAATTCGTTCTCCTAGTTGCTAGTGTCTTCCTGTCCCCACCAGATTTATTTTCGATTTGTACATGTGTGTATTATGTTAGATAAGTTTGCAATTACAATGTATGTATGTATAATTTGTCCCTTTGCAGTTGGCCTAATTGTATCCCAGATGAGGCCCCATGTGTAACATACCCAGCTGTTTAGGTTCTTTCAGGGCTAGGCTTGTTACGTCTTCCCCTTGGGATTCTTTGGTACCCTGTATGGTTGTGTTTTCTCCTTACTCTTCCAACTACTTGCTGAATCTCTCCACTTTTAGAGAGTCAGTAATAAACACTGACATCCATTTAACCATGAAACAGCAGAGAGCTTTTACAGCAGAACATTCACTTCATACATATAGCAAGGGCAGACATATAAATATTTCCTCCACCATTGTAGTGGCCTGATCCCATAATTCTCCTATGGATGTTCAGTCTCAGAGTGGGGGGAAGAGAGCACTGGGTTCACCACTCACCTTGGTCCCTATACAGTATTGGTTACACCAGGTTCATATATGAAGCCTGCCTTGATGTCAGCTTCAGCTGGGCTGAGATCCTTGGTCCCCAGGGCATTGCTGCTGAGTTGGCCCAGATTCCTGAATCCCCGGAGTTCAAGGATTCAACCCAGATCAGAGACTCACTCCTTGCACTAAGAACCAAAAAGGACAAAGGAAAAGGTCAAGAACCCAGGCTTGTTTCTCAGTAGGTACATGGCATATGGGGGAAGGAAGGAATCCTTCAGGTCCTCCCCACTGTGAGAAAATGATTAATAATAGGGTGTTTTGGGGTTCTATGAGACCCAGAGAGCCTGGCCAGATCTTTCTTGGGGCCAGTCCAGAGTCAGGAGAATTTCAAAGGAAATATGGTTGGACCTTGGACTGTGAATAAGGATTAAAACCACACCTACCTGAAGGCTTTTTCCCTTCAGAGGGCTCCATATTCTGACATCAGCATGTACTGCGCCAGACCACCCTCAAGTCCAGTAAACCAATAGATTTGAATGATGCTAGCCAATTAGCTTTGATCAATGTGTAAGGGCAGGCTCTCCTCCGGTCCACAGGAAGCTTATACAGTCACACTCTCTCTTGGCCTGGGAACTTAGAGGGAACAGACGCATCACACTATGGGTCCCCATTAACTTTCCTTCTTAACTTTCTGAGCCATGTGCTCTCTTTACTAATATTTAATATGCTTTAATAAATGCTTAATGCCCCCAAACTGGTGTAGTAGCCACTAATTTCTATGTAACAAATATATGATAAACCTCAACTACATTCCCTACACTTGGTACAATTATAGGGCAATCTCATATATTTTTTTGGGGGGGGCACTGAGGGTTAAGTGACTTGCCCAGGGTCATACAGCTAGTACATGTCAAATGTTGGAGGTCAGATTTGAACTCAGGTCCTCCTGAATCCAGGGCCAGTGCTTTATCCACTGTACCACCTAGCTGCCCCCGATCCCATATAATTTTAATCACCATACCACCTACCCCATAGTCTCACTCTCTGTGAGTGAAGGAGTTACAGTGTTCACCTATACACAAATGGGCAAAAGCCCCAGTGGTTACTGACTCAAGCTGTTGGAAAGATGCTGACAGTGGTGGCTATGTAGCCAATGGCTCCTCCCACCCATGTGATAGATCAATTCAGACTGTCCAAACATTCTCTAGTCCTTATGATCCTCCCAGACGCTCCCAGCCTCCCTATGTGAATAATGCTCACCCAGATGGTCTGAGCAATGCATCAGACCCTTATTACATATCTGTCTGTCTGTCTCTCTCTATCATCCATCATCTATCTAATCTAGTTATCTGTATCATCTATCATCTAGGCAGATATGTATGCAATAACACATATATGGTGTTACAAATACATACATATACAGACACCTATGTAACATATCTATGCAATACTTTCATTTCCCAGCGCAATGTAATCTCCTTGAGGGTCAGGGACTGTATTTTTTTGTTTGTTTTTTTGTTTTGTTTTTTGGGTTTTTTTTTTAGCCCATTTAGGACTTTTTTTTAAATCAAAGATAATGGAGTGGTTTGCCATCTCATTTACATCATTTTACAGATGAGGAAACTGAGGCAAACAGGGTGAAGTGACTTGCCCAGGGTCACACAGCTAGTAAGTGTCTGAGGCTAGATTTGACCTCAGGAAGACGAGTTTTCCTGATTCCAGACTTGGCACTCTATTCACTGCAGCACCACCTTGTTTCCCTGGCATATAGCAGGTGCTGAATAAATACTTGTTAATTGGTTTATCACTGACTCCTATAACACTGGCATCGCTGATGTAGTTAAGAATAAGATTCACCTTATTTTAGAGGGGGTAACCTGAGTCTTAGAAGGTATATCACTTGTCCAGGATTACACAGCTGGCAATTGTCAGTGCTAGGACCTGCCCAGTCCCTTTGACTTTATATCCAATGCTCCCTCCACCCTTTCACACTTCTCAATGCTTTGGATTATTTTCAATGAGATAAGAGAGGTCTGAGATATTTCCTGAAGGGTGGGGAGTTAGAGTCCCTCTTGTCTCCCTAATTTCCCATTGGCTTTCAAGGTCAGGGCTCTTGCAGATCTCTGGGGGGTGCAGAGTGGCCAAAAGTTCAGGTATAGTACCTCCAGTGAGTGCCAGGTGCTGTGCCTAGAAGAGCAGAGTGAGGCAGTGGTCAGAGAAGTGTGGTGATCCTGTCTCTGACCCCTCCTAGCTATGTAATCACAGGGCAACCAGCACCTACCTCATAGGGCTGTTGTGGGCACCAAATGAGATAATGTTAACAAGGCATTTTGCAAACATTTAAGGATTATATATATTTAAGTTGACATTATTATTTTTAAGCATCATTATTATTATGGTTGCATTCTGGTAAGTCTAGAAATCTGTGTTGAAAAACATTTTCTTACTCAGTCCAACATATGACATTGGGACCAAAGTTGTAAAGAGGCACAGTTTGGCTGATTAATCATTAAAAATTTCTAAAAGTAGTCTGAAGAGTTCAGGTGTCCACCCACTCTGCCACCTCCCACCAAGGGAAGTCTTGAGGAAAAACCTGAATGACCATTGACTGGGGTTGTTATGGAGAGGATCACAAGCAATAAAACCAGAGCCAGAAGAGACCTTAGAGAAAATGTCATCTACAAACTGAGATTTAGGGTGCTTAAGGCACTTGCCTATGTCATACAGGTAACAGTTGTCGAAGACAGGATTTGAACCAGCATCTTCTGACTCCAGAGCCAGTGGCCTTCCCATGTGTGACTCTTCTACATCATGGAATCCATTCCAGCTCTGAGTTTTGTGATCCCCATAAACATGTCACACAAGAGACTCAGAAAGGGACCCTGTTGCTTTTGATGTCCTTATCCATCTGCACATGGACAAGAGACATTATACTGAAGGGATTATTCTTTCTTTTGAGGCTAGTGAAATTAAAATATCAATTGACTGGTCTGTGTGAATTAGACCATGAACCCCTTGAGAGTAAGGACAGCTTTTTGACTTTATTTGCACCCTGGGTGCTTAGCACAGTGCCTGGAATACAGTGAGTATTTAATAAATATGTTGCTGCTATTATTTGACTATCATCACAGACCCCTTAGGTAGTACAAAGGCTAAGGATTCCTTCTCAAAATACTGTGTTGAGCTGCCTATAATATGTAGGATTACAAAGGAAATCATTTGCAACATAAAAACACAATTATCAATATATTCAGAAAACTGAATTCTCAGACCACAGGTAAATAAACCTTAAATTCTGCTCTGCTAGGCAACGAACTAAAATAGCCTGAATCATATATCTGAGAAACAGTACTTTAGCCTCTGCTTGAAGCCATCCAGGGAGGAGGAGGGAACCCACCCCATTAGGGGGTGGTCTGTTCCTCTTTGGGGTAGCTCTCTTTGCTTTATTGTTAAAAAGTTACATATTTCTTTACTTTTGTTGTTACTGACATCAAGCATGCATCTTCCTCTCTTCAGTGCTCTTCAATTGTTTCTGGTTCTGCCCAATGGAAGTGTGAGAAAATAATGGAATTTGGCAGATATTCAAAGGCCCACCAGAGATTAACCTGAACTGATTGAATTAAGTGAGAGTGATTGACTGCTGATTAGCCTACTTCAAGGTAACTAGATTGTAAACACACCTGGCTCACCCTTAAGCTGGTATTGTTCTCAGAAGCTAAGGACTTTGAACTCAACTTGAGACCATCTTCAAGTCCAGTGAACCAATGGATTTGGATGACCCCTACCAATCAGCTTGAAGCAGTGTGTAAGGACCACCTCTGCTCCAGACCTATAAAAAGCTTCCACACTCAGTTTGAGGGAGGTCATGATTGAAGCAGGCTCATGGTGGAGGACTTGAGTAAGAAACAGACCAGACTGGAACTCTAGGCTAGATAGGCCTTTTTTTTTTTTTAACTTTCCAAACTCCACGTGTTCTCTTTTTTTTCTAATACCTAGTATGCTTTAATAAATGCTTAATGACCAAAGACTGGCACTAAAGCTTCTAATTTAAGGTGACCACTCATTAGATTTAAAACATCACATTTAGATTTTAAATTTCACAGCACAAAGCAGAGTGAGGTTACTCTCTCTTCCCTGTGATAGTCCCCAAAGGTGTCCCAAAAATCTTAAGGCAAGTTTACCCTATTAAGACTTACTTTGGGGGTGCCCTGTACTTGGTGACAAATAGCAAGTCTTCTTTGAGTGTTCTATTCTCTGCTTAACATATCCATTTCTTCCAGCTTGCCTTCACAGGGTATGAGTTCAAGGTGGGGTTGCCCAGTCTGTCTGGGACAGTAGACATGGGTCTGCTTTTAAAGTCCCTAGATCTCAAGCCATCACTGTGGCCAGTCATGTGATCCTGCAGAGTCACTTCAGTCACCCCCAAACAACTCCCTCAATTCCTAAGCAAAAGTTTCCTCATATGTAAAATGCAGATAATATTCAAACCAGCACCCTCCTGAGACTTCTGCAAGAAGAGTGCTTTAAATACTTGAAAAGTGTTACAGAAACTTCACTTATTATCATGGTGGTTTTATTCTACAGGATGTTCATATATTCACTCAAAAGACATTGGTCTAATCCTTCCTATGGAAGTGTGGGGAGGATACAGCAATACTTGTAGGAATGGAATCCAAAGCCCAGCTCTGTTTCTGCATCTCCCCCATGTTCACAACCCTCCCCAGTTCCCCATATTTCTTATCCATCAGCATCATCCCCAGTGAATTAGAACCTTTGAAGAGGTCTTCTGCTCCGTCACCAGCTTGGAAATATGATTACCTAGTGTAGTTCTGCATTCTATGGGCACCCGAGGTCCTGGCAATTACAGAATTTATTGGCCTTCAATTACTGAGTGAATGAGGCTAAACAGAAAACATGTCTGTGACCTTGGAGGTCCTCACATCAGCCACCTTTGGCTGATTTCCTTCATGATTTCCTTCAGGAGCCTGTTGAAGGATGGACAGAGCCAGAAATAAAGTTCAGTGGCATAATGGGCTTTTTGTGTCATGCTTGAGGGAGAGGGTCTGGATCAGGCTTCAGTGGTTGGAATGTTCTGTTGGCTCCACAGTTTCAAGGCTGTCTCTCTTCTCTGCCTGCTGGAGATGACTTGATTGTTCCAAGTTACAGTGTGGTTGACTTAACACTTTCCTATGATAAATGGGAAAGATCCATTTTCAACCATCAACTCATGTTGATGCAGAGGAAATTGTTTTATTGGAGTTACCATTGGCTCATTTATTAATTCATCCAGGATGCATTTATGATGTCCTCTGATGAATAATGCACTGAGCTAGCAGATGGTGAAGTAATAAGGCCTCAATTTAGCTTCAAGAAACCAAAAGAACTCAGAGTTGGAAAGGACTGTGTGGATGCTCCCAGTAGAATGGAATTTCTTGAAGAGGAGTTTCTACTTTTCATTTTGTCTGGAAAGCATTATAAGCTCAACAATCATATCTTCATTTGAAGTGCAATGCAGTTGATTAGGGGGGAGTATAGTGGAATCAATTGGATTAGAGGTCATCTCCACCAATTTTGTACCTGAGCAGGACTTTCCTCTCTAAGGCAGTCAGAGAGTTTATAGTTTAGTGGGAAAGGTCAGACATCTGCATGGATACATATTCTATGAATGGGGTGCATAATTAAGTGGAAATGCATAAGAAGGTAGTAAAAGTGTTGGGAGGTCAGATGAAAGATCTCACAGAGCAGGGTGTGGGGGGCAGAATGAGAGAAGCCTTCCTGAAGTAAGCAAGTTGAGTCTTGGAAAATGTGATACAATGAGGTTGCTGTATAAACTGATAAATAGGATGGCAGGGACCAGTAGCTCTGAATCCTCCCACCTCTTTGTGGACTAAGCTACTCTTCCCCTTGGTAGTACTTATTTTTTTCTAGCCTCTGTCTAAACCCAACCCCCTTTGGAGAAGTGGCTTTTCTTTCAAACACAGGCCAAGAGATAATGATAGAGTCCTGCCTCAATTGTCAGTCCAGCCATTTAGGTGCCCATCTATTGCTTCTGATTAACATCCTAAATAAACCCCAATAAATTCATATTCTCTTTCCTGAAAATTGTAAAAGTGAATCAACAAATCTATCAGTTCATTTGGAGCTCCCAACCAGAAATTGCACTCTGGACAAATATTGCACTTCAGACCTCTCTCTTCTTTCCTAGCTGTCCCAAAATGGCCCTCTCAACACCAGATTTAAATTCCAACAACAACACTCACTTTTTAGCAAACTGGTTGGTTAATAACTCTGTCTCCTCTATTGGCATAAAAGGTAAAGTTAACATTTGAGCATAAAAGAGTAAAACTTTTAAGAAACAAGGATAAGTTCCACATCATCTGCCTAGAACATACCAAACTCAAAACTGTGAGCCTGCTCCCTTGAAAAAGTCAGAGAATAGAGATGGGGGACATGAAGAATCACCAGCTTTGATCTGTGGCCCAAATGGTTTTCAGCAAGGCAGAAGCCATGCCAACATGCCCTCAGCATGATCCATCCATACCACCTTGGATCTGGAGTCCCTGCATCTTGTAACAAATGAAACAGCTTCTTCACAATTTTTCCTCCTCCTCAAATCCAGAGTCCCTTTTCTGATTCTTCTATTCCTAAATCCATAAGGCAGGTCAAACTCTTCAGTTAATTAGACTTTCTCCTAGTTCCAAGATCAGGGCAAAACTTCCTCTTTTTCCAGGAGACGTTAAGAAGAGAAGACTGGGAGATTTTAGCCTGATTAAGAGGCATCCACCTAGAGCATTCTGATTTCTTGCAGTTGGTGTGACTGAGACATTGCAACCTACCCATGGATAACATGTCAATGAAGAGAAATTAAATTAGAAGGTGATGTGGAGGCTATTACGTACTTAAGGAACTTTGCAATGAAAAGTTCTGAGCCAAGAAGCTGGGATGGATGGGAGTATTGGAGTGGCTGCCCAGTTTGGGTAGAGTGCGGACCACAAGGAAGATGACAAAAGAGAAGTAGAAAGAGGACTAGTAAGGCTAAAGCTCAGAAGGTGTTGAGGATAGGGAGGTGTACTAGAGACCACAAAGAGAACTTGTTTATTAAGCTGCATTGGGGGGTGGGCTAGAAGGCTCAAGGTCTACTATTTGGGAGGTTTCACATACATATTGAGATCAATCACTCCATAACCTAGTACTTACTATGTACCAAACATTGTGCTAAGTATCAGAGATACAAAGAGAGAGATAAGTTGGTCTTTCCCCTCAAAGAGCTCATGTTATAATGGGAGAGACATCTTGTAAAAGAAACCTAGATATATACATAGTGCACTACTAAGGAACAAGACATTCTAAGGCAAGTAGACAAGTGTAAGTAACCTTACAAGCATGACTGAGATTAGACTGTCTGGAAGCTAAAACTGAACTGGGGCTCTGGATGGCTCCTTTAAAAGAAATAGGAGAGGTGAAAGAGATGCAAGAGGATTGACATTGTCTGTGTGTGTGCTTTTAAAGAACATATTTTTTATTCTGAACTTAAAAATGATAAATAAAATGAACACTTCTATATTCAGGGTAAAAGAGAAAAAGGAGGTTTGTATGTGAAATTGTCAATCTCTCTTATTTCCAGTTTAATTTTCTTTTTAAAGCTCTAATAAATTTAATATGTAGTTTTCAAGGTTTTCCTGCTTGTTTGTAGTTCCTTTGGCCCTACATTCTGTTCATTCTTTTAAAAAAATCATTTATCACATTTTCTGTCCTTCCTTTAAAAAATTGTCAATTCCTCTCCTCCCAAAAAAAGAATAGAAAAAATCAAAAATAAATCCCTTATAACAAATATGCCTAGTCAAGAAAAATACACAATTGACTATCAAAAAATGCATGTGTCATTCTGCATGAGTCTATCACATCTCTTTATCAGGAGGTGGGTAGTAAGCTTCATCATCAGCCCTTTAGCAGTGTGATTGCTTATTGCATTGATACAGGTTTTTAATTTTTTCAAAATTGTTTGCTTTTATACTGTTGCTATTGAAGAAATTGTTCTCCTTTATCTGCTCTTTATTCTGCATCATTTCAAACAAGTATTCCTAGGTTTGTCTGTAGCACCCATTTATTTTATTTTTTGCCATATCTCATAATACAATAATATTCTATTCCATTATATGCTGTAATTTTCCAGCCAATCCCCAATTAATAGGCAAGGTAGCATTGAATATTGAGAAGGCATATTCATGTGATGAAATTGAGCAGCAAAGGAAGGATGCTTAATAGAGGTCATTTGGGTGAATTTCAATCAAAGGAACAATAGAATGATTTTCTTCCCTCACTGGGGTGTTGCACAGACCACCTGGATAGAAGAAGAAAATAGGAGGAGGAGTTTGGAGAACAGATAATGAGTCTGGTGCAAAGAGGCAATAAAGTAGGGGTGGAGGACTTCAGTTATTGCTGGAACTAACTATCGCTCTCTCTCTCTCTCTCTCTCTCTCTCTCTCTCTCTCTCTCTCTTTCTCTCTCTCTCTCTCTCTCTCTCTCTCTCTCTGACTCTGTCTCTGTCTCTGTCTCTGTCTATCTCCTCCCTGTCTGCCTCTCTTTATCTCTCTCTTTGCTTCTGTATGTCTGTCTCCAAATCTCTTTCTTTGTCTCTGTCTCTTTTACTGTCTCTGTCTATCTCTGTCTGTATGTGTTTATCAAAAGAAGAGCTAAAATCTCACCAATGTCCTCTTAGCTGACAAATGCAAATAACTTTTCTTAGTATTAATCCTTATTGACCTCTCTGTAACTTTTGACACTTTCTTTTTTTTATTCATAAAAGTATTTTTCATTTTGCAATTACATGTAGAGATTCTTGTCAACATTTGTTTTTATAATGTTTCTAGTTCCAAATTTTTCTCCATTCCTCTCTTCCCTTCCCCCTCCTTAAGTCAGAAAGCAGTCTGATATAGGTCATATATGTAAAATCATACCAAAAATATTTCTGCAACAGTCATATTGTAAAAGAAGAAAAAGAACAAAAGGAAAAGAAAACCTCAAAAAACAAAAACAAAAAAACAAAACAAAAACATAGAAACAGTACAGTTAAATATGTATCCAGATTCCATAGTTAGTCTTTTTTTTTTCCTGGATGTGGAGAGCATTTCCCATCATGTGTCCTTTGGAATTATCCTGTATCATTGTATTGCTGAGAAAAGTTAAGTTTATCCTAAATGATCATCACACAATGCTGTTGATTCTGTGTACAATGTTCTCCTGGTTCTGCTCATTTCACAGAGTATCAATTCATGTAAATCTTTCTAGGTTTTTCTGAAATCTGCCTGCTTATAAGTTCTTACAACTGTAACCATTAGAATGATGCCACCTGCTGGAGACTTACTGTAGGAAAGCTCTGCCATGAGGAGAAGGCGCCTGAGGGCAAGACATGTGACTTTTCTTTGGCATCAGAAAGTGACTTTGCTTGTGGGAGGAAGAGGGGTTGAGGCTGGCTCTCTCACTGTCTTTCCTGAGGACTCTGGTGGAGAGCAGAACTAAAGATGCACTCTCCCTTTTATAGATAGATGAATCTAGGCCTTTCTCTTTCCACCAAATTCTTATTCTCTTTAATAAATACTTAAAAGTCTAACTCTTGCTAAAGCTTATAATTTATTGGTGACCACTCATTAGATATTTTAGACAGTATAGCTAGAGTTATACCCCTTACACAACACAATAATATTCCATTACATTCATATACCACAACTTCTTCAGCCATTCCCCAATTGATGGGCATCCCCTCAATTTCCAATTCTTTGCCACAAAAAAAGAGCAGCTATAAATATTTTTGTACATGTGGGTCTTTTCCCCATTTTTTATGATCTCTTTGGGATATAGACCTAACAGTGGTATTGCTGGGTCAACGGGTATGTGCAGTTTTAAAGCCCTTTGGGCATAGTTCCAAATTGCTCTCCAAAATGGTTGGGTCAGTTCACAACTCCACCAACAATGCATTAGTGTTCCATTTTTTCCACAGCTTCTCCAAAATTTATTATTCCCTTTTTTTGGTCATATTAGCCAATCTGAGAGGTGTGAGGTAGTACTCCAGAGTTGTTTTAATTTGCATTTCTCTAAGCAACAGTGATTTAGAGCATTTTTTTTTATATGGCAATAGATAGCTTTGATTTCTTCATCTGAAAACTGCCTGTTCATATCTGTTGACCATTTTCCAATTGGTAAATGACTCGCATTAATATAAATTTGATATAGTTCCCTATATATTTTATAAATGAAACCTCAGAAACACTGTCTGTAAAATGTGCTTCCCAGCTTTCTGCTTCCCTTCTAATTTTGGATTCATTGCTTCTGTTTGTACAAAAACTATTAAATTTAATTTATATATGGTACCACCCTTTATGTCTAAATTTTGACCTTATTTTGGTATACAGTATAAGATGTTGGTCTATGGCTAGTTTCTGTCATACTATCTTCCCAAAAAGTGAGTTTTTATCCCAGAAGCTGGAGTCTTTGGGTTTATCAAACAGTACATTACTGAAGTCATTAACTACTGTATATCCTGTGCCTACATTATTCCATTGATAAACCACTCTATTTCTTAGCTATTACCAAATAGTTTTGATGACTGCTACTTTATAGTATAGCTTCAGATATGGTATGGATAGCCCACCTTCCTGTGCATTTTTTTTTCATTTGTCCCCTTGATATTCTTGATATTTTGTTCTTTCAGATGAATTTTGTTATTTTTTCTAGCTCTAAAATATTTTTAGGTGGTCTTATTGGCATGGTAATAAATAAGTTAACTAATTTAGGTAGAATTATCATTTTTATTACATTAGCTTGGCCTATGCATGAGCAATTAATAGTTTCCCAGTTATGTAGATCTGATCTTATTTGTGTGAAAAGTGTTTTTTTTTAATTATATTCATAGAATTCCTGGGTTTGTCTAGGCAGGTAGACTCCCTAATATTTATATTGTCTATAGTTACTTTAGGGGCATCTGGGTGGCTCAGTGGATAATACACTGGCCTTGGATTCAGGAGGACCTGAGTTCAAATCCAGCCTCAGACACTTGACACTTACTAGCTGTGTGATCCTTGGCAAGTCACTTAACCCTCATTGCCCTGCAAAATAATAAAATAAAATAAAAATTTAAATGAAAAATATAGTTACTTTAAATGGGACTTCTCTTTCTATCTCTTTCTGCTGAGCTTTGTTAGTCATATATAGAAATGCTGATGATTCATGTGGCTTTATTTTATATCCTGCAACATTGCTAATGTTCTTATTTATTTCAAGTAGTTTTTTTTATTTGATTCTCTAGGATTCTCTAAGTATACCATTATATCATCTGCAAAGAGTGATAGTTTTTTTTCCTCCTTGATTATTCTAATTTCTTTAATTTCTTTTTCTTCTATTATTGCTAAAGCTAACATTTGCAGTACAATATTAAATAAAAGAGGTGATAATGGACATCCCTATTTCACCCCTGATCTTATTGGAATGCCTCCAACTTATCTCCATTACAAATAATGTTTACTGATGATTTTAGGTAGATATTGCTTATCATTTTAAGAAAGCTCCATTTGTTCCTATGCTCTCAAGTGTTTTTTGCTTTTTTTTCCCCAAGTGTTTTGAATAGAAATGAGTGCTGTACTTTGTCAAAAGCTTTTTCTGCATCTACTGAGGTATTCATATGATTTTGGTAAGTTTTGTTATTCATGTGGTTGATTATGTTTGTAAGTTTTCATAATGTTGAGCCAACCCTGTCTTCCTGTTATAAATACCACCTGGTCATAGTATATTATCCTGGTAATAAAGGGTTGTAATATCCTTGTTAACATTTTGTTTAAAAATTTTGAATTGATATTCATTAGAGAAATTGGTCTATACTTTTCTTTCTATGTTTTGGCTTTGCCTGATTTAGGCATCAACATCATATTTCTGTTATAAAGGAATTTGGTAGAACTCCCCCATCACCTATTTTACCAAATAATTTATATAGTATTAGAAGTAAGTTTTCTTTAAATGTTTGGTAGGATTTACTTGTAAATTCATCTAACCCTGGATATTTTTTCTTGGGAGTTTTTTGATGGCTTGTTCAATTTCATTTTCTAAAATGGGGCTATTCAGGTTTTTTATTTCCTCTGCTATTAATCTGGGCAATTTATATTTTTGTAAATATTCATTTATTTTGTTTAGGTTTTTAAATTTATTGGCATACAGTTGGGCAAAATAGCTCCTAATTGCTCAATTAATTTCCACTTCATTGGTGGTAAATTCACCCCTTTCAATTTTCATACTAATAATTGGGTTTTCTTTCTTTTTTAATCAAATTAACCAAAGGGTTATCTATTGTATTGCTTTTTTTCATAAAAGAAGCTCTTAGTTTTTTCTATTAATTCTATAATTTTCTTACTTTCAATTTTACTAATCTCTCCTTTGATTTTCAGAATTTTTAATTTAGTATTTAATTGGGAATTTTTGATCTGTTTTTTTCTGGCTTTTTTAGTTGCATACCCAATTCATTTAACTCTTCTTTCTCTATTTTATTCATGTAAGTATTTAGATATGTAAAATTTACCCTAAGAATTGCTTTGGCCGCATCTCATGAATTTTGGTATGTTGCCTTATTGTTATCATTCTCTTGTATGAAGTTATTGATTGTTTCTATGATTTGTTGTTTGACCCATTCATTATTTAGAATGAGATTATTTAGTTTCCAATTCATTTTCAGTCTATCTTTCCATGGCTCTTTATTTCATGTAATTTTTATTGCACCATGATCTGAAAAGGATTCATTTACTATTTCTTCCTTTCTACATTTGACTGAGGTTTTTGTGCCCTAATACCTGATCACTTTTTGTGCATGTTCCATGTACCCCTGAGAAAAAGGTACATTCCCTTCCATCCCCATTAAATTTTCTCCAGAGGTTTATCATATCTAACTTTTCTAAAGTTCTATTCACCTATTTAATGTATTTCTTATTTATTTTGTTGTTAGATTTATTTATTTCTGAGAGAGTAAGACTAAAATCCCCCAGTAGTATAGTTTTCCTGTCTATTTTGTCTTCTAAATAATTCAACTTTTCTAAGAATTTTGATGCTATACCACTTGTTGAATATATGTTTAGTATTGTTAGGGTATCTATGTTACCCTTTAGCAAGAAGCTTCCTTCCTAGTGCCACACTTTAAGGAGTGAAAAGTCAAGTAAAAGAAAGGCAAGATGGACAGAGAAAGGTGAGGACCATAGAAAGTTTCTTTAGTGAAAAGGAAGATTGAGGTTAACCTCAGAAGAAGATAGCAACATCAGGGCCCCTATATCTAAAACTTCCAAGAAAAATACAAGTTGGTCTCAGGCCATAGAGGTGTTCAAAAAGGACTTTGAAGATAAAGTTAGAGATAATTTGAAAATTATTGGTCTACCTGAAAACCATGATCAAGGAAAGAGCTTAGACATCATCTTCCAAGAAACTGTCAGGGAAAATTGCCCTGATATTCTAGAAGCAGAAGGTAAAATAGAAATTGAAAGAATAAACCCATCAGTTCCTGAAAGAAATCCACAAAGCAAAACTCCTAGGAATATTATAGACAAATTCCAGAGCTCCCAGGTCAAGGAGAAAATATTGCAAGCTGCCACAAAGAAAGAATTCAAGTACTGTGGAGCCAGTCAGGATAGCACAAGATCTAGCAGCTTCTACATTAAAGGACTGAGGGACATGGAATATGATATTCCGGAGGGCAAAGGAACTGGGATTACAACCAAGAATTACCTCTCCAGCAAAACTGAGTATAATCTTTCAGAGTAAAAAAATGGAACTTCAATGAAAAAGAGGACTTTCACGTAGTTGTGATGAAAAGACCTGAATTGAATGGAACATTGGACTTTCAAATATAAGACCCTAGAAAACCATAAAAAAGTTGGAGTTGGGTGACACACCTGGGGTCATGCAGTGGGTAAGTGTCTTGTATATGAGGCTGGATTAGGGCTGGGGTCCTCCTGGGTTCAGGGTGGATGCTTTGTCCACTGTGTCACTTGGCTGCCCAATGATGACATTTTTAGGGTAAAATTGAGGGGTGAGAGGAATGAACTAGGTAAGGGGGAAGGGGCTAGGTAGCATGGGGTGAAATCCCATATGAAAGAAACAGGAAAGGGCTTATGGAGTAGGGGAAGAGATGGGGAAGAAGCAGGGCATTAAATGAACCTTTCACCCATAAGAATTGACTCAAAGACCTTAATCTTCTAAGAATTGGTTCAAGAAGGGAATAACATATACACTCAATTGGGTGGAGCAATCTATCTAATCCTTCAGGAAAATAGGAGGGGAAGGGGATAAAGAGGGAGGGGCAAAAGACAGGAGGGCAGATTGGGGGAGGGGACATGCAGAAGAAAATCCCTTTTTTAAAGAGGAATAGGGCAAAAGAAGCTAGATAATAGAGTAAATATCATGGGGGAGGAAACAATTAATAGTAATTGTGAAAAAGAGAAAAACGTCAGGGATTATTGTATAAAAATATTTATAGCAACTCTTTGTGGTGGCTAAGAATTGGAGATCAAGGGAATATCCATCAATTGGGGAATGATTGAAGAAGCTGTGGTGTGTGAATTTAATGGAATATTATTGTGCTATAAGAAATGACAAGCAGGATGATTTCAGAAAAACCTGGGAAGACTCATATGAACTGACGTATAGTGAAGTGAGCATTACTGGGAGGATATTGTGCACAGTGAAATCAATATTGTTCTATAAGCAACTGTGAATGACTTAACTCAGCAATACAATGATCCAAGACAATCCCAAGGGACTAATGATGAAGCATACTATCCACTCCCAGAGAAAGAACTGATATTGATTGAACACAGACTAAGAGCACTTGTGGATTGTACATATATAACCTATATCAGATTGTTGTCTTGTGGAGGGGGAAGGAAAGGGAAGGAAGGAGAAAAATTTGAAACTCTAAATCTTATGAAAATGAATGTTGAAAACTACCTTTACATGTCACTGTAAAAAGATAAAATAAATGCTTCCTTCCTTGTCCCTTTTAATTAGATCTATTTTTTTTTTTTTGCTTTGTCTGAGATAAGGATTGCTGCCCTTACTTTTTGGACTTCAGCTGAAGCATAATATATTCTGCTATAACTTTTTACCGTTACTCTGTGTGTATCTCTCTGCTTCAAATGTGTTTCTTATAAACAATATATTGTAGGATTCTCTTTTTTAATCCATTCTTCTATTAACTTCTTTTTATGGGAGGTCATCCCATTTACAATCAAAGTTATGATTACTAACCGCGTATTTCCCTACATCCTATTCTCCCCTTTATTTGTACCTTTTTTTCTTCTTTAACCATATTCCTCCTCACCAGTGTTTTGCTTCTGACCCCTGGCTCCCTCAATCTGCCATCCTTTTTATCAGACCCCCTCCCTTTATTTCCTCTTCTCTCCTGTTCTTCTGCATTCCCTTCTATGAGTATACCCCTCCTTTCCCTTACCCTTTTGCTTCTCTAAAGGGTAAGCTAAGTTTCTTTATCCAAATTTTTGTATATGTTAATCACTCTTTGAACCAAATCTGATGAAAGTAAGGTTGAAATAATGCTAACCCCCTCCCTTCTTTTGTTCTATTGTTATAGTTTTTTTTGTGCTTCTTCATATGATGTGATTAACCCCATTTTACCTCCCCTTTCCTCTCCTCCCTATATTCTCCTTTTTTGTGCCCCTTAAGTTTCTTTATATCACATCAAAGTTAATGTATACTCCTTCTATCTTCCCCAATAGAGATACATATTTCAATAGTTATAAATATCTTCCCATGTAGGGGTGTAAACATTTTAACCTTATTGAATAACTTTTTTTTCCTGTTTACCTTATTATCCTTCTCTTGAATTTTATATTTGAAGTTCAAATTTTATGTTTAGTTCTGTCTTTTCTTCAGGAAAAGTTGAAAGTCCTCTATTTCATTGAATAGCCATCATTTCCTCTGAAAGATAATGCTCAATCTTGCTGTGTAGTTGATTCTTGGTTGCAATCCAAGCTCCTCTGCCTTCTGGAGTATCATTTGACAAGCCTTCTGATCTTTTAATGTTGAAGCTTCCAGGTCCTGTGTAATCCTACTGTTGCTCCATGATATTTAAATTGATTCTTTCTGGCTGCTGGCAATATTTTCTCTTTCACCTGATAATTCTGGAATTTGGTTACAATATTCCTTGGAGTTTTCCTTTTGGGGTCACTTTCAGGAGGTGATCAGTGTATTCTTTCAATGAATATTTTATGTTCTGATTCTGCAATATCAGCGCAGTTCTCCTTGAAAATTTCCTGAAATATGGTGTCTAGACTCTCTTTTTTGACCATGGCTTTCAGGTAGCCAAATAATTGTTAGATTATCTCTCATGGATCTATTTTCCAGGTCAGTTGTTTTTCCAATGAGGTATTTCACATTTTCTTTTCTTTCCTTTCATTCTTTTGATTCTGTTTGAAGGATTCTTGGTGTCTCATGGAATCACTAGCTTCCATTTGCCCAATTTTAATTTTTAAGGCATTATTTTTTTCAGTAAGATTTTGTATCTCCTTTTCCATTTGGCCAGTTTTCCCCCCCATTTGAATAATTGGAATTTTTTGTTTTCTTCACTTAATATTTGTGTTTGCTTTTCCAAGCTGTTGACTCTTTTTTCTTAATTTTCTTGCATAACTCTTATTTGTCTCATTTCTTTTCCTTTTTTTCTTTCTACCTTTCTTATTTGAGTTTTTAAATCCTTTTTGAGCTCTTCTAGGAAGGCTTTTTGGTCCTGAGACCAATTTGGTCTTCCCCATTGAGGCTTCACATGTAGGCATTTTGACAGTATTGTACTCATCTGAGTTTGTGTTTTGGTTTTCCCTGTTGACATAGAAGCTCTCAATTGTATGTCAAGATAATGGAATGTGGTAGATGAGGGGATTTAGGAGATACTCAAAGGCCCACCTGGAGATTAATCTAAATTGATTGAATTAAATGAAAGTGACTGACTGCTGACTAGCTTGTAAGCACATCTGGCTGGTACTTAAGAGGGTATTATTCTCAGAAGCTAAAAACTTTGAATTTTACATTGAGACCACCTTCGGGTCCAGTGAACCAATGAATTTGAATGACACTAGCCAATCAGCTTGAAAAATCTCCCATTTCTGGGAGGAGGACATTAAGGAGGAAGTGAACACTGGAGGGGAACTTCTTCCTCTTTGGCTGGAGAGATCGTGGTGGCAAGTCTTCGCATGGGAGTTTAGGAAGACTAGGATTTACATGCTATAAGAAATCTGTTCTCAATCTTTCTCTCTTTATTATCTTTTATCTTTTAATAAACCCTTACAAGCCTAAACTTGATGAATTTATCAATTATTTTAGCCAGTCCCCCCCAAAAAAAAATTGGGGGGACAGATTAGGACCCACACTTAAAATTTTAAACAACACAATAGTAAGAGTCCTTTTCTGTTTCTTACCCATATTTTAGCCTATTCTTTTTTTTTTTTACTTTTAAAGTTGAGGTCTGCTCCTGGGCCACAGGGCAATTCCTGGCTTCTTTCTGCCATATTGGATCTCTGGAACTTTTGACACTTTCAATTGGCAGGTCTTCATAAATAGATTTAGTCAAATAAAGAAACCCTTAACATAGTTTGAAATGACCTAGGAAACTGAAAAGAAGAGGGAAAAAATTAAAGGGAAAGATTTTACGTTCTTATTTTTATGAGTAGCAGTTGAAGAAACTGGATTTAGTCTGGAAAAGAATGGTGATTGAGAGTAGGGGGAATGATATTGGGAGGTCATACCTACCTCCCAGACTTGCTAGATTTCCTATCTGGAAAATAAGTCATTTGGAAAAAAAATGATTAATAAGGTCCTATCCATCTCCTCACCCTGTCATATGAAGTCAACTGACTGATTGGGACATTAGTTCATTGGTAAAATGTGGGAAAATCATTCCTGCATTACCGAATAGACCAGGTTATCATGCTGGAAAATGCCTTTTAAACCATAAAGCCCTTTAGAAATATAAATTCTGGTCATGCCTCCTTCTTTCATTCCTAGTGGACAGAAGGAGAACACCAAACAATTTCCCCAACCTCAAGAGAAACAGCCAATAGAAAAAGGTGCTAAAATAACAACAGCATGAATCATGTGGGTGGTCCAGGCCAACAAAAAAACAAACCTTGGAAGAAAACATCTGTCTATTTTGCTTAAATTGTTTTCCCAGCATGAGACTCAGTCCACATGTTGGACTAACTGTAAATCCTAAAAGCTACCAGAAGTCACCTCCATGAATCACTAGGGAAAACAAAAGTTAGGATAATTTCATTTGTAGAGCTTAAAAGAAAATAAAATCAAAAGTCAGATTGGAAATCTATTCTCCACCAAGCCTATGCAGGTGGGTAAATGATGTTTGAAGGAACAAAATAGTCAAAGCCTGACTTGCCAAGGTTGCCCATTATTATCCCCATGGGGTATGGAAATCTCAGTCTTGATTTTCATTCAATCCATCTGTTTTACCAGAAAATGTCCAACAACCAGGGCACTGAATATTTACCAGGAGCCCCAGAAAGCCTGTGCATGTTCTGAGTCAGAGCTTTCTGAAAGATCATTCCAAGAGAAAATCTTTGAGTGAGGAATCAATTCATCAGGGAACAAGCAATTATTAAGCACCTACTGTGTATCAGGCCCTTAAGTGAAAAAGACAGTAGTGAAAGTGTTCAAGAAGAGAGAAATGGAATAACTTATTTGCCTTTGGACCCCTATGAATCACGAGATCAAAAGATCAAGATTATGATAACCTTGGATTCTCAGGGCTGAGAGGGGAATAACTGATCCTATAAACTCTAGATCCCAAGACGCTACTTTTAGAAGATTTAGGGGTCATCTAGTAAAACCTTGGAAACTTCAAAGATGAGGAAACTGTAGAGACAGGGTAAGATCATTGGCCAGCATGATGCAGGTAGTCCTAAGATTGGGATAGAAATCCAGAACTTCTGATTACAAGTCCATGACTCCTGTAACTACAGCATGCTTCATGAAAGATAACATATTGTTGGGGAGTACCACACTATTTATCATGCCTGATACCTGCAGCAGTAAGGAAAGTGGCCTCTAAGCCCCCTTCTAGCTTGAGAGTTCAATTCCTTTGAGCAGCTGAGTCAAAGTCCAAGGTACTTTACTCCAATGCCAGATTATTACCATTATTTTGTTTTTTAGTGAAATGAATTCTCAGGGGTAAGTGCTTAAAAGGAAACAGGTAATTAAAGATGAAGGTCAACTTCTGGAGAATTCATTCTCCTTTGTGAGATAACATCAAAAACAAATGGGAATTCATGTTGGAAAATGGGCGGAGTCTTTGGTGACCTGACCTTGGCAATGGAACATTTTAGGAGGATGGACGTTGTCAGACAGTTTACTAGAGAGCTGATGTATTCACAGCATATCATGCTCCCACTCTGGTCTCATGCCTGCCAGATGACAGTCAGCATGGGATTGATGATGGATTGTGGGCTCTGCACATATTGCCAGGTGGGGAACCACACTGCTCTAGGTACCATAGTCAAGGAAGGTCATTGATAAGAGAGTCTAAGGAGGGGAGCAGCCATAATAAGCAGTGGAGAGAATGCGGGATTTGGGATTATAATCCTGCCTGACACATTTAGCTGTGTGAGTTGGGAAAGTCAATGAACTACTGTCAATCTTTGTTTTCTTGTCTGTTAAGTGGGGCTGATAATAACATAGGGTTGTTGTGAATATCAAATGAGATGACATTTTTAAAGCACTCATCATGGTGCCTTTCACATAGTAAGTGCTGTATGTGTTTACTACTACTACTATTATTATTATTAATCTATTGAATGAGATATTATTTGAACTGCTTTGTAAGCCTTTAAAGACTATACAAATACTAGGTCTTATTGTTATCACTATAGAGATCATACATTTAGGAGCTGCTATGGGGGCTGGAAATGTTTAGCCTATAGGAAAAGACTTTATCAGGGACATAAGTTGTGAGCCACAGAATCTCAGGATTCAAAGAGACCTTAGAAGCCCAATGATCTAAGTCATACCTGACCAGGATCCTCTTCCCAATGTAAACAACAGTTGCTGTGACAATCATCTTTTCCATTCATTCTCTATCTTCATCTTTCTTGGTGGAGTGTGTGTAATGGTGAGGGCTAAATCCAAACAAGTATTATAATTCCATTTATAAATAAGCTGAGGGGGCAATCTAGTACAGTGGAAAGAAGACAGAGCAGAGTCAAAGGACCAGATCACTCCTGGAATGACCTGTGGCTGTTCAAGTCACCTCCTTAGGCCTCAACTTCCTCACCTGTAAAAAGAGGGGATTTAACCTCTCAGGCCCCTTCAACCTTAAGTGACTTGCCACATCCCAGAGGGAGGAAATAACAGGAACTGGAGGCTGACCCCAGGATCCTGACGTCAAGTTCATGCCTCCCTTACTGAAGTGGTTTGACTTGCACAAGAGGGTGTTTGTTAAAAGGGAATAGGAAAATGGTATCATGCTTGGAGTCCTCCTCAAGGACTTTTGGGAACATGAACCCGTGACATCCCCCAAAAGTCATCCTTCAGCCTGTGCCTGAACATCTCCAGGGAAAAAATGGTCAGGAGGGAATGTTTGCTCTTGGCTGGGAGTCAAAGCTCAAAGAGTCAGCACAATGGGAGTTTTAAGAGAAGTTCAAAAGATCAAAGGAGAACCAAGTTAGACTGACCTTCTGAGAGTCAGAATGCGGAACATTCCAGAGTTAATTCCTTTAAGAAAGAGTCATCCAACCAGGAGGCCCCTGGGTTAGTTTCACTGGGGTGGCTAGAATAACTTGAGGTCTTATTTTTGTTTTCAGAGATTATACAGCATGCTCATACTTCGGTGGCCCCTGGGTTTTTGAAGTCTAAGCCAGTTGTGTCTAATTTCTGGCTGTTCCAGCAAGCTGGGAATGTGTCCAATCATCCAGGTAATAGACAGAAATGATTGATTACTGTTGGACCTATTGAGCTAAGCATGAAGAGGCTTGTCACTAGCAGGTTGTCTTATGGGTCGATAGATCTTTTAGCCAGGATGACCCATAACAGATATCCCTTTTTCTAGAATAATTTATCATTTCTGAAGAAATTAGCTGCATTTTATCTTCATTGTGCCTCACAATAAAGCTGTGGGAGAGGTGGTGCAGGCGATACCTTCAAGGAGGCAGTAGTGATACTCTGTTTTGCCCTGGTCATACCCTTGCTGGATTTTCATTTCATCTAATGAGAACACTGAAAAGCTAAGGAGCTTCCAACCAGAGAACAGTGACCAGAATGTGGCAGATCTCATATCCACACCATATACAGACTGGGGTGGAAAAAAGAAACATCTCAGTTATTTGCCAATCTTAGTGCTGTGTGTAGGAGCATTATCAGGTAAAGGAATTAAGTTGTTATTTGTTTTCCATTATTACAAGTAACACCTTCCCTGCCCACTCAGCACTGGCCTTACTACCAGCCTGATGGTCCATCATTTTGACATTTTATGAGTTTCCCCTCCCAAGAATTATTCAGGAGAAATATCTCATCTACATGACTTCCTTCCTGAAATGGCATTTCTGACACTTGGCTCACTCTGTTCCTGCCCGGGCTGGCCCTGTGGGTTTTCTGAGGCATATTTATGGGGAAAAAAGTATTTTCCAAGCCACTGGGGCTCCCTAAAGGGACTCTAATTTTTCTTGTTTCCCCAGTGCTCAGCACAGAGCTTTGAAAGTAATTGAACTGATAATGATGCTAGTCCAAGCCTTGCCTCCTCTTTTTCAGATGACGAGATCCCAAAGGAGGGAAATTATCTTCTGAAGCTCACACTAGTGATAAGTTACAAAGGGAGGACTTGAATCCAGATCCTCAGAGCTTAAGTCTAGTGCCATTCTTTATTTTTCTTTTTGTGTGTGGGACAATGAGGGTTAAGTGACTTGCCCAGGGTCACACAGCTATTAAGTATCAAGTGTCCAAGGCCGGATCTGAACTCAGATCCTCCTGAATCCAGGGTCTGTGCTTTATCCACTGCTCTACCTCACTGCCCATATTTTCAATACTATATAAAACCAGAAGGACTCTGGCCAACCCTCCTCTACCTCTCTCCTCTCATTCAGGGGCTCTTTGTAATGGCTGACATTTATACTCCACACCAATTTATTAAGCATGGAAGACCCATGCACCCCTATTGAATCAATCACCAAAAGTAAACCAGGTGTGAATGTCTTTACTAATCTGAAAAGATCATGAGACTTTGTGTCATTACATGAAAGTGGATGACACCAGGCAGGACATATCTTATTATTAAGAGAAATAATCAGCCACCCCCATGAGCTACTTTGTAATGCAGCCAACCACGTCAGAATTATTACACCCCAGCAACTGGCCACTTGAGATGTTGTGGGAAAAAGCATTGGAGAGTGTCTGAAGAGGAAGGGAAGGGAGGGAGAGAAGATTTTTCCTGGGGTGAGAGGTAGAAAAGATTTTTTTTCTTTCTCTCTTCCCTACCCCCATTTATCAGGTGATAGATAACATTGAGAAACTTTGAAAGGTCTGAAGACTTGGAATTCCCAGTGGGGTCCAGATCACTGTCCCCTCAAGCAGCATGGTCTATATCAGGAGTAAAGAGACACACAAAAACCCAACTGTGTGTATGTGTGTGTGTGTGTGTGTGTATATATATATATATATATATATATATATATATATATACTAACTCTTCTATGTCCAGCAGAAGTATGAGAACTCCCTGACAAGAAAAAGGGACTTTCAGGAAGTAGAAGCTGTGAGCGTGACCTCTGTCACACAGGTTTCCCACACATTGTGTCACTACAGTTTGCTATTAGTTTGAGCCCATTTGCTTCCATGACCTCACATGTGCACAAGGAGAATGGCTCTGGTTTGTGAAAATTGTTTTTGTAATGACCTTCTCCTGTACCTTTTCAGTTAATTCTTTTTCTAAAAGCTGATAAAGTTCTCTGTGAGTTAATTGATAATGGGGATGACACCAGATAAGTGAGAATTCTAGAAAGTCCAGCTAAGCTCAGTATTGCCCCTTTGACCATGGTGGGAAGTAATGAGCGATCATCTTCAGGCTTTCCAACCCACCCATTGGAGTAAAAGTTGGACAATAGCCCTAGAAGGAGCATAACATCTGAAATGTAGCAGATATTCAGAGACGATGAATGGGTGCTGTTGGGCAGCCCCGGAAGGAGGAAAACACATCTTTTTATGATCTTGAGTATATTTTCCATTTATTTTGTTGTTTTTTAATTGTTTTAGTCACGTCTGACTCTTCATGACCCCTTTGGGGTTTTCTTGGCAAAGATACTGGAGTGGTTGGCCATTTCCTTCTCCAGCTCATTTTACAGATGAGGAACTGAGGCAAACAGGGCTAAGTGACTTGTCTAGTAATAGTGTAGAAGGTAGAAATGGCAGCCAGATGATAGGGGCTGTGGCATTGACTTTGACCCCTTTCCTTTCTGGAAACTGAGAGGAACTTAGGTCTCCCTTGGGGGATTCCTTTACCTCTCTTGATGCGAGAATTCCCATCAGAGGTGGGAGCTGAGCACTTGGCTAGGATGCCCCCAGGAGGCAGGCCTAATGGTGTCATCTCTGCAAATTTCCATTCCACCAGGATAACTTGGGAGTTTGTCATTACTGTCTTCTCTGCTGTAAACATGATAAAAAATGTTTGGCATTGGCTGGTTTGGATTAAAGTCTAAATTAAATCCTGCACATGAAGCCAATGGTTCTTTGCCCACATGCTCCCTGAAGTCAGTAGGCCCTCCTGTTATCAACAGTAGCCAGTGCTTGGGGAACAAAGATCCTGCCTCATGGGTCCCCACCAGTTCTGATTCTCACCTGCATGACCACAGTTAATTTTGCAAAGAACTATAAATTTTACAATGTGCCTTTCTCATTGAATCTCTTTTGGAGAAGACAAATCTGCGTGGAGGACATAAATTGAGATTATCTCAGAGGAAAGGCACAAGCATTAGAGGGGACCAGGAAGTGCTTCCTAAAGAAGATGGGGTTTCAGCTGGGACTGGAAGGAAGTTGGGGAAGTGGGAGGTGAAGATGGGGAGAAGAGCATCCCAGGCATGGGGACAGCCTGTGAAAAGACACAGACTTGGAGCTGAAAGCTATGGTTCTATTAGAGCATCACATTTAGTTTGGGGAAGTACCACTAGGCCTTGGCAGGTCTGATGCCTCTTGTTCTTAAGGGAAGACTGAGGCCCAAGATCACACAGGACAAATGCAGAGCTCTGGTTCCACAGCTAGGCTCCTTCCTCCACCCAGGGATATCTTGAGACCAGGTGACTTAGTTGCTGTGTGACCCAGGTTCCCCTAGTCACTCTTCTCCTCTCTGGGCCTCCGTGTGCTCCTGGGCAGAACGAGGGTTGGGCAGATGATGTCTGAAGCCCTTCTTCCTTTTAAATACTATGGTCCTGTGGGTTCTTAGACACTTAGTACTTCCCTGTCCTCCAGTGAAACACTCCCAAGCCCCCAAGATGACCATATACATGTACATACATGCATGTGCTTGCATACCCATACACACCCATGCAAAGCCTGCTCTGAGCAGGGACCTGGGTTGCTAAGGGTATTCCAAGAAAAACAAATCAACACAAGGTTGGTCCTATGAAGTCAGGCAGAATTGAGATAGAAGTATTCTTGGTTCCTTAAGAAGGTCATCGACTGAACTCCCGGGAATATTGACACAAAAGTGTCCAGGCATGAGGATGAAGGATCAAGAACCAGGATTCAAAACTGGGTACTTCATTGGCTCTTTAATTTCACTGGGAGGTAACTGGGTACCAGAGGGCAGAAGCCACAGACCCTGAGACAGGTGGGGAAAAGTGACTGAAACAGGATTCAGACAGACCTTTGGCTCCAAATACACGGCTTGTGGCATGAGGGACAATACTAGATGAGATGTTTTAGTAATGGTTAAAAATAATAGAAGCCTACTGTTTACAGAACCCACCTCAGAGTTAAGAGGAGGGAGGTTCAAATGCCACTTGTGTCTCATATTAACTACATGACCCTGAGTAAGTCATTTAACCTCAGTGCTCTAGGAACCTAAGGTACCACCACCACTACTAGATACCATTTTAATAGTGTTCTAAGGTTGATAAAAAAAAAGTGCTACAAGCATTATTTAATTTTATCACAAAATCCTTTGAAACAGGTGTTCATATTATCCCCATTTTACAGATGAGAAAACTGAGGCTATAAAGGAATGAGGGGATTCGGATACCAAGTTAAGTGACTGAGGCTAGATTTGAACTCAGAACTTCCTGACTCCGTGTTTGATCCTCTATGTGCTGTACCACCTGGCTCCCTATGATCCGCAAATGGCAGAGCAGGTGCTCAGTAGATCTGTGTTGATTTATTAATCTGTGTTCATAGCAAGTTTCCTTATCATGACATCCTGGGATCATTACAATCACCAGTAGAACAACAACAGGAGAAATAATAATAGCAATTATAATGATAACTCATATTTATAGCATCAAGCAAACAACCAAACACCCCTTGAGTGCTTGCTATGGGCCAGGAAGCCTGCTAGGGTGTGGTAGATATGAAGACAAGTCTGAGACAGTCCCTGCCCTCAAGAAGCTTGCATTCTAATGGGGGAGAAATTTGTAGGTTGGTAGGTGTTTTCCAAACCCACGTGAAGCAGATACGAGGTAACCCCAGAGGAGATGGCACCTGGAGCTACAGAGAAGAGGAAAGACTGTGCAAAGAAGGAGGCCTGGAACTTAGAGTTGGCCCTCAGGAAGCCTTGGACATATACCATCATTTTGGAAGAGTAGCTCAGAGGCGGGATAACTGGATCCTAGAGGGAATGGAAGGGGGTGAAGTGTAAAATCATTGGGAAAACAGCAAGGGGCCCAATGGAAGGACTTTGATTTGAATCTCAGTACTAGGGAGTCATTGGAGGTTCTTGAGTAGGCAGAGGACCATGGGCATAGCAGAACTTAAGGAATACCACATGATACTTTAAGTACTGTAGTCTTCCCTCTCCCCCTTACTCCTGTCCTTGAATCCCTAAATTGATTGATCACCCTACAATGCTAATCCATGTACAACTTCATACTTTCCAATAAAAAAAAAACAATTCAATTTACCACAGAAGAACTAAACATGTACTTTGTGCCAAGTAATGTGCTAAGGGCTAGGGATATGGAGGAGATAAAGAAAAAGATGAGGAAGAACAGGGAAGGGACTGCAGCCACCCTAAATATCAGCCAGTTATGCAGTAGCCTGGAAATGAAGTCCGGAAGATCAGAGTCAAGCCTCAGCTCAGATCCTATTTTTCCAGATTTGAAAAATGAGCATCATACTCCCTAGAGTGCCTTGGGGAAGTGTGCAGGAGCATCCTGAGGCTCACATGATCTGTGTGTAAGACCTTGACACTCTAACCAACTACAGAAATGTCTCCCATGATAGTTATATCAAAGAGAAGTTCTACTCTCCCATTTTACAGAGGAGGAAGTGGAGGCCCCCAATCCTCAAAGGACTTCCCTGAAGTCACCCAGGAAGTAATTGGAAGACTTAGAATGTGGACTTGATTCAATGTGGGCCTCATTCTGTGTGACAGATGGTGGATCTGATTCAGGAGCTATTGCTCTTTCTTAAATATCACCTTCCTTCCAAAATAAATGAGCCACATTTTAATTTTAATAACAAAGACTTTTATAGATTTGGAATATTTGTTTGTTTTTTGTGGAGTAATGAGAGTTAAGTGACTTGCCCAGGGTAACACAGCTATTGTCAAGTGTCTGAGACCAGGTTTGAACTCAGGTTTTCCTGAATTCAGGGCCAGTGCTTTATCCACTACACTATCTAGCTAGCTGCCACTATTCCTTATAGACTTGTGAACAGTTGTCTAGTTGTCTAGAAGGAGTAGCACCCCAATAGCATTGTGAGGGCAGGGACATTAGTGGCACTGACAAGAGCAAAAGATGTCAGAAATCATGGCACCCACGTGGGGTGTCAAGAACCCCCACTTTGCAAGAACACTTAGCACAGATGGAGGGTTTGAAGCAGTGGTTAGATAAGAAATGTTTGTGTGTGTGTGTGTGTGTGTGTGTGTGTGTGTGTGTGTGTGTGGTAGGGGTGGGCAGATATAAGGCACCTGTAAATCTTATGAGAGATTGTGGGTAAATGTACATGCAAGAGTTTGCATATGTGGACAACACTGTGCCAGCTGTTAAGGAACATGACTTAACCAGTTATCTATGGAGCATGGTTATTGATTTTGAGCAAGAAAATGCCTCTGAGGAATCCAGGGCACCCACTCAATTTAATAGGTGGGAAAACCAAGCTGAAGGCCTGAGCCAGGTCTCAGAAGGAGCCGATCCTTGCTTAAGGCACAGCTTGTACCCAGGTCCCTTGGTTGTAACCCACAGTGTGTGTATGTGGGTGAATATGAATGTCTGCTCTTTGATATGTTGAAAGTATTATATGTGTGCCCAGTATGCTATGAAGCAGTGGGTGGGAGATGGGTGTGCATGTGAGGTGTGGGTGTCCAGATTTAGAATTGTGTGTTGTGTCAGTGTGAGAAGGAATGTGTACATCTGAGCATGTGTATTCAATAATGTGAACACAGAGTATAGCATTTGTGAGTGTGCATATTCATGCAGTGAGTCTGCAGGGGCAGAGTAAGGTTCTTGAGGAGGATGGTGTTTGGAAACAGGCTGATGCAATTTTCTCGTCCTGGAATTGGGTTTCCCTAATGAAAGTGCAGGCATGTGGAATACTAACTCAGCCAGAGACATTTCTAGCAGCGTCCAGCTTCCTGACTGTGTTGAAAGAAATGAAACATGAGCCTGTGTCTCCATCAATATCTGGCTGGATGGTGCTGACAAACACATAACAGCCAGAACCTACAGCTATATTAAGGAGCTGAACCCTGAACATTATTATCAAGCAGCTCTTTGCCCATGTTGGGATGGATGTTTGGGGGAACTGACCTTTTGGGAGACACTCAGTTCACTTCTAGTAGGACCTTTACTGGTCTCAATCACATCTAAGGGGTGTGTGTGTGTGTGTGTGTGTGTGTGTGTGTGTGTGTGTATGTGTGTGTGTGTGCGTGCGTGCACGAGAGAGAGAGAGAGAGAGAGAGAGAGAGAGAGAGAGAGAGAGAGAGAGAGAGAGAGAGAGAGAGAGAGAGAGAGAGAGAGTTATTGAGGTGTGAGCCTTGGCTTCTGTGAATCCTGATTCCTAAGAGGGCTGAATGTCTGGAGGAGGAGGGAGAGAGAGTAGATGAAAGATGCCCTCGTCACAGGTTCTCCAGAATTCTTTCTCCCCTGTCACTTGGTCAGTGAAGTAGGGTGGAGAGAATTCACTGCATACGTAATAAAAAATTTAATCATTCATTGATCTGAGGTTGATGGACATCTCAGCCAGCCTATGCCATTGTTAAGTATCAAGAGATTGTGTTCTCTCCCACCCACAAAGTGGTGCGGCTGGCCCTCAAGACTATTTGTGGGATGCCATTGGTCCACAATATCCTAAAATTGAGAAGTCATACCCTGTGGGCAAGCATTTTGTATTGGCAAAGATGAGACTTGCCTCTTTGTTGTTCCCTTTTTCCCGGGGCCCCGCCCCAACAGAAGTCCTTGTCATCACTTCTACCCTGGACACTTACGGCAATCTCTAGTCTCCCTTCACCCTAATTCTGAGAAGAATCTTCCCAGAGCATCTTCCTGATCATACCACTTCTTGCTTCAAAAGCCTTCCAGTGTTGCCTAATTCCTACAAAATAGGATGCCCCTGGCCCCTCCAGATCAGCATGGCTCTGCCTTTTCTAGCATCACCTATTCTTCGTTGCATTTGAGATGGTTGAGTCAAAGTGGGTTGCTTGTTGTGCTCATACATGTCCTCGAGGGCTGCCTGCCTTGGTGCCTTTGCTCAGACTGTTCCCTCTTCTTCCAGTCTCCTCCCCAAGGTGTCCTTTTGTGGACCTTCTGGTATACCTTCAAGGCTCAGCTCAGGTGCTGAAAACCTTCCCTATTTCTCCAGACTTGCTCACCATGCAGAAGTGTACCATCACACCATCACCTTTGGGCATCTATTAAGGGCCTAACATCTTCAATTTCTTTTTATCCTTATTTGTTTCAGAGTAGGTAGAGAACTAGCTTCTGAGTCAAGAAGACCCAGGTTCAAATCTTCTCTCTGACAAATACTGTGTGACCTTGGGTAAATCCCTTAAATTCTTAGTGTCTCAAACAATTGTCTATGACTGTTCAAATTTAAGAACAAGTGGTGAATTGGTGAAGGTAGATTGTCATCTGGATTTCACCATAGTCATTTACATAGTACTTTGAGACATAGCTAGAAGAGACTTTGGAGGTCATCTCTGCTATATTTTTCTACATACAGAGGAAATATTGTGGGGCAGGACATGATGAAAGAGTCAATGGGAGCATTTATTAGGCACCTACTGATCCCAGACACTAGAGATTATAGTTTGTGTTGGATATTGGAGCAATAGGGAGTTACTGGAATTCATCGAGTAGGGAAAGAGATGACTTGATTGGACCTGGGCTTTAGGAAAATCCCTTTGGTGGCCAAATAGAGGATGGTTCAGAATGGGGAGAGACTCCAGTCAGGCAGCCTAATGGCAGTTAGTGCAATAGTCCAGGTGTTCAGACACAGAAGGCTGATGGAATCACCAGAGGAGATGATGCAAAGGTGAAATCAGCAACTTGGTGACAGATTGACTATGGAGATGAGAAAAAATTAGGAGTCAGGGATAACTTCCAGGCTTGGGGATGTTAGTGCCCTTAACAGTCATGGGAAGCTAAGAGGGAATGAAAGTTTAAGAGAAAGACAGTGGGTTCAGTTTGGGATATGTCGTATTGTATCTAACATCAGCCATCAATTCAACACACCACTGGATTTGTGGCTTCATCAATGTGTATATCTCTCCAATGATTCACAGCACTCCCAGGTCCATTGGTGCCTGCTCATATCATGAAATTCTTGTCCATGTCCTCTCATAAACTCACTATCCACTCAGGGTTCTTGGGTCTTCTTCCTTTATTCTTGATGTATGTCCTAGGCTTTAATTACACCAAATGTGGAATCATGACTGAGTATTAAGATATATCATTACTTTAGTAAAGACATATTCCCCAGCTAAAAGCAGTCTAAAAGGACATTTTCTGGCAGCTCAGGACAATCTCACCAAAGTTCAAGAGTTGTCTTTATGTAGACTTTGCCGAAAGCTTATAACTGGGTTTCAGATCACTCCAACTGGAAACAAGGTTGAGCCCAATTTTCCCAGGCCTTCTCCATAGTATCTTGACTCCCAACAGTCCCAGTTGGTTCTGTGATAGTATGGGAGTTGACTCAAGCTGCCCCTAGTTACTCTAATATCTGGTCCCACAACATCATAAGGAAAGCAGGGGATTATATGGGCTAGCCATCAGTTATCCCTTATGTGATGAGCCTATCTTCTCTTGTTAGTCATATATTTTTTGGACAAAATTGACTTAATTTCTTCTTCAAAATTCCTTTCTATCCACCCTGCTAACTACTTCAAGGTCTACCAAATCTCTATAGACCCTGCCATGGGGACTTAACTAAGAAAACTTTGGAACTCCTGCCATGGGGTTCTCATTGGTGAGTTCAGAAGGTCAGATTCGCATAGCCTAGTACCTAATTGATCTTAGACATGTTTCCCATTCCTACATGTCCATTTTATTTCTATCAATCCTCCCACCATGATTATGTATTTCCCTTCCTCCTTCCCAATGCTTCCTGTGGGTGCCTTCATCAAATCAGGACCACCATTGCTACTGTAAAGGGTGTACCAATCAACTCCCCTATGTCTTCACTCACCATGGATTTGACTTCCCAAACCAAAACATCACTCCCCAGTGACCTGTGTTCTGCATGCATTATTTCTGCTGTTCAGGATGGAAGTTGCTAAGGGCATCTGCTCTCTCATTTTTCTGTTTTTAATACCCAGCCTTTATCACAATTCATAATATGCAACAGATTAACATATACTTTATGTTCCCTTATCAGTCCCTTAATTGCCATTTTTATCGATTCTTCTGGGTTACACTGTGCCTACACCCAAAATGGGTCTCTGTGCACTTCAAGTGCTCTTCAGTTTCACTTCTTTGTTGTTGTTCAGTCATTTTTCAGTTGTGTCCAACTCTTTTGGGGCAGGGGTCTTGGCAGAGATACTGGAGTGGTTTTTCATCTTTTACAGATGAGGAATCTGTGGCAAAAAGGGTTTAGTGACTTGCCCAAGGTCACACAGTGTCTGAGGCCAAATTTGAGCTCAGGTCTTCCAGCCTCCAGGACTTGCTCTATCCACTCTGCTACCTAGCTGCCCTTCATTTCTTTACCTTAACTCAAATTCATCAACCAGCCCATGTAGCCAGTGCCATGGCAGGACCTAGAGGGATCAGAACCCTGCTCTGATCCTAGAGAGAAAGGGGAGGGAAGGATAGCTGCTGCGTGGCAATGCCCAGGTTGGGTGGGGTGTCATTGTGGGTTCTTTCCTGCCTTCTGATGTGTGTTTGGCATTCTCCACTGGATCCAGCTGGTGTTGACATAAAACATCTGCTTTCCTGATGTACACATTGGGCAAGACTGAGGGTTTTAAGGAAGTGGTGACAGAGCAGCAAAGATACCAACTGCCTTTCTCCATGTCCATTCTGGGTGGCTCCTTCCTTTCTCTCCACATCCAGCCTGTGGCTTGGGTTTGATCTTCAATCAGTTGTCATCTTTCAGTAGATGTGAAATCCTTTCCAAAATATCTTTTAAGGATGTAAACTACAGCTTGACCAAGATGACCATTTATCTTAAGAAACAAGCTAAAATGAAACAGAACCAAGGCAGAACAAGTGAATTAATAGTTGGTTGGGATCATGGAGGTCCAACTCCTTCACACATCAGAGGAGGAAACTGAGGCATGGAGATGTTAGGTGACATGCTCATGGCCACATCACTGATGAGGGGCAGAGCCAGGACCTTTATGCAAGAGCTGAGACATGACATCCTCTCTTCTTTCTTTTTGGCAGTAAGACAGGAAATGTGTCATTCATGGTCCCTTCCTTCATGGACCTGATCATTTCATCATGGAAGAAAGAGTAACACACATTGCAAATTGCCAGCCAGCCTTTCCAGAGTTGAGTCATTTCACATGCCTATCCTGTAGCCAGACCAGAGCACTTATCTTACTCCAGTATGGTCCAATTTCCCCATCTCTGGACCTTTGTATTGAGTTATATTAACCTAGCCCTTTCCCGGGCCCACCCATTTCTACTTGCCAAAATCCTACCACCTTGAAGGACTCCTCCATGAAACTTGCCAGAACATTTTAAAAGTCAAATTTGATACACATAGCATTTATAATTTCTTAAAGTTTTAAAAGTTATAAGACAATGGATCTCCTCAAGTACTATTGTGAGCACTATGTTGAGGCTATCACAAGGTTACCCTTCCCCGCTTCACGCTCCAGCTTGGTCACTCCCTCCTCCATAGAACAACCTCTGTAGGGAAGCTGGAGTTATTAATATGGACTTTCCTTTCTGAGAAATGGACAGGATACCTGGTCTGGGTAGGTGTCCTTTTAGGTCCGGCTCCTATCTCAACCACTATCCCATAATCACTAAGGACTGGGAAACAAAAAGTGAAAACAGTGCCTGTCCTCTTCAATGGGGGAGGGTCTGCGTGTACAGAAGGAAGTGTGTGAGAGAAGAGGGGGAAAGCAATTTGAAAGAGGAAGCCTTTGTGAGGGGTGAGAGGAGAGGGGGCAGGGCAGGTGATATTTGAGCCAGTCTGGGAGGAAGCCAGGAATTCCAAGAGGCAAAGGTGAGCAGGGAAAACTTTCCATGAGTGAGAGACAGCAGTGCCCAGGCAGGGAGATGAAGGACATTGGCAAGGGACAGGAAATACAAGAGCATGGCTGGATGGCAGAGTTGTGGAAGGGAGACATAGGTGAGATGCTGGGAAAGTTAGGAAAAGAGCAGGTCATGATGAGTTTTACATGCCAGACAGATGAGCCTCCTTTTGCCCTTGGGAGCTACTGCCATTTAGCCCAGGGAGTCATCGGACTTGGGTTAAAGAAAATCACCTTGGCAACTCTGTGTTGGATGGAGAGGGATTTTAGGTGTTATTCCATCATTTTCAGTCGTTTCTGACTTTGTTGACCAATTTTGGGGTTTTCTAGGCAAGGATACTAGAGGGGTTTGTCATTGCCTTCTCCAGCTCATTTTACAGTTGAGGAAACTGAGCCAAACAGGGGTAAATGACTCTTGCAGGGTCACAGAGCTAGTAAGTGTCTGAAGTTGGATTTGAACTCAGGTCTCCCTGAATCCAGACATGGAACTCTGAACTCTGATGCCACCTAGCTGCTTACCTATGATAGGGAGACTATTATAGTACTCCATATGGGAAGATTGTGGGGTGAGTGAAGAGAAATGGGGGCAGATTTGAGAGATGTCATAGAAGTGGAAATAGCAAAGTTTGGCAACTGTTGGGCTGCAGGGAGTGAGAGTGAGGCACTGACTCTGTGAGAGGGCAGGTGCCTTTGCTAGTGATCGGGAAGTTGGGAGAGAGAGGTAACAAGCCCTGTTTTGGACATGCTGAGATCTGAAGGCTAAAGGACCATCCAGTTAGAAATGTCTAAGAGGCATCTGGTCACACAGGACTGGGTCACGCCCCCCCCCAACACACACATCCCACATTCTCTGATCTAAAGTCCCTCCCACATCTGCCATGCTGGGTTCTGACGGCCCTGAGGGCTGTGACATTCTTTGTTCTGTATTCCAAGATGCCTCCATGCTCTGGCCTTCTGGGTTCTCTGTCCTAAGGTCACTTCTAGCTTGGACGTCCTGGTTTTCAAGGTGTCTCCTTTCTCTCCACCCTGACGTCATTCAATCCCTACAAGCTCTGACATAGTATTCCAAGACTCCCTTCTTTCTCCACTAGGCTCTGATTTAATGATGTTAAGAAACTCTAGTGGGGGGTGAGCCCTGTGGGGACAGTTATTTCCAGCCAATAGCCTCTTTTGAAGAGAAGTCTCAGGGTGGAGGCTGACATCTTCAGTGTCAAGCCCTAGAGGGCCTGGCTGTGTCCAAGGGCTGAGGACTCAGAGTGCCATGGAGGGAAGATAATGCCGGAATTAGGGTGGGTGATGAGGGCTTTGTCTATGGGCGATAAATTTAAAGGCCCAGTACAGCATCTGCAGGCCTTCAGCATCTTAGAAATTGTTGACTTTAGCGCCTGCTAGAGTTTGCAAGATTTTGTAGAGATCTTGTATTTGAAACAGGAAGCTAGAGCAAAGGGTGCAGCACTTCCTCCCCCAGGGGAGCTATACCTCAGGCACACTCCTCCCAAGCCTCCCTCTCACTTAGCTGCCTCACTCCCCAAACCAAACCAAAACAAAAACAAATTGAGGGCATGTTGCACTAGGCTTGTATTGGACACTGCTTGTGGGACTGGGCTGAGGAGTTCAGAAGGCCAGTGATGGCCCTGGAAGGGCCCAGGGAGGACTTGGGGAGGCTGGACTACAGACCTGTTGTCAGAGAGGAGGGAACTGAGGACTTTGAATGTGGAGGGACTTGTCAAGGGTCCCTTTGATGGAGCCAGTGGGTGGCAGGTGGGGCTAGAGCTTGCTACATTCAGCTCTGGGTCTGGGATACTTCCCACCATCCTCTGCTGAATAGAATCAGCCAAAGGGAAAAATCCAACTTCATTATGTCCCCATCAGTAATAATAATGTGGACTTTTCCATAAAGATTATGTCTGTCTATAAATAATGTGTTTGTGTACGTATTTGGATATGCTTATATGTATCCAGCTATAAATGCATGTGCGCGTGAGCACACACACACACTCACCCCTTCATGTAATCTTCACTGCAGTCCTGTGAGGCTGTGAGTGCCAGATTAATATCCCCATTTTCCAAATGACAAGATTCAAGCCCAGAGAGGCTAAGGGGCCTTTCTATGGTCACACCCATGGTAAATGGATGAACATGGACTCCATGCCTACACGGGATTCTTGGAGGCCATCCAGTCCAACATGCTTATGTTGAAAAGGGGGAAACTGAGGCCTGGAGGGGTCGCCTGTTCTGTCAAAGGCCACATATCTGATAAATGTGTGAACATTACTTCATGTCCATAAAAAATCCTATACTCAGAAAGGGAAGGGGTCTTGAGTTAATCTAATCCCATGGGGTCATCCAGTTTACAAAATGGGAAACTGAGGTCCAGAGGGACTACATGATCTGTCAAGCATCACCTAGCTGGTAAATGCATAAGCAAAGACTCGTGTCCACAGAAGTCCCTAAACTCAGATGGAGAAGGGGTCTTAGAGCTCATCCAGTCCAACCTGCCCACTTTATAGATTGGGAAATTGAAGCCCAGAGAGGTGAAGTGATCTTCCCTGGGCCACACAGTAACTGGTAGTAGTGCCAGGATTCAAATATGCCACATCCTCCAAGAACTCTTTCTGTTGTGCTTCAGCTGATACCACACAGGAGCACATCTGAGGCAATCATGGGGTTTAGAGCTGGAAGGGACTTTAGAAGCCACCACCTAGCCCAACGTATGCCTAAAAGCAAAGCTGAAGCACCCACCATGTGTGGTCACTGAATAGCTCTTGAAGACCTCCATTTGAACTCATACTTTGTCCGAAGTTTCCATTGACATCATGCTTAAAGTGGTGTCTTTGTAGCCCCCACCCATACCTTCTAGTGCTACACTCTGGGGACAAACAGACAAACCTAGCCCCTCCCCCAAATTCTTCTAGCCCGCAAGCATACTTTGAGCCTAGAGCCTTCTCCTCTCCAGGGTAAACAAGCCCACTTCCTTCTGAAGATACTGTACTCAAGGTTCCCATTTTTGGCCAACATCCTCTCAACACTCTCTTTTATCCTTATTCAACAATGAGGCCCATGACCAATGCCCAGTATTCCCTATGGGATCAGAGAGCTCAGAGAAAAATGGACAGGTCCCTTCTGTCTCCCTCTCATACCTATGTGAAGCAGTCCAAGATCTACTGGGCATTTCCAGCTGTTGCACCCTCCCTTGGGCTCACGCTACTGAGCTCCAGGTCTGCCATACTTTTTTCTCTTCAAAATACTCTGTCATTACACCTCCCACTCTTGGTCCTTGGAATAGGACTTTGTGAAGGGGAGTCTAGGGCCTTTAAATTTATTGGATTCTTGCACACAAACACATATCTTTACATTTTCTCTAATAAATTCCCTCTTGGGATCATAGATGCAAGAGTGGAAGAGAAGTTCAAGGCCATATAGCTCAAGCATCTCATTTTATAGAAAACAAAACTGGGGCTCAGAAAGATAAAATTATTTGTCTAAGTGCAGTAGAGAGAGTGCAGGGCCTAGAGTCAGGAAGACTTATCTTTCTGAGTTCAAATCTGGTCTCAGAAACTTCCTAACTGTGTGATCCTAGAGAAGTCACTCAACCCTATGTGCTTCATTTTTCTTATCTGTAAAATGAGCTGGAGAAGGAAATGGCAAAGCACTCAAGTATCTTTGCCAAGAAAACCTCCAATGGAGTCATGAAGAGTTGGACATGACTGAACAACAAGAGAGTTTATAAGTATCTGACATAGAATTTGAATACAGATCCTCCGAGTGGGGAGCTACCATTCTTTCCACTCTATTATGGTGCTCATCTGATCTGGCCCAAGTTCTAGGCTATTAGAGTCCCTCTGTATCCTTCTTCTGTCATGCAGCGTGTTATCTTTTCCTCCTAGCCTTGGATCATCAGCAAATGACACAAATGTCCAGGGACATGGGTAAGCATCCCATCTGGTTTCACTGGGACCCTGTGATATTTCACCAGGACTCTTTCCACAATGATCTTTCTGACTACTGCATAGCTGTTGGTGAAAGGTTCTGCATTTCTCATCAATAATAATAAAGGAAAAAGTTGAGCCCAGGAAATGATTATCTTCATAACAGGAAATAAGTATTTGGGGAGCTTGAAGGGAAAACAAAGGAAAGGGGAACAAAGGGAATGGAGTACGACAGAAAAGGGTCTGTCTTCTGCTAGGCCCAGAGGTTGGGGGAAGGGGTGGTCTTTCTGCAGTGATAGACTGCCAGCTGAGATCTGGCACATTCTGCCCACACCAGTCTCCATCCAAGGGTGAGGGAGATCAGGAGCCCCTGTTGGACAGAGGCTAGAGCTCTGGTGTGCAGCAGAGAATTAAAGCACATGGATTAAATTAGAATGCACCTCACTGCTACAGGGGCTGATGAGCCCAAAGTGGTTCCACATGGTGAATAAAAGCCTGATCCTGAAGAAGAACAACACTTATTTCTCTCTCCACCCCCAAAACTCCCCATGACTGCAGATTGCCCTCTCCATCCCAGCCAGCAATTGGTACAGCCAGATTTTATATCCAGTCCAATCAGAGGGAACATGGCATCTCCTTCCAGCCAAATAACAACTCATATTTGCAGCATACTGCAATCAAAAAATTTTAGAGTTAGATTATGCTATAAGATTCACTTAGTCAGACCCCTCCATTTTAGAGAGAGGGAAACTGAGGCTCATATTGGGGTGGGGGAGAACCTTTTGGAAGTCACAAAGGTGAAAGAACAGGGGGGCAGCTAGGTGGTGCAGTGAATAAAGCACTGGCCCTGGATTCAGGAGGACCTGAGTTCAAATCCAGCCTCAGATACTTGACACTAGCTGTGTGACCCTGGGCAAGTCACTTAACCCTCATTACCCTACAAAAAGGGGAAAGAACTTAGATACAATGTGAGGTCACAGAATTATACAATGGCCACATTGGAAGGGACTTCAAGGTAGTTCATCCTGTATGAGAACCATAATTTCTTCTACAATATATAGGGTAAGAGGGGATCTAGGCTTTGTTCAAAGACCTAGAGTGAGGGGGGACCCACTACATCCCTATGTAGCTCATTTCACTCTTGAATAACAATTAGTGCATAATTTTCATAAGCTTGAAATTTGCCTCTGCAATTTCCACTCCTAACTCCTAATTTTGGACTAAACAAACAGAAAAAAAATACTTCTTCCCCACAAGAGCTCTTCAGTTACTTGAAGATGGTTGACATCTCCCACATTAGGCAATCTTTTCTCCAGGACAAACTGGAACCATTTTTACTATTTACACTCATCCAGATTGAAAGTGATCTCCTTAACAAACGTGGTTCGCTTCCTCTAGAAATACTTAATCCAGACATTAACCCCATTCATGTTATTGCCATATCGTTTCTTCTAGAAGGTGCATGTTGGAGGCAGTTAGGTGATGCAATGGATAAAGCACCAGCCCACCAGCCCTGGATTCAGGAGGACATAAGTTCAAATTCACACTTACTAGCTGTGTGACTGTGGGCAAGTCATGTAACCCTCACTACCCCCCCCCCCAAAAAAAAGCATGTCAATCAATTTCCTTTTGACTTCACTTACCACACCATCTTAGGCCAAAATACCCTTTCCTAGCAACCTCTCCCCATTGTGTATTTATCATCTGCCCCATTAGAATATAAGCCTTTGGGGGGTGGCTAGGTGGCGCAGTGGATAAAGCACCGGCCCTGGATTCAGGAGTACCTGAGTTCAAATCCGACCTCAGACACTTGACACTTACTAGCTGTGTGACCCTGGGCAAGTCACTTAACCCCCATTGCCCCGCAAAAAAAAAAAAAAAAAAAGAATATAAGCCTTTGAGAGCAGCTACTGCTGACTTTTTGTCTCCATATCCCCATATGACAGTTCTTGGTATAAAGTAATCACTCAATAAATGTATTGAATTTATTTTATCATTTGAGCTAATTAATGTTACTTCCAAAATGTGGACTCCATTGGTATGATCACGGGACCCTGGCCACTCAAAAACCAGCTTGATCTTTATTGAGCTTGAAGTCCACTAAGTCCTGATTTTTTTTTCAGGAAAAAAATAAAGAAAAAAAACTGCTGTCTGTCTAGCCATGCCTCCTCCATCTTGTGCTTAAGTCATTTTTTATTACAAGGGTAAAATTTCACTTTTATTTCTACTAATTTTCATCTTATTAGATTCTGCTCCATGTTTTATCCTGCTGAGCTATAATTGGATTCTGACTGTCATAGATCGTGGATCCATTGAAATGTCAAAGTATCATTATTTTCAGAAATTGAACAAAGAGAAGTTGTTAGTTTCTCATAGAACATCAAATCTTCAGTTTCTAAGACCTATTCTGTTCTGACATTCTCTGTTCTCTGTGGGGTCCTATCTCTGTTTTTCTCCATATATACATTCTAATGTCTTTGTCAGTTCCAACATTCACAGTTCCAGGTTCTAAGAACTCTTCTCCCTCTGAAACCATGCATCCCAGGATGTTCTGAGTTCTGCCATTTGTTGTTCTTGGTTTCACTTAACTCTGACCTTCTATATTCTACAAAATTTACCAGCTATGGCATTCTTTGTTCTAATATGGCAATAGTGTTCTAAGTTCTTTCGATCACTAATATTCTGTGTTATATGTTCCCTCATTCTATGGAAGTAAGCCAGAGGCATATGCAAAATAAATTTTACATTGATGCAAGTCCATTTCAGAAGAGGGACTTTCATCTCTCCCTTTTTTCCTCCCGGGGCCTCTCCAAAGTACTGAAAATCAGCACATTTCTAGAAAAGTACCCTGAGTACTGTAGGTGTATGGGTTTGAAAAACCTGCCAGTCGCTTCTCATTGAAGCAATCAGAAATGCCATCAACTGTAATGAGAAGCACCCTGATAGAAAGGAGAGTTGCTTAGCAACGGATTCCATGATTGAAACCCTTATTGATGCTTTGACTACGGATCTGGGAGAGGAGCAGTGAGGTGACAGCCTCAGTCTAAAATCTCATATTAAAAAAAATGCCTTCAATATCTTGACATCAGGGAACAATATGTAGGATCCAGGAAATCTGTTGTCCAGTTAGGCAGTCTACCCCTGTCAAGTTCCAATGAGTCTGGCTCCATTGAAAAGAGTTGGAAATGAGGTGAAGAGGTACAAAAATGGCTCATGGTGCATGCTATGTACTCAGTCCTGGACATGGACAGAGCTGAAAGCTTGTTCTGACTCCCAAGTTCCCTGTCCACATCTCCAATAGATGCTAGGACATCACCTGGATATCCTATCAGCCTATCAAAAACCCAATGTCCAAAAAGAGCATCACTCCTCTTAAGCTTGTAACTTTCTCATTTCACTATTTAGAAATGCAGCCCCATCTAGTGCCTAGCATTGTGCCTGGCACATATTAGGTACTTATGAAATTATTGTGACTCGATTGATCCTTGGCTCTGCTTTCCCATGGTAAAAAAAGAGTATTCATTTTGACTCATACCTCACTATCACCTCATATATTCATTGTATCCCCAATGAGGTCATTCTATATTTGAACCTCTCTTCTCTTTTTTCTCAGCACTGAAGGTATACTAAACCCTATATGGATTATTGTAATAGTCTCTCAACATGTCTTTTGGCCTCCAATCTCTCAGACCTCTCATCTGTCCTTCTGATGCTGGCTGACTAATTTTTCTTAATATACAATCTGGTCAAGTCACTCCTTTTCAAAATTCCCTAGTTTCCCTTCTTTCTTACACAGCTCTCTGTGTTTCTAGCCTTAGTTTATACTCCTCCCTTTCATATAATCTATATTTCAGTCAAATTGAGCTACATTGTTCTGAAGCACATCTGTCACTTTTAAGACTACAAGATTTTGCCTACAGAATTCCCTCTGTCTTGATTTCTGGATCACTCTCTTTACCTATCGGATTCCTACCCATATATTAAAGACAAATTTCCCTATTTGGCTCCTCTAAAAATATTCCTTTACCCCATATCCCACTATTGGCTATGACATGGCACTGTATTTCTCTAATATACTTATTATTCAATGTTTTATATTATACTTTGCCATGCTAGTGCTTCATTCCTTTCTCATGCTGACTTCCATGAGGAAAGAGACAGTGACCTCTCAACTTTGTCCTTCTCCCAGTGACATGCACAGTGTTCTAAAAACAGAAGGCAGGCCCTACCAAGCTATAAAGACTTTAATATGGGCTCAGAAAAAGGCTCTGGATTTGTTACCTGAGGACCAGACTAATTAATTTCAGAGATATTTACCCCCCAGATCAGTAATAAAGTCAATGAAACCAGGAGATGAGTTATTTGGCTATGTCAATTCCTGGAATCTATCTGATAAATCATATATTTTTCTAAACCAGTGTAAGAGGAAGAGAATCTATGTGCAAAAAAATACCTAAAACAACTCTTTTTTGTAGTGTAAAGTAACTGGAAATGAAGGATGTTCCTATCAATTGGGAAACAAACAAATATGGTACATGAAATTTCTGGAACACTAGTGTTCAATAAGAAATGATGAAGGATATGGTTTCAGAGAAACCTGGGAAGATGTGTATAAACTGATGAAGAATGAATTGATGAGAATCAGAAGAACAATTTATGTTAGAAGATCAATATGATGAATATGAGCAATTTTGAAAGACTTAGGAAATCTAATCAATAGCAATAACCAATCATATTTACAAAAGACCAGTAATGAAGTATGCTAACTTACATGGAGATGCCCGATGGAATGTTGTATGACATAACCTAAAAGTAGGCCAGTGGAACTTGATTAAAGAATATGTGGAGGAAAGTATAAGAAGACTGTAAAGATAGGCAGGGTCAAGGTTGTGAAGGGATTTAAAAGACAAACAGAATATTTGATACAAGATCTTCGAGGTAATGGGGGCTACTGGAGTTTGATGATATCATGGCCAGACTTGTACTTTTTGGGTTGAGTGTAGGATGGATTGGCATGGGGATAGACTTAAGGCTGGGAGATATACCTTGTCAGTGTGAAGTAGTAATGGCATCATGGTTTGAGTGCAGAAAGGGATATTATGAGAGATAATGGGAAGGTAGAAATGACAAGAATTGGCAGTATATTAGATATGTCATTAGTGCAAGAGAGGAGTCAAGGAATGATGAGTCTAGTTGACTGGACACAATAGAGAATTTGGGAAGATCAGAGGGTTTTGAGAGAGAAAATGGGTCCTGTTTTGGAAGCATAGATCTTGAGTCTTCTCTGCATTAAACTGAGAGTCACACTGAGTTCTACTCCCATCTTTATTACCTATATCCATTCTGAGACTGTCAAGAAATGGTTAAAGCCATTAACAGAGGTGGCAAGGGAAGAAGCTGGCCAGGGCCTGCCATTTAGAGTGATATTTCCTAGATGTACATTTCCAGTCATTCTGATCTATCTATCTATCTATGGAGATGGTCCCAGATATTTAAGGCAAATGGGCTTAAGTGACTTGTCCAGGGTCACACAACTAGTAAATGTCTGAGGTGAAATTTGAACTCAGGTCCTCTTGACTTCAGAGCCAGTACTCCATCCACTTCACCACCTATCTGCCCCCTGTGCATAGTCAGGCAGCAGGTTCCATGGAAAGACCAGAAACAATAACATTTAAAGCTCATTTGATTTGATATGATCTTAGAGTAGTAATGTACCTTAGAGGAGCATGAAAGATATTCTGCTGGGCCTCAAAGGGCAGAACTAGGAGCACTGATTAGAAGTTGTGGTTGCCAGGTAAGGATGGAGGCAAGAAGAGAGGAATAAATAACAATTCTAGGTTTCATAAAATGGAATGGCTTCCACAGAGGGTAGTGAATGAGCCTTTGTTTGAAGTCTTCAAGCTAAGTCTAGGTTACCATTTACTGGTTACATTATATTTGTGATTCCTCTTTAGCTATAGTTTGGGCTGGATGGTCTCCGATGTTCTATGATTCTTCAATGTTTGCCTAGTTCAAAACTTTCATTGTGTAGATGAGGAAGCTACAAAAGGAGATGAGGTGATGTTAAACGACTTTTCCAAGCACATATAGTTAATGATTGATTATTATGGTAACAAGAAAAGAAATTAAATCAGAAGAAAAGGTGAAAATAAAATGATGGATGGATGGATGGGTGGATGGATGGATGAATGGAAAGATGGATGGATGGATGGATGGATATAAATAGGATAGATAGATAATAGATGGATGAATAGATGGAAGGGTGGATAGATACATTGAAATATAGATAAATAGATACATAGACTACTCTTAAAAGATAGGACAATGTGGAGTACTAGAAAGCAACAGAAATTGCAGAAGGAGGAGGAGGAGGAGGAGGAGGAGGAGGAGGAGGAAAAGAGGAGCTGTATAGCCACACTTTGCAGATGACTTACAGACTTTTTATTGCAAGTGCCAGTGGGCTGATGATCTTGAAGGATGCTAGGTCTATGGATCAGTATGGATCAGTATCAGGCCTTCCACGCTGTTTCTTAGCCCGTTGGATGCACCAACCAAGAGACTTTGAGAAAGTGAATGAAGCCTAATGGGATGCTTCTCTTCCAATTGTTTTCAAATATATTTTGAAGTGGACAACAGTTTTCTCCTTAAGCACCTTCACATTTTTCTCCCTTGCCAAGTGTACTTATGCTGTCTGGGGCTTGGTGCTTTTATCACCCATAGGCATTGGGGTTTTCAAAAAGAAATGATTATATAATTCACCCCCAAAAGTTAAACCAGACATGACTGGTTCCAAGATAATCGGTCAGGGCATTAAAAACATTTTCTGTACTTGTATCTTACCGATTTTTATCATAATTCAGAGATTTTGAGCAGCATGAGTCACAGAGAAGGGGGAAAAAATAAGACACCCAGCCTGGTGCTGTAATCAGCATATTACATCTCCCCAATGACTCATCCCATCAGACTGAAGTCAGTACAAACAGGCCTCCTGTCAAAAGACAGTATAGTTAAAGAAAAAAGGGGGAAAATGGGGAAACCGCTGTAGACAGGGCCCCTCAACTCCCCAAGTCTGAATTTTCTTCTGAGAAGGTTAAGAGAAGCAAAAGCTTGTGATTGATTGCGCGCGCACGCACGCGCACACACACACACACACACACACACACGCACGCACTCACACACAGAGGCTGAGTCACACCCCTGGAAAAAGGGGGCCTGCAGTATGCAAGAACAAACATTTTCTTCTGAATAAAGTCTCGCAGGAAAAGGAGAATCAGCCAGGATGTGTGAGACGGGTGTGATGCCATCAGATGCTGTTCAGTTGAATCTGTCACATTCAATTAAATCTGTCATTGCTGTAGACACATGGGGACTTGTCTAGGAGATAAGGATAGAGGAGAATCATGATGTGAATCCCAGCTCTGCTACTCACCAGCTGTAAGATTCTAGGCAATGCCATTTCACCTTCCTTCTACTCATCTACCTGGCAAGCTTTAATCAGGTGCTAGCTACGTTTAGCCACTGTGCTAGTGATCAGCATTAATTAAACACCTATTGTGTTCTAGGCCCTGTGTTAAATGCTGAGGACATGAAAAAAGGCAATAGACAGGCCCTTTCCTCCAAGAACTCACATTCTCATGGAGGAGACAGTATGCAAACACACACACACACACACACACACACATACCCATACCCACATACACACACACACACACACACACACACAAGTTCAAAGAGAACAAATATGAGATAATTAACAGAAGGAAGTCACTAGAATTAAGATACTAAGTAGAACTAAATAAAGGCAAAAATGAAATAACTGCTGTCATCAAGGAACTTACATTCTATTGGGAGATGATAGAGAAATGCACACAGAAAATAAAATACAAAATACATATAATATGTGTTGGGGGAGAGGGTTACTGGTCTAGTGTATAGAGTACCACTCTTGGAGTCAGAAAAACCTGATTTCAAGCTCAGCCTAGCTAACTCGCTGACTTGGTCACTGACTAGCTTGTGTGACCCTGATCAAGTTACTTTTCCTCTGCCTCGGTTTTTTCATCTGTCGAATGGAGATAACAAAAGCACAGGTCTCCCTGGGTTGTTGTGAGGATTAAATGAGATCATTGCAAAAGTGCTTAGCACAATGCTTGGCACAGTTAGCACTATGTAAATGTTACTTATTGTTATTATTGTTATAGGTATGGCTGCAACTACTGTTACTAGTATTAGTACTCCTACCACCACCATCAACACCACCAGCAGCAAGAAGAAAAGCCTCTTATAGGAGGGGAGAGCTGGGCAGAACTGAGCTTTGAATGAAATAGAGAAGACTGGAAGGAAGTAAGGTTCCTCCAGATGTAGAATTTGTCTTGCTAGCTACCATGTAACCAGGTGATTCACGTCCACTGAAGATTGCCCTTGATAGCCTCCTTGGCTCATGCTCATGCTCATGCTCATGCTCATGCTCATGCTCATGCTCATGCTCATGCTCATGCTCATGCTCATGCTCATGCTCATGCTCATGCTCATGCTCTCTCTCTCTCTCTCTCTCTCTCTCTCTCTCTCTCTCTCTCTCTCTCTCTCTCTCTCTCTCTCTCTCTCTCTCTCTCTCTTTCCAGGGTTGGGGCCAGGCCAGAGCTCTGGTCTTGGGGAGGGGAACATAAACTTAGACAGGCTCATCCCAAGTCCCAGCGAGGAAACTTGGTTAGTTGTGTGAGTTGGGACAAGTCCTTCCACCCTTTGAGCCTCAATTTCCTTCTTTGTCTAATGGAATCAATGACACATTTACTACAAAGCTGGGATTATTCCAAGAAAGTGTTTGATAAACCCTAAGTTGCTATAGAAAAGTGAGTCATGATTGTTCCAAATAACTGCCACAAATAACTTTATCTGCAGAAGCAAGACAGAAAGGGGTGGTGGTGGTGTTTCTGTGTTGAGGGTAGAATGAATGAACATCACGATGGAATTATGGACAGTGCCTTAGGATAGAGGGCAGCATCAAGGCAAGGAAATGGTCTTAGTGAGGGAAAGTGACTTACCCATGGACACAGGACTAGGAGGAATCTGAGCCAGGAATTGTACTTAAATCTTCTGCTTCCAACATCTGCAATGCTCCAGCCTTCAGGGAACATATGCTCTCAGGGGGAAGAGCCAAGAAACAGCTGGGTGCTCAGCTGGAGGCTTAGGCAAGACTCCAAGCTGGGAGGAGAGAAGAGGCTGGGTACACTTGCAGAAGCTTCCTGAATGAAGAGGGTCTAGTAATGTGCATATGACGTAGACAGCAAAAGAGGAGAAGAAAGGCTATTTTTGGGTGTTCAGGGACAGACAGCATGAGCAAAGTCTCAGACATAGGAATGAGAATGCTGTGCTCTGGGGACAACTCACAGAGTGGCAGATACATGGTCATGGGGAATTCTGGGCAGTTGTGGGAAATCAAGATAAGGACAGATTGCCTACAGGTGGAAAGTGACCTGAACAATTGTATATTTTAATAATGATAATGAATATTCCACTGTTAGTGGAGTTGTGAACAGATCCAACCATCCTGGAGAGAAATTTGGTTCTATGCCCAAAGGACTATAAAACTGTGCATACCCTTTGACCCAAGCAATATTACTATTAGGTTTTTCTCCCAAAAAAATCATAAAAAAGGGAAAAGACCCACATGTACAAAAATATTTATAGCAGTTCTTTTTGTGGCAAAGAATTGGAAATCAAAGGGATGCCCGTCTATTGGGGAATAGATGTGGTATATTATTGTAATGGAATATTATTGTGTATATAAGAAATACCAAACAGTATGATTTTAGAAAGGCCTGGAAACACTTGTATGAACTGATGTATAGTGAAGTGAGCAGAACCAAGAAAACATTGTGCACAGAGACAGCAATATTGTTTGATGGAGAACTGTGAATGACTTAACTATTCCCAGCAATACAATGATCCAAGACAATCCCAATCTTAAAGGACTACTGAGGAAACATACTATCCACCTCCAAAGAAAGAACTGATATTGACTGAACACAGACTGAACCATGCTGTTTTCCACTTTTTTTTCATTTTTTCATTTATTCAAGTTTTCTTATAAGAAATAATTAAACGGTACTGCTTTACATAATTGCACATGTATCAGCCACATCCATTTATGACCTCAGGGAGGAAAGAAAAGAGGGATAGAATTTGGAACTCAAAACTTTAAATAAAGATGTTTAATATTTTAAACAATGATAGCACACATTTGTATAGCACATAAAGGTTTGCAAATATAAGGTCTGCTTTATACACATATTCACATATATGTATATTATTTAATATGATCCTCACAACAATCCTGGGCAATAGGAGCTATAATTATCCTCATTTTGAAGATGAGGCAATTGAGGTAGACAAAAGTTAAGTGACTTGACCAGAGTCACATAGCTAATAAGTGTCCAAAGCAGGAATCGAACTCAGGTCTTACTGACTCCTAGCCTAGCATGCTATTAACTGAGTCACTGAGCAGAGACCCAGAACTGGAAGGGATCTTCCTAATCCAGAAGCTTTATTTTTCAAGATGAGGAGATCCAAGGCCAGTCAGATGAAGGGAATGCCCTAAGGCAATCCAGGCGGCATGACATAGCAGGAGAGGTGCTAGACTTTGAGGCAAGAAGACCCATGTTCAAATCCAGTCTCTGACACTTATTTTCTATGTGACCCTAGTGATCTAACTTCTTAGGAAAATGTAGGTTTGAACCCTACCTCAGATATTGACCAGGTTTGTTATCCTGGGAGACTGGGAATTGAAAAAAAGCACCCCTGCTGTGCTTTGGGTCATTGGAGAAGGGGACATAGCTGATGAGCTCCAGGCACTACCAACACTGCCATATTCATGGGTTAGATGGGCCATTTGGAGTCACTGGGGAATAGATATCTGAACTCTGGGTGAGGGGAGGTATTAGAAAGGAAGGAGCTGCCTCCCATCCCCTGCCTTTTGTTACTTCATCAGGCAGATGCTTATTCTGAGAAGTTTCCTGTTCTTCAAAGTGTGTTTACATTTTCTGTTTAATTAGTACCATGGCCTAAATTGGACTGTCTAAATGGATAAAGATCTTACTGATCCTAACTTCTGTGGTTAAAGTAATTCAGTATTTATGAAGATAGTTTCAACAAAGGAAAAGGGCAAAGTAGCTGGCAAAGGATGATGGAGAGACAGAGAGAGAGACAGAGACAGGGAGACACAGAGAGAAATGGAGACATTACAGAGAGAGCCAGAGAGAAGAGAGAGAGAGAGAGAGAGAGAGAGAGAGAGAGAGAGAGAGAGAGAGAGAGAGAGGGAGAGGGAGAGGGAGAGAGAGAGACAGAAAGAAGAGGTTCAATGGGGTGGGATGACAGACACTCAAAGCATGTATTAAGGGCTTACCATGTTTCAGGTACAGTGCTAAATGTGAGGTATACAAAGAAATGCCTAATAATTAAATAGAAGAAATTAACAAATGGATAGAGATAAATGGAAAATTAATGGGTAGATAATTGATAAATAGAAAAAAATGAATGAATGGAAATGGATGGAAAATTAATGAATAGATAGAGAGATGGATGGATGGATGGATGGATGGATGGATGGATGGATGGATGGATAGATAAAGTCTCTTCTTTCAAAGAGATCACAGACTAATGGGGAAAAGAGTTTGCAAATAGCTATGCACACAATATAAATGGAAGGTGAACTCAGATGGAACAGAGTGGGAAGAGGGGTAGAAAGGCCTCTTGTAGAAGAGGGAGCTTGAAGTGAATCTTGAAATCCAAGGGAATCCGAAAGACAGAGATGAAGAGGGTCACTTTCCACACTTCAGAATTAGATCAATTAATTACCAAGTATCCTACCACACTTAATGTACGTGGTAAGATGCTGTACTCAGATACTATTGTTTGGTGAGAACAATCAAGCAGAGATATGAACTATATGAACTAGGTGTGAACAAAACCTAGACATTTCTGCTGAATCAATTAATCACAGACTTTAGCCCAAGTGCAAAATGTCCCTGATCAATGTAGAAGCCCTTGAAAGGTATGGGATAAAATGACTAAGTGCTACAAAGGGAAACTCTTCTTAGTCATTACCCCAAACTCAAAGCTAATTAAGTCTCACTGACTAACATATCAAATGATAGTGATGGAGGGCATAAGAATGGATTTATGAACTATAGGAATTTTGGGGAAAAACTTCCTATACATAAAACCTGGAAGAGCTATGAAGCAGCCAAGTCTGGGTCCCTGCTAGCTAGTGTGAGTGAGGTTTGGGGGGAATAAGTCCATAACCTGTACTCTAGGGAGCTCACAGGCATGGGCCAAAGAAAGTGCAAATGCATGGAATCAGGAGACAGAAGGAGGGCATGCATCTAGATCATAGAGTATATAGAGCAGGGATTAACTTCTAAGAATACTGGAGAAATAAGAAGGGACCAGTTCATGAAGAGCTTTAAATACCAGTGTTTTATGGATCTTAAGGTAATAGGAAATCATGGAATTCTGTTAAATGTAGGGTGGGTGGTAAAATGGACATATTTGTACTTCAGGAAAGTCACTTTGGAAATGAAGGTGAGGATAGAAAGGAGTGGAGAGAGGTTTAAGGAAGAGAACAACTGTAAGGCTGTATCAGTGGCCCAGGTGATAGGTGATAAGGATCTGTACTAGAGTGGGGGCCTTATGAATAGAAAAAGGGGGCAGATATAAGAGATTGTGAAGTCATAAAGGATGAAATTTAACAATGGATTAGTTATGTAGAGTGAGTATGAATGAGGAGTTGAAGAGGATATTGGAAGTGCAACCCTGGGGGCAACTAGGTGGCACAGAGGATAAAGCACAGGCCCTGGATTCAGGAGGACCTGAGTTCAAATGTGGCCTCAGACACTTGACACTTACCAACTGTGTGACCCTGGGCAAGTCACTTAACTCTCATTTCCCTGAAAAATGAAAGTGTAACCCTGATTGATTGAGATGGGTGATGGCATGTTTAGTAGTAATAGGAAAATTGGGAATAATGAAGGATTTGGAAAGGGAAGATGGGAAGGACCTTGCCTCTATCCTTACCTGTTCCAAACTGGAGGCTCCTAAGGTAAATGAAAGAGTTTTAATGAATATTAATCATCTAATTTTTTATAAACTTCCCAAAGTGAGCAAACCTAGATACATTTAATCTACAACAGCTACTAATAGCTATTGGTTTTCCATTAGGAGGTGGGGAAATTGGATATGGACAATGTTTAGCCATTTGCCCTATTATTGGAGAAATCATCATTTGGTTTCACAAAGTCAGTGCTGCTTTGTGGAAGAAGAAAAAATGATTGCAAAGGGCTGGTGGTTCCTATATTCCAAGGATGGAGCCAGAGGATGGAGTTGGTTCCCACTTCATTTCCCCGAGTAGTTTAACAATGAACTTTTTTTCCCCTTAGATTAAAAAATCCTCCAACCCTCCCAGACTCCCACATACATGTATATACATTTTTTTTTGCCAGATGTGATTCCATTGGCATAGGGAACCCCAAATATGTAAATTCCTTCTATTATTTCCAATGAGCAATTATTCTGCAAATTACTGTCTTAGTTGCCTAGATCAATGTGAGGGGTTAAGAACTGTCCAAGATTACACAGACAAGGATGTGTCAGAAGCAAGACTTAAATCCAAATCTCCCTGACTCAGAGCAGTTCTAGGGTAGGTATGAGTGTGCATAGATCCTTGGACTTGGAGAAAGGTGACAGAAGTCAGTATTGCCTCAAACACCTCCTAGCTATGTGACTTCAGTTCTGTTGGGCTTGGTTTCTTAAACTGTAGAATGGGACTAAAAAGAACAGCTACCTCCCAGGATGGTTATGAGGATCAAAGGAAATAACATATGTATTTCCCACCAACTGCACACCTTGGTTTGGACTCTACCATGACCAGGATCCCAGGAAAGTGCATCACCAGTATCTCCCAAAGAGATTGTATCAGCTTTGTTACTTGCACCTCATCATCACCTTCAATACCAATTCCCTTTCTGAATGGAGGGTTGGAGAAAGGAGCAAGGGAGTCTTCCTAAAGCCTCTATTGAAAGGGCTTACAGGCCTCTTCATTTACAGCAATTCCTTGGATTGGACTCCACCATGGTCCCTCACCTGCTACTTTCTCCTTTCCTCCCCTTTTTAGCTTCCTTTTGTGTGTTGTCTTCTCCCATTAGATTGTAAACTCCTTGAAGACAGGGATTGTCTTCTTTCATATTTGCATTGCCATTGTTTATCATAGTGGCCAGCTCACAGTAGGCATCTACTAAATATTTCTTACAGTGAAGTGTTTTTAAAACTTTAAAACACTGTATAAGTATTGGTCATCATTGCTATTGATATTCCATACTGTCCCTTTCTGTATCTAATGGGGCAGGGGCAGCTAGGGGGTGCAGTGGATAGAACACTGGCCCTGGATTCAGGAGGACCTGAGTTCAAAACTGGCCTTAGACACTTGACACTTACTAGCTGTGTGACCCTGGGCAAGTCACTTAACCCTCATTGCCGAGAGAGAGAGAGAGAGAGAGAGAGAGAGAGAGAGAGAGAGAGAGAGAGAGAGAGAGAGAGAGAGAGAGAGAACGAGAACTAATGAGTAAGGAAGTTCCCTCTCTCAATACAGGCTGGTACTTTCTCCAAAACTTGTAGTCTTAGAGGTTAAGTAACTTGCCAAGGGTCATACATCCAGGATATTTCAGAAGCAGATTTGTGCCAAGGTTTCTCTTATTCTGAAGCCAGCACTTTCTCCAGTACAACAGAAATGTCTCTGTGCTCACTATGCCAGACCTGTCTTACAAAATAGATTCAATAATAGAAACATGAAGATGATTTTATTTTATTTTGGGGGGGAGACAGTAGTATGGAGGGAGAATCAGGAAATACTTCATGAAGATGGTACTTGATCTGAACTTTAAAGAAAACTAGTAAGGTAGCAGGGTGTTCATTTTCTTGTATCTAAAATGGGCATAATAAAAACGCCTACCTCACAATGTTTTGGGGAAGATCAAAGCCTTTGCAAACTTTAAATTCCTACAGAAATGTACACTATTATATAATCATCCTCATCCTCCTCATTGTCATCATGGTTAGAACAGATGATGTTCAAGGAGGATAAAAGATTTGTCACGCAGCCAGTAAGACCAGAAACATGGACTTGGGTCTCAGTTTCTACCTCTCTCCACTGCACCACACTGTGAGTCTCACTCACTGGCCTTTGTATTACAAATGTCATTTTTACAACAAACATTGTGAGATTAACTCACACAAACCCTTTTTGTGGAGAGCTTTGAAAGTTGCATCTCAAGTTCTTAGGCTAAATTTAAAAAAAACACAAAACTCTTACATTCTGGCAATGATTAACAGTGGGCACTCTTCTCTCCCATGTCCTCTGGAATTCCTGGTTCCCAAATTCCTGGATAATTCTTCCAAGGGCATCAGTGCCTCTTCCTTCCTGCCAAATAACCCCTCACCCCACCCCCACCCTTTTCTTCTTTTAGCCACATGATAATTAAAGGAATGGTTTGGAAAGAGGAAGGGATTTTAAGCCAGTTGACTTGAGTTTTAGTTTTGGCTTTGCCATTAATGTAGATTTCTCTTTCTAGGTAGTTATCATCCTCTTGCTACAAACCACTGAGGATAAGGTCTGAGGTGGCTAAAGATCCCACTCCCCATATTCAAAAATTCAAATTTAATGAAGTACATAAAATACTTTTCCAAACATCATTGTGGGAGCAGCTAGGTGGTGCAGTGAATAAAGCACCAGTTCTGGAATCAGGAGGACCTTAGTACAAATCTGGTGACAGTTAGTAGTTGTATGACCCTGGGCAAATCACTTAACCCTTAATGCCCCGCAAAAAAACCCCAAACAACAAAAAATAACAAAAAAAACCCAAACAAAAAAACAAAAACAAACATCATTGTGCAAGGTTGCTCATTGTTATAAATAGCCAATGATGGTGATGATTAAATTGAGCCCCTTTTCTAGACCACTGAAGGTTGGGGGATACTTATTCCATCCCCAAATCTTCCAGTTTTCATCTCCAGCTTTGTTTTGTGAAAAAAAAATATGTATATATACATATATATAAATACACCATCACCTAAGTCAATATTGAATGTGGCAGGACCAAGGACAGAGATCTGAAGCAATCCACTGGACGGAAGACCTTTCACCATGTTGACATCAATTGTTGATCAACTCTTTCTTTTTCTTATCTATATCATCTAGCTCTCCTATTTCCTACTCCACCCACACCTTTCTCCTATGCCAGGCTTTCAAGACTATAATTTCAGAATCTACATTTTCTCCTCTTTTCAAAAGTCTGGGATATACTGCATCCCTTCTACTTGAATATGTCTCCTATTTCCCATGCCTCAATTAAATCCAATTCATTTGCATGCCAAGACATCATCTTCCAGATATCATTGGTCCTCTTAAAGATTGATGGACAAACAAATACAGCAATATTTCCCATGAATTCTTATATAGATCACCAGCAATAATTCTTGGATCATATCTATCCATTCCTTGGAAGATTCTTTTGGAATAGGGAATTTGAATTCATTTAAATTTATGGTATTCTTCCTCCATGAAAATCTTGGGCCCCAATTCTTTCTCAGTCAGCTTTGTTCTTTTCTTCCATGGTTAATATCTTCTCCTAAAGATGGAATCAAACATGAAGCTATCCGCTAAAAATCAGGAGCCTAAATGCTCACTTCTTTTTTCTTCTTGCCCTAAAATACCTTTAAAAAGTAGCATCTTTATTGGTCATTCCATTTTCTAAATCTCCTTCTGATGTTCTTTGAGCTCCATTACATTTTTTTGCAATCTTTACCTTTTGTCACATAGATAAATGGATTTCTTTGCTATGTGTATGTATCAATTGCGGAAATGTTTTTATTTTTCCCATGGGAAGGAGGCCAAGCCTTCCATGTAGAACTCAGAATCCCTCTTTTCCTCACTAGTGAATAGTCATCTGGAATTTAACCAACCTAAAAATTGCATCCTTAAACTAATAATGTTTAAGAAAGCAGATAAATGAAATTCTAGCCCAGTACTCCCACTCTCTGAGGAGAGCAGAATGGAGGCTTCTATTCCTGAGCTCTTACTTCCCCTCCTGACTGGCATCAAAGTCTCCCTTGGAAAAAGGGTGGGGGTAGGAGACACTAGAGATACCTATTCTTGCTTCTCTACCAGTGTGAACTCATGCACATTACACACCGTAATATGCTCTTTGAACTTTAAAATGTTATATAAATGTGAGCTATTGGTATTATTATTACTATGAGGAGGACGTTAGATGAAAAGGTTTCCAAGGTCCCTTCCAATGGCAAATCCGATCTTATAATATTGGAATTGCTTAGGGTCTTAGGAATCATCAAGTTTAATTCCTCATTTTGCAAATGAGTGAATAAAGGCTCAGAAAGAGAAATCAATGCTGTTGAGCTTACTAAGTAGGTTGATGGAAGTCAGACCATAAATATGGCTCTCCTAATTCCTCTAAGTCAGAGTTGTTTTCACTACTACCCTCCCCTCATTGTCTTTTGTGAAACAAGCTAGAAATCACAATGGACAGGCATGTGAGTGAGGTTTCTATGTTTTCTGATTTTTCTGTCCTTGTTTATGTGATTATTATCCCCCAAAACTGGAAATAAAAGAAAAACACAGAGAGAAAGAGAGAGGGGGGAGGAGAGGGAAGATGAGGGAGAGAGAGGGAGAGAGAAAGAGGGAAGGAGAGAGAGAGAGAGAGAGAGAGAGAGAGAGAGAGAGAGAGAGAGAGAGAGAGAGAGAGAGAGAGAGAGAAATAACCCCTGCTCACTTATTAGGGCTTCTGTGTCTAATTGTGGTCAGGAGGACCTTGGGCAGGAGGGAGGGAAACATTCAAGGTGACCTACTCCTTTAATGACAAAGAACACCTGGTTCCAATCTGGGGACAAGCTATGCCCACGCCAGCTCATTCAGTCTGAGAGTCAGGTCTGTGTGACTGCCAAGGAGCAGGAGGCAGGCTGGCAGGCAGAACGTGGCAGCAGTGACGGAGAGCCTCTAGGGCTAGCTTTTAGCCAGTAGGGTATGGTAGGGAAAATAATCACTGGCTCGCAGGTCAGAAGAACAGAACCAAACAGTGCTTCTGTAAACGTGGTGCCCTATTATCTCTAGGACCAGACAGAAAACCCTTCATGTCATTTTGAAAGCTTTGTGAAATCTAGCCTCTCTCCCTCCTTTCGAGTCCCTTTGCACTTTGGACCTCACCCATGTTCTATGATCCAGTGAAGGTGACCTGATTGTTCTCTATTTCTCTTCTCTGCACTTTCCCTGGTAGTCTCCCTTGCCTGGAATACTCTCCCTCTTCATCTCTGCCCTCTTATTTTCAGGAACTTCCTTTAACACTCAGTTCAAATTCCACCTTCTGAAGTAGCTCTTTCTTACTCCCTCCCTCCCTAGCTCCCATTGAATGACAACTATCCTTCCATCTACTCTGTCTTTATCTTTTAGGAACTTTGGTTTTTTCATGTTTGAATTTTGTTTAGAATGTGAGCTCCTGGAGTGCAAGGACAGCATGTTTAACTCTCTTTGTATCCCATGATCATGAAGCAAGTCAGAAGTAACACTTGAACTCAAGTCATCTGGATTTGAAGCTACCTTTCCATCCATTAAACTAGTGCTATGGGTAAAACCTCCATCTTCCCTTCTATTTGAATCAAGTATGTCCCTGAGGCCTATGTGTATTACAAAGAATTTGTAGAGATGACAACATTGCTGAGGATTTTTTGATGTTTTCTTAGATTTTTTTCATTTTTTGGAATAATAATGCTTGGGATATTTCTAAGCTTTTATTAGCCTTCCCTGCCCCCTCCCAGTGTCTTGGAAATCAGTCCTTCACTAGTCACCAATTCGTGTTGCCTCAAAAAAGAAACCTCCTCAGATTATGCTTGAGCCAGTGCAACTTTGCTTCCCATCTTTGTTTTCTTTGGTATAATTTCTACTTTCTATGCAGTATATTGGAAATTATGACATTAGTGGTTAAATGTGATGGCACCATTCTCCTTGATGGAAAGAAACACAACTTGTTTGGATAATTTTGACTTTTGGTTTTGCTTTCCATCTTTCTTGTAAAATTGTTCTTTTTCCAGTTTCATTTTTCAATGCCTTAAGGATGGTATAGCTCAGATAGGTCTCTTACTACATGTTATGGAAGTTTGCTCTTCCTTCTACTATTTTCTATTGTTTTAAAAGTCAATATAATTCATTATATTTCATTATCCTACTTTATAATCTTTTAGGCATGAACTCATATTCTAAGCCAATGTTCTCCTTAGTGGCCGCATCTTTCCTCTTTTTCAAGAGATTAAGCCTTTTCTTAGGAGACAATTTTTATGTTCTTTTTGTCTCCTCATTGTGATATTTTACTTCCATCGGTTAAATTTCCCTTGAAGAGAAGAACAGATTACACAGTAAGCTGGTTTTGGAGTCATGCATCCATGAGTTTAAGTTTTACTTCTGACTTACTGGCCATGTGAACCTGTGCAAATTATATAATAATCTCTGTAGAGTAGGTAATTCTCTAGGCCTGTAAGTTGTAGAACTCTTTATCTGCATGCAGAGATAGACTTTTCTTTCCAGGAATTATTGACCACACTAGAGAACACAGAGGTCTAAAGAAAACAAAATTGAATGGTGATACACTGTGACAATTCTATTCATTTATCCAATTCTCATATTTTTAGATTTAGCCACTCATTTAAATATTGCATTTATGCATCATACCATCTTATTTTTATTCTTCTAATTGGGTGTTTATTTTGATCTTTGCTCTAACAAGTCAATGGTCTAATTACCACAGATAAGTGACTTGGAAATGATACTCCACCTGTGAATTCACTATCATATTTATAACCAATCTTCTTCTGTTGGTTTAAATACGAATAGGATGGACCTGTGATTTCACTGGCAGAGAGAACTACCAGGAAAGGAAATTCCTTCTGCCCATGCAGATGACTACCTTCTATGTAACTTTTAGTTTTATAAAGTTGCCTAGCACACTAAGATTTTAAGAATCATACAGCTAATATATCTATATATACATATGACCATATGTGTATATATACATACTTTTATATACATGTATATATACACATACCTATGAATATACATACACATTTACATATACATACATAAACTTAAGGATTTAAGTATCAAATTGAGCCTTCTTTCTCTCAGGACCACTGGAACTAAATATAGAGTGGCTGATCACTTGATGATAAATTATTATTGGCTATGGCAACACATGTAACAGACCAAGATGCTAAAATGTCCTATGTAGGCCCCTTTCTGCTTTGGCAGAGACTGTGACAGTGCAGAGAAAAAAGGGACAGCAGGTGCTAAGATTCATAATGATTTTAGATGATACTTGGGATACATACACATACACACACACACACACACACACACACACACACACACACACACACACACACACTTTTACTTGGTGAGTTTGAATCCCAGTCTTTGTAGATCAAAGACAAATCTTGCTACACATTGGTTCCTCTTGTGGGTTTAAGTTGCTATATCCAACGACCTTTGACTGTCTTTTTCAATAATAGTATTCATGGGGACATCTAGGTAGTGAAGTGGATAAAGCACTGGCCCTGGATTCAGTAGGACCTGAGTTCAAATTCAGCCTCAGACACCTGACATTTACTAGCTCTGTGACCCTGGGAAAGTCCCTTAACCCTCATTGTCCTAACAGAAGAAAAAAAAGTATTCTTACCATACAGGTGTATGTCTTCACTCATCTACAGTCCTCTTGGCTTCTGCCATTTCTTAACTGCCAATCATGCTTTCTAACAAATGTTTTGCCATTTTCCCCTGTGCCTGCATTCACATGAAGTCATCAAGTATGGAAATATTTGTTAATTTAATTTGGAGAGTCTTACCAAGCTCTACTTTAAAAAGTCTCTCTCTTGTCATCTTTTGTAGCCATGTTGGTAGCTCAGTGGAAATTCTCTTCACAGTAGTCTTTTGGCAAAAGTTTATCAGAAACTTGGAAAAATTAAGTGTCAATTATTGTTGCCTTTGGATGCTCCCTATTATCAACTTCCCTATTTCTTTCTGCAAGATTCTATGTGATGTGAGCTGTGCTTCCAGATAGCTCCAAATCTCTTTTGTCTTCTCCTTTCATTCAAAATAAGAATGTCAGATTTTAAAGTATTGAGTTGTTCCAGTGGTCTAGACACTCACTGTTTTTTTTTTAGGCTCTCATAATGGGAGTTGGAAGAATAAAGTTTATGGGTTTAGATCATCTAAAATCATTATGAATCTTAGCACCTGTGAGTGAACCTTAATATCATCAGAATTGACTCAAAGAAGGACTAACATACATACTCAAACTGCTGTCCCTCTTTTCTCTGCACTGTCACAGTCTCTGCCAAAGCAGAAGGGGGCCCATATAGGACACTTTAGCATCTTGGTTTGTTTCATGTGTTGCCATAGCCAACAATAATTTATCATCAAGTGATCAAACACTCTATATTTAATTCCAGTGGTTCTGGGAGAAAGAAGGTTCAGTTTAATACTTAAATCCTTAAAATATATGAGCAGTATAATACATATTAATATCAATAATGTCGAATGAGACACTCCATCTCTTAACTACAGGTATTGTCTCTGATGATACCCCATGACTCCTCAATTCTGCCTGCTAACTTTTTTGGAATCCTTTAAGTCTCAACTCAAATTCCATCTTCCATAGGATGTCTTTCCCCAGCCTCTTTTAATTCTACTTCTTTTTCTGTTTATTATTTTCTATTAATCATGTATATAGTTTGCTACATACATATATACCTGTGTATATACAGATACATGTATGTATACACACAAACACAGCTCTGGTATAAGAGATGGTGAACCTTTTCAGGGCTGCTCATCCACTTTTGGTGGGTATGTCTTCTCAACTTTCCCCTGTGGCTCCAAGAAGCTGGAGCATGTACAGCCTCCACACTATAGTAAACCATCCTGGTAGATCAGCTAAAGCAGGCTGAGAGTAACCAACACATGTCAAACCTGTCAGGGAGCTAGGGGATGTCTGCTCCAAGCATGTGAAGCCTCCCCTTGGTTGGAAGGATGAATGAGAACCATTTGTTCTAATGGCCTGTGGTTCTTCACCTGTGAAGGTGTCTTTCACCTGTGTCCTCCACCCATCCCCCACCTCTTTATGTTTAAGCAGTTTCACCAAATCCCAATCTTCCTTTGCCAGCTGAATTGGCCTTAAAAGTTCATTTCAGTTAGGTTGATTTCCTCATACCTAAAAAACGCATCCAAGTCTTTACTGGGGCAGTGTGTTTAAACAAGGATTGGGTAAAGCAAACTTGACTCTGGGCTTCTGTTTTGTGGTTTGAAGTCCCAACCCTGCCATTGACTAGCTCTGCGGACTTAGTCTTTGTGGTCCTCAGCTGTGAGATGGGTTAGGTTAAAGGATGATGGATTTAGGGCTGGAGAGTATCTTGGGGAGCCTCTAGCCCAAGCCCTTCATCTTAGAGATGAGGAAACTGAGGCATATAGATACTAAGTGACTTGCTCAAGGTTGTGGGGATAGAGAGCAGCTGGGGTCAGAAGTCAGGTCCCATGACACCAAGTTCCACACTCTATTCACTGTGCTCATGTGTAACACTGATCTGGTGGGGAGGGAGAGGCCCTTTGTACATTGCAAGGCACCAGACATGGATGACTATTTCAGAGCAGAGTTCCTGGGGGCTGAGCCAAAGGCTAGCTCCCCCTCTCACAAAGACTTCCATACTTTCCCAGGGCTTTCAGCAATGTTTACAGAGCCCTGGCTTGGTTCATGGGACTGAGGAGTCTGGCTGACTCTGGGGACACCTTGACAGTTCCCCCTTTCCAGCCTGTTTACTTAGTTAATTACTAGAAATTACCCTGCCTCAACCTCTGTGCAAACCAGACCCAGTGTATTTACTTAGCTGACAGCTCTCAACCCTCTCCACTCTTTCTGCTCCTTTCCACCTCAAACTCTCCCTCAAGGGAATTTCCTGTGGCAAAATCCAAAACTAGCCCTTCCCAGCACCCTAAAGGGGACACACCCTGTTAGACTGGATTAAATTGGATTAGGGCCAGCATCTTTCTGAGAAAACAAAGTTTCCCTGCCTAGGAAGTCATGGCAAGAACATGGATTTGAAACCCAGCCCTGCCATCTACTAGCTCTGTGAACTTAAGCACATTATCTTCCCTCCAGGAGTCTCAGTTTCTTCATCTACAGAGTGGGAGCAATGATGCCTATAGGACCGAAAAGCTTATTTGCCTGCTGTATCTTCCCCACAGGGAGAAGCTGGCAAGCCTGCTTCTGAAGAATCGTAAATATCATTCAAGGGAAGTTCTTTGGCAAGACGCTGGAGCATGTGTTGACATTCTGCAACTAGCTCTGATAGGCTACACACATGCTCAAGAGGAAGCTCTTTGATTGACTGTGAAAGCATTCAAAGGATTCTGTCAGTTTCAGCCACTTCCTCTTTCCCTCATTAGCTTCTTGAGGAATCTCAGTGATTCCTTTCTTCTTGGAAACCAGCGGAACCATGTTTAAAGGGGAAAATCAATCAATGAGCATTAAGCACTAGCTAGGCAGCAGGCGCTGCCCTCAGGGAGCAAAGGATCTTATTTGTCTTTCATTTTTTCAAGAGGACCAATGACATCATGGAGCAGTGTTTTGACTAGTACCTGGATTGGATTTAAGTGAGACAGAGCTACATGGTCTTCAGCCTCACTCTCTCTTCCAGAGTCATCAAAGCCCAGTGGCAAGACCAAAGTCAGAATGACTGGCAATGGCTTGAGATGCAGTATATGTCTGTGAAATCTCCAATGTCTGACCAAGGTCTAAGTGCGCCACAGCACCTGCTAACTAGGCAACAAGCTCAGCTGCATCTATAAGTTTTAGAATGTCCTGTAAATTTTGGCACCATAGGACAAAGCCCTGATTACCTGCCCTAGTTATAGCTCTGTTATCCATCCCAGTGTTATGGGATGTATGTGTGTGTCACACATATACACATACACACATATACACATACACACATATACATACACACATACATACGTATACACACACACTAGGAATTTGCCTGGGCCCTTGATTATGGTATCATGCCTGAAGTTATGGGTAGGATTCAGCTCTCACCTCATCCAACACACCTGTCATGGGCTTACTTTGAAGCTAAATGGGGAGTTAGAAGTTAAGGTAGGGGCAGCTAGGCAGTACAGTGGATAGAGCACCGGCCCTGGATTCAGGAGTACCTGAGTTCAAATCCGGCCTCAGACACTTAACACTTACTAGCTGTATGACCCTGGGAAAGTCATTTACCCCAGTTGCCTCACCAAAAAAAAAAGAAGAAGAAGAAGTTAAGGTAGAATTATAAAATCTCAAGGCCATAAGTATTCAATAGGTCATGATCATTTAATTGATAAACATTTTAATGCACCTACTGTGTGCTAGGCTTTGTGTTACATGTGGGGAGCATATAAAGGTGAAAGGTAAGCCATCCCTGACTTCTAAGAACTTACATTTTCAGGGGAAACAACATAAATACATATACACATGTTTGCATAAATGCACACACATATATATTGTATATGTGTGTGTTAACATGGATGGGGGTGGGTGTTGGTGAAAGGAGCCCAGGCACTAGGGGTCATCAAGAAAGGCATCCTGTGGGAAGTAGCCCTGGAGCTGAGTTTTAGGAGAAACGAGTGATTTTCAAAGGCAGAGGTGAGGGAGGGCATTTCAGACATGGAGCACAGCTGGTGCAGACTCTGAGACTGGAGATAGAATGCCTCAAGTGCAAATAGCCAAAAGACCAGTGTGGCTGCAGTGGAATCACAGAATCTTGGGGCTGGAAGTGACCGCGGGGTCCTCCAGGCCAACTCAGTGACTGTTCCAGGATCCCTCTATGGTATATGTAATCAAAGGTCACTGAGCCTTTGCTGGAAACCTGCTAGTGTAGGTGAACCCTCCACAATATCCCATCATGCAATGCAATGCTGCACTCAGAGAGCAGTTCTGGCGGCTAAGGCAAACAACATGTCATGAGAAGCAAGGTAGTGAGAGGCAAGGCCAAGGGCTCTTTAAGGTCTAAGTGGGCAAAGTAATCATGGAAGGCTCTCTGAAGGAGGAGACATTTGGGCTGAGGTTTAAGGATACATAGAAATGTGAGAGGCAAAAATGGGGTTGAAGGGATTTCAGGCATTTGGAACATTACAAGTCATAGGACAGGACTGGGTAGTAGAGTGGAAAGGATACTGGTTTATTACAAAGTACAAAGACCCTGCATCAAATCCTGCCTCTCATTAGAATGCCCTACCCCTCCTCATCTGTAAAATGAGGACATTAAACTAGAGGCCTTCAGAGGTCCTTTCCAACTCTAGCTTGGTGATTACAGGGAAAGAAGTGAGAGAGTGTAATGCATATTGGGGGTGGGGACTGAGCAGTGACTGAGGCATGGGGCGTGTGAAGGATAGAAGCATGAGGTGGACTGGAGAGAGAGGATGGGGCTGGATCATGGAGGACCTGACTGCATGAGGAGTAGTTTGATTCTCTAGGAATCGACTGGAGATTTCTGGGCAGAAGATGCCATGGCCATTGCAAGGGAGAGCTGGTCTTGTCTGGGTCCTAACAAAGAGGAGGGTGAAAGAGACTGGAAGCCCTCTCTCCTTGCTCCTAGTAGCCCACACAGCGAGGGTCTTTTCTGTCCTCAGTCACCAGTACTGTTGGACCCATACTCCTCATCAATGGAATGAGTGATTCATCACACACATCCTTTAGCAGGGGCCAGAGCCCATGTAGCTCAAATGATCCGCACTCAAGCCTGCTCCCTTACATGCTACGTGGGATGGAGCCTGCTCTCTATCTAAGGCAATATTGGCAGCTTATGGACAAGTGAGGGAGCAGGGACAGGGAAATAGGAGGGTATGGGCAGGGTAACGACAGAGACAGGCACAGAATGAAGGCATAGAGGCCTCTTTTAGAGCCAGGATACTGAAAACGTAAGGAGAAATGCCCTCCCAGCATTCTCTGACACCTGGCCCAATGCCCTTCTTACATCAGAGGACGATTAGGTTAAAAATCAGTATTTAAGAAAGACAGGGACTGAGAAGCCCTCAGTGCCACAGCAGGGAAAGGCCACATCCCCAATAGAGCCCGTGAGGTGCTGAGACTCCTGACATCGCAGAAGCCACGATCCCCCAGCCCTTGTGGGGGGGCAGGCCCCTCTCTCAAAAGGCAACTGTTTAGACTGTTTTCTAATTCCCCCAAATGAAGTTATTGTTCTGAAATAGGACTGACCTTTCCTTTGTCCCATAAAGTTTCCCGCTGGTTTCCTTCCTCATTGTCATTTTCCATCATTTTGTTCCATCCTTGTTGGAAATGTTCCTACTGGCACCATAGTTTAGAATCACAAAAGGGCAGCTCATAGTTTAGAACATACTACAGAATATCTGAGCTGAGAGGGAACTTGGAATATAGAACATGGAATGTCAGATCTGGCTCCTTCTGGAGCTTAGGACATAGATCTTAGAATGTGAGAGCTGGTATGATTCTCAGAGCAAAGAACAGAAACCGTCAGAGCTAGGATTGACCTTAGAACAGAACAGAGAGTATCAGATCTGAGAGGGAACTTAGAACATAGAACATGGAACATCTAAGCAGAAAGGGCCCTTTGGATATCCAGCATCCAATCTAGAGCTATGAGCTTTCATTTTACAGACCTCAGAGATAAGTCCAGGGAGGGTACCCAGCTTCAACAGGCCCTTCTCAAGCAGCATTAATGGATTGGGTCTATAAATGTCATGCTCCAAAGTCTTCCAAGGCCAAATTATTTCAGGCAATTCAAGAAAAAGGTATTTTTATCATTTTTTTTTCTTGTGAGTTCACCCTTGTCATCACCTCTCAATATCTTCTTCCAATTTCTCATCTACAAAAAAAAAAAATGCCCCTTCTAGATTCAAAATTGTATATGATAAAATTTCCTCTCAGGCTTGATAATCTCTGCTTGTAATGCCAGTTAGGTAAATTCTGGCCATTTGTGTTTGATCTGACTTTTTATGTTCTATGGCTCCTTAAGTTTTGAAATATTTTGTTCTGGGGCAACTAGGTGGTGCAGTGGTTAGAGCACTGGCCCTGGAGTCAGGAGTACCTGAGTTCAAATCTGGCCTCAGACACTTAACACTTACTAGTTGTGTGACCCTGGGCAAGCCACTTAACCCCAATTGCCTATATAAAAAAAGAAAGAAAGGAAGAAAGGAAGAAAGGAAGAAAGGAAGAAAGGAAGAAAGGAAGAAAGGAAGAAAGGAAGAAAGGAAGAAAGGAAGAAAGGAAGAAAGGAAGAAAGGAAGAAAGGAAGAAAGGAAGAAAGGAAGAAAGGAAGAAAGAAAGAAAGAAAGAAAGAAAGAAAGAAAGAAAGAAAGAAAGAAAGAAAGAAAGAAAGATTTTGTTCTTAGTTCTAAGTCCCCCTTACCCCAACACTCATATTTTTTGTTCTATGTTTTAATTGTCTTCCCAACTCTCACTTTCTCTTTTTATATTCTAACATCTTTCCTAGATCTGGAACTCTATGTTCTAAGGTCTCTTCTTGATTTGATAATCTATATCCTAAGTCTCCTGTGAGCTCTGACATTCACTGTTCTAGGTCCCAAGGCTCCTCTGAGCTTGGGCTTTCTATGTTTTAAGATCTCTTTCATCTCTCCGATGTGACTTTCTACTAAAACATCTATTTGATATAGCCCTTCCCTGGTCTAATATTCTATATTTGTAGACATAAAAGTTGTTCAGGGAACAACTCAAAAACTATCCAAGTTGGGCAGAGAAAAATTAATTGTGAGAAGCTTGACCAGGTTAGAATGATTTTTTTCTTTGTGGGGGTCACCAAAATTATCTTTTTTTTTGGAGGGAGTAGGGTCTTTCTTTGGCTCTGGGGTTATGTTTTTCGGGTAGATGGAGGGAAAGAATGCAGGCTGAAATTGTGACATTTTGGAGCTATTAAAGCTCTGTAACCTTTCTTGTTTGTCTTTTCTTTTCATTCTTCTTGAAGCACAGAATATCCTTTCTCCCAGCCTGTCAACCTGGCTGTATGATATTCTAAGAAGAACACCTTTCCTGCCCTGGTGTCAAAGGACCTGTAATCACCTCCTGCCCCAGACACTCATTAGCTGTGTGACCTTGGGAAATCAACAAACAAACATGTGAGAGGTGATAGCTAGGTGCCAGGCACTGTGGTAACCACTGAAAATATAATGGCAAAACCAGCCTCTACCTTAAAGGAGCTCAGAGCCTAAGGAGGTGGTTAACGTATGCAAATTGGAACCTTCCAAACAATTCTGAAGAAAAAGCTGGGATCCTGACTTGGTCACTTAACACCTGAGGTACCCCAAGGGACGCACCTCCCCTCACTGGCCTCAGTGACAGGGGGGATTGAAGGAAGGTTTGGGGGCTCGATGCTGGCTGAGATTCCTTTACTCTCCCTCTCTCTCTGTCTCCATCCTAAGCTCAGGAAGTGCCTTTGGGCTTCGGGAGCCCACAGGCCACATCCCCCTTGCCTTTCTTCGCCAACTCGGAGCCAAAGCGTACAAGATGATTGGAAACAGTCATGCCTGGAATCCCGACTGGAGCCTGTCCGTGTTCCCGTCTCCTTGGCAATCGTCTCCACTTTTCTTGTTTGGGGCTCTGGGGTACACTAGAGTGAGAGAGGGTGGGGGGTGGGGGGTGTGATTCCTGAGGCCCTCCTCCTCCTCAGACATGTCCCTCAGGAGGGCTAAGGGTGAATTTGGGTGGTTTTTAACCAGCCTCACTCAGGATGTGTGGGGCCTTCCAGTGATCGTCCAAATGATTCTGTCCTGGGCAGCCTGGGCCACCCCGAAGGTACTTCCTCATACTCACTGAACTCTCGTTTTCAGATTCAGCTCTGGGGAAACTGAATACGTTGGATACAGATTTTGTTTAACGTGATGCCAAAAGACACATTTGTTTTGGAAAGACAGTGGAGTCCTGACTTTTTGTTTTATTTTTCAAACTTAGGAGATAACTGTTCCCTTCCATTATGCAGGGTTCAAAAAATCTTGTGTTTCCTGAATGTGTGAACAAAAAGAGCATTAGCATTTATTCCCCTGCAACTCAAAAGTGTTTTTAAAAAAGTGCTATCTGTGCCCCCAAAGCCCCCACCATCCATCATCTCTTCCTCACTGAGAGTTTGAGGGTGGCATATTGGGGTGTGGGGGGACGGATTGGGATGCAAAAGCTCTGGGTTCAAATGCCTGTTTTGACAATTAAATATTTATGGACCTTGGCCAAGCAAATTCAGCAATCTGGGGCTCAGTTTTCTCAGTCATCGAAAGATAACCTCAAGGGCCTTTCCAGCTAAAAATCTAAGATCCAGTGACTTGGGTTCTAGTCTCCTGACTGCTTTGTATGAATTTTGTCACCTTAAAAATGTCATCCTCCTGCACTTCCTCCCCCAACCCTGGGGCTCTGCGGTCACATCCTCTGTAAAACGCGGGGATTAATCTAGGTAATTGCTCGTCTCTCTCTCTTTCTATATGTACACATATACATACATGTATATAGGCATGTGTATGTACACATACATGCATGCATGCACATATATGTGAGGAGGGAGGTAGAAATTTTGTTAACGTTTTATTGATTTTTTTCCATTACTTTTACTTTTCATAGAGTCCCTCTCTTTCCTATTGTCACTGACTTCCTTAGTTCTGTTCCTAGAAGTGGTGTTGCTGTCAAAGTATAGGAACAGCTTATTGGCTTTTCTACTGTGATTTCTAATTGTCTGCCATAACAGGGAGACTCATTCATAGCTCTACCAACAGTCCATTAACGTTTACATCTTTCCATTGCCCTCTGAACCTTCAATAATTTTGATTTTTCTCACCTTTCTTATGAATGAGATGCTGCCTAAGGCATCTTAGATGGTCTCTGTTCTAGGGTCTTTCCCAGCTCTGACAACTCCACTTTTTGAAAGCTTTTGCTCATCTTGGACATTCTTTGTCCTAAGGTGCTTCTAAGTTCTCTCCTAGCAATGATATTCTCTACCTTCTCTCTCTCTCTCTCTCTCTCTCTCTCTCTCTCTCTCTCTCTCTCTTTGTGAGGCAATTGGGGTTAAGTGACTTGCTCAGGGTCACACAGCTAGTAAGTGTTAAGTGTCTGAGGCTGGATTTGAACTCAGGTCCTCCTGACTCCAGGGCTGGTACTCTATCCACTGAGCCACCTAGCTGCCCTATGCCTTCTCTTCTAAGGGCCAGTTCTTCCATTCTATAGCCTGTGTTCTAAGGTCTTCCGTAGCTCTGATATTGTGGGTTCTAAGGGCCCTCCCAGTTCTGACAACATTCTACATTCCAACATCATGTTCTGAGGGCGCTTTCTCCTCTGACATTCTATGTTTAAATTTCCCTCCTACCTCTAACCCTCAATGTTCTAAAGTCTCTCTTTTAGTTAGCATGTTTTATGGACTGGTGTATTGCCCAACTATGGTTTTCTATGTTCTTTAGTCCCTCCCAGCTTTGAAATTCTGTGTTCTCCAGTTAAATATTCTTCCTAGCTCTGATATTCTATGCTCTGAGGTCTCTCCCAACAATAGACATTCTGCGTTCTGTGTTCTCTGGACCCTACCAGTACTGACCTTCTATTTCCTATAATTTATCATCCCAGCCAGGATTCTGACCAACTCTACAAGAAAAAAAAATCTACCCAATGAGTTGAATGCTTTTTTCTTAGAAATTCCAATTAGAAATAAATGTGTTACAGTTATTACTATTTTCCTGGGTAAACACACTCCTTTGAACACGTCCTTTTGTCTCCCTTCACAAATGCTCTGGGAATCCCAGTTCTGGAAAGTACACTGGCCTCTCTGTCAGCTCTCGCTGTATTGTTCCCTGGTAGCTTTGATCCACCATTTCCTTCTCTTTGTAGGACTCTGCTGGTACCACTCAGAGCATGCTTGTAAAAGATCCAAATAGATTCACAGAAAACAAATCCAGTGTTCCTGTCCAGGCAGCATCAAGCCACCCACTTGGGGCCCGAGTTCATTAGCGCTTATTACTTTGATGAGATCACCGGCAATTTGCCCCTTTCCTTTCTAACATAGAACAATTTTGCCTTCGAAAGGCTGCCTCTAACGAGGGATTCTTGGCAGGGGCACCTTGTGGCTAAATCTCAAGGCGCTCACTTGCTTAACTCTTCCCAGGCCGGCATTTTCCAGATGCCCAAGTGCTTGGGAAAATGGAACCAGCAGTATGAACTTCTGAAGGAGTCTGAAGAAGTTGTCAGACTTCTTCACTGTCCTTCTGCCTTGATGACTGGGTTTGAATTTCAGCTACTCTGCTGATGACTTGCGTGATCTCAAATGCATTTTTCCTCTCCTTGGGCCTCCTCGGTTTTCTCTTCTTAATTGGCCAGGAAGATCTCTAAGAGACTAATTCACGTGTTCTTTGTGACCTCAAGCATTGCTCTTTACTGGCCTCCCCAAGCATGTCAAGTGACTATTAATCCCCTGTTTGCCTTTTAGAGCCCTCCATGATGTGGCCTCTTCCTACCTCTCAAGGATTCTTCCTACTTCAATTTCACAGAGACTTTGAGATCCAGCGACAAGGGTCACCTTGCTGCCCTTGCACCAGGCATGCCACCTGCAATCTCTAAGCACTTTCCCTGGCTGTCTAACATGCCTGGGATTCTCTCCCACCTCATTTCTACCTCTTGGATTTCCTGGTTTCCTTCAGCTTTCAGCTAAAACTTCCCCTTCTACAAGAAGCCATTCCCAGTTCTTCATGCTTGCACCTTGCTTTGAGATTATCTCCAATTTCTCTTGTATATATCGCCTTTGTGCATATACATGGAAATATATAATGTCAATAGTTATACATGTGCATGTTATTAGGATATAAGCTCCTTCCGGACAGGGGCAGCCTTTGCATAGCATAACACTTTATCTCAATGAGTAGACTGGTGTTGGTCACACAGTCAACAGTTCATTAAAGCTTACAAATTGAATTGAATTGAATACCTGTGGCAAGGTCAGCTTTATTCAGTCTCTCACCAGCCATAAGCGTTCCCTTGAGAAGCACTTAGGAATGGAACCTTCACAGACCATGGTGTCTGAAGGCTTAGTATGCAGCCTGCTTCTGCTCCTTATTGTAAGAACAGGCAAATAATAGATGTTTATTCCTCATTTGATCAATTGCTTGGCTGTGTGACCAGGTACAAATTACAGTCTCTATGAAGATCAGTTTGCTCATCTTTAAAATGGGGGCAAGGGATCATACCTCATATATCTCAGAGGTAGAAGGGACTTCTGTCACCATCTCACCTTCTTCACATCTTGAGAAGAGCTCTATCCAGAAGCCACCTGACAATTGGCCACTCAGCCTTTATTTTTACCTCCAAGAAAGGTTTTTTGGGGGGTTTGTTTTTCATAGTTTTATTGATGTTGTTTTAACCATGCCTCCTCTTAGACTTTGGGAAAAAACAAACACCAAACAAATAACAAGACTTCACAGATCTTAAGGTCCTTCAGCAATAAGTATGCTTTAACCAGTCATTAAGGACACAAACATTTGAAAACTTTTTTTAAGTAAAAGCTATCTCCCTTCCTCCTGTAATTCATTTGTTCAACATCGGCTCTGAGCTTACACCATCCAGTGGAAGCTCATCCCATCCAGGGGCAAAATGGAAACAGAGGATCATGAGGTTAAAGGACACTCGAGATTGGAAATACTTCTCCTCAGTGCTTATTTTAGTTATCTCTCCCAGTCTGTCAATCCTTAGTCTCCTCTTCCATAGACGTTGATTACAATGCCTGTGATATGGTTCCATTCAGCCCAGTGATGAGTGGATGGTTTTTCATCCTCACAATGTTTTCTATTTTCAGCCTTTCAGAAAATGTAACAAATACTCTCTTTAAAATGTCTCGTGCCCCAATGGGAGTGTTTGGGATTGTCTGGATTCTTTACATATTTATGTAGATTTTTTTCCCCTTTGGCATCTGACTCATTCAAGTCAGAACCTGGATCTGAACGGAGGGGCTCTTGGAGATGAACTAGTCCAGTCCGTTATCCCAGGCAGGAGAATGCTCTTCAACATCCTGCCCAGATCACCACTCAGGTTCTGCTTTAACATTGCCAATGGTGGGGAGTTCTTTAGTTCTCAAAGGATTACAGGATCATAGGTTTAAAGTGGGAAAGTAACTTAGAAGCCATGAAATCCAGCTCCGAGGCAGAGAGAAGATCAGTGACTCTTCCAAGGTCATATAACTAGTTTGAACCAGAGTCAGGATCTGACCTATCTTTCCTATCCCGAGTCTATCCCTTCATCCTCTAGGTCATGATGTCTCAAAAGGAAAAAGGTCAATTTCAGGAACGGGATATGAATCCACCCTTCCACAGGAGCCCGAGGAGACTTCGCAAGCTGTTAGACTGATGTCACTCCTTGTCAATAGTTAAGGCTTGCTTCCCTAGAACTGCCACACATTTCTGCTTCCTCATCTGTACAGAATTAGCCCCAACCCTCCTCATCCTCTCTTCTGACACTGACAATAGTCATTGTGTTCCATCCCTGTAAGTAGTCTCTTCCCTGGACTATTTGCCCCTTGTTCTATCAGCTCTTCCTCATTTAATGTGATAAGTCTATCACTTGGCATATTATTAAATGCCTGCTGTGTGACCAGAGCTGTGTGAAGTGCTGGGGACGGACAGACACAAAATGACACTCTCTCATGATCTCACACTCCTTCACCATCGCTGTGCTGAATGACTTCCAGAGTCTACGTGCTTAATAAATACTGATTGACTAAAATACAGCACTGAGAGATGGAAGTGGTTCTCTAGTTGTTGTCTGAGCAAAGCTGCTTGTGACAAGACGATCATCTCTCATGCCCTAGATCACATTAAATTCATGGCACATTACAGGGTTGTCTCATCTTGAGCTTGCAGTCCACTACAGACCCCGAGCCTTCCTTGTATGAATTACTGTATCGCTGTGTAACTTCCATCCTATGTTATTCAGATGAACTTTTGTAACCACGGTATAGTAAATTGCATTTATCTTGACACAGTGTTTTTATTATATCTATCCCGTTATTGCTGTATTTCCAAGTGACTTTTAATAGTAATCCAACTTGTAAGTAATCCCCCCCAGCTCTGCACCATCTGCCATTGCCTTGTGTTTGAGTGACTGACCCAATGCCTTCAATACACTCCCTGCCTCATAAGAGACCTCTCTGTATGAAGACCCACCTCAAGCTTTGCCTTCAGGAAGTTCTTCCTGATCTTCCCAATTGCTAGTGGCCTCCTTCCTGCCCTATCTGCAATTTTAGGCATTTGACATTTATTCCATACATTTATTTTATAAATACCTCTGCATGTACATGTTGTCTTCCTCAATAGACTATAATCTCCTTAAGGGGAGAGACTTCTTCCTTTCCTCCCTCCCTTTTTCTTCCCTCCCTTTCTTCCTTTTTCCATTCATTCCTCCCTCTATCCTTTCTTCTTTTTCTAATTTCCTTCCTTCCTTCCTTTCATTTGTTGGTCAGTTTTTGTATTTCTAGAGCCTAGGACAGTGTTTGGCACAAGGAGGTGAATAATCGAGTCCATTGCTCTATTCCTGGATTCAATATTACATCTTATTAGGAGCCATATATCCTTTTGTGGACATCTTTTTAAATTTTTTAGTGTTAAACAAAACAGAACCAGAGGCAAATCCCTTAGACATTCCACCAGGGAATGCCCTCCAGACTGCAATCAGTTCTTTAAGCAGTACTCTTTTCTTAAAGAATTAAGGACACAGATCATATTGGCTAATATGACAGAAAAAAGAAAATGATAATCTTTCAAGAAGATGTGGGAAAATTAGAAAACTCATGCATTGTCAAATTATTTATAGCAGCTCTTTTTGAGGTGGCAAAGAATTGGGAGTTGGGGGAGTGCCCAGCAATTGGGGAATGGCTTAACAAGGTAGGGTATATGATCGTAATGGAAGACTATTGTGCTGTAAGAAATGATGAGCAGGAAGTTTCAGAAAAACTTGGAAAGACTTACATGAACTGATGCTGAGCGAGGTATATGGAACAAGGAGAACATTGTACACCATAACAGGAACATTGGACAGTGATCAATTGTGACAGACTTAGCTCTTCTCAGCAATACAATGATCCAAGATCAATTCAAAAGATCACAATAGAAAATGTTCTCCACATCCAGAGAAAGAACTATGGAGTCTGAATGTATATCAAAGTATACTATTTTCACTTTTTTTCCTTTCTCATAGTTTTTCCCTTTTGTTCTAATTCTTTCACAACATGACTAATATGGAAATATGTTTAACATGATTGTACATGTAGAACATATATCAGATTATTTGCTGTCTTACGGAGGGGGATGGGAAGATGGAAGGGAGGAAGAAAAATTGGGAACTCAAAATCTTATCAAAATGAATGTTGACAAATATATATGTAATTTGAAAAAATAAAATACTATTAAGTGGGAATAAAGTATTGAGGACGATATTAAAGAACTGATGGCCAATTATGATGGTCCAACCATTATGATTAACCAGATCATGGCATTAAGTAGTCTCTAATGAGTAAAATACTATGGAGAAATATACAGTTCAATTCCTACATTTTACAGATAAGGAAACTGAGCCCAATAATTAGGAAATGCCATTCCCTGGGCCACACTGATAGTAACTGACAGAGGCAGGGTTTTAGTCTGGGTCCCCTAAGAAAATCTGTGTCTTTTGCCCTACTGTACCATACTAATCATGTGGTTTAGAGCCTCTTTTGTCTCAAGAGGAAACAGAGAGGTGAGGCGACATGAACTAAAGTTCCATAATAAATTAATAACAGAGCTTGGATGCAGATCTAACTCCTGACCTACTGCATTTTTGTGCTGTATGTAATCCCTTTCCAACAGTCATCCCTTAGGACTAGATGACCTCTTGTATTTGTTATACTGAGGATTTATTATGTGTATGATTTGGACCACTGAAGTCCTTTCTGAACCTCAAATATACTCTAAGATATTAGGGTAAAATTAGATTTTTTTTTTTGGCAGAGATGGGGGCAGTTTGGAGAAAGCTATTTTTGCCTGTATTGAGTCCTCAGTCCACTCAGATTCAAATTCACATCCTCTGAATCCAAGTCTAATCCTCTTTCCACTGGGCCCCAATGCCTTTTGCATGATAGAACACAGGGAGGAGAGTATAAGGACAGACTCTCAGACATTTCTTCTGACCGTCTGGGCTTTGACTGTGCCAGTTCTCTCCCATTACATGTGAGGAAATTGAGGCCCAAGAGGTTAAAGTGTTGGTTTAAGCTCACAGAGCTAAAGGTCAGAAATGAGATTGGAACCCAGTGACAGCTAGCTTTCCTTGTGCCCTAGAGAACCAAAGGAACAGAATTATTTCTTTTACTTTTTATTTCAATACCTGGAGAATCTGTGATTACCAGTGAAGATTGTGGCTATTCCCCCTGCCCCAATCATGTCTCCTATGTATGGGTGCCTTCAGTGGCAATCTTTAGGAGTCTCTATGGTTTACAATCCATTTGACAAATTTGAAATGAGCATCTATTCGTTCTGTGTCACCACAGAAAGATCACCCACCATGGAGTCAGAGCACATAGCTTCAAATTCTACCTCTGATCTCTACTGCCTGTGTGACCTTCGATCCTCTCTGGACCTCAGTTTCTTCATCTGTAAAATGAGAAGGTTGGACTATATAGCCCCTGAGGTCCCTTCCCTAGGAACTTAGTCAGACTTGATCATGGACAATAGACACTGCCCTCTTCTCCTGGGTCCATACTCAAAAGCTTTTGAGCTTCACAAGACTAACCAAAGACTGTGCTTTTCTTTTTTTCTTTTTTTTTAAGGCAATGAGGATTAAGTGACTTGCCCAGGGTCACACAGCTAGTTATTGTCAAGTATCTGAGGCCATATTTGAACTCAGGTCCTCCTGAATCCAGGGCTGGTGTTTTATCCACTGTGCCACCTAGTTTCCCCTGATTGTTCTTTTCTGACAAAAAATTTGCTAACCTAGGGTCAATTCCACCTAATGGGATATTGGAGGAAGACTGCATCAGAGGTCCCCTCACTGGGTTTCAAAAATACAAACTGAGAGAAAAAGCAGCAAAACATTTAAGAAAACCACATGGGTTGCTTTGAAAGAAAAGAAAAAAGTCAAGATACCTTCAGTTTGCTTACCACTGAGTAAGTTATAATGGATGATGCTGGAAACCAGAGTGAAGGAATCTTTTCTTGGTGCTAAATTGTTCACAGGATTCTGGCAAAGAGCCCAGAGGAGGTAAACCATGTCTCAGAGACTCCCACTACCAAGCGCCATGTGCATCCTTATTTTGAGCCTTGAGGAGGTGGAGAAGGGCTCCCTGTCTGACATTACAGAAACTGGAGAGCCCTTGTGCAGGTGCGGCAGCCCCTCCTGGGAGCCTCTCGACTTTGCCCAGCTCAGGGCCACTCTGACCACTACTGAGCAGGGAATATGGCTGTGACCCAGCTAGCTCAGCTGGGTGAGGGCACAGAGACAAACTTGGAGGTGGGGGGAAGGGGACTTTCAGTGTAATTCATTCACTTGTTATTAAGTTCAGAAGAGTTCGCACTAAGAACCCAAAGTATTTCTTCTGTGTGTTAAAGAGGAAAGTGTGCTTCATACGCAGTCGGAGGGTTTGAATCTCAGCTCTTTCATTGTTGAACTAGGGAGCCTTAAGCAAGTGTCTTTTGCTTCTGTGAACCCTAGTTTCTTCATCTATAAAATGAGAGCTTGGATTAGCTGATGTTCATGGCAATGTACATTGCTGTACCACTTGAAGGCTTTAAAAAAGACTGAGGTAGGTGGTGGAGGCATTTAATCACCATTTTATAGATGAAAAAACTGAGGCTCACAGGGGAAACCGACACACCAAAGTCCTACAGTGAGAAGACCTCCTAGCTAGGACTGAAACCCAGACTTCTTGACTCACAAGTTCTACTGTTTTGCTTGCTACATGACAATCAAAATCACTGAGCATTTTTAGAGCTCCTAATATGTGCAGGGTACTTTGTTAGGTGCTGGAGATGTAGTGGGAGGCAACATGATACAAGAGAGCTGACTTCATCTGGAACCAAATAACAAGAATTCAAATCCTTCCTTTGACACTGCCTTGTGACACTGGGCATGTTGCTTAACCTCCATGAACTCAGTTTCCTCATCAGTAAAATAAAAGACTGGGGACTAGAAGTCTTCTAATGGCTCACCTATCTCTAAACTTTATAAACTTATAGAGAACCTCAAAGAAATAATTTCACCAGCCTGGTTGTCAGTTTCCTCATCTGTAAAATGATGGGGTTGGACTATTTCTGGATTTAAAAGCCTATGGTCCCATGAAGGACCAGAGCAACTGATGAAGATTACCAATAAGAACATGAAGAGGCCATAATGTGTATCTCTGGAGGGGGTGCCCACACCAGTGAAATGAATGATCCCCCAAGATATTTTTCTGGAAGTATTAGTGTTATTGGCACAGCACACACCATTTAAAGCCAGGTTCTAGCATCATAGACCATACTCAAAGCATGAGAAACTTTAGACTGAAAACTGGAAGGGATCTTAGATATAAGAGAAATTAAATGGCAACATTCAGAGAAGAGAAGAGACTTTTCCATGATCACATGACCCCTTTAGGGTAGAGCATCTCTACATCATGACATTCCCTCCCTCCCAGTTCAGGTGGTCTAATCAAGGAACAAAGTCAGTTGGGGTGCTTATTTAACAATAAGCCTTGTGATCATTGAAAGGGTCTTTGGTGGCAGCTCTGTCAGTCTCTGAGATGCTGTCATCACATCTTCTCTCTGGTGCATGAATTTACAAACATCCCACAAATGGATTATTTGTAATAAAATTGACTAATGAGCAGCAAAGGCCAATTATTGGTGTGTGCCTGCTGGCTGGGGCTGGAGCTAATCATGCAGCATTCAGATTTATAGCTCTCTGTTTGCCTTAGTGAAATTTTAATCACTCATTAATTTATGGATTGTTAGATACTTCTCGGGACTTGAGTGTTAAAGGATCCCAGCCTTGTAAAATCCAGGAACTGGAAGACTTAGCTTAATATCATGGCAGGGAGGCTGTGAGGGACTTCCTGAATCATGCACTGCGATGAATCAATGCAAATGCATTTATTAAGCACTTACTATCTACCAAGCCCTGTACATGTGCATGTGGTGAGCTAGAGCCCATCTGGAACAAGAAATGAGTATGCCAAATGTTCCTTCCTGTGGGAAGCCTGTGCCAAAGTCACTGGACAGTAAGAACCTCTCCCTCAGATACCAAATGTATGACCTTTCTCCCTGTGGGTCTCAGTTTCTTCTGTAGAATGGGGGTTCTCATACCTGTAGCATTCTGCCTCCTTTTTACCTGTCTTTGTATACCTCTTCCCAGCACTTGGCACAGTACCTGGCACCTAGAAAGCAATTCATACATGCTTGGTGAATTCTCATGCATGACTCTGTACTGTATTTATTTGGGTTATAATAGAATACAACCTTAATAGCACTTCTGGAATCAGGGATCTTGTCAGCTTGAAGCCTCACCCCCTCCACAGAACCTCGTTGATGAAGCCTCTTGCTGACTCCTAAGATTCCTGAAGTTGGATGGGACCTTGGAAGGGTATCTGGACTACTTGGAATCCAACAACAACCCGTCCTTGTGAGATACTTCAAAACAGGCCAGAAAGCCTTTCCTTAAAGATTTCCAAGGAGGGAGAACTCAACTCCACAGGCAACTCTTTCCAATTTGGACTGCTCTCATTTTTGGAATGGTGTTTCCTGACCTCCAGTTTGAATTCACTTCTTTTTTGTTTGTTTGTTTTGTTTTTCATGTAAATATTTTATGATTTTCCAGTTACATTTAGAGATGGTTTTCAACATTTTTTTGCAGGGCACTGGGGGTTAAGTGACTTGCCCAGGGTCACACAGCTAATAAGTGTCAAGTGTCTGAGGCCAGATTTGAACTCAGGTACTCCTGAATCCAGGGCTGGTGCTTTATCCACTGCACCACCTAGCTTCCCCCTCAACATTTGTTTTTATAAGATTTCTAATTTCAATTTTTTCTCCTTCTCCCCTCCCCAAGAAGCAATTAATCTGATATATGTTATATATGTACAATCACATTAAACATATTTCTGTATTAGTCATGTTATGAGAGAAGAATCAGAGCAAAAAAGAAAAACAATAATAACAACAAAATATAAAAGTATAGTTCAAACTGTTTCTAGATTCCACAATTCTTTTTTTTTCTGGATTTGGATAACATTTTTTATCATGAGTCCTTTGGAACTATCTTGTACCATTGTATTGCTGAAAAGAATCAAGTCTATCACAGTTGATCAACACATAATGTTGTTGATACTGTGTACAACATTCTCCTGGTTCTGCTCATCTCACTCATCATCAGTTCATGTAATTCCTTCCAGGTTTCTCTGAAATCTGCCTGCTCTTTGTTTCTATTTATTTATTTATTTATTTATTTATTTATTTATTTATTTATTTATTTATTTATTTATTTATCTATTTATCTATTTATTTATTTATCTATTTACCTATTTATTTATTTATTTATCTATCTATCTATCTATCTATTTATCTATTTATTTATTTATTTATTTATTTATTTATTTATTTATTTATTTATTTATTTATTTATTTATTTATTTATTTATTTATTTATTTATTTATTTATTTATTTATTTATTTATTTAGTGAGGTAATTGGGGTTAACTGACTTGCCCAGGGTCACACAGCTAGTACGTGTTAAGTGTCTGAGGCCGGATTTGAACTCAGGTACTCCTGTCCCCAGGACCGGTGCTCTATCCACTGCGCCACCTAGCTGCCCCCCTGCTCATTGTTTCTTACAGCACAATAGTATCCCATTACATTCATATACCACAACTTGTTCAGCCATTCCCCTATTGATGGGCAGCCACTCAATTTCCAATTCCTTGCCCCCACAAAAAGAGCAGCTATAAAAATTTTTGTACATGTGGGTCCTTTGTCCTTTTTTATGATCTCTTTTGCAAAAAGACCTAATAGTTGTATTTCTGAGTCAAAAAGTATACACAATGTAAAGAATTAATTGTTATTTGAGGTTTTTATGACCCCATCTTTTGGCTAGAATTTAAAAAAAAAAAAACCTTGGTGCGCACACTGGCCTGGGCCTTCACAAATGGCTCGGTGCTCCACCCACTGGTTGTAGCCATCACCATGGCGCTGGTACCTCATTTCATCTCACCAACGCCTACATGAGCCTGGCAAAATTATAATGACTGGAAGCCCAGTGAGGGCAGTCATGTGACTGTCAGTCAGGGCTGCCAGCCAATTAGCTTGGGGCTGTGTGTGGTCAGCCAGGGGTCTGCTGGGAAGAAGAAAGGAGGAGATTCACCATTCTAGCTCGAAGCTGGAAAGCAACAGGATGCAGCAGTGTGTGTTCTCAGCTGATTCCTGGGTGGTGGTGTTATTCAGGTTGTGTCATTTCCTTTCCCCCATTTTATTTCATTTCCCTTAATTCTACTGATCTTACTTGTGTTTTTAAGTTCATTCTTATTAATAAATCCTGTTCTGTTTTTGAGGGAGGCTGTCGGTCTCCTTCCTTGCCCCAATATTGAGGTGAGCAGCCTAGCTAACACTCTCCAATTAAAAATTGGTTCCTACAACAGCTTTATAGCCCTTTGGGCATAGTTCCAAATTGCTTTTCAGAATGTTTGGATCAACAATGCATTAGTGTTCCAATTTTTCCACAGCTTCTCCAACATTTATTATTTTCCTTTTTTGTCATATTAGCTAATCTGATAGTTGTCAGGTGGTACCTCAGAGTTATTTTAATTTGCATTTCTCTAATCAATAGTGATTTAGAGCATTTTTTCATATGCCAATAGATAGCTTTGATTTCTTCATCAGAAAACTGCCTTTTCATATCCTTTGACCATTTCTCAATTGGGGAATGACTTGAATTGAATTCACTTATTTTCTCCTCCTGTCTATTTTTACTTTTCCCACCTTCTGAACCCAAGAAAAAATGTCTGATGCCTCTTTCCTATACCAGCTCCCCAAATAAGACAGCCATCATTCCCCTAACCCTACCTCCTCCACATCAAATTTCTCAGATGAAGGTCCCCATTTCCTCCAACCAATTCTTATTCTCATCATAGGATCACAGATTCAGAGGTAGAAGGGAGTTTTAAAGGGCGATGATGCCACCTTCCTTGTCCCACAAGCTGGGAAGCTGACCCAGAGAGACACAAGATCCTTTACCAACCTTTGTGCTTGTATTTGTACCCTGTGCTTAGTACAGGACCTGCTATACAGCAAGTGCTTAATAAATGCTTGCTGACAACTTGCCAAGGGACACCCAGGTTGTAAGTGTGGATTTGAACCTAGGTCCCGTGACTCCAGAATCATCCCCCTTATGAGTGCTTCATATTGCCTTGAAAGCGAGCATAGAGATCCATAGATGGATGAGACCTTAGAGGCTATGTAATCTAGCTATCCCATTTTACAGATAAAGAAGCTGAGACCCATTGGTTTGAAGTAAATTACATAAGATCACAGAGGTGGTAAGTGACAAGCAGGATTCAAACCCAGGTCTTCCACCTCCAAAGGCAGGGCTCTGTCTGCTGTGTCACACAAGGCATGAACTCTAGGACCTTCACCATTGCCCCTTCTTTGGATACTTTGAAAGTTATTGATGTCCTTCCTAAAAGGAACCTGGGGCCTAGAGAGGGAAAGGGAATTATGGAACTGGGATTTAGACTCCAGCCACAGTTTCTTAGATTTAGAAGTAAACAGGATCTTAGGGGTCATTTAGTGCGACCTTCTCTTTTAACATAGGAGGAAACTGAGGCCAAGAGAGGTGCTTCCCATATGACATCACTCATGGGTATCATGAGGGTAGTACAGGTCAGAATTAGCCATTTAAATCCCCTACATCCCTCACTAAAAATGCCTTGTTCTTTCCAATAATCTATGATGCCTTTGACTTCCAATCCATAGAACAGAAAAATGCAGAATCTTAGAAGTGCATAGGATGTCTGGAGTCACTTGGTCCAATCTATACAAGAAGGGAATCTACCCTACAGTGACACTAGCCAGTAGCCATCCTGCTCCTCCTCAAAGACTTCCCAAGAAGGGAAGACCAGCTGCTACCTCCCAAAGAAATCCCTTCCACTTTGGAGCACTTCTTGTGGCTATGAGATTTTTTTTTTTGAGGCAATAAGGGTTAAGTGATTTGCCCAAGGTCACACAGCTAGTAAGTGTTGAGTGTCTGAGGCTGGATTTGAACTCAGGTCCTCCTGACTCCAGGACCAGTGCTCTATCTACTATGCCACCTAGCCACCCCAGATATGAGATCTTTAGGGTTGTTGTGCCTAAATCGTCCTCTTCAACTCCTACCCTTTGTAGCCAAAGAGAACCAGGCTAGTCACTCTTCCAAATGACACCTTTTCAGATTCTTGTCCATGGCTGTCCTGTGCCCCCTGTCCAATTCCTTAGCCAATTTTCATATTTCACTGGCTCAAGGCCCTTTGCCAATCTGATACCCTTTTCCAGACACTCCCCAGCCTCTCTGTGTCTTTCTTTAACCATGACACAAAAGACTCTCTAATCATACTCTCAAATCACTAACATTCCCTGGAAGAAGGTGCATCAGAAATCAATCAATTTTGACAGCTGAGTTGAATATGAACAAAGATGATAGAGTCAAATGGGTCTGAACAAAGCTGCCTTCTGGACCAACGAGATGACACCAATACATATAGACAGAAAGGTAATGCAGAATGGGCTGTGACGACTTCAAGAACCCCAGGAAATCCTCTAGGCCTGAGCCCAAGAAGCAGGTGGTGGGTTCTCCTTGAAGGGTCCCTAACTTGTTCTCTTTCCAGTAGAGCTCCTTGTGAGAATGAGATCCAGTAAGTCCTGGCCAGTTCCCACTCCCAAGGCTGCTGAGGGAGGAGATGCAGAGGCCCCTAGGAAATCCTAGAAAGACCTTGGTGGGGGCAGAAAGGAACCCTCTTGTTAGGGAGGCCCTGACCCCCGGGGAAGTGAATGCCTGTCTTTGTTGCTAGTCTCAGGGCAAAGAGGCTAGAATTTCTGCTTTGCTGGCATTTCTGTGGGGAATGGGGCTGAAATGCAGGCTTTGCAATATGTTTTTCTACTAGCAGGAATCAAAGGCCTTGCAGGTGTTAATTGGGGAAATGCCGGGGAAAGGAATCGATGAAATTTCTTGGGTTGGCTCTAAATTGATTTGTGAGCCTCTTTAGGGCTGCTGTGGGACCGAGGTGCATGGGAAGTTTTCCTTCCTGGCGCCTCCCTTCCCCCAAGCTTGAGTGGGTCGGGAGAGACAGCATATCCTTGTGATGGTGACACAAGCCAGAGCTACCATTTCCCCAATCTACCACCCATCACTGGGCCACACGAAGGGAGGGGGCACCCAACACGGGAGAAGTGAGAAACCTTCATTGCCTCTGTTGCCAAAAATCTGAGTCACAATTTCCCTCCTGAAATTCACAGGATTTACAACGGTAATTACAGATTACAAAAATGATGACAGATTACGATCAGTGTCAATGATAATTAAGACTACTCTTGATACTAGTGCCACCTCTAATAATAATGCTGACAAGGACTATTACTACAATTATTATTAACAAGAATTTTAACTACTTCGAATTACAAGGTGCAGCTAGGTGGCCCAGTGGCTAGAGTGTTGGGCTTCCAGTCAGAAAGATTTATCTTCCTGAGTTCACTTCTGGCCTCAGATACTTACTAACTGTGTGACCCTGAACAAGTCACTTCACTCTGTTTGCCTCAGTTTCCTTATCTGTGAAATGAGCTGGAGAAGGAAATGGCAAACCACTCCAGTACCTGGCAAGAAAAGCCCAAATGGGGTCACAAAGAATTGAAGATGACTGAAAATGACTGAAAAACAAAAATAATAATAGCAACAAAAGTTTACTGTTGCGATTACTACCACTAATAGGCAAAAGAGCAACAGGCTACATGTACATAGCACTCTGAGAGATAGAATATTAAGGCAGAGAGAGATTCAGCCTGAGTCAGGAAGGGAGGGGTCCAAGCCTTGCTTCTGGTGTTACTCTGAGCAAATCATTTAACCTCTCTTTGGCCTACAGTCTCAAAGACTATAAGTAGAGCCGTAGTCAGTCAGTGAAGCAGCACTTAATAAGCAGACACTAATTAGTACCAGACACTAGTCTAAAAACTAAGGATACAAAGAAAGGCAAAATCCTTTCCCTACTCATGAGTAATTCACAGTCTAATGGGAGAGATCTCATACAAACAATTCTATTCAGGATAAATTGGGGGTATGTAGATTGTAAATGACTGGTGATCGACTTTGTTATATTTTCACAGTAAATATCTCCTTATAAAAGTAATTGATATTAATTTGTTAAGTGGAATAGGCTGTTAGTCACTGGGTGCTAACAGTGGAATGAAGAGCAACAAGTGGGGCTCAAGCCAATGTTAGTCAAGAAGAGAGTATCAAAGGCCCTTCAGGTAGACCTCAAAGAGAGATGCAGTCATTCTTACTCTGGAAGAATGAGGCCAGAGAGTGCTTGCAATCTGTCTCATATCTATCTATCCATCCATCTAGCTATCTGTCTGTCTGCTATGACCCATCCATCATTCATCTATTTGAAAGCATTTAGAAATGAATAACATTGATGTATACCTACCACTTCAGACCTTAATGTTCTATTTTTCTAAACTTCAAATTTGTTCTTGAACTAAAACTTTCCTTTAGAACTTTCTCTTTAATCCAGCAAAACCCCCAGGTGGTCTAAGGCTAGGTCCTTGGAAGACAAGCTCTGGGAGTTCTTCTAAGCTAGAAATGCTTTGGGCACTGGCTCACTGTGTTTTTCATTCAGGGAATAAGAATACTTGTATACTCCATTGGACACGTCCAGCTAGATGGCATTTGGATTCCCAACAACGATGTATCCAAAAAGGGGCCACTCCACCTGCTTTGCCCCTTCCTTGAGTTCCTCTAGCCTTGCATGGTCAGCAATGGGCCATCCTGTGTGTCTACTAATCATTCCTCACTGTCACCACAGAACTGGCACCTCTATCCCAGCACCTCTGAGTCCTTGATTTCTCTGATGGCCACGACTACACTGGCACCTAATCTGTCATCTGTAATGGGATACACTGTACTCACACCCTCTACGTATCTCTTTGTGGACCTCTGGATGATCCCCAACATGAGGTTGTTTTTCTTTTCTGAGAATATAGTAACACCTTCGAGAACCAATCTGGCTTAATACAGAAAGGCTTGGACTGGATTACAAATTTAATTCAACTTAATAAGCATTTAGTAAACACTGACTTTGTTCCAGGAACTCATTGGGTGCTTGGTATACAAGACAAAATTCATTTGATGCAGTGTATACACTGCTGGACGTAGGATTAAAAAAAAAACAGAGTTCAAATCCTGCCTCAGCCACTCACTAGCTATATAACCCAGGGAAATTCATTTAACCCCTCTCATCCTCAGTTTCCTCAGCTATAAAATGGGATAATCATAGCATTCACCTTACAGCTCTTGTGAGGATCAAATGAGATGATTTATGCAATGTGTTTTCCAAACATTAAAAAGCTACATAAGTATTCTTATATTGTCCCTTTTATTGTCACTCTAAAGGAGGGTGGTGGCTGACATTATTCCTAGGGACACTTAGAGTTCTGACTCTATGACCTTTGATCCTTTGAAACAGTGCCTGCCCCCAGGGAGCTTATACTTCACTAGGGAGACATGGGGTGTAGACGAGTAAGTGAATAAAAATAACATGCAAAGCGATATGAGGTTAATGGGACTTTAATGAGTGAGTATGGGGGTAGGTGGGAACATGTGGAGCCTGGGGTAGAAATGCTCACTAGCTGTGCTTCTGAGGGAGCTGAGGCTTATCACAGGTGGTGGTGAGGGAGGAGAGATTTCAAAGGCTGAGGGACAGGCTTTTCAAAGATGTGGCAGGGGGAGATGGGACCTAACTTGGGAAGAGTGAAGAGACCTGTTTGGCAGGAAGTTGGAGCCCGTGAAGGCAAGTCATATTCAATAAGCCTGGATAGATAGACTGGGCAGGGGCCAGGCAGGAAGGGATTTCAATGGCACTCTGCCCACGGGCCCATTATCGAGCCCCCCACCTTCTGCTCATGGGGGTTTCTGTGCAGTTTACTTTCTCTCAGGAGGCAAAAGGGGCTGCTTACCCTCCCAACCCTGGACCTCCCCATCCTTGCCAGGGGAAGAGGCAGCATCTGACTGCAATGGAGGCCAATCCTCTAGGCCAGAGGTATATAAGCAGCTCCCCCAAAGCGCTGCCCCAGGCTCCTTCCTTGGTGGTTTCTCTTAATGCCTTCCCCTGTTCCTTTGTGAGGAAAACTTTCAGCAGAATAAACACTGCCTGGGCTCTGTCAGAGCCAAGGCGCCAGTCCTGACTCCAGTCCTTGCCCGAGGTGTAAACCAACCATCTGTTTGGTTTATGGGCTTCTGGCTCCCCAGGAGTGAGTGGAAGGGTCTTATGGCCCTGTTTTCTTTGATTTCCTTCCACAGCTTTCCTCAGAAAAGAAAACTCGTCCAGGGTCTTAAGGCAACAAGCCTTGTCGCCCCTCTAGAAAAGGCAGGGCTATCCTGTATAGTAACAAGTATGATAATAACTGACATTCCTAATGTGCTTGAGAGAGGCAAGCCTAGTAGTCAGACTGGCCTTGAAGGGGGGCAAATCCATTTTCTGACATTTACTGTCTGTGTGACACATTCCTTAGTCTCTTAAGGCCACAGACAACTCTTTGAGGCTATAAATTACAGAGGAGTTGCTGAAAAACATTGGTAGAGAAAACTTCCACACCGGGAACTCTTTACATGGCTTAAATAGTGAGAAAACAATCTAATAATTCAAAGTCTGCACAGCAATAAGCATTTACCATCATGCTGAGCCACTGATCCCCATGGCCAGCAGGTGCTATTATTTGACATTATTCGAGAAGGCTGGAGTTCACAAAGGCCAGCTAGCTTGTTTGAGGGCTGAATCTGAGGGCTGTTGCTGATGAATCAATGAGGAGACACTCAGCCCTTCCAAGGAAGGCCCAGGAGATCAGGGGAGGCCTTTATCCATACCTGTCAGTCACAGGGAGCCCAATGCTAGGCCTTTGGCTCCTCTCTCTTCTCCCAGTCGTCCCATCTGTCCAGCCCCATTTTCATTTCCTTTCTGGCTTGACTGGGGTCAGCCATTCTCTCATGTTCTTCCCTCTCTCTTGGTTCTTGAATTCATTTGACCCTTGACCTCCTGTCATCCCAGGCCTGATAACTGACCACCTCAGCTTCCCCTTCTGATTTACTTTTACTTCCTCAGTCTCCCACAAGCCACCACATGCTTTTGGAGGAAATCTCAAAACCTTATTGAACCATTCACTGTGAATTCATGCTGCCTGACTGTGGTGGGGTGGTCAGCTCTCTGGCTAATGATTCAGAAGGCCTGAGTTCAAAGCCAACTTGCTAACTTATTGACGGTGCCAAGTGAACAAGCACTGATTTAGTGCCAACTAAATGTAAGCTCCCTGAATCCAAATGAAAGCAAGCAAAAAAAAGTTGTTCCCACCCTCAGAAGATCTACAATCTAATGGGAGAAGAGGGGGTACCCACAGAAGGGGGAGGTAAAGAAAGCCTGGAGAGTCAGGAGCTCAGCTTAGAGCAGAATGAGGGACCTTGAACCCCAGTTTCCTAAGCTATTGCTAGAAAGTCCCTTTTGGATCAAACCCATGATGTTATGGTCTCATTTGAGGGGAAAATGATCCTCATAGAAAGGGAGTGACCTGCAGGGGTATCACAGCAACTGGTCACAGGGTGAGCAGGGTCAGTCAAGACTCAAAAGCCAATCTTTCTATATCTAGAATGCACTTCCTCCACAAGGTGGAGTTTGCCTGGGAATATCTGGTTTCATTTAGGGCTTAGCCCAAGTGGTATCTCCTACAAACAGCCATTCCTGAACCTCCCAGGTACCCAGGACTCCCCATAAAAAATTTCCTTGTATTTATTTTGTATAGGGGGCAGCTAGGTGGCACAGTGGATAAAACACCAGCCCTGGATTCAGGAGGACCTGAATTCAAATCTGGCCTCAGTCACTTGATACATATTAGCTGTGTGACCCTGGGCAAGTCACTTAACCCTCATTGCCCTGCAAATAAATAAATAAACAAACCAAGGAATGAATGAATGAATAAATAAACAAACAAAAAAATATTTTGTATGTATTTTTATACGTGTGCCTATTATTTCCCCTAATGGAATATAAGCTCCCTGAGGCCATGACTGGGCTATTTCATCTTTGTTTTTGTATGGCCAACACCTAGAACAGTGCCTTCAGCAAGAATAGTAGGTGCTTAACAAATGTTTGTTGATTGATTAATTGGTTGGTTCATTCCTGAATCCGAGTATAACATCCTCCCCACTACTCCTGAGGCTTCCTTTTTACTTTTACTTTTTTTTTCTTGCCCTTGAAAGGATCAAAATATTGCAGGAAGGAGAAATTGTGTCAAAGAACATCTATTTCTCAGGAAAGTACCATGTAAAGAGTGTTGAATTTGCAGTCCCAGGACATGGGTTCAGATTTCACATTGGCTGCTTACTCCCTGTGTGCCCTTGGGCGAGTTATTTCACTTTCCTGGGCCTCAGTTTCCTCCCGTGTAAAATGGGAGGGGGAGTTGGACTTCAAGGTCTCTAAGTTTCTCTCTAGCTCTAGATCTCTAATCACACATTAATGGCTCAAGTGACCGGTGCTGAAATGGTGATCATTTACTCCAACACCTTTGGTTTAGAGATGGGAAAACTGTCCCCAAAGAAGGAAAATGGGGTGCCTGTAGTCAGGCCTGAAACACTGAAAGCTACCTTCACCCTGTGGAGATGACCAGCAGATCCAACTTTCAAACAGCTCATGGGGATGGATGTGTGTGGTACAGAACAGTAAAAACATAGGTATGCCAAGGGGTTTTTCCCCATAGGTCCCTAGATGTGGAGCTCGGAGGGCCTTCAGGGACCAGCTAGATTAACCCACTCTTGTCACAGATAGGGAAACTGAGGTCAAGCAAGGCTAACTTATCTGAGGCCACATTGGTAGCAAACACTATATGTGGATCTAAACCCAGGTCTTATTCCCAAACCAGTTCTCCTCCCACTGTCTACCTGATGAAAGTGTTGGGACTACTCTGTAAGAATCAGTGTGTTAGGGCCTTCTCTAATGTTAGCCATGTGGGTCTGGCTGTTTGCTTCAGGATAGCTTATGTGGGTTATCCTACCATAAAGCTCTTTGAAGTTGTTCAGGCCAGACCCACATAGGACCTCATAGACAAAAGAAAGCCCTACTTGCAATGTGAAGATAGTGTCCCTGGCAGGCAACTGCAGGTGAGGTCTAGTGCTTGCATCACTAGCAGCGATGGTCATGAATGAGAACAGGCTATGGAGGGCTCATGTCTGAGTATGTAGCTCTAAGCCCCCACCCTACTGCTCTACTCCAAGAACAAGAAATGAAAAGAAGAAAGACCTCTCCTCTCAGTCAAGAAAAGCAGGAGTGGCTTGAATCATTGAGCAGCAAGTGGATCTGTGAGCCCCTCTTTTTACAGTTCTTTCAAACTCTGATTCATACAGGGGCTTGACCTAGCTGTACCACAGAGGACCCCAGTACTAAAAGTATTGCAGAGTCCTGGACTTGGCGTCAATAAGACCTGAGTTAAAACTTGACTGTAGACTTTCATCACTCTGTGGCTTTGAACAAGTTGCCTAACCTCTCTGAGCCACAGCATCCTCATCTGTAAAATGATCAGAAAGTGTCTGATGGTCTCTAAGGTCCACTCCAGCTCCAAGTCTCCAGTCCTCTGATCCTATTAGCCTATGGAAGGCAAAGAAAAGTCCTATGCAAATGAGTGGAGGAAGGGGCATCAAAAAGAGAAAGAAGGCAGCCATTGGAAGGCTAGGAAGACACCTATAACAACAGAAGAGAGGAGGAACAACAGGTATCGACAAAGGTAGGAATCCAGGTAGTGCCTTACTCATTCTGCACTACTGAGGATGAGCTGTTGGACATGAGATACCTGGCCAGGTACTTAAAGCCAGAGCACCAAATCTTGGGAGAAGGGGAAGTTTAGCCATTTAACAGAGAAATTCCTCTAAAAAGGAGTATTGGAAATAATTGAAAGTTTTTCTTGATAACTCACATTTCAGTCTTCTGGGTTGGCTTTTTATCCTCCCTCACTCTCAGGCTGACTGTTTACTTCTAATAAAGCCCTCCCCCCTTCAAAATTGAGATGTCTTGTCTGCTATGGGCTGGGGAACCAGTAACCAAGCTGGTTACAATTACTGAGATACTCAAAGACCTCTTGAATGGCTTGTGTACCTGAAGAGACACCAGGATGTAGCCAAAATGCCCTTGAATTAGAAGTTGAGAGGGAGATGAGGAAAGCCCAGGCTCCAAACCCACTTTTTACCTTTTATTCCATGCCAGGTGGGATCTCCTTGCACTGCTGTTGACCACGGCTCCTCTGGTTTCTGCCGGATGATGCTGTGTGGGTACAGGAGCATCCAGAGGGATGGGCCCTGGCCAGCATGGAGAGCTCTCTGTGCTCCCCATATGGCCATAAGGATGACACAAGTGAAGGATGGCCTGGGGCATCCATGGGCACCAGAATCTCTCCTTTACTACTGCTCCTCTGCTCTCACAAAATAATCTCTCCACACCAAGAAACTAACCCACACCAGATGTTAATTGGAGGCTAATTAGGCATTCACCAAGTCGTTTCCAGCCCAGCCCCTTTCCCCTCAGCAAGACCAGCAAGCATCTCAGAGGATAGTCTGGTACAAGCAATTCTTCCCTTTGGTCGGGATCAGTAATATTAATGAGAACATCACCAACAATGGTCTTATTTGAATATCACTTTAAAGCTTTACCAACATCATCTCATTTGAGAGCTTCTTTTCACTTTTTGAAGGGTAACATCTGGACATAGAATGTAAGACCTTGAAGGGACCTCAAGCACCATTCAGTCCAATTACTTCATTTTCGAACTTGGCCTGGCATTATGAGCTTTCTGCCACCTGCTTCCCACATATCTTTGCCATCTTAGTTCACATCATTTATTCCCTTTCATGGACTCACCATTTCAGTCTATTTGTTTCTTAAGCAAGACATTCTGTTTCCTACCCCCAAGCTTTTATGTGAGTTGCCTTCAATGTTCCAAGTCCTCCCTCTCACCTCTTTAAATCCATTTTCTTCCAAACCACAGCCTACAAAAGCCCTCCCCTGCCTCCTAGGAGAAGTCCCTGTCCTATCTATCTGCATGGAAATGACCTTCTACATGCATTGCATTCACTTCTTTCCAAGCTTCTCATCAGTTCAGATAACATCCTTAAAGTGCTATTGAAATGCTAGTTGTGTATTATTCTTATTACTATTATTACAACTATTATGAGGGATGAAGATGGTGATAATGATAATGATGATGCTGATGTGCTAAAAGCCCCTACTAGAATGTATCCTCCCTATGGGCAGGGATTGTTTGTTAGGGAAATTTCTCTGTCTTTAGTCCCTGCATCCCAGTACTAACTAATCAAAAATCAATGACTTATTAAGCTCCTATTATTCCAGGCACCAAGTTCAGAACAGAGCACACCCTTAATAAATGTTAGCTTACTTGTGAATCAAATGGCTTGGCCAGGGTAACACTTCCAGAAAACAGCCAAGGAGGGATTAGAACCCAAGCCCTCTCTCTCTAAACTCTTCCTCCTGTGCCATCCCTCTCTAGAGAGCCAGTTTCTGACACCTGGGTTCTTCTTATCTCAGCCAATGGTCCCTTCTGTGGCCTTGGACAAATTCCTTCTCTAATCAAAACCTGGGTAACATGAATAGAATGGACTAGACGGGGGTCAGGGCCCCTTCCAGCTCTCTCTGATGACAGGGTTTGGGTGGAAAGGCTCACCTCCAGGTAATAGAGAACACCTGGATTAAAGCTTTCATTTATTGTTAATTTTTGCTTTTTGGTGTTTCACTTTGCCCACTTGTGACTATTTCCCAGAATCTCATCAAGGCATTGTTTCCTTTCCACCTCATCCACATGGAACCCCTCCTCCCCCATCCCTAATAGAGCTCAACGGGAAAGGGCTCAAGAGATGCACCTGGATCCCCTGGAGCCACCAATGAAAATCCTGGAAGACCGGCTCAGCCCATCTCCTGTGGAGCTGAACAAATTAAATCATCATGAGCAAACTCATCGGGACTTTTGGGTCAACAAGACACTGCAGCCAGTCTTTCCTCTTCAAACCCTGGTGCTTCCTTTGATTTTTCAACCCCAGGACACATGCCAGGAGATGTTGCCCATCTGTGCCTGATTCATTGAAAGCTTGTTGGTATCACTGAATTCCATGACCTTTGTAGAAGTTCTTTTGTCTTTCCACCTGGAAGGTGCATCTCATCAAGGGCATTCAGAACTTGAAATACCCAGGGCTTTCAGATCTCATACTGCTTAAGGAAATTGAAAGGATAATTGAATCCATTGCATTGGTGTTCAGACCACATGACTGGCCTTGGGAGGGATGGGAGAAAGGAGACATGTTTTTCCCCTTCTCTCCTCCTTTGCTCAGGTGGATTCTCCATCCCAAATATGTACATTTTTCATGTAGTTCCTCCCATTAAAAAGCATGATCCTTGAGGGAAAGAATTGTTTTTGCTTTTCTTTTTATCCTCAGAATTTAATTCCTTGGCTGGCAAGTCAAATAAAGTCAGTCAAGCATTTATTAAATGTTTACTATGTGGGGCAGCTAGGTGGTGCAATGGATAGAGCACCAGACTTGGAGTCAGGAGGACCTGAGTTCAAATCGGGCCTCAGACACTTAACACTTACTAGCTGTTTGACCCTGGGCAAGTCACTTAACCCCAATTGCCTCACCCAAAAAAAGAAAACCGAAAACAAATGTTTACTACGTGCCAGGAACTTTAGTGCTGGAGATAAAATGGTAAGAGACAGCTCCTGTTATAAAGGGGCTCATAGGGAAATGGGGGAGACAACATGGAAGCAACTACGTAATTAATAATAATAATAATAACAACAACTATCATTTGTATAGCCCTTACTATTTGCCAAGCACTGTGCTATGTGCTTTACAATTATTATCTCATTTAATCCTTGAACAGATGCTGCTATTACCCCCATGTACAAATAAGATAAATACAACATAAAATATAGGTTGTTGTTGTTTCATTATTGAAGGGGATCATGATGTCATGACTTGCACTGAATTGGATTTAAGTGGGGGAGTGCTGTACGAGGTCACCAGCCTCACTCTCTCCTTCAGAACCATCTGGGTCCAGTGACAAGATACAGATCAGGATGACTGGAGATGGCCATGGATGTTTGGTGCAATGAAGTTAAAGGACTTTCCCAGGCTACACAGCTAATAGTATCAAGTGTCTGAGGTCTGATTTGAACTCAGGTCTGCCTGACTCCAGGGCTAGTGCTCTATTCACTGTGTAACCTAGCCGTTCTTAAAATAGTAGGTAATCTCAGAGGGAAGGCACTAGCATTAGAAGAATCAAGAAAGTCTTGTTGCAAAAGGTAAGATTTAAGTTGAGACTTAAAGAAAAGCCTTTCCTACTTAGTTACTACAAACACAAACAAGGGACCCATGTGGATCAATTGATTGTGGGGCAATTTTTCATTGCTGAATGAGATGGTTCCCTCTTGAAACAACCATGGTCTCCACTGAGTCATGTGACCTGCACTGGTGAAGACAGTATTATGTTTATTGTATAAAGACCATACTCTTCTCACCATAGACTTCTCTCAGCAGATTGTTCCAGAGGTGGATGGTTGACTGGTGGAAGGTCACCTTTGGGTTAGCCTTGGATCCTTGCTAGAAGATGCATAGCTTTCATTGAACTCTTTTCAGCACCAAGAAGTGGAGACCTCATTTCTCAAATATATGTAGAACAGAGTCAAGTTTATAATAATACAAGCCATTCACCAATTGGGAAATGGTCAAATCATATAAACAGGCAGTCTTCAGATGAAGAAATTAAAGCTATCTAGAATAATAAGAAAAACGTGTTCTCAATCACTACTGATTAGAGAAATGCAAATCAAAAGTACTCTGAGGTACCACCTCACACCTATCCAATTGGCTAATATGACAAAGAAGGAAAATGATAAATGTTGGAGATGTGGGAAAATTCAAACACAAATGCATTGTTGGTGGAGTAGTGAATTGGTCTGACCACTCTGGAAAGCAATTTGGAACTATGCCCAAAAGGTTATAAAACTGCACATACTCTTTGATGAGAAATACCACTATTATGTCTATATCCTAAAGAGATCATAAAAAGGGAAAAGCACCCACATGTACAAAAATATTTATAGGAGCTCTCTTTGTGGTGGCAAAGAATTAGAAATGGAGGCAATGCTCATTAATTGGGGAATGGCAAAACAAGTTGTGGTATATGAATGTGATGGAATACTATTGTGATGTAAGAAATGATGAGCAGACAGATTTCAGAAAAACCTTGAAAGACTGATATGAACTAACGCAGAATGAAGTGAACAGAACAAGGAGAACATTGTATACAGTAACAACAACATTATCTAATGATCAATTATGATAGACTTGGATCCTCTCAGCAAAACAATGATCCAATACAATGCCAAAAGACTGATCATGGAAAATAACCGCCACCTCCAGAGAAAGAACTATGGAGTCTGAATGCATATCAAAGTAGACTATCTTAACTCTTTTTGCCTTTTTTGTTTCTCTTTTTTGTGTTGTTTCTCTTTTGTTCTCATTCTTCTTTTACAACATGAATATGTGAAAATATGTTTAATACGATTGTTATGTATAACCTATATCAGATTGCTTGCTGTCTGGGGGAAGGGAGGAAGGGAGAAAAATCTGGAGCTCAAAATCTTACAAAAATGAATATTGCAACCTACCTTTACATGTAATTGGAAAAAAATAAACTAAAATCCTTTTAAGATTTAAAAAGAAGTGGAGACCCAGGTTGTCTGGATTTTCCTTTCCCTTTTCCTATTTCTATTCTAGAAGTTGGAATGTCCACAAAGCCCATGTCCAAGGAATGCCCACCAGGCCTAGAAGACGAAATCCTTTATCACTCTCCAAATGGGAAGCATTTTATACTTTAGAATTTAAAATTAATCTAAATGATTCTACTTTTACTCTTTTGGGTTTTTTGGAAGGGTTTTGGATTGATTTTTTGCTGGGCAATGAGGGTTAAGTGACTTGCCCAGAGTCACACAGCTAGTAAGTATCAAGTGTCTGAGGCCAGATTTGAACTGAAGTCCTCCTAAATCCAGGGCTGGTGCTTTATCCACTGTGCCACCTAGCTGCCCCCTCCACTTTTATTCTTGTGGAGTCATTGCTGATAAAGTCCTATTTTTGTTATGGAGTTGCCAATGTCCCTGACTATCCATGCACTGGGCAAGATTCATTAATGATCTGACATCTCTTCTAGGAGCTTTAGGCTGCTGGGTCCCAGTAAAGTGCGCTCTCTCTCTCTCTCTCTCTCTCTCTCTCTCTCTCTCTCTCTCTCTCTCTCTCTCTCTCTCTCTCTCTCTCTTGCTCACTTTCACTCTCGTTCTCTCACTCTCTCACTCTCCCCTCCCCTCCATTAAAATTTATACTGGGGAGAGAGGTGTGGTATTCAACTTTAAGGCTGCTCCATGACCAAAATCTAAAGCTTCCAGGACTTCTGACTCCTAAAAGCCTTGGGTACAGAAGTCTTTCTTACAGCTTGGATAATTTGAAGGTTCTCTCTTTTAGGAGGCTGGTTGTTACCTCCGATGACTCTCCTCACTGTGCTCATCCTCTTGTGTCTTCTTTCCGTCCCTTAACTTGGACCATTGCCTTGGCCTGGAATGTCTTGCCTCCTTTCTCTCCAAGAAGCAGATCCCTACCCATTCTTCAGTGATCCGGCTTAAGGGTTTGGCTTTGGGGTCAAGTCAGCAAAGGAGATGAGCTAAATGTCTTGAGTTAAGACCTTGGCAACTTGTGGCACAGGGGATAAAGTGCTAGGCCTGAAGTCAGGAAAACCTGAATTCAAATGAAGCCTTAGACAGTAACTAGTTGTATGACCCTGGGCAAGTCATTTAATCTCAGTTTGCTCATCTGTAAAATAACAATACTAATAGCATTAACCTCCTAGGGTTGTTGTGAGGATAAAACAAGGTAAAACCCTTAGCACAGTGATTGGCACATTGTAGGTGCTTCAGATATTACTGGCCATTAAGCCATAATTCCTGTTGACTGTAATATAAGACTCTGGATCTTTCTGCAAGTACCTAGCAGTGTTATAAGCCTGGATATCAGCATAGCCCAGACCCGGCATTGGGACAGTATGTGAGGCTCCTGAAGGGCCTCAGAGACCAAAGCCAGGGGAAGCAATGAGAGGCCCTCGGGAGCCTTGCAGTGTCAGCAGCATGACTGGCCCTCTTCCCACATGCTTTGGCCACATACATCCTTCATGTGTGTGTCCCTCCGCTTATGAACTCTATGTGTGTCTGTTATTCCTCTGACACAATTTGTGCCCAATGACTCATGACAAGAGCTCTATTTTGGGAAGTAATGTTCACAGAGTACCTTGTACCTGTTGCGGTTGTCCTCTGGGGTCCTAACTTACCAGTATAAGTTTTGGGTTAGCAGGGCTGAGGTGCGCACCAGATGGCTTAGTGAACCTAGAACACAGAACCTAGAATGTTAAAGCTGAAAGGGACTTGACAAAACATACAGTCTAACCTCATTTTACAGATGAAGAGAATGAGGTCAGAAAGGAGAGATTAGGTGCCCACAGCTATACAACTAGGTAGTGGTTAAATTAGAGAGGGAAGCCGGCTTTCCTCACCACCACCACCACCACCACCCTGGCCCTGGTTTGCTTGGTATTAGTACAACATCCTCACATTAGTAGCATGGACTGCCATACCGTTGACCTCTAGCAATTGTCCGCCTCAACTTTGGCCTCTGGTGTTGGGGCCGCCCCTAGGCTGGCTCCTGCTTCTGAAGCAGAGGATGCAGAGCAGGAGGTGGCAGGGAAGTCTAACCACATTCCATTCAGTGGCTCAGTATCCAGAAGTCAGGAGTGATGTGGTTTAGACACTTACATGTTATGTGGCCTGAGCCTCTGTTTACTTTTCTGTGAAAATGAGGCCTCTGCCTCACAGGATGCTGGAGCTCACAGGCTTATAGAGCTGCGGGTCTTACTCTTGCTAAGCCAGACATTCTGTCCTGCGCTTTCGAAACTATCGTTACTTGTATATTAATGGTGATTGCACCCATATGGGCAGTCAGTATATCTTATTAATTAATATCACATTTTAGTAAAGTATTAACCGCGTGTCTCCCTAACTTCCTCAGAGCCTCAGGCTTTCAGGCCTACATAGCTGCATATCCCTCAGTCAGAGAGACAGCAAAGAGGGCACGAAGAGAGCAAAAGAGACTGACCTTGGTGTATCAGGGAGTTTTCTCAACCTGTGGACAGAGGCAAGTCACCACACATTGATCTAAACTAATGGGTAAGAGCCTCATTCAGTTCCACTGATTGACATGACTTGAAGATGGTCTAGAGAGGGCAAATTACTGAGTTTAGGTGTGTTTCTCCCCCCAGCTAAATAGCAGAATCAATCTGCCTTTCCTTTGTTCCCTGGTCTCATCCCAGGAACTGAACGAAACTTTCTTGGGTGAGGGCAACTAGATGGATGTGTGAACCTTTCCTAGAAATGCCTTCTTAGTTATTTTCCCACAGTCAAACCGGTGTCGATTCCAATTTCTCAGTCATTCATCACATCAGTCCAACCTTGTTATAACATGGCTCACCTTGGTTCTGGGCATTCAGATGCAAGGCAGGACCAGCCCTTGCTGGGTCACATGCCTCTGCTCACCTTGACAGGAGCTCTCTGTGGTCCTGCAGAGTTGCAAAAGCATTCCATCCTGCGTAGGAGGCATATGAGGGGAAAAGGGGAGCCCCAAGAAGGGACCCTGCTCCTAAGAGAAATGAAAGCAGAGCCCCAGAGAGCAAGCCCACTGAAGAGCTGAATAAACAATGGAGGCAGACATCAGGCCTCACACCATGCCAGACCCAGGGGGGAGGGACCAGCAAGGAGGATCTGTTTGCCGGCCTCATATGCTGTGTTCCCAATGACTGTCCCTAAGCCTAGAGCTCAGGGACGTGTCTCCAGTTAATCAGACAAGACCCAGCTTGGCAAGTTGAGTAGGGTGATAGGAAGAGCCCTGAGCTTGGAACAGGAAGCCAGCGTGCAAATCCAGGATGTGACATCTGAGCAGCTATGTGACTGTGTGAAAGTCATATCTTTCTCAGCCACTATTTCCTCAATAATACCTCTCACTTTGCATCTGAACAATATTTTACAGTTTAGGCAATAATAAAAATAATAGCGAGCATTTATATAGCACTTTAAGGTTGCAAAAGTACTTTATGGATCTTGTCATTTTATCCCCATGACGACCCTGGGAGTTAGGTACTATTATTATCTTGATTTTATAGATGAGCAAAGTAAGGCAGAGAGAGGCTAAATGACTTGCCCAGGGTCCTGCAATAAATCTGTGTATCTGAGGCCAGATTTTACCTTAGGTCTGTCTGACTCCAAGCCCAGTTCTCTATTTGCCTTACCACTAATTGGCCTCTCATTCACATCAGTGAACAAGGGGAACATCAGAGGACCATAGATTTAGAGAAAGAAGGGACCTTAGAGGACCTCTAAGTTCAACCTCCTCAGTTTACATATAAGGAAACTGAGTCTCATCGAGATCGGGTGATGCCCAAGATCACACAGGTAATAAGTAGCAGATTTGGGATTTGAACCCATACCCTCTGGCTCTAAATTCTTTGATGTTTCCATCATACCTCATGTCACAGCTGGCACTGCCATCCTCCAGCCATGGGACCAGAAAGCCAGGCAGCCACAAGTTCTGTTTTCTAAGTGAACTTCCCAGACCACATGGCCATGGCCATCCCTTTTGTGATTCTGAGAATCCAGGTCTTTGGCTTCCAAGGTCTGAGTTCTTTGCCCTGCTTCAGGGCATCTGTTCTCTTCAAAACAATGTGTTCCCTCCCCCTCTACATACAAACCCTACCCAGGCCACTATTTATGCCTGATCAGTTGTGATACTTGCCTCATCTTTCTGTTGCCTTGAGCCCATGCCTGCATACATGTAACCTTACGCTCTGACCACCCACAAAGATGAGAATCAAACATTCCAGAATGATGAAGATGTACCTTTCCATGGGACACATGGCTTGTGAACAACAGCAGGTGTTATGAAAAGAAAACAGAACTGAAGGTCAGGAGACTGGGAGTCTGGAGACTGGTTCTAGTCTAAGCTCTGCCATTGGCATCCCTTTGACTTTGGGCAAACTAGTTACACCCTTTCATGTCCTGCTTCCCTGACCTGTGAAGCAGGGGCAAGGAACATATGTCCTCCCTGGCTTAGAAGAGGAGTGTGAAACTAGAACCAATGATGGGATGGAGAGGACATCAGAAAGCTTTTATGAATCTTGTTATGATTGCTTTCATTAATTGTAGGATGCCCATTATTAGCATAGCCTACTGGGCTGAAAGATGCTCACAAAGTATGAATACATAGTGCTAATTGTTTGTTGCTTAGCAAGATGAGGTCATAATATTATTAGTTTTCCTTAACCGTTTCATTTTGTTACAAGAGACCTCTTATGAAGTGGGAGTAAATCTGTAAATGTTTGTAATGTAAAACCAAAACATCAATAAAACTTAAAACAAAAACAAAAACAAACAGGTGACTTAGCAGAACAAACCACGACTTTATGGGTTCATTCACAGCACACCACTTCCCATATATACATCAATACCATTCAGGATTTCTTGGAAGTTGCAACAACAAAAGAATAAAACCCTGGGCAATGAGCCTATGATCATAAACATCAGATGAGGCTTAAAGCAGGAAGAAGTGTGTGTAATACTGTGATGAAGTAGATCAATAATAATATCCAAATCAATGAGGGATTCCTCAAGAATGGTGAGGTTTTCCATGTATTCCTGGTTGTGAATAACATTGTCTTGGTTGCATCAAATACCATGACACTGCAAAGTCTCCTGGAAGAGATAGAGAAACACTCACCAGGAATCTGCATTTACCATTCACACAGGAAAGACCAAGTGGATAAAGAATTTCTGCTACTCATATTTCAACAGTTAGGTAGCAAAGAGGATAGACCACAAGACCCAGAGTCAGAAAGACCTGAGATCAAATCTTTCCTCTGACATTGTGTGATTCTGGGAAATTCACTTAACCTTTATTTGCCACAGTTTCTTCATTGGTAAAATTGAAATACTAATAACACCTATCTATCAGGGTTGTTGTGAGGATCAAATGGATAATATTTGTAAAGCATTTAGCATAGTGCTGGGCACATAATAAACACATATGAATGTTTCTTTTTCTCTTCCTCCTCCTCCTCTTCTCCACCTCTTCCTCCTCCTCTTCGTTCTTGTTCATCATCATGCAACTTAATGGATATACTACAGAAAAGCTTATCCATCAGTTTGTATGTCTGAGACAAACAGTACAGAGAGACAATCAGTTCAATTCAGAATTGAACAAGAAAAGTAAAGTAGGCTAGTTTGTTGTGACAAAATTGAAAAAGTGCCTCTCCCCAAATTTCCCATTAAAGCAAAGGATTGTCTTTTTAATGCCAGCATTCTATCAGTGTTAGTAGAAGTAGATAGGGTCCTGTATTTGAGGTAAAAAAGCCCTGGGTTCTAGACCTACTGCTACCATACTATCTCTGTGACCCTGCATGAGTCACTTCTCTAGTGTTCTATGTAACTCTCAGAGATAATGAAGTTGTAGAGAAGGTAAAAGCCTTTACTGATACAGGGACATTGTGTATAACAAATTTCCTTACACCAACATATTCCATGTCCAGTCCTTATCCCTCTCTCTATCACACAGAAGACAAGCAATGGAGAGGTTCCTTATGGGCATGAGCAGGCTACCACAACAAACCAATGGAGAACCCCATGGAAGGAGAAAGGATGCAAAGATGAAGATGGGCTGGCCACTTGATAAGAGGGATGACAGGTGGATTTCCACCTGATACATGAAGGAAGCATCTGTCTTGGTTCATCCTTCACTTTCAAAGAGAACCAATGAGATTATGAGGTGATATCATGACTCAAGAATAAATTGAATTTAACAGTAGTACAGGTGCACAAAGTTGACAACTTCGCTCTCTCTTCCAGCATCATCAAAGTCCAGGGGCAAGAAAAAAGTCGAGACAACTAGAATTGGAAAAGCTTGTTTTATTATGCTCCAAAAGCAACAAGAAAGAGGATTTCATGAGGCATTGTGTCATCTAATTCTCATTTTCATGATAAGTATTTTCAAAAAAGATGGCCATGAAAATTACTTTATTTTATATGCCAGAGATTTAGGTAAACCATACAACTAAATACAGCAAGCCCCATTGAAAGTGAACCAACAAATATCTCCAATACTTGGTAATTTGGTGGGTAAAGGATAGGATGCCAAAAAATCTTAGAAAACATGGTTCAGGGGGCAACTATGGGGTGCTGTAGTGGATAAAGCACTGGCCCTGGATTTAGGAGGAGACTAAATGTTTACAGACTATGCAGAAGACACACCTACATTTCACAGGTATTTTTTTTTTCCAAGGAACTAGTTCCAAGGAAACTAGACATGTCAAATGTGGAAAATCATGGCATGTGCAAAACAGAACTGACACCTTTAGGAGCAAAAGCACTGAGAAGCAACAGAAGTGGGAGTCATATTTGAATCAGCAATCTGCATGAGCCATCAGATCAAGGCCATGGACAATGCAGAAGAAAAGATAGTGATGGGAGGAAGATAGTGTACTCAAAGACAACTTCAACCAGACCTAGTTGTTTAGGCTGATGATGGTAAAAAATGACGAAAGGAAAAAGACAAAGATATTCACCATTTTGATCACCATTTCCTACAAAAACTCATCTGTCAAGAAGTTTCCAGAATAAACAGGACAAAAGAAGCCCCAGCACGGTAACTTTGCATTTAACAGAAAACTGCTGTCACAGGCTTCCATTGGCTTCTTCAAGAGGTAGAGATGATTTTCAGTTCTCAAAAACTTTCTGAGTGGATGGCAAGGCCTCGCATGGCCCATCTTGTGGGAAAGGTAAAGAATATGTGGTGGATAGTATGTCTGACATTCAAGGATCAAACTCCTTAAAATCAATGACTTCATTTCATGAGTGAGAAAACTAAGGCTCAGCAGGAAAAAACACAACAACAACAACAACAACAACAACAACAACAAACCTCCCTTGGGGCTACACAACAGAAGATTTTGGTGTTGGAGCTTAGCCTCAGATCATTTGATGTCAAATCCAGTATTCTTTCCATTAAACCACACTCTCCCCCTGCCCCATGAAATTATAACTCCTTGAAGTATTGGGTACTGACACAAGGATTCTGGAAGGTAGATATTGGGACTCATTTGCAAATTGTAGCCACATCAGTTCAGACTATTCATTGGAAGGGCAAATACTGAAACTAAACATTAAATATTTTGAACACATAATGAGAAGAGGGGACTCATAGGAAAAAGACCCTGATATTGGGAAAGATTGAAGACAAAAAAGGGAAGATTGTGTCATTTGAAAATATTGGGGGGAAGCCTGTTTCTGTTCTAAGTTATTGGGGAAGTTAGATGGAGTTTCTAATATATTGCTACTTATAAATTAGAGGCTATTGCACCAGGTTTGGCAGAAAGAATTAATTAAATCATATTAAATGTTAGTAAAGAGTTGACTGCATTTAAGGCAAACCAAAACCCCCAGCATAATAGAGATAGAGCACATGGTTCCAGAGTTCAGAGGTCCTAAATTACCTAGAGCTAGAGAAGAGATGGGGAACACGTGGCTACCTCCTTCAGTGTCCCAGTCCTAAAGAGTATAAACTTCCTTTCAGACCAGAGGAGAGACAGTCCTTACACATTGTTCAAAGCTAATTGGCTAGCATCATTCAATTTAATGGTTGATAGGACCTAAGGGTGGGCCATATTAAGAGTCTTTGCTCTGAGGACAAAAGTTTTTAGGTATATGTGGTTCCTATTGTCTCTACTGTGTTAATCTTATATCTAATGCACCTTTGTAGCTGGCTCTGAGAAGCCAGCCAGAGTTCCTCAGTGGGGTTAGAGTCCCTGGGACTCCCAGCAAACTCATGATTAATAATTGTTTTCTCACAAGGGGATGGAAGAGGATGAGATGAATTGAGTTTTGTGGAAGCAACAACCATGAGCTTGGACAGACTTTAGGAGATAGTGGAGCATATTTGAATATCAGATTTTTTGTTTGGTTCTGGTCTTTTCATCAGAAAAGCTTGAAAATCCTCTATTTTATTGAATTCCATCTTTTCTCCTGAAAGATAATGCTCAACTGTTCTGGGTAGTTGATTCTTGGTTGCAATACAAACTCCTTTGCCTTTCAGATTTTCATATTCCAAGCCTACTGATCCTTTAATGTTGATGCGCAAGATCTTGTGTAATCCTGACTGTGGCTCTATGATATTTGAATTGTTTCTTTATGGCTGCTTGCAGTATTTTCTCCTTTACCTAATAATTTTGTAATTTGGCTACAATATTCCTTGGAGTTTTCCTTTTGGGGTCTCTTTCAGGAGGTTACTGGTGGATTATTTCAATGTTTATTTTTTCCTCTGATTCTACCATATCAGGGAAGTTCTCCTTGATAATTTCCTGGAATATAGTATTTAGACTTTTTTTTTTGTCTGGGGTCATACAGCTAGTGTCAAGTGTCTGAGGCTGGATTTAAACTCAGGTACTCCTGAATCCAGGGCTGGTGCTTTATCTACTGTGCCACCTAACTGCCCCCTGACACTTTTTTTTTGATCATGTCTTTCAGGTAGTATAATAATTCTTAAATTATCTCTCCTGGATCTGTTTTCCAGGTCAGTTGTCTTTCCAATAAGGCATTTCACATTTTCTTCTATTTTTTCATTCTTTTGACTCTGTTTGACTGATTTCTGGTGTCTCATGGAGTCATTAGCTTTCATCTGCCCAATTCTAATTTTTAAGGCATTGTTTTCTTTAGTAAGCTGTTGCACCTCCTTTTCCGTTTGGGGAATTCTTTTTTTTTCTCTTCTGGCCAGTTGTAGTTTTTTAAGGAATTGTTTTCTGCATTCAATTTTTGTGCTTCCTTTTCCAAGATGTTAGCTTTTCCCCCACAATTTCCTGCATAACTCTGATTTCTTTTTCCTTTTTTTTCCTCTGTCTTTTATTTGATTTTTAAAGTCCTTTTAGAGCCCTTCCAAGAAGGCTCTTTGGTCTTGAGAACTATTCATCTTCCACCTTGAGGCTTCACATGTAGACATTTTGACATTATTGTCCTGTTCTGAGTTTGTGTTTTGGTCTTACCTGTTGACATAGAAGCTCTACATGGTAAGGGCCCTTTTCTGTTTCTTACTCATAATTTAGCCTATTTTTAAAGTTGAGGTCTGCTCCTGGGGCACAGCAGCCAGTCTTGCAAGCTTCCTGTGATGAGGGATAGGGACCTGATCACTGACTTTCTGCTCTGAGGCCTCTGTAGCTTGTGGATTCCTTACCACCCTGGGCTTGCTACCTGCACTGGGATGGCTTGGCCTAGAAGTGCCTGTCCTGTGGGTGGTTCTCTAAGTGGCAGTTTGCCCTCTTATCTGGGGCTGGCAGGTCTCACAACTGGCCTGCTGCTCTATCAGCCTGCTGAGACAGGAACAAGGGGCCTCTCCTGCTGATCTGTGAAGTAGCAAAGAGCCTCCTGCTGACTTACTTAGACCACCTCCACATTGCACTGAGCTGTGCTTGGCTCCCCTTTCACCCAAGTGAGATAGACTTTTCCTGAAGTCTTCTAAATCATCTCAAGTTGGAAAATTGTGTCTCTCTGTCTTTTTGTAGGTTCTATAGCTCCAGAATCTGTTTAGAGACTTGATTTAATGTTGTTGTCTGAGGAAAACTCGGGAGAACTCAGGCAACTTGCTGGCTTCTCTCCAGCATCTTGGCTAAGTTGATAGTGGAGCATGAAAGAGCCTGGTGTGCTATGGTCCATGGGATTGTAAAGGACTATATATGACTGAGTTACTGAACAACAACCACGAAATTATGGCCATTTCAATTATTAGACTGCTAATTCTTACTGTGATAAGGATAAGCATAGGAGGCTTGCTCATTAGTTGGGCTTAGAAAGAGGTTATTCACACTATTACAACATGCATAATTGCAGATCTAAAATGGTACTTACTTTGTGATAACAATAACTTATATCTTGGCTTCCCCTTCCCCAAATCACCAAACATTACCTGCATTTTGTCAGACCACATTGGCAAAATTCAGCTTTGGTCATTAGCCATGAGATGTACATGATCTCAAGTTTTGTTTTGTTTCTGGTTATTTGGTTCTCTTTTGTGTGAAATAAAGTGTAGAGATTCTGATGAGTGATGCAGAAAGGGCTCTAGATAGGAAAAGAATTTCTGATTTCAGTCACTGGCTCACTATGTCACTTTGGGCAAGCTCTACCCACCTCTAACCCTTTGATCCTCCAACTGTAAAATGGTGGGAATAACATTTGTGCCATCAACCTTATCAGAGGCTTGCAAGGAATTGACTCTGCAAATCCACTGGCAACCACCACCATCACCACTGTTCACCAACTGCTGCTGACTTTTCTGCCAACACTTTAAGGCTTACAAAAAACTTTATTACTTTACATACTTTCATTTGAGCCTCAAAGAACCATGGATTGTATATTGTCCTCATTCTACATTTTAGCAAACTGAGTCAGAGAGGTTAATGGATCAGTATAGGGTCACATAGCCGTCTCGGGTTGGACAGAAATGTGAGTTGTGTGAGAAAATAATGTGGTTCTGGGGGATCCAGAGGGCCCCCCCCCCCACTCAAGGGAGCCTTACCTGACCTCTTTTAAGGCCAGCCCAGAGTCAGGAGAATTGCAAAGGAAATGTAGATTTAACTTCCTGATGACCTAAAGGAAGTTAATTCACCTGGGCGATGCCCCCAAGTCATGTCAATCAATGGACTGGCCAATTAGCTTGGATCAATGTTCAGTGACCCACCTCTACCTGAGAGAGGATAAAAATCCTTGGGAGAGAGGAGTTTTGCTTGTCTCTCCCCTACTTTTCTTGCTGTGCCTCTCCCCATCCCGGGATTTCATGTTGGGCCTGAGATGCTAGAAGAGGCAGCCATGCAGCCCCCATTCTCTCTCTTCTCTATCCTAGGTAATGTAGGGCTTCTGAACTTTCAGGGACATGTGCTCTCATTTTGCTAACATTTAATATGATTTAATAAATGCTTAATGCCAAAAATTGGTGCTAGAGACTCTAATTTATAAGAAGCTAAGTTCCTAAAACCTAAAACAAAGACAGGCACCCCCATATATTTTCAAACGACGCAGTTGTTATTATAGACTAGTTTGTAAATCTATTCCTGAACTCTGAGAGGGAGGCTGGCATAGTAATGACTTGGAAAACCCAGATTTAGGTGCCAACTCTGACACAGACGGAATACATGACCCTGAGCAATTTATTTAACCTCTCAGCACTCTAGGTGACTCTAGACAAATAATCATAACTAGCATAGATGGATAGATAGTTAGAGAGAGAGAGAGAGAGAGAGAGAGAGAGAGAGAGAGAGAGAGAGAGAGATACTGTTATGTTTAAAATCTAAATGTATGGTCACCTTGAATTAGAAGCTTCAGCACCAGTCTTTGGGCATTAAGAATTTATTAAAGCATATTAATAAAAAGAGAACACATGGAGTTTAGAAAGTTAAGAAAAGGCCTATCTAGCCTAGAGTTCCAGCCTGGTCTGGTTCTTCCTTAAGTCCTCCACTAGGAGCTTTCTTCAACCATGAACTGCCCCAGAAAACTGAATAAGGAAGCTTTTTATAGGTCTGAAGCAGAGGAGGTCCTTACACACTGCTTCAAGCTGATTGGTAGGAGTAATCCAAATCCATTGGTTCACTGGACTTGAAGGTGGTCTCTGTTGAGTTCAAAGTCCTTAGCTTCTGAGAACAATACCTTCTTAAGGGCCATCCAGGTGTGATTACAATCTAATTAACTTTAAGTAGGCTACTCAGCAGTCAATCACTCTTACTTAATTAAATCAGTTTAGATTAACCTACAGGTGGGCCTTTGAATATCTGCCATATCCCATTATTTTCTCACAGATGGATAGATGATAGATAGCATTTTAAGGTTTGCCAAGTGTACCATGAATGTTTTATCATTTAATCCTCACAACAACTCCATGATGGAGGTTCTCAGGTGTACAGAGGTAAAGTGATTTGTCCAGGATCACATGGCTAATCAAATGACTGCATTTGAACTCATATCTTTCTAGTCCCAGGCTCTGCATTTTATCCACTGTAACACTAGCTATTTTCTCAAAAGACCAAGTTAGATGATTCAAATAATTTCAAAAGACAGGTTCCTAATGTGGGAATGCCATATGTGCTGTGGGTCATACAGCTCTTCTCTCTCCCAGGCACCAAATATTGAAAATGGCCTTGGGCTCCAACTTTCTAAACATGGGCAGAAATACTCTGAAAGGATCACTGTTACTCAGGCTGAGCACATTTGACATAATTATACCTTATAAATACCTCCATTATAATGACATCCTTTCATGAATTGTTACTAATTGTTGTACTTGACATGACAAATTTAATATGTTGCTAGACGTAATTACCCTAAATGCCTTCAAGATGCTCACAAGATTTAGTAATTTCAATTAGTGTAATTAGGGAAGAAAAAGAGGAAGAGAAAGAATAAGAGGAATAGAAATAAAAAGAGGAGGAAGAGGAAGAAAAAGAAGAAGAAAAGGAAGAAGAGGAAGAAAAAATATAAATAAGAAGAACCGGAAGGCAGGAAGGAAGGCAGGAAGGAAGAAGAAGAAGAAGAAGAAGAAGAAGAAGAAGAAGAAGAAGAAGAAGAAGAAGAAGAAGAAGAAGAAGAAGAAGAAGAAGAAGAAGAAGAAGAAGAAGAAAAGTGGTGAAGAGGACAAGGAGAAGGAGAAGTAGAAAAATCTACATCTTTATTTCATCCTTGTGGACCCCATAATCTGAAATCTTCTAGGGGTTTTCTAGTGAAATGGCAGTACTCTTCTCTATCTTGGCAGCAAGAGGAATGGGAGAAAGAGCACTGCAAGTTGAGTCTGACTTGGTTCCCACTTGTGTCTTCCATTTTCCTAGATGTGTATCTTGGGGTAAGTCATGTAACTTCTCTGACCTTCCCTGTTCTCACCTAGCACTCTGAGATAACAATAATAGTCCTTCCTAAACTTACAAGGTTGTCCTGAGGATCAAATGAGATAAGACTTTGGAAAGGACTTGGTCAAGGCATCAAAGAGTGAACATAAGTCTTAGATTCACATCCTCCATATGAATAGGTTCTAGTTGTGTGACCCTTAGCAAGTCACACTTTCTCTAAACTTTAGTTTCCTGGTGTGTAAATGTGGATAGTGATTCTTGCACTCTGACCCTCACATGGGTCTAATGAAGTAAGGGATTTATATCTACACTACACCAAGGATCTATGATTTAAGCAACAAGAACCTGATCTTGGATGGTAGGAAAAAGGAACATTCTATGACTTTGGAGATTCTGGGTCCCTAGAAGCTGCATCATCTTGCAATCTGCCTTAGGGAGAAGCCGCACAATCTTTGCCCCACAATCTGGCTGGTCCAAAGAGAAAGACCAGTCTGTCCCCAGGCTAGACTTGAAGCTTTTCCAACTAAGTAAGACCTGTCAGAATGTGTGCCCATTAGAACAGCCATTGAGAACCTAGACAATCTTCCATATTATGGAGAAGCACCAGAGGAGTACCTCAGTAGAGGTAAACCAAATTACCAAATTCTCAGTATAACTTAGTATTTTTCATTGTATGTATAAAAACACTGAAAAATAGAAATTACAAGTATGATTAGCTTTAATTTACAAACAGGGAAACTTAGGCCTACATAGATGATTTGCCAATGGTTGAAATAGTGGGCAGCAGAAGAGAGAAGGGTTCTAAAGCAAGTCTCTACTGACTCCACATCTAGCATTTTTTCCATTGTACCAAGACACCTCTCTTTGGGGCTGGTTCATTATCCATAAATAAGTGGGGTTGAACAAATTACTTCTAAGGTCCTTGACTGATGCTTTAAATGATTCATGTAGAGACATATGTTGTGTTACTGTTGTTGTTTTTTAGAAAATCCGTAATAAAAATTCATAATAAATGTATTTAACCAATTTCGGTTAAAAAAATGATATCTTAAAATTACCTCCCCATGGCAGACAAAAGATGGATCAGTTGTCATGGAGTAAGAAGACCAGGGAAATTCTCAACTTTCTCTCCTTCCTCCTCACCAGCTCCAGGTGCCATTGCAATGATGCTCTGTTCCGGCTCCACTCCAAAGCTCTCTGTTGGTGTGTCACATCAGGAAAAAAAGAATAAAAAGGGGTGGGGGTGGGGAGAGGGGATTGACTCAACATTCATAGCCTGACAACTGGATTCCTGTTTGTAAAACATAGAGATAAAGTTACTTTCTGTCTGAGGAAGATGCTTAGCAGACATTTAATCAGGAAAGAATGATTGTCAAAAGCTCTCATTTCTCAAAGTTAGAGATGGAGAAGACAGGAGAATATTGTTATGTAGATGAGGAGGATGACAGCTCCATTACCATTTGCCTGTGTGTTAATGGCTACCCAGCCTAAGAATCACACAGGAATATCAGAAAACATGAGAGTTGGAAGGCTCCTCTGAGAATATCTGGTCCTGCAGGTACCTGAGGAGGCTCGTATCATCACACACTTCCAGAAGCAGGTTCAACAAGCCCCCATGACTTATGCCTACCTGCCTTCCTTCCTTCCTTCCTTCTTTTCATTCCTTGATTCATTCCATTAAGGTGACTTCTTGGGAGATAGAGTTTAGCTTCCTTGGGGATATGCCTCACAAAGGGAACAACAAACTCCTAGCAAAATGTGTGGGATCCCAGATCCCAGAATCTGACCCTGACATACTGCACATTTCCATCCTCATTCTTAAAACTCAGTCACCCCAGGCTGAAAATGTGCCTAAATCCCCCTAGCTGACAACCCAGCTGATTCACTGGCATTATCTTCAGGTGCCCAAGATCACATCCAGAGTATGATGGGAGCCTTGGGACAGAGATTTAGAAGAAACTGATATTTTAAAACACCTTTCAGAGAGGCAAAGAAAAAATATAATAAATGTTGAAGGGGAAAGTGCCACACTCATAACCTTGGCCTGATTTGATTTCATAGGTTCCTTATGGAAAGGATCTGGTTTGAATCTCAGCTCTCCTACCTACTACTTGCATGACCATAGATAAGTCAACTCCCCTATCTGGGCCTTGGTTTCCTCAACTATAAAGAGAGGGTTGGGTTGGATGACTTTTCAGCTGTTTCTATCTCTAAATTTTATGATCCCAGCCCAGAGGCAACTGAACCTTGCAGGGTTGCTCTGGGCATCAAATGAGATAATATTGCTGAAAATTCTTAGCACAGTGCCTGGAACACAGTAGGCATCAAATAATGCATATCTTCCCTCCCCTTCCCTTCCCTCCTCCTGTCCCTCCCCTTCCCTTTCCTCCCCTCCCAGCAACCTAGATGTCAAGAAAGAGAAAATGCTGTTCTGGGTAAAGTGTGTTCAGAGACTGCCTGTGGTGACCACTTGGTAGCCATCCCAGCTCCTGGTGACAGAAGGGTAGTGGAAAATGACTCACTAAAGTCACTTGTCCATCTATTGATTCCATATCAGATGGAGCTTTATAGAGTGGAAATGACTTCTCCATGACCATGCAGCTTAAAAGTGGTGGAGCTGGGATTTGAACCAAGTTTTTTTCTAACTTTGCATCCATCCAATGCCTTTTCCAATGGACCTGCCTGTCTCTTTGGGTTGACTCTTTACCATGTTCTCATCAGAGGTAATAAGGTGGTCTCAAGGGTGGATTGACCTCACTAGCTAAGCAAATGAATTGCGAAATAAAGGCAGAGCAAAGGGCTCAACCCCCAACAGGTACTACCCATTACATCACTGTTTCCCAGTAAGATCATACTTCCCCTGGAGCTTGTCCCTTGTCATGCTTAGAGGAAGCTCCTATACCTCCCACATGTTGCACTGGGGGCTCTGACACTGCTGAGGAGTTTCAGATATAATTGCGCATCTGGTTTCCATAGCAAATATGAGAAACTATGGGAACAAAAGTTTGGAGGTGGGAACAGGGGACCAAGATTTAGTAATAACAGACATTTATATAGCACTTTGCACTATAAAATTTATAAAAGATCATATTTATGGAGCACTTTAAGGTTTTCAGAGTGCTTAATGTATTTCCTTATTTGATTCCGCAACAACCCTGTGAAGTAGGTGATAGATATTATTTTTCCCATTTTACAAATGAGGAAACTGATGCTGAGAAAAGTTAATCAACTAGTGCAGAGTAACACATCTACTAGGGGTCTGGAGAAGGTTTGATATTCACATCTTCCGAGTCTAAGACTCTATCTACCATATCATTTAGTTGAAATAAATCAGAGTGTGACTGGATATGATGGTGTGGGAAGTATAGAATATAATTTAATAGGATAGGATTACATTCGATGGGTACAATAGGATGGGATGAAATGTAATTAGATGAGTTGGGACATTAATAGGTGGAATGGGGTGGGATAGAACAGAAAATAATGGGATGGGATGGGATTGAATGGGATGAGATGAGAGGGGATAAGATAATATGGAATTGTATAAAATGGAATAGTATAAGACAGGACAGGATGCTACAGGGAGAGAAAAGAAAGACCAAGATGGAATAGGATGGGATAAGACAGGACAGAATGGGATTGGGATGGGATGGGAGGGCATCATATGAGATAGGATAGGACAATATGGAACTGGATAGGCCAAGATAAGATTGGGTGGGATGGAGTAAGATGAGTTGGAATGGACCATGAAAGGCTACTTCAACTTAACCATATATTATCTGAAAACAACTTGGAATTTCCCTTACACTCTACATTCCTATAGCTGCAAATTGTAAACAATGCTCTTAAGTTTTGTATAAATATAAAACTAAATTAACTCCCGTCTCCAAACCTCAGAAGCCAACTTCCATCCTTCTGTGTATTTTTCTGACTTGAATTACAAACCAGAGTGTATAATGGAAACCAGGATGGTCCATTAGCTCAATGTCCCAGTGATTACACCCACAATCTCCAGCCCAGAGTGGTGGGAACTGCTGTCCTTTTTTAGACTTAAAGGATTTTACCTTATTAGGAAATTAGAGTGTGTTCCAAAATGGCACAGTGGAAATGCTTGTAAGGGGGAAAACAGTGGCTGGAAGGAATCAGGAGGCACATTTGTTTAAGACCCACATATCAACTGATGGGTTGACAATCAAGCTGTTTAATATGCATGTACATTCATGAAAGTCAGAGCTACCCCTGCCCCTAAATAGTCACTTTCTGCTTGTGGTCATGCTGAGCTCGAAGTGCTGAACCCACTCAAGTCAAGGTAAGGTGTTACCCATGGGGATTAGCAGATCATAAAACACAGACTAAATATCTAGCTTTGCAGAGAGACTGGCAATTTTTCCTAGAGACAACCAGGCCATAAACCCCTTGAGAGCAATACCTGCACTTTATAAATGATTCCAGCTCCCTTTTCTCTCTGATTTCAAAGTGTAGAATATGTTCTTCTCACTACAGCCCAAGGGAGTCAGTTATAAATGAAAAGATCATGATACTACAATTCTAGGGAGCTGGAAAAGAACTTAAATGGAATGTGATTCAACCACTCCATTTTACAGATGAAGAAACTGAGGCCCAAGGGAGCTAAGTAACTTAAAGAAGGTTATACAAATAGTGTCAAAGGCATGATAATGAATTCAGTAGGTTGTCTAGACTCCATCTCCAGAGATGCTTCTACAGTGCAAGTGTTATTATTATATCTATTTTATAAATGAAGAAACTAATATGTAGAGAGGTTTGCACTTACTCCTTCCTCCTCAAATTACCAGTTTCACATATTATGTCTTTGCAGCAGAATGTCAGATCCTTCTGGGCAAGAAGCACAAGTTTGTTAGGCTGTTTTTGTCCTATCTCTTTCACTGAGCACCAGTGATCTACACATAAAAAGCATTTCATAAGTACTTGTTTGATTGGATTGATTTTAATTGGATTGTCCAAGGTCACACAGTTAGTAGATTCAGAGATAGCATTCAAAGCCAAGTCTCCAGATTCCAAACCCAGAACTCATTTCTCTCTCTGTTTCTTCCTCCTGTAAACATTGCTTCCATTATGATACGTTAAGTTTATGAATAAATAAATGAAAGTACCCAGTAATCATTTAATATATGAATGAAAATATTCAATAATTATTGTAGGAATGAGTTAATGAATGACCATATCTAATATGTGTTTCTTGTATGAATGAGTAAATGAAAATGAAAATATCCAATAAATATCTGATGTATGAATGAATGGGTGGCTGGATGAATAGATGAATGGATGGATGGATGGATGAATGGAAAAATGTTTGATTGAAAATATACAGTAATTGTTCTATGTATGAATGAATGAAAACATCTAAAAATAATTACTGTATGGAGTATGAATGAGTGAAAGAATAAATGAAAACAGTAAATAATTATATGAATTAGTGAATGGAATGAATAACAATCCCCAACAATTGTTTGCTGTATGAATGAATGAATGAAAATATCCAATAAGTATTTGTTGTATAAATGAGTGAATGAATGAATGAATGAATGAATAATAAGGGCCAAGTTCTAGTCCCCTTTCTTTCTTTACCTCCCTTAGAGGTATTCGGTAAGTCTCTCAATTTCCTTGAACCTCAGTTCACTAATCTATAAAATGAGGAGTTTGAGTGAGTAGTCTGTCTAAGGATCCTCTTAGATTAAAAAAAATCTGATCCTAAATTAGGGATTTATGTTATAAAGTAATTACGTGATTTACTGCTCTATGAATCTTTACATATCACATTTTTCTTTGTAATGTAAGAAGGCAAAAGTGTTGTGTTGTTTTTGTCTTTCAAATGGCGTACAAGAAGAAATATTGAAGGAATATCACATTACCATGAGGATGGCTGCTTTGAATGTGCCTGGAGACCAGAGGACTCCTCTTTCTCTTGTTTGCAAAGTGAGACATGGAGAAACAGAGGGAAGGAACCATAGAGAGAGAACTAGGACACAAGTGTCCCCACATCCAGGCCAGGGGTCTTTCTACTCTGTAATGATTGGAATGATGCCACCTACTGGACACTTGGTGTGGGAAAGCTCCACCATGAGGAAAATGCCTCAGAGGCATTGTGACTGTTCCTTGGCATCAGGAAATGACGTTTGCTCATGGGGGCTGTCTATCAAGGCTACCAGCCAATCAACTTGAGGAGCCTCCTATGGTCTGGGAGGAGACAGGAAGGAGGAAAGGGAGCCTGCGCGGAGAGCTCTGGGGCTTTTTGGGTTCCTGACTGGATGGTGGTGGCGGCAGAGGACTTCACAGGAAATTTGAGGAAAAATAGGAATGCCAGGCTGTTGGAATTCTGTTCTCAATCTTTTTCTATTTTCCAATAAACCCTTAAAAACCTAAACTCGTTTTATCAGTGATTTTAGTCAGTTTCCCCCAAAACTGGAGGAACAGATTAGAATCCACATTTAGAATCTTAAATTACACAGTTTGGCTGACCACGAAGAAGAAAACTGAACGTTCATCTTCTGATCTTCTGATTGGGTAAGATTTCCCCTCCCCTATCCCCTTAAATTGGAAAGAACTACCAAGTATAGGTTGTTTTAAATTTCAAATGGATCTTTTAAACATTCTAAGTACCCCTTTTCTAGCTTTACCTTCACTAATCAGAGATGTTGGCCAGTTTGAATTTGAATATATTTTTATTACTCTTTTTGGTTTTGGGGGCTTTGTGGTGTGGTATGGAGAATTTGGCATGCCCTAGATAATATTAGAATAAAGATGATTCCCCGGGATTCCCCATTAGGAAAGCTACTTATGGATTGGAATGAGGGAAAACTTAGACTAAATAGAACCATGACCAGAGGAGAGCTTATCAGACTGTGTTTTATGTGGCATGAGGAATTACAGGAAGAATGGCCCAAATATGGGTCATTTGATCCCCAAACATTGAGACATTTGCAAAGAACCCTAAGTAGATGTCCACCTGAACATTTATGTTATTGGAAAATCTGGGCCAGAGCAAGCGAAAATTATCATACTAAAAATATAAGACGAAGAAAATCCAGTCCCCATTTTACATCTGAGTCTGCCTCCCAAACTGAAACAATAAACTGGCAGAAAGACATGGCCTCCCAAACTGAAATGCCCAATAATACAACTCAATCCAAGGCCATTCAGACTGAAATTCCAAATGACCCAACTCTTATTCCATCTCCCTCTACTTCCTCCATGCCAAAGAAAGAAAGAAAGAAAGAAAGAAAGAAAGAAAGAAAGAAAGAAAGAAAGAAAGAAAGAAAGAAAGAAAGAAAGAAAGAAAGAAAGAAAGAATTCCCCTGTAGAGGAGACAAAGAAAATAAAAATTTTTCCCCTTCAAGAGATCCTCGCCCATGGTCAAAAAGGTACTATACATAAGCTCAGACAATACACACCTTTTACACCCAAGGATTTGGCTTTATGGGGACAAAGCACTCCTAAATTTGATGAAGATCGCACAGCAGTTATCAGGCAGTTTAGAGCAATTTTTAGAGCATATCAGCCCACTTGGAATGATGTTACTGACCTTATGGAAACAATATTGTCCCCAGGAGAAAGAGCAGATATAGTAGCTGCAGCAAACAGCTTGGAAGCCACGGGAAAGGTTGATATTGGGTGGCCTATTCAAGACCCTGACTGGGACCCCAATAACCCTAAGCATTTTGATATGTTGAAAGATGCAAGGCTAACATTGCTGAAGGCAATGGAATCCTGTATTAGAAAGACTGATAACTGGCAAAAATTTATAGATACAGTTCAGGGACCTGATGAGAGACCTAATAGATTTTATGACAGGCTGTGTAAGTATGCCAGGCAATATGCTAGACTAGACCCATTAGACAGTAAAGACGCCCATATTATCTGCTCTCATTTTGTAAACCAGTCCTTACCAGAAATTCGGAAATATTTTAAAAAGCAATGTCCTGGGTGGAATAGTTTGAGTCCTGACAGACTTAAAGAAATAGCAACATATATTTACGAAGGAAATGAGAGAGAAGAAAGGAACAGACAGGACATTTTAGCTCCAGTACAGGAAACAACAGGGCAGAGAAACTGGAAAATTAAAAATCATTATCAACCTCCTAAATTTTGTGAGTACTGCAAAAAACAAGGACACTTCTTGAGGGAATGTAGAACTAGAAAACAAGACCTTAAGAGGACAATGACGGAGAGCCTTGAGGAATTCTTTGGGGGAAGTTGAAATAATTTTGGAAACTTATATCAGAAAGGAAACAACCGGAGTAATTATAGGCCTTATTACAGGCAGATTCAAAATGGATATAAATCTTTTCAGGGGGATATAAACAGACAGTATCAGAATAACCGTAGACCCTATCAGGGAGGAACAGAAGGACAGAACCAGAATCAGGGTAACCGTGGACTCCCTCAAAGGGGGGCACAGGATTGCCAAGAGGAAGGGGAGGAATGGAACATAGATAATGAAAGCAACATATTCCCAGATCCGGATTTTTTGAATGCACTTGTGCCAGTCCATTCACCTCCCCAGAGTAATGAACCTCATGTGACCCTCAAAGTAGGGGACACATATTATGACTGTTTGCTAGACACAGGAGCTTCTAAATCAGTTTTAGTAAGCAAAGTTATGCAGCATAGCACGCATTTTTACCATCATACTGTCTTTGGTGAAATTAATGAGATTTCGGAAGTATGGAAACTAACTTGCTGTGAACTCTGATGCAGGCCCTGGAGAGAATATATGTGCAACAAAAGGAGAGACAGGTATACGTAAGTCCATGGTTTGCTTATGATGGTGACTATGTAGAGCACAATTACTAGGCACAGTCCAGTATTCATCCTCTCTCCCTCCTAATTTAACCAAATTTAACTGAACTTATTTATCTTTTTATCTCACTCAGTTGAAAACTCACCTGTGTCCTAGCACAATCACTGGCTGTCTTGGAACCATGAGATATGGTATGATAACCATAACATTTTCAGGTGTAACGACCACATACTAAATTTGGCTTCGATCCAGACACATGGTGGTAAAAAGTGTTACAGATTGCATAACTACCTCAACCCTTTATTAAAAGTCTAAGGATATAAAGGAGGGAATGTAATGGAATTTATTAATTTTATCACTGACAATGCTATGCTAAGGTTTAGTAAAAAATACAGCAATTCAAACAGTTAAAGAAGATAATCCAGCTTTCCAGACCAGAGTCCAGAATCCAGTTTTCCAGACCAGAATCCAGTTTCCTCCTGATGACATCTTACCACTTCAAGAAGACAAGAGAACTCAGAGACTTTATATGAACTGTTTTGTTTTGTTAGTTTTTACTATCTCCTTTCTGTTATAATATACATCATCTGTAACATGTACCCTCTGCAGAGGCTCTCTCTTTGCAAGACTAATGTCAAAGCGTCGGTTCATGAGGACAAAAAAAAAAAAATCGCCCCTCTGGACAAAACTTTCCTCTGTTCCTTTTCTATATTGTTGTTCACATATTATTAGTTAGCAATAGTTATTATATTCTTTTTACTGTTCCATCAAGGAAACATTTTGTTTCTTGAGGAACAAAAGGGGGGACTGTAATGATTGGAATGATGCCACCTACTGGAGACTTGGTGTGGGAAAGCTCCACCATGAGGAAAATGCCTCAGAGGCATTGTGACTTTTCCTTGGCATCAGGAAATGACGTTTGCTCATGGGGGCTGTCTATCAAGGCTACCAGCCAATCAACTTGAGGAGCCTCCTATGGTCTGGGAGGAGACAGGAAGGAGGAAAGGGAGCCTGCGCGGAGAGCTCTGGGGCTTTTTGGGTTCCTGACTGGATGGTGGTGGCGGCAGAGGACTTCACAGGAAATTTGAGGAAAGATAGGAAGGCCAGGCTGTTGGAATTCTGTTCTCAATCTTTTTCTTTCTATTTTCCAACAAACCCTTAAAAACCTAAACTCGTTTTATCAGTGATTTTAGTCAGTTTCCCCCAAAACTGGGGGAACAGATTAGCATCCGCATTTAGAATCTTAAATTACACAACTCCCATTGCTTCCCTTTCCTTAATGTTTACCAAGCCATCAGTGTTCTGTGTCTTTGCACATCACAAACTCATGGAATATCAAAGTCAGAAGGAACATTGGGAACCATCTAGTCAAACTAGATCTGAACACAAACCCTTTCTATAATGTCCCCCAAAAGTGGTCATTTCAGCTGAGGTGTCACTGAAGCAAAGTCATATTTGGAATCAGAAAGCTTGAGTTCTGATTTCAGTCCCACCACTTGGGCAAGACACCCCCGTTTTCTCATCTCTGAAAAGGGGGCAAAAAAGAAGCATGATGGCATGATTAGAAAGTTGGTCTGATTCAGGAAGGCCTGGGTTCAAGTTCAATTTCAGTCAAAGAAGAAGGAGGAGGAGACAAAAAAGAGGAAAAGGAAAAGGAAGAGAAGGAGTGGAAAGAGGAGGGGGGGGACAAGCAGAAGGAGAGGAAGAAGGAGAACTAGGAGAAGAAGGAGGAGGTGGGGAAACAAGAGGAAGAAGACCATTCTAACAATTCAAAGTGAAATTGCCTGCCTCTGCAGATAGTGAGTTCCCTCTCAATAAAAGTCTTCAAGTAGATGCTTTGTGGCCATATATTGGGTTTGTTGTAGTGGAACTTGTCACTCAGGAATGGCTTGAACAAGAAGCCTCTCCAGTTCCATCTACCTCCAAGGTTTTGTGATTTTGTGAAAGTTGACAACAAGGTTGGGAAAGATTGTACTCTGATCTACAACTGTGAACTCAATGTTCTCCATGAGAACTCCAAAAGGAAAAGAGAGCTCCCAGGGGGAGGTGGGGAAGCAGAGATATCGCCCTCTCACAACTCACATTTCTTTAATTCCTTCTGTGTGATAAAGTACTTTTCTAAAGCATCTCTGTGAGGCAGCTCATGCCATATCATTGCCTCTTTTTTTTTCCAGAGAAGGCAGCTGAGACTCAAAGGAAGTCACTGAGCAAGGATACACAGCTCTAATGTGGTAGGGTCATCACAAAAGCCCTGGTATCTCCACCTCAAGTTCATTACCAGTTCTACTGCTCTGCACTGGCTTGTCCACAAATTGGAGCAGAGAGGGTTGGAGAGAAGCATTCACGCATCCTTGGCGAGAGCAGCGAGACATGGCTATGAAGAGCAGGAAATACTTGTCACCTCTTTAGATACAAGGTTCATTGAAATACTTGAATCATCCTTGTAGAAATCAGATATCTCCATGCATTCCTTAAATGGCCCTCATCTTCATAGCAAGCCTCAGAGCCACAGGCTTTTCCCAAAACATAGGGAAGTATTTCCTGAGCATTAAGTGTAACAACAATAACCAAAACATCACACAAAGATCTTGGGATATAGAATGCTGGAGCTGATAGAGACCTTAGAAAACAAAATGTCAGAGGTGAGAGAAACTTTGTCATACAATGTTGGAGAAAGAAAGGCTCCCTGCAAAAATGGCTCCATTCTCCACTATTAATGTGCCCTGAATTTTAAGGGGGCTGGTCCCTTGCGCCCCACTTCCATTAGTCACTAGAAGTCAGATTAACTTTCATGCAGACTGATTTAATTCAGAAGATATGATCGGAAATATGTAAATTTACTCCCCAACACATGAGAGGCATAATCTCCCCTCCCCATCTTGCAAAACCTCATTTCCCAGGGAGTGGATGGGGATTAGGTTCAGAGTTTAGCTCAGTTCCTATAGAACACAATCCCAGTTCCAAGTCCAAACTCTCCTCAGGCTCGAGTCCGAGGCTCCTGGCTTTTTAGGGCTCCCGTGCCAGGCTAGCTGGCTATGCCACCCTGCCTGCAGTCCCAGCTCCAAGGTCATTGTGGCTCAAACTCCAGGTCTTTTGGAGATCTCGAGTTCCCCGAGAAGGGTATCAGAATTTCAAGAGGAAAAACATCATAAACAGAAATAAACACCCCCCCAGTCTCATTTCTCAGAGCCAAGGTAAAAGGGAGGGAGCTGAGCAAGGAAAGCTCTTCCCCTCTTAGTTCAGTTCATGGTGCCCGTACTGTGGGTAAACTGTGATCTTCACCCTCTGGATGCAGCATAAAAGGGTGGATGGAAAGAGAACAGCAGAAAAGGCGCTGGAATAAACAAAAAAGAGATAAATGAACAAACCAAGAAATAAATGTGGATTACATTCGGTAACTCCTTTGAAGCCCTAGGTGGAGAAAGGGATGTTTTCTATATTATTAACATTATTAAGTGCTTATTTTGTGTCATGAACTCTGTTAAGTGCATTGGCTTGGAACTAAATTGCTTAAGACATTGAATGCCAGAGCCTAGAGTTTGGAAGTTATTTGACAGCTGATGGAGGATCACCGAAGGTTTTGGGGACTGATCCTGACCTCTTTGAACCTGTTTCCAACTCTGTAAAATGCAAATATTACTACCACCAGCCAGCCAGATTTGCCAAGAGAAATGTGCTTGATAAACGTTAAAATCCTAGATGGATATGGCTTCTTCGTGCCCCAACTTTCCCAGGAGGTTGGTGGCAGAGACAGCATTTGGACTCAGCCCCCGGAGCTTGAGGATGGAGAGCTCAATTCTCTCCCCACTGATTTCCAGCACCTCTCTCAACTCCAGGAAATAGTGTTTCAGCTTTGCTAACAGCCCAGACATTCTCCTTTTCACCGTGCACATCCCTCCTACCTTTGTTGGGATATGAGAAATGAGGCTATTTTCAGCAGGATTCATTACTCAGATAGAGCCTGGCGGATCCCCCACCTTCCTGTAGTGAACTGAGCACTCCCAGGCCAATGCTGGTCTTGCTGATGGATGCCTACCTGCTCCCTGTCGTTACCCATAGCAACAGAGAAAGGATCTGGGGGGTGGGTGTTTTGTCTGTATGTGTGTTTTCCTGTTTCTTCGGGTTTTCGTTTGTTTTGTTCTGAGGGGTGTGTGTATGTGTGTGGTTGATTTGGTCATTGTGTAGTTTGGGGTGGCTTTTTTGAGTTGGGGGGCACAGTGGTAAACAGGCTGTGTTTAAACTATGATCACAATTTACCTTTATCTCTTAGGGAAGAAAATAGCAAAAAAACAAATTCTTCCATTTCATTGGCAGATATGATCTGTTACTGAGGATGTATGTTACCCGAAAATCTAAAGGTTTGGCATTGAAAGGGAATTGAGGGAGTCTCTCACCAACCACTGAGGCAGGGCAGGGTGAGTGCAGGAAGGAGCCCACTGCTTTCTCAGTACTGAGCCATCTGTCAAGTCATAGAATCCAAAAAGCCTCAAGGGACATTGATCCCTCCCTAAAGTGATTCCCACCATCCCATCCCATCCAACCTCTTAACCAAGCACTCCAGCTTTGAGATACTCATTATCTGTCCAGGCATTCCATCCCTTTGTTGGACAATTTAGATTATTGGGAAGGCTTTGTTAAGTCAAGCAGAAATCTACCTCTGAATAACTAGCCTCCTGGAATGTCCTCAGAGGCTAACATATTTATCTACCCTGGGCCCCTGCACATAGTAGGGACTTAATATTCTGGTTAATGCTCCCCCTCTGAATTCCAGGACCCTCAGGCACACACACACAGAAGGGTTTCAAAGGACAGAGCTGAGCAGAAAACATGCTCTGTCAGCTGCCCTAGATGAGAAGGGCTCTGTTAGGGCCTCGTGAGTTTTGGAGTCTGGAGCCCAGGCTAGTTAGCTGAAAGTGTGGGAATCTTTGAATTAGAGCACATTAGACCAGAAGGATCTGACATGGTTATGGAAAGCAGGGCTTAGGGGTCTAATTTTACTTTATCATGAATTAGTTGGACAATTCATTTAGGCTCATGAGGCTTGGTTTACTCTTCTGTCAGAGCCTAAATCTAGTGACTACTATGCTTGGAGGCAGGGAGGCCTGGGTTCAAACCCTACCACTGACATTTACTTCAGTGTGACCTGGGGAAAGAGGCTTAATCTTTCTCTGCTTCAATTTCCTCATCTGTCCCATAGCTGGATGTACATGCACCACTCAGTCTGCTTCTGAAAGGGACAGAGCTGGTCAAAGATGGACCCTACAAAGAAGCCTCAGAACCCCCTCAGGCCCAGGCAGGACCAAAGAGAGTGGATGAAGCTCTAGACCATCCCACAGAGTATGTTGCAAGGAGCAATTGAGTTCAGTTGGATGGCTGGGCTGGAGGACTGGCTTTGTGTAAGTATGGGGAAGTCATGTGAACTTTCCAAGACTCAGTTTCCTCATCTGTAAAATGGAGCCAGAATTAGGGCTTGGAGCTGAGGTTGAGCTGGAAACTAAATGTGAGGATCTCTCGACTGAGCAGATCGGTACCTTCTCTGAAAAACAGAGACCCAGGAAGCTTATGTGATTGCCCAAGAGGCCATGCAACGAATGGTTATCAGAGGAGAGATTTGAATTCAGGTCCTCTGTCTCCAGAGCCAATATGTTTCTTCCCACTGCACTATGTCACAGATATACTGTGAGAATCCATCAGATGCCCCACAGAAAGCATTTTATAAATTACAAAGTGCTCTCTTAATATCATTATCAACATGACCTTTGTTGATCTGGGCCTGGGAGTTCATTCATCCCCAGTAGGAAAGTTTTTCCCCAAGGCCCAGTGGGAACTCGGTAATTTTGAGCCTTACCTGGGTCTGAGAGATCAAAAGACTTGCCCAGTGTCACCCAGCATTTATGTGACAGTAGTGGGACTTGAACTCAGCTCCTCCTGCCTCTATCCCCTGTGCTATTATTTTTCTATGGCCCTGTAGTTCTGCGTTGGCCATCCCCATCCTGCCTGCGTAGCCTGCGGCTTCTCGAGGTGGGGTCCCCGAGTGATGAAAGACTCTAAAGCCTCAGTTATTACTCACTGCAGATCCTGCCGCTGCCGGCTTCCTTTTCCACCAGCCCCATCCCCAGCGTGGCAGACTCAACGGTTCACTGTTTTATTAGAACCATTTCCAAATACCTCCATAAATCTTGACAGAGCTCCCTTCTGCAAGTCCAACGGTGACGGTGGGGGGTGGGGGGATGCAGCTGTTTAGTCATGAAGTTCCATGTTTTTAAATAAGGTGAGCCGTGTTCGGAAAGTCATGCATAATTCAAAGGCACAGACTGTACTGTTTTGGAAAACTTTTTAATAAAGAATTTGATTAATAGTCCGATCACATTGTGCACATGTTTAGACCCTTGTGTGCATACAGATTTCACATATATCTGGGGAGGCTTTGTGTCTCTTGCTTTCTCATTCCTGGGGCTCCTGAGGCTGGGACTTGGTAATGGAGATGACCAGGCAGGACAGTGTCCGAAGGGTAAGCTTTCTGGAGTGGCAGGCACTCCACTGGGCTCCACCTTGTGTGACCGGCTCATATTTCCCATGAATCCTGAAGGAGTTCTGATAGTAGGAGCTGTTGTCATGCTTTCCTGTTGTGATTCAGAATAGGCGATGTTGCTATCTAGAGAAAATCACCTTACATTAAAGAAATCATAGAATGGCAGAGTCAGATGGTTCCTCAAAGATTGTTCAGTCCAGGGGGCAGCTAGGTGGCACAGTGGATAAAGCACTGGCCCTGGATTCAGGAGGACCTGAGTTCAAATCCAGCCTCAGACACTTGACTCTTACTAGCTGTGTGACCTTGGGCCAAGTTACTTAACCCTCATTGCCCCCCCACCCCCCAAAAAAAAAGAAAAAAAGAAAAAGAAAAGATTGTCCAGTCCACTTTGCCATTCAATGTGGTGGTTCGATTCAACATGAATTGATGAAGTTCTTACAATTCACCAGGCACTGTGTTAGGTATTAGTAACTAAAAGACAAAAAATAAAATAAAATAAAAGAGTTCCTGGTCTCAAGGAATCTTGTCTCCATCTTCTCAGAGTAGTAACTATCAAACCTCAGTTTGAAAATATCTGGCAATGCAGAGCTCACTACCTCACAAGGCAGTCCATCCCACTTTGGACAATTTTGACAATTAAGAGGCTCTTTCTTCTAGATCCAATCACTATCCCTTCTCTTCTGTGTTCATATTATTTATACCCAGTATCACAAGAAGTAGCAAATAATTTGTTCAAGTGATCTCTCCGTCTCTTACTTGTATCTCTGCACCATCAGAGATAGCAAAGTGCCTGGTGCAGAACACGCCCTCACAACTGTCTTCTTTAAAGGAATTGAATTGACTCACTCCCAAAATCTTAATCACTGGCTTATACTATGTAGCATTATAGAACCAAATTTAGAAGGGAACTCAAAGAATATCTGGTCCAAACTTATCCTTTTCCAGATAAGTCCCAGGGAAGTTGTGATTTCCAAATCACAAGAGGTTATGAGACTTGAAATTATAATAGGTTATTCCTTTTTTATGTAGCCTAAGACCATTGTGGCTAATTTTTTTGACTGCCAAATCATATAGTTTTCTCAGCTTGTGGTCCATTCAAACCCCAAGATCTCTTTCACATGAATTTCTGCCAACCCAAAGAAACATTCATCATAGATGGGGGTCTCCTAAAAGGATGGAAATCCTAAGCAAATATTTAGCAAAAGCTCACTCTTCTTTGGATCCCATTTAGGGACTCACACAGTCTTGAACAAGTCAAGTCAACATGCCTTTATTAATAGGATTTGAAGGGGTGATGGTATTATATTATATGCAAATTTTAGCTGCCAGTTGACCTTATAAGCTAGTCTGAGGAGAGTATTATAATAAGCTCACCCTGAGATATTTAAAGTAATGGCAATCATAGGCTTCCCAAGCTGAACGGAAATTTAGGAGGGGAAAACATGTAAAGCAGAGCTGGGAGGGTCTTAGGGTATTGAATTTCAGAGCTAAAGCATCCTTAAACATGAAACATCTGATGTTCCAGGGAAGATAGAAAAAAGAAGGTGGGTTCAGTGGTAAGGGTACTGGCTTGGGAGTCAGAAGTCTCTGGTCTGTATCCCAGCCCTGAGACTTCCTAGCTGAGTGACTTTGGTTAAATCCTATCTACTTTCTGCACCTTGGTTTTTCCATCTGTAAAATAATAGTAATAATAATAATAACTCTCATAGAGAACCTACTGTATGGCAGGCACTTTAATAAACAATTTGCAAACATTATTTCATTTGATCTTCACAAGAACCATGTGAAGTAGGTAATTTTCTTATCCCCATTTTATCAATAAGGAAACTGAGACAGGCAGAGGTGAAGTGACTTACCCAGGGTCACACAACTAGTAAGTGTCTGGAGCCATATTTGAACTGAAGTCTTCTTGGCTCCACACCTAGGGCTCTATCCAGTATACCATCCCAAATGACCTCCAAAGTACTTTCGAGGTCTGTGAATTCAGAAAAGGCTTTCTGGAAGGGTCTTTAGAGCCTGGACTGGTGAAATTGGAAGGGCCTTGGATATTATCAGTCTGACTCAACAAGGGAGAAAGGGATTTGCCTACGGTTCTAAGTCTAGTTAGTGTCTTAGCCCCAGCTTCATCTTGGTGCTATGTGGCCTATTAGAAATGTGACTCATTCATCAAATTTCCTTGAAAAAAATACATAAGAGGGTTTGTATGTTTCCAGGCTGCTAAATGGTGCTAGACATACAGCCCTTTTCATGAAGTTGGGCCCAATTTGCAATTACATAATCCAATTTGAGGCAGGGTAGTCTCTGAGTTATAATATCCTTTACCCACAAAATATGTCCTGGAGTGCTGTATAGAAGAGAGACAGACAGACAGACAGACAGACAGACAGACAGACAGACAGAGACAGAAACTGAGAGACCAACAGAGAGACACACAGAGACACACACAAAAAGAGACAGAGACAGAGAGACAGAGACAGAAAGACAGAGACAGTGAGAGACAGAAACAGAAACAGAAAGACAGAGACAGGGAGGCAGGCAGATAGGCAGATAGAAGGATAGAGAGACAATCATAGTAATACAGGCATACCTCAGAAATATTGTGATGTTGGCTCCAGACCACCACATTAAAGCAAATATTGTAATAAAGTGAGTCACATGAATTTTTTGGTTTCCCAGTACATATAAAAGCTTTGTTTACACTTGGTTTTAGTCTATTAAGCATGCAATAGTATTATGTCTAAAAAAAATGTACAGACCTTAATTTTAAAAAAATACTTTCTTGCTAAAAATGCTAAGCATCATTTGAACCTTTAGAGAGTCCTGATCTTTCTGCTAGATGAAGGTCTTGTCTCAATGTTGGGGCTGCTCACTGATCAGGGTGGTGGTTGCTGAAGTTTGGTGTTGGGGTGACTGTCACAATTTCTTAAAAATAAGACAATGAATTTTGCCATGTTTACTGACTCTTGCTTTTACTTGGACACTTAAAGGCCTTTGTTAATTGGCATGACTCCAATATTGTTGAGTCTCAGGGAAATGGGAGGAGAGTGAGAGAGGTGGGAATGGGGGGGGTGGGGAGCAGTCAGGAGACACACATTTTTCAGTTGTTTGTCATCTTACATGGGCAAAGTTCATGATTCCCCAAAACAATTATAATAATAACATCGAAGATCACAGCTCACCATAACAGAAATAATAGTAATGGAAAAGTTGAAATATTGTGAGAATTACCATAATGTGACACAGAAACACAATGTGAGTACATGCTGTTGGGAAAATGGTACAATATATTTGCTCCATACAAGGTTGCCACAAACCGTCAATTTGTAAAAATCATAATATCTGCGAAGCACAAGAAAATGAGATATGCCTGTAGACACAAGGACAGACACAGAGATGGTGAGAGACAGCTGGAGAGCTAAAGAGAATGATAGAGACAGAAAGACAGAGAGACAGAATGAGAGAGATATAGAGGCAGGGAGATGGGGTGAATGGCAGAGATGAGAGAGACAGAGGAGGGGAAAGGAGAGACAAAGAGACAGAGAGAGATTGATTTACAGAGACTGAAAGACAAAAGAGGGGTAGAGGGAGGAAAAGGGAGAGGGAGAAAGAATTTGAGAAAGCTGGAAACTCTCCCATAAACACCAGTGATGTGGGTCTGAAGCTGAGTCCTCAGTGCAGAGCATCTGTCCCTCCATGTTTCTTTGTGGCCTCATTTCTTTCCTGGGTTCAGCATCCAGCCCTCCAGCTTTTGTTCTATTTTGCTCATTCTGTCCCCAGTGATATCATTGTTTTCCTGGGTATGTCACTCTAAAGGTCAGTAGAGTATAATGTGGAGCCAGAGTCCTCATGGGAAAATGTCACTGTCTCAAGCCTGTGTGCTCCAGGTTGCCTTGCCCCAGGAGCCAGAGCCCTTGGCTTCCCCAGCCTCCCCCAGACTTGGGGCACTGGCTGCAGCCTCTGCTCACATGTGTACAAGGATCAGTCCTCTTGGAGACATGGAACATGGAGCTTGTGGTTGCCATTATCAGACAAGAAAACAATAGCTCCAGTTGAAAACAACGGGAATTAGAGAGAGATGTGTCCAAGACCTGAAGAAGAGGTCTCAATGTCCTATTTGCCACTGGGTCTCCCCGCACTTCCCTCTCCCCAGGGAAGGAGAGATGAGGTGTGTGAGGGCTTGGACAGTGACAGTAATGGTCTATTCCAGCCTCTCTTTGAACACAATCATCTAATACAGCAGAAGGGGCCTTAGAACATGGAATGTCGGAGGTGGGAGGGTCAGTTAGAAAATGGAATGTCAGAACCACAAGGGGCCTTACAAGCTGTCTGTTCCAACCCCCTCGTTTTCTAGGGGGGAAGAAACTGAGATCCAGAAAGGTCAGCGCTACCCCTCCAAAGCTCCCAGTTTGCTTGCAATGTGCTCTTTGTGTAACCTTGAGAGAATCCCTTCACTTTTCTAATCTGCAAAATGAAAGCAGGGATCCTCCCCCTCCTTCCCTCCTAGCAATCAAAGGAGATGCCTTGGACACAGGAGAGACAGTGCAGACTTTAACTTTAGATGACAAACAGACTGGATACCGTGTTGTATGATATTTAGAATTTATCAATTTAAATAGCCCCAACCACACAGGGTTGTTGTGAGGCTCAACTGAGAATAGGTAGAGTCGTTTGCAAAACTGAATGCAACATCTCAAAATTAGCTTTTTGTATTCCTGGGAAAACAGAGGAGAAATCATCGAAAGGGCAGGGTCAGCCACCAAAGCCGGGCCCTCCAGGTTCCTCTGGGTGATGGCTCAGGGCCCACCATGACATGTTACGGCCTTTGCTGGGGACATGGGCCACACAGATCCCACATTGTGTGAGGACCGTCTGACATCGACTCAAATCTGTGGGCTCAAATTCCTCTCCCTGTCTCCTCCCCACTCCCACCCAGTCCCAACACAAGGACTCAGAAATACAAGGAATGCTGGAGGCCGCACATGACTGTAGCCATTCTCAGAAAGGACCAGTGAGCTCTAGGGGAAGGGATTGGGCAGCTCAGATGAGGTCTGCCCTGGGCTTTGAGAGCAGAAATTCTGGCCCCTCCAGGAGGCCCAGAACAATAGGATTAACAACAGTCATGCCTCGATTCAGAGCTGGACCCTGGTATTACTGAGGGAGACAGGTGCAAAATACCACCTCATGTTAGGAAGGCTGATCTCCCTCACACCTCCTCCTCATCATTATAAGAACAGGAACAACAACCAGAAGACCCCACATGCCCACGGTGCTTCCCAACTCACAGAGGACTTTCCTCACAACAGTCCTCTGAGCTAGTAGCATTCTGCCTCACTTTATGGCTAAGCCACTGACAAGTGACATGACTTACCCAGGGTCACCCAGTGAGTAAGTGTCGGTCAAGTCTGGGGTATGATCAAGATGAGAACCTAGATCTCCTGATGTCCCCTCCCTGCTCCTCACCCTTCAGGCCCATGTTTCTCTTCAGAATAAACAGTCAAGGTTAAGGGATAGAGTTTTGATTTTGGAGTCAAAAGACTTGTGTTTGTGGGTGAGATCTGACACGTCCTCAGGGCCACACTTTCCTCATCTGCCAAATGAAGGGGTTAATCAATGACCTGTAGCACCAATCTCATCTTTCCTCTAGCTCCATCAGCCTCCAGAAGGGAGGTGAGCAGGGGTCACAAGGTGCCATTCGCCCAGCCCTCCACCTGCCTTGGACAATAAAGTGAAATACTGCTTCTTTGGGCCAAGCCTGGGCTGCTTTCTGCCACCTTGGACTCCACTGATCACCTAATCATGAACAGTCACTCTTATCTCTGTTGTTGTGGCATGGCTGTCTCCTGCTTCTTCTCCTCCCTGTCTACTCCATCTCTGTCTCCTCTGCTGCGTGTTTATCCATGTCATTGGGTGTCCTCAGAGGCTTTGTCCTGGGCTGGCTTCTCTTTTCCCTCTACATTATCTCAATTGATTATCTAATCCATTTCCAAGGATTCAGTTAATCTGTCCATGAAGATGACAACTGGAACCTCTCTTGAGCTGTGGTCCCACTGTCTTTTTGGTTACTGTGAAATATCTAGACTAAAGGCATCTCAAATACATGTCCAAAGTAGGATTCATTCTTATTTTCCCCTAAACAACCCCTCCTCTAAAGTTTCCTATTCCTGCTAAGGGTACCACCATCTTCCTAGGCATCCAGGCATGTAGCCTTCATGTCATCCTCAATACCCTCCTCTTACTCACCCCACATCTCCAATCTGCAGCTGACGCTTGTCAATTCCACCTCCATAGCATCTCTCCCATATGTCCCCTTTGTTAACCTCCCACAACCACCACCCTTGTTCAGTGCTTCTCCCTCCTGGAGGATTGTAATAGTCTCCTCATCAGCTTTCCTTCCTCTGATTCATTGTCCACTCAGCTGCCAATGGAACTTTCCAAAAATGAAGATGCGACCATCTTACCCACTCACCAACTGAATGAATTTCAATGGCTACCTATTATCTGTGGGATGAAATATAGAGTCCTTTGGTTGGCATTTAAACCTCTTCCAAAATAGCTGCCTCTTCCCTTCCTTGTCTTTCACTTTCCTCCCTCTCTACATATGCCATGATCCAGGGACACTGGCCTTCTTGCTGTTCCTCACATGTAACCCCGTCTTCTGTCTCTCTGCCGCTGTGCTGTCTTTCCTGAATGACTAGGATGTTCACCCACTTTACCTCTGTCTCTTAGTTTCTCTGGCTTCCTTCAATACTCAAGTCACACTCTACCTTCTGCTGGTCTTTCCTGGTCCTTCCCCTCTTTCATTAGTAATCAGAGGAGGAGGAGGAGAAGCAGCAGTTAAAGGTTTGCAGAACACATTACAAACATTATCTCATTGGCACTTCACAACAACCCTGGGAGGTAGATATTAACATGTACATTTTACATTTGAAGAAGTTGAGGCAGGTAGAGGTTAGGGGACTTGCTCAGCTGGTAAGTATTAAAAGCTAGATTTGAACTTGGGTCTTCCCGACTCCAGTCCAGAGCTATGTCACTGTTTCCTGGCTAGCTCAGGGCTTAGGGCCTTCTCCTCTGAGATTACTTTTTGGCTCCTCTGTTTATAGCTTTCCTGTGCCTGATTACTTTCATGTCACTGGATCCAGATGGTTCTGGAGGATTGAGTGAGGCTGGTGAGCTTGCACAGTCCTGCTTTACTTAAGTTCAATTCACTGCAAGTCATGGCATTCTCCCCTCACCAATGTCATGGCCCTGTTTGAAAACGAAGGACAACAATAACAACAACAACAGCAGCTCTCATGCAGTCCTCCCAATTAGAGTGCAAGCTTCTCTAGGACAGGAATGTTTTTGGCCTTTGTTTCCCCAGCACTTAGCATCGTACCTGGCACATGTTAAGTACTTAATGAATACTGGCTGGCTGGCTGGCTGGCTGACTCGCTCTTTTCCCTTTAAAAATGTCTCATACATCCCCCCAAAGACCTATTTGTACAAAAATATTTCTAGCAGCATTTTTGGTGGTGGCTAAGAATGGAAAATCAAGGGAATGCCCATCCATTGGGAAATGGCTGAACAAGCTGTGGTGTATGATGGTGATGGACTATTATTGTGTTATAAGATATGACAAGCAGGAGGATGTCAGAAAGGCCTGGAAAGACTGATGTCTAGTGAAGTGAGCAGAATCAGAACATTGTGCACAGAGACAGCAGTATTGTTAGATGAAGAACTGACTTAACTATTCTCAGTGATACAATGATCCAAGATGATCCCAAAGGACTGATGATGAAACATACTATCCACCCCCAAAGAATGAACTGATATTGATGGAATACAGACTGAAGTATGCTATTTTCATTTTATGTCTTTCATTTTTATTCAATTTTTCTTATATAAAATCACTAACATGGTAATGTTTTACATAATAGTACATGTATAACCCATATATGATTGTTTACCATCTCAGAGAGGGGGGGAAGGGGAGGGAGGGAAGAAGGGATAAAAATTAGAACCCTAAACTATAAATAATAATGTTTATTAAAAAGTAAAATATGGGGCAACTAGGTAGCACAGTGGATAAAGCACCAACCCTGGATTCAGGAGGATCTGAGATCAAATATGGCCTCAGACACTTGATACTAACTATGTGACCCTGGGCAAGTCACTTAACCCTGATTTCCCTGCTCCCCCAAAATAAAATAAAATACATAAAATGACTCATATTTGCTTTAAAGAGTCACTTTATGCTAGATAAAAGAACTAATAATTATATTAAAGATGCTACTAATTAGCTCTATTCATAAGAGGAATAGCTACCTCTGGAGGCACTGGGTTCCCACTGTCCCCTCCCCACCAAGGAGGTCTTTGACCAAAAGGTGTGTGACTACTTGTCAGATGTGTGGTAGAAACTATTCTGGTTCAGATAAAGGTTGCACAGGGTGGCCTCTAAGGTCCACCTTTCAACATTAAGATTTCCAAAGGTCTGTATCTAAAGCTAAGGTCAACAAAACTATATGGAAGTTTACCTTTCAGATCTATGGAGAAGAGAAGAATTTATGACCAAACAAGAGATAAATAATATTATGAAATGCAAAATGGATCATTTTTTTACATTAAATTAAAAAGCTTTTGTGCCAATGGAAGTGATGCAGCCAATATTAGAAAGAAAGCAGAAAGCTGGGAAACAATTTATATACCTAGTATTTCTGATAAAGGCCTCATTTCTAAAATATATATGGAACTAAATCAACTTCATAAGAATACAAGTCATTCCCCAATTGAGGAATGGTCAAAGGATATGAACAGGCAGTGTTCAGATGAATAAATCAAAGCTAAATATTGGCATATGAAAAAGTGCTCTAATTAATATTGATTAGAGAAATACAAATTAAAACAATCCTAAGGCACCACTTCATACCTATCAGATTGGTTAATTTGCCAAAAACCAAAAATAATAAATGTTGGAGAAGCTGTGGAAAAATTGGAACACTGATGCATTGTTAATGGAGTTCTGAACTGATCCACCCATTCTGGACAGCAATTTGGAGCTATGCCCAAAGGGCTATGGGACTGTGCATACCCTTTGACCCAGTAATACCACTACTAGGTCTGTAATAAAAAAAGGTAAACGGACCCACATGTACAAAAATATTTATATCACCTCTCTTTGCAGTGGCAAAGAATTGGAATTTGAGGGGATGTCCATCAATTGGAGAATGACTGAACAAGTTGTGGTATATGAATGTAATGGAATACTATTGTGATGTAAGAAATGATGAGCAGGCAGATTTCAGAAAAAACCTGGAAAGACTTAAGTGGACTGATGCTGAGTGAAGTGAGCAGAACCAGAAGAACATTGTACACAGTATCAACAACGTTGCATGACGATCAACTGTGATAGACTTAGCTCTTCTCAGCAACATAATGATCCAAGACAATTCCAAAGGATTCATAATGGAAAATGTTCTTCACATTCAGGTAAAAGAACTAGAATCTGAATGCAGGTTGAACCATTCTATTTCTACTCTTTTTGGTTTTTCTTTTTTTCAGGTTTTTCCCTTTGGTTCTGATACTTCTTTCACAACATGACTAATGAAGAAATATGTTTAATGTGACTGTATATAAATAACCTATATCAGATTGTTTTCTGTCTTGAGGAAGAGGGAGGGAAGGGAGAGACGGAGAAAAAATTGAAACTCAAAATCTTATAAAAACAAATGTTGAAAACTACCTTTACATGTAACTGGAAAAAATACAATACTATTAAGATTTTAAAAATAACTATAAAGAGACAGTGGTGGCCATCCCCATTGTCTCCCATTGCCACAAAATTAAAGAATTTGTCAATGAAGAAAGTAAAGATTATTGTATTGCTAAGAATAGTTGTCATTCACAGTTCTTCATCAAACAATATTTCTGTATCTGTGCACAATGTTCTTTTGATTATGCTCACTTCACTATATTTCAGTTCATATAAGCCTTTCCAGGCCTTTCTAAAATCATCCTGCTTGTCATTTCTTACAGCACAATAATATTCCATTACCATCATATATCACAACTTGTTCAGCCATTCCCCAAAGGATGGGCATTCCAAAAAGAGCTGCTATAAATATTTTTGTACAAATAGGTCTTTTTCTCTTTTGGGGGAGTTCTTTGGGATATAAACCTAGCAGTGGTATTGTTGGATCAAAGGGGTATGCACAGTTCTATAGCCCTTTGGGCATAGTTCCAAATTGCTCTCCAGGATGGTTGGATCTTTTCACAACTCCACCAACAGTGGATTAAGCATCCCAGCTTTCCACATACTATCTACCTATGAAGAAAGAACTGATATCAATTGAAAACAGACTGAAGCATACTATTTTTACTTTCATTTTTTCTTTTATTCAAGTTTTCTTATACAAAATGACTAATATGGTAATGTTTTATATAAGTGCACATGTATGACCCATATCTGATTGTTTACCTCCTCAGGGAGGAGGGAAGGAAGGGAGGGAAGGAGTGATAAAATTTGGAACCCAGAACTATGAATAAAATGTTTATTTTTTTTTTAATTAAAAGTATTTTTAAAAGAAAGTTAAGACACAAGTACAGAATACCACACCAAGCTTCTGGAGCTACCTTCTTTCAATTTCAGTCTTGGCAACATGGTCAAAAGTTATGCCTAAAAGACAGCATCAGAATGTCACTGATGCTGGTGAGCTCTAAGATCGGCCATGTTGTTCTGAGAGCAACTGACTATTTTGCAATATAAGGGCACAATTCACCAGCAGCATATTGGAATGCCTGGGCATTGTGTGTTATAATGTCCCTTTGGAGCACTGCTATCTCACAATTAGAGTTCAGTATTTTGTGGTGGCTTACAAAAACCTATCAGAAGTCAGTGTATATCCTTGTCCTGTCTTTTATCAATACTTTCAAAGGAACAAGGGACATTCTTCTTGCAAGCCAATTAATAGGGGATCATTTGCTTACTCTTTAATCCTCAAGAATTATAACTAAGTGTTTAGAGAGTAAGGGCTCCTTCACCAAAAAACAAAAAAACCAAAAACAAAGAAAAAAACAAAACAAAACTGAATATAAATGGGCACCCAAATGTAGGATGAAAAATTATTTCTGACACTAAACATCCTTCACACTTTAAAATGAATGACATATCATTACCAGAAAATATAAGCTGGGGATGTTCATTAAATCTAGATAAGAATCTCCATGTTCAATCAGACACTTATTAATTATATAAACTTAATTACTTATTTTTCCCACTTAGTTCTCCGATGTTTATTCATGTTCTCTGGTACTTGTCTATTTCATCACAGAATTTTCTGCCTCTCAAACTCCCCAATGCTTAAAAAGGTTTCCTATCCAGTGACCCAATTATCTTAGATGCAAATTGTAACTGGGACACAAACACTGATTCTTGAATATTGAGTTCAGCCTTGTGTCTCCTGGGGACACTGAAGGGAACTCAACAGCAAAGGAATCCAGTAGAGGTCTTTTCCAGGTTGAACCTAAAATAGTAGGATCTGATGATTGAATCCGATTGAATTTGCTCCTTAGTAAGCAATTATCAAGCATGCATTTTGTGCTGTACCAGCCCTAGAGTTACAAAGACATGAATGAAGATGATCATTGTCTTCAAGAAGAATGCATTCTATGGGGGAAGACAACATGGACATTGAACAGAAAATACAAAAATTATCACAATGATAGTAATAAGAGCCAGTATTTATATAACCATTTGAGGCTTACAAAGTGCTTTACAAATATTATCTCCTCATATCTTCCAAACAGATGTGTGCAAAGTAAATGAAAAAATGCTCTGGCATTTGGAGGAAACAGGAAAGACTTCCTGTGGGGGGGGGGGTCCACTTGAGTTATGCCTTGAAGGAAGCTAGAGATGCCAAGAGATAGAGCTGAGGAAAGAGAGTGCTTCAATCCTGAAGATGGGCAGTGGAGTGCTATGCACAAGGAGCAAGGAGCCCCAGTGTGGCAGAAATGTAGAAGATTTGGTTTGGAATGGTGTGTAAGAAGACTGAGAAAGTAGAAGGAGGGGCAATTTGTGAAGAGCTTTAAGTGTCAGATTAGATACAAGGATAGACATTCAATCCTACAGATCATAAGGAACCATTGATGTTTAGTAAGTGGGAGTGATGAAGCTCGGACTTGGGCTGAGGCTTGGCTGAATCCGGGTACTCCAAGAGGTGAGAATGAAACAAGAAAGTATTTCAGTCATGGGGGCATGATCTATGCAAAGACCCTGAGGTAGAAGATGGAAGGTCATGTTTGGGGAATAGCAAATGACCCACTTTCACTAGAATATAAGGGAGTCAGTGGGAGTATCAATCTATCCGCCTGGAAATAGAGTTTGGAGCCACACTGCCAAGACCATTAGATGTCACAAAGAGTAGTCTGTGTTGTCCTAGAAGTAAATGGAAATCACTGATGTTTCTTTACAAGGGGGTGTCATGGGCAGACATGAGCTCTAGGAAAATCACTTTGGCAGTTGTGAAGAGGATATATGGGAGGGGAGAGACCACAAACAGAGAGACCAATTGGAAAGCTATTTCAATATTCTGGGTGAATGGGGCTGAGGGACTGAATGAGGCACTGCATTAAGAGAAAGACACGGATGTGGAGTATGTTGTAGAGGAACACTCCATAAGACTGGACATGGAGTCTCTGACTGGGAAAAAGAATAAATGTAACTACTTGAAGTGATTTTCAAGGACATCCAAAATCATACATTATATTTCTAGGTTTATCTCATGCTATTTTTTTCCCATCCCCTTCAAGGAGAATCCTCTCTGCCCCTGAATTTGTCTTGATGCCTCTTCTGATACTGCTTCCTAAGCTTAGAAAGTCTTCCTTCACACTCTTTACTGACCCATCTTTGAAATCCTCATTCAATAATTATCTCCTTCAGGAAGCCTTCTCTGATCCCCAAAGCTAGTAACAGACCTTTCCCCTTGGATTTCACATAGCACTTTGCTTGTCTAATTATTGTATTAGAGTTCATTGACAGTCCTTTTAGTGGACTATAAGCATCCTGTCAGTAAAGACCTTGCCTTTTCTTGTTTTGGTTCTTTCCATCATCCAACATGGAGTTTTATGCAAAATAGGCACCAAATAAATGTTTGTGACATCATCTTAGATTGACTAGAGGTTGCTAAATAATCACTATATTTCAATAACAACATTGGGCAGTAGTTCTAACTCCCATATATATAGGCACTCAAAGTGTACATAGTGCTTTCCCAGCAAACCCATTGTTGGGTGGATTAGAGCATGAGTTCCTTGAGAATAGGAATCTTTTGCCTTTCTGTTTATCCCCAGTGATTCATATTCTGAGAAAATGATTAAAAATAGGGTTGTTGGGGGACCCAGGGACCCCACCCACTAGGAGCCTGACTGGTTTCCCAGGGCCAGCCCAGAGTCAGTAGAATTACAAAAGAAATGTAGATTGACCTTCCTGACTAAAGGAAGTTAACCCTCCTGGGCACCTCCCCCTACCCCCAAGTCATGTCAATCAATGAACTTGAATGTTACTGGCCAGTTAGCTTGGATCAATGTGCAGTGACCCACCTCTACCTGAGAGAAGATAAAAATCCTTGGGGAAAGGGGAGTCTCTCTCTTCTCCTCTGTTCTTGTCTCTTCTCTTGCTCTCTCTGTTGGCTAGGATGCTAGAGGAGGCAGCCACGTGTCACCCCACCCTTGCTCTCCTCTCTATCTAGGTAATGTAGGGCTTCTGAACTCTGCTTGGAGCCATGTCCTCTCTCTCACTTTACTAACATTTAATATGATTAATAAATGCTTAATGCCAAAAACTGCTGTAATAGCCTCTAATTTAAAAGTAATGATATATTGGAAACCCCAGCTAAGTTCCCCAATAACTTAGAACAGGGACAGGCTCCCCCAAGTATTTCAAACAACACAATACAGAGCCTGGCACACCACAGGTGTTCAATAAATCATTGTTGACTGATTGATGGAACAATTATCCCCATTTTATTTATCCAAGACAAATATGGACAAGTCCCAATGCTGCTACAATTAATGTAGAATTAATGGGAAAAGCAAGAAATAAGGCAATCAAAGGACTTAGATTTGGAAGAGGTGGAGAGGTTAAGTCCAACTCTTTCATTTTACAGAGGAGGAAAACTCTGTCTGGGAAGGGTCATGCAGCTTAGTAAATGGCTCAGGATGAATTTGAACTCAGATCTTCTTAACTCCAGACCAAGTACAAGCTGCCTTCGAGCCATCCTTAGTTCCCAAAGTGATTGTCCTAAAACATAGATCTGCCTTGTGCTCACCGTCCTAATACTTCCTATCCCTGAGCCTTGCTTTTCTCATCTTTAAAATGGGGGTAATAAATAGCCATGCTACCTACCTCTCGAGGATTTCTGGAGAAAGCACTTTGTAAACACTTAAGGCTTGGGGAAAACAGAAGTACTAAAAAAGCTCTCAGCCTTAGACTTCCTAGTAAAGACTGAACCTTCCTCAGCGGTGATGGAAAATGCTGGATTTGGAGTCAGAATTTAATTCAGTTCAACTCAACAAGCCTTTGTCCTGCAACTCTGTACCTCTGTCTGCCCTCAAGGAGGTTTTATTCTGTTAGTGAAATATACCATTTATGTAGAGACGTGAACACAAAGTATAGACCCAGTAATTTCATAGAATCAGAGATTTAAGAGCTGGAAGAGACCTTAGAGGCCAAGTCTAGCCTTCGGATTGTATATGTCACATCTGGGGATGTAGACACCATTGCAGATGAGAGGGCATTGACCTGGCCTTCCACCTCACTGCCTTCCCTCCCCTCCTTCCCACCTTTGTCTCTGAAGATTTAAGCAACCACCTCCTGTTACATGAATTAACTTGTTTTATAGCCCAGGGTCCCATGCAATGACTCCCCCAGGTGCTGATGGTCTACTTCCCATTAAATGGTAAATTGGAATAAAATCACAATTGCTCCAAGCCCTCAAAATTACAAAAGCAGTTAAAAAAATTCTTAACATTTAGGAAGAAGCTTGACTCTCTGCTTTAATTTAAATTTATGTTTATCTCTAGCTAAAACTTGGCTTCTAATTGTTGAGGCTATATCCAAAACAGGAGAAATATTTGGATAAGGAAGCAAGCAAAATATGGTACAATGCCTCTTGATGGATAGGTACCAGGAAGGTAAGTTGGGGAAAGAGCTGATTTTTGCTTAGAACATCCCTCACGGCTTGAAGACTTGAGTACAACCACAGACTTTAGCTTAGGTCTCCTGTCTGCTCCAATTTGCCTACAGGATTGAAAGCCCTCTATGACTTCTGCCTTCTTTCATGGGTCTTCCTTTTCTACCTTTTCTTTCTTATTTCTCTATTGACCCTATGACAACAATTCCTCCCTTCTCAGCTTTTGTAGTCTCCACCCCTTCCTCTGACTGTTTGTTTGTTGTCTTTCTGTCTCTCTCTGTCTCTTCTGTTCTCTAACTCTGCCTCTGATCTATGTCCCTCTATTTTTCTGTCTCTGTTTTTGTCTCTGTCTATATCCATCAGTCTTTGTCTGTCTCTCTGTCTCTTTCTCTCTGTTTCTGTCTCTATCTCCCTGTGTATCTCAGTGTGTTTCTCTGGCTCTTTGTTCCCGTTTCTGTGTCTGTCTCTGTCTTTCTGTGTCTTTGTGTCTGTGTCTGTGTCTGTCTCTCTATGGATGAGGGAAGAATGTATGAACAAACAAGAGATACAGAATGTTATGAGATGTAAAATGTATAATTTTGATTACATTCAATTAAAAAAAGATTTTGCATGAACAAAACCAATGCATCCAAGATTTAAAGGAAAACAGGAAACTGGGGGAAATTTTAGAGCAAGTATCTCTGATAAAGGCCTCATTTTTCAATTATGTGGAACTGAGTAAATGTATAAGGCCATGAGGCAATCCCCAACTGTAAAGTCATCAAAGGATTTGAACAAGAAGTTTTCGGCAGAAGAAATCAAAGCTATCTATGGTCAAATAAAAAGGCTCTAAATCATTATTGATTAGACAAATACAAATGAGAACAACTCTGAGATACCACTGATATGACAGAAAAGGAAAATGGCATGTGGGTGGGGATGTGGGAAAATTGGGACATTAATCCACTCTTGGTGGAGTTGTGAATGGATCCACCCATTCTGGAGGGCCATTTGAAACTATGCCCAAAGGGCTATCAAACTATGCATACACTTTGACTCAGCAATACCAGGACTAAGTTTGTATCCCAAAGAGATGAAAGAAAAAGGAAAAGAACATATATGTACAAAAATATTTATAATAGCTCTTTTTGTGGCAGCAAAGAATTAGAAATTAGAAATTGATGGGTGATGCCCATCACATAGGAAATGACTGAACAAATTATGATATATGTGCTATAAGAAATGACAAGCACAACGATTTCAGAAAACCATTGAAAGGCAAAGTAACGTGAGCAGACCCAGAACATTGTACAAAGTAATAGCAATATTGTGAAGATGATCAACTATGACTGCCTTAGGTATTCTCAGCAATACAATTAAAAAGACTATCTGAAGGATTTATGATGAAAAATTCTATCTACCTGCAAAGAAATTTCTGATAAATTCTGAATGCAAATCAGTGTATACTTTTTTACTTTTTTTTCCCTTTTTTGGGGAGGGGTGTCTGTTTCATAACATGGCTAATACAAAAATATGTTTTACATGACTGCACATGTATAATCTATGTGAAATTGCTTGCCTTCTCAAGGAAAGGGGAGGAAATGGAAGAAAAGAGAGACTTTGGAACTCAAAAATTTTTTAAATACATGTAATTGATAAATTTTTCAAAAGCAAAGGTGCCAATCTGCATTGGCAGAAGAGCTTTCCTCACTCAGAAGTTCTCTATGCCAATGAAATCCCACATCTAGTTTCTACTCATAGTCACAGATAACAGATATATGGCTTAAGGGGTCTTAATCTGTGGCACCAAAAATAGATTATAGGACAACCATGAACTTTTTAAAAATATAATTATATTGAAATATAATTGATTTCCTTTGTAATTATGTATTTTATTTAAAAATATTGTTCCGGATCCCTTGGAAATTTTCTATGGCACAAAACAGGTGAAGAATCTCAGATATTGGGATAGAAATAGATGAAATTATACAGGAACAGATTCATGTACAGGTAGAGATATAAATATAAAAATAGATATAATCATAGAACGACAGCTGACTGTTGCCTTTGGTTTTGACATTAGTCATTTCTGGGTACCACCCTTTTCCCCCAACTGATGAGGCTTATCTTGTGGGTGGGAATGAAGAAAAGGAGGTAAGCAAAATTAGCCAGCATGGAAATTATGCATGTCAGAGGACACTGCATTCTGAATCTCCAATTCCCCATCTCTTCACGAACAGGAGAGAGGAGCATTTCTTCATCCCCTTTCTAGGGCCAAGAGTATTGAGCTTTGTTTTCATGGACTTCCATTCACATCATTATCACCATTGTTTTTCTGGTCTTGCTTACTTCACTGGGCATCAGTCCCACATCCAGCTAAATTCCTCATATGCATCATTTCTTACAGTGCAATAATGAAATTCCATTACATTTATGTTCAGCCATTACCGCTTGTTCAGCTATTCTCCCACCAATGGGCACCCACTTCATTCCAAGCTCATCACTACCAAAAATAATGCTGCTATAAATGTTTCATTATATTCAGAACCTTTCTTTGTGTCTTTGATTTTCTTCAAGTAGATAGCCAGAAGTCAGATCACTGGATGAAGGGGGTGAGCACTTTAATTTCTCCGCTCAGGTTATGCCAGGCTGTTCCTTAGAATGTTTGGACTCATTCACAATTGTACCAACAGTGTATGATGGTGCCAAAACAGGAATATGTGAAAGGACCATCTTCTCTTTCCTTCTCTGGCTACCATTCAGCATGAGCCAAGTTCCTCCTGGGGTCTCTCTGAGGTTGGTTCATCCTCTGAAGCCAATTTCCCATTGGCTACATACCTTTCACACACTTAGTTGTAACTTACCATAAATAGAAGGAAGAGTGCTCCCTGGCTGAATAATTTACTGTACATTAAACATGGCCCTGGGCCATCTAACTCCCAGGTGCCACAGAGGTAGCTATGTGATCGTGTAAAGGAAACTCTGACAGTTTACATTATGAAATTCTGCATTAACTGCTGAATGGTAGGCTCTGTGAGGGGAAGCACGTCGATGCAACGGGCCAGAGATGTGGGCATCTGCTGATCCCATTGGATGCTGTACAGGGAGGGGCCACTAAAGCCTGCCTGGGAGTTAGAAATTAACTTCTTTTTTCCCTTCAAGGGATCAACCAGGCAAGCATCCGATGACCTACTTCAGCACACTCACAAAGATGTTAGCATAGGAGAGCTGAATTTTTGTTTCATTTTAGTTTAGCTTAACAAAGCAGAAACTTAGTATAATGTAATAGGGAACTGGATCTAAAACATCTGGGTGTGAGTTCGACCTGCTAACTGTGCACCCTTAGGCAAGTAGCTTCCCCACCCTGGTCCCCAATTCTCCCATATGTTAAAAAAAGGAAAGTTGTACAAAATAAAACATCTAGGGTCCCTTCTTGCTCTGATGTTCAATGCTTCCTTAGATCAAAAGTAGAAGCATTAGGAAGCTGATCAGTAATTGAGGGTATCCGGCATTCAGTCATTATCCTTGATAAGGACGCAGATGGTAGGGCTCTTGTCTTGAGAAGCAGTATAGTGTAATTGATAGCACATGCAGCTGAGAGTCAACAAGAAAGAGCTGGGTTTGAATCCTGTCTCAGACACTAATTCTATGACCCTGGTCAAGTCACTTAAATCCTCTGTACCTCAGTTTCTTCCTCTTAAAAATGAGGGAGTTGGAGTTGATGTTGTCTTTTCCAAAAGCAGAGCTATGAACCACTAAAGTCAGCTTTGGGTCTGAAATGGTCTAGAAAGTTTTATTTTTATACTTCATTCATTCATTCTGACTAGGCAAAGGAGACCAACAACAACAAGAACAAGGGTATGTGATACCTCACCACTTTCCCCTGATCCATCCTCCTTCCTGAGAAAACAAATTTCTCTTTCTAATCTTTGACTTCTTTGCCCACTTCCTCTCCCTGTATTTTTACTCATTGGCTCTCCAGTAGTGTTTCAATACTTTCCTTAATGTGACTATTTCCTCTAACGGTACAAATCACAATTCATCTGTGTCAGCTCAACCGGGGCAGCTCTGATCTTAGCCCTTCCATAAATTCTCCAGAGGACATCCATTCAATTTTCTGGGAACCTTCCCTTTGGTCCCTGGGTTTTGGGTGGATACCAATTGGCTAACTCTTGTTCTGACTACATGATGCAGTGATGGGTGATATACTGATTAGGATGTTATATATTAAAATATAAACACCTTAAGAGTAGGGATACTTTCATTTTTGTCTTTATGCCCCCAGGGCTTAGTAAAATACCTGGCAAAGAGTATGTGCTTAATAAATATGTTCAGTTGGTACTGCTCTGTATAAGAACTTTACTAAGTGAACACTTCTCTACACCTCCTTACAGGAGTGCTGTGAATGACATGAGATTTGGAGTGTGGGCACAGCTAAGAGAGGGCAGCTTCTGGCCCTTCCAGGACTTCTCATCCTTCTAGGACTTCCTCTGTGAGGTTACTGAGGAAAGAGTTCCAGGCAGGGAGTCATTACAGCCTTCATAGACTGCACATGTATCATCACCTCCCTGGGAATTTATCTGGTACTTGGGAGGGGTGTAGGGGAGAAGGAATATGCTTATCTTATTCATGTTTGATCCAACATTTCAGTTGCACACGCACACACATATACACACACACCATTGCTCAGCACTAACCTAAATCCCTACAAGTGTAAAGCAAACTCCCAACTTGAGCCTGAGTATGCTTGACTTCTAGGGAAGGGTTACCTGGGAAAGTGACATAAGCAGAAGTCTAGAAGCATTAAGGCAGCGAGGTGGCTCCATATGTAGCATTCAGAATCAGGAAGACTTGAGTTCAGACACCTAATGGCTGTGTGACTCTGGGTAGGTCACTTAACCTCCTTTAGCCTCTGTAGAATGAGAATAATAATACCATCTACTTCACAGGGATATTGTGAGGCTCAAATGAGATAACTGACACATGTAACATGCCCAGGAAAACTTAAGGGTCTATATATAAATATTAACTATGATTAAATGACTTGCCCAAGGTCACACATAGTATAGGACTGCCCTATATTTAAGCCCAGATGCTTTGGTTCAAATCCAGTCCTTTTTCCACTGTACCAAAATGTGTTCCAGTTGAGAAATGAAACTGTTTTTGGAGGGCACTAGCTGAAAGCTGGCTTCTGAGACAATAACCCACTTGAAAGAACTATTAAGTGCTGAAAGACAGGGGCAGTGCTGGGTCTGTACAAAATAGGGGGATCTGCCTTCATAGCAGCCTTGGCTTTGAACCTCGTCTGTGTGATCCTGTCTCTTTCTTCCATGTCTTATCTCACTGGACCCTGAAACAAGAGCACAGCTGGTAGGAGACAGACCTAGCACCTCAAGGACATATTGAACTTATTGATGCAAGCTTGGGTTTTATTTCTCCTTCTCTGTTTACAAACTCATCCTTTCCTCCTGGTCTCATGCAGATGCTGTTTCCCTGTTCCCACTGTTCAACACCTCAGGAAGTCTCAGGGCATCTCACCTCCAGAAGACTTCTTTCTGGACCATAGAATCAACCAGCAACAGAGAAGTCAGCCAGTGGTAAATATTTGCCTACTGTGTACTGAGCACTGTGGGATACAGGGACATCAATGAAACAACCCCTCCCCTCAGGGAACTTCCATTCCATCAAGGGAGATAGATATGAATGGATGAATCTATTTATTTGTGAGTATCATATGTGTATGTACACATAGTATGTATATTCTAAGTGTATGCACACATGTGTACTGAATATGTGTGTGCACATACACATATATAGGGATCCAAAACACTATTTTAAGTGTATAGGTAATTCCCCAGTGATTAAGCCTCTTTGTACTAACATAGGTCACCACTTCCTCTGCAACACTCCATGCCTCCTTCTCCTCTCCCCCCTAAACTAAAGCAAGATACAAATATTGGCTATTCTGTGCAAGTGTGTCTGTGTGTGTCTGTGTGTACACGAATCAATAACTATGACATATTTGGAGGAGAGAAACATTATCAATAAGGTGAGCAGGAAAGGGCTCGTGAAGAAGTGGCACCATCTGAGCTTTGAAGAGAAGCAGAAATTCATAAACAGCAGTGAGAGGAGGCTGACACAGGTCTCTGGGGCAGTCTGTGCAACTGCACAGAGACAGGAGACGTGGGGTCTTCTGAGGAACAGCGAGAGGCCAATTTGGCTGCACAGTGACTGCAAAAAAGGCTAGGCAGGCAGAATCCCCAGTTTGATCCAAGACAGGTGGAAATCCCACCTCCCTGTTCTATAAAGTATTGTCTGCTGATTACCCAGAGGCTTGTTTTAGATGCACTGCCTGGGAAGCCCAGTGCTGTCACCCAAATCCCGTGGCCTATTTTCTTTCTAGTTGCTAACACTGTATAGAAATTTGGACTACTGTTGCCAGCATCCTTTTGCTATTGGACTGTGTTCTCACAGTTCATCTTTGAAGATTAGTGGCTAATATTACCATAGGAAGGATGGTCCTTGGAACCAGATCACAGAGCTGAACTTGGAACCGCACTTTACTTTCTCCACAGAAATGGATGGAAATGAATGCATTTTTAAATGAAGTTCCTTCATCTAAAGTCCCTATTTTGCTGCCCTTCTTCTGGATTCATGACTAAGCTGAAGCAGCATCCATCCTGGGGTAGTGACCCTCTCTTCAACAATCCTGAGAATGAGCTGCAGGTCAAGTGTGGTTCGGGCTCTGGTCCCCTCTCACCTGGACTGTGGCTGTCTCCTAATTGGGCACTCTGCCATGTCTTTCCCCACTCCAAACCATCCTTCACACTTCTATCAAAGGGATTTTCCTAAAAAACAGGCCTGACCATTTCATTTCCCTGCTCTAAAAGATTGGTTCCGAGTTGCCCCGAGGATAAAATGCATATTTCTCCTCTTGGTGCATTAAGTCCTCCTACCTTTTCAGGCTCATTCTCCAATGCCCTTGTTAATGCACCATCCATTGCAGCAAGTTGGACAACTTGCTAATGTTTTTTGTCTTTTTCTTAAATGATAATAAACATTTTTAGTTAAAGTTTTTAATTCTAAATTATATCTTTCCTCTCCTCCTTCCCCTTCCCCTTTCGTGATATGGTAAGCAATCAGATATAGGTTATACACGTACAGTTATGTAAAACATTGTCATATTAATAATTTTGTGTCAGAAAACTTGAATAAAAGAAAAAAATGAAAGAGTGAAAAATACCCTGCTTCAGTTTCTCTTCAATCAATATCAGTTCTTTCTTTGGAGATGGATAGTCTGCTTCATCATTAGTCTTTTGGTATTGTCTTGGATCATTATATTGCTGAGAATAGTTGTCATTCACAGTTCTCGTCCAACAATATTGCTGTCTCTGTATACTACATTCTCTTGGTTCTGCTCACTTCACTATGCATCAGTTCAGACAAGTCTTTCCAGGCCTTTCTGAGATAATCCTGTTTGTCATTACTAATAGCACAAAAATATTACATGACTATCCTATTCTACAACTTGCTATTTTTCATACTCAACATTCTATCTCCAAGACTTTGTTCTGGCTGTCCCCTAGCCCTAGAATAATGAACTCACTTCTAACTTCCACCTCATACAACCCCTTGTTTCTTTTCAAGCTTAGCCTCCTACATCAAGCCCTTCCTGATCCCCACCCTATCCCAGCTGCACAACAAATTGCTATTATATATAATATGTAGAATATATATACTTGGCATATATTTCATAATTATTTACCTGTGTACATGATTTTCCTCCCAGTTCTTCTTCTACTACCTTAATATAATATAAGCTTCTAGAGGAAAAAACTATTTAGTTTTTGTATCTGTATCCCTAAGAGCTTGCACAAGGTCTGGCACATAGGAAGCATTTAATAAATACCCACCAAGTGAATAATCCTGGGAAATTCATTGTGCTTTTCAGAGCCTCAGTTTCTTTATCTATAAAAATGATGCTGACAGATTCTACAATTCAACCTTGTATTGTGTTGGGATTAAAGGTAAATCAAGGACCATTCATTTTGCTATGAGAAAAAATAAAGCTTATTCACATCATCCCAGAGCTGGAAGGAACCTCTGAGCGCATCGAGTCTAACTTCTGCCCCCAGAGGATCCTCACTAACATATCTGACAAGTATTCATCGGACCTCTGCCTGAAGACCTCCCCAGGCTGCCCACCACTAATAGAAAGCTCTACCTCTTAGAAAGTTCTCCTTCATATCAAAATGAAAGCTGTTGTTTGCTTTGTTGTGCTTCTTATTGCTCCAAGTTCTTCACTCGGAAGTCAATCAGAGGACAAGGAATCCCTCCTCCATTGGAGAACCCTTCCCCTTGCCATGCTGATTGCCCTTTTCTGGGTTCCCTTAGGCCTAACAATAGCCTTCCTAAATATGGTGGACAGATCTGAATGTGATACTCCACTTGTGGCCCACCCAGGTCAGAGTGCAGGGAACCTCATCCCTTCCTTGTTCTAGAAACTTCTATAATAGCCTCAATCAGAAATTATTTTTGCCTGCCATATCACAAATGATCTGTATTGATCTCACAGGCCACAAAAGCTTCCAGATCTTTTTTCAGATGAGCTCCTAGTGGTCATATCTCCATCAATCAATCAGGGATATGTACAAAGGAAATATAAGATAACATTAGATGGGAAAAAAACCTACTACATGATGGGGGTGGGGGGTGCTGGGAATATCTCCTAAAGAAGGTGTGCTTGATAGGAGTCTCAAAGGAAATTTGGGTTAAGAGGTGGTGGTGAGAGGAAATTATATCTAGGTATGGAGTACAACCTCTTCTAGGGCAGGATGATTGAAGGTGGAGAGTCCTGTGAAACAAGCATCAGGTACCACAGGATGGCTGGACCAGAGAATACATGGAGGGGAATGGGTTTAGGTAGGCTACATTGTGAAGAGCTTTAAATGCCAAATGGAGGAGTTTTTGTTTGAACTTGGATACAATAGAGAATAATGGGACTTTATTGGGTAGGGGTGACATGGTTAGACCTATGCTTTAGGAAAATCACCTTCCAAGCAGAATAAAGGATAGATTGGAGTGGGAAGAGGCTTAACCCAGGGAGATCAATTAGAAGCTATTGCATTGTCAAAGATAAAAAAAAAGGTGAGAATACTCCATGGTAGAAGGATTGTAAAAAGGCAAAACCACTAATGTCTTGTGGATGGAGCTGGGAATTAGAACAAGTTTCTGGATGCCAATTCAAAATTATGCAAATAAAGAGAATAAAGAATCCAGACCCTTTGCCCCAGAGACTTCACTCCTTAGCATACAACACAAGGACCATAGAGACACTGATGACCTTAGGGAAGTCATTGATAAAAAGAAAGGCCCCTCATATACCAGAATCATGACAGAAACACTTGTTGGGATCAAAAAGAAGTAGAGAGGAAGGGGAGGTACTGAGTGCAGACAACTTTTCCAAGAAGTCTAGTAGAGAAGAGGAAGAGAGACAGGGGGTGACAGCTATTAGAGATGATAGTGTCTGGGAAGTGTTGTTAAGGATGAGGAACATTCTGTAGGCAACAGAGAAAGGACAAGTAGATAGGGAGGGAGAAGATTACAGAGAGGATTGATAGTGGGGGCAATTGAATGGAAAAGACAGAAGAGTTAGGGTTCAAGGGAAACATCAAGGGGAATGTATATTTGTTGGCCTTGGCAATAAGCAGGGCCACCTGTTCCTGAGAGATTGGAAGGAAGAGATACCACATGAGACTAATAGGAGACAAAAGGAGGGTAGAAGAGGGAACTCACTGTGAATGACCTTGATTTCTTTTCACTGAAGCATGAAGTGATGCCCTCAGATAAGAGGGAAGGAGAGCCTTGGGGAGCAAAGATAATGTTTGGAAAAACTGTTGCAATGAGTGAGATAGAGTATCAATTAAAATGGAATAAGAGCATTGCTTTGCTGAGTCAGAACAATTAATATTAGAAAACAGATATTTCTAGTGAAGCCACTCAACAGAGTCTCATGACTTTCTCATGACTTCCTACAACTCCATGCATCAGTGTGTGAGTAGCAGCATGGGAGGTAGGTGGGGATAATCCAAGGATGAAGTTTGGCCCACCATGAGCAGAAACAGGACAAGGGAACAAGGGAATTCACAGGAGAAGATAGTGTTGAGTTGATCTAAGTAAGGGGTCAACACTGGAAAGACTAGTTAGGCAGAGTCTAGGAAAATGATAGGGATTGGAAGTCACAGCAAAAAATGAAGAATTGTTTTGCACAAAGGCATTAGAATAAGCAGAAAAAATATTTACAATAAGATAGAAGGATTTCAGAATTCTTGAACACAGAACAAGAACATTTAAGGGGGATAACAAGATCAAGGGTATTATCATCCCTCTAATTAGCAGAAGGGCATGTGGTCAAAGGTGAATAGATTTGGGAAGTGGGAAGTTAGAGTATTTTAAGGAACAAAGATATGTATTTTGGAGTCCCCTAGGGCAGTGGTGTTAAAGTCAAGAGAGACCACTAAATAATACATAAGGAAGTCCACATATTAACATTATCTAAGTTCTATTGTATTTTTATTTTAAAAATATATATTCAAATTACATTTTCATTTTGTTCCCTGGCAACATTCTGGAGTTTTGATGCCTCTGTTCTAGGGCATACCTCCTATGCTCCAGGAGTTGGGTGGGAAGGGAAGCAAAGGCTGAACCAGGCACTGAAGTTATTGAGAAAGGAAAGAGCATGAAACATCCATCAGGATCCAGCTTTTCACATCTCCATGACTTTACTTGCACTTGTTCATGAACTTAACATATTCTTCACATCTCCACCATTAAAATTTTGCCCTTTTCTTAGATAACCAATCAAAGGTCACCTTCTCCAAAAAGCCTTCCCTGATCCCCTTTATGGGAACTTCTTCCTCTGTTTGTAGGAACTGATATCACCTGTCCAGGAGCGATGGCACCAAAGTTCATGGAATCTCCTTAGTTCCCCAGCCTTGGACCAGAAGATTCCAATTCTTATTGATTCCCTGAGTGCTCAGGTTCAAGAGGAAAGGCTATTTAATAATTCAGCTTTCCCTCAAAGTGCATCTGTTTTCCTGATATAGTTTTAGCTGAGTGTGTATTTGTAGACCAGAAGCTAGCTGAGGCAATCCTACATTTAATATTTAATTTTTTCAGAGTAAGTCTGGGAAACACATCATCTTACTCTCCTCCATTCTGAGGGCACAGATTATTGGGAGATTCCAGAATTGAGCAACAATGAGGTGACAGTGTTTTTTCCAAGGAAATATATAATTTTAATTATTAAAAACACTGAAATAGGACCCATCATACATAATAGTTATTTTCCCTGATGGATAATGCTGTGTGTGTATGTGTATGTGTATATGGACAGAGCAATAGAGATAGAAAAGCAGCTTGAGAATTTGAGCAGAGGGGGAAGAGGGGAGAAGGGAAATAGAGAGATTATGGTCATAAAAAAAACCCTAGAGAAGGAAAGTTGAGGTCTACTAGGGTCATTTCCTAGAACTGCAGCCTTATCCAAGTCACATTCCCTCTCAAGGCCTGGCCTCAGTTTCCTCATCTGTAAAGTGTGCTAGATGAGCTATAAATCATCTCCAACTCACCAGTACCATGAGTAACTTTTTGTGTAGCTCTGACAACGTATGGAACAGGGTTAGGAACAGCAGAAGAACTTACTGAATCAAATTCAAAGTCAAAGAGGCAATGGGTCCCTAAACTAGAAACACCCTTGGAACTAACTAAAAGAAGAAATGTAAGAGCTTGGGTGGCCCTTTAAACATGGGATGGCAGATCTGAGGGGGATTGGAGGGCCATTAGAGCCAGTCCAGAAGATCCTAACTCAGGGGACCTTTGAACAAAGAACTGACACTATCAGTACTAGAAGGTTATTAGAAACTGGAGCATAGGATGCCAGCATAGGGAGAGACCTTAGACACGATTTAGCCCAAACCCTGTAATTTTACTTAAAGAAGGGCTTGCCCACGGCTCAAAGGATCCAGCCCCCAACCCCAACAGAAAGCCATGCACCTGGGAGGGAAAACATGTTTGTGTTTGTGAGTATATTTTGTTTTGTCTTTGTATGCCCAGAACCCAGCATGAGCCCCTGACCAAAATAGATGCTTAATAAGTTTATTCAATTGACTTGAACAAAGCATTGAGCAGTCAAAGGGAAGACTGTCTCCCCTGTCTCCCAGGGCCCCACTTTTTCCAAAAACTGGACCAAACTGAATCACTGAAATGACATGTGGAGAGTTAAGGCACAACTACCCATCCCCTAAATTAGAGCAGGAAGTCGTCGCAGTTCCATTTTCATACCTTTCTTGGGACACAAGCAAACATTTATCTAATTGATATGGCTGGATTATGTTTCTTCCTCCTCTTCTTCCTCCTCCTCCTCCTCCTCCTCCTCCTCCTCCTTTTCTTCCTTTTCCTCATCCCCTCTACCCCTTCTCCTCTTCTGCTCTCTGGATCTCCAAGTAGGCAGAGTTGAGAATACAGCACCACAACATCATCCCACCCTGCCTCTTGACTTCATGTAACTCAGGTACTTTTGTTCCCATATTACAGCTACCTAAACTGGAGCTCAGAGAATCGGAGGAAGGAAAGAAATAAGCCTCGATTTACGTACCAAATATGTGCCAGGCACTGTGTTAAGTGCATTACAAATAGTTCCTTTGATCATCACAAAAACCCTGGGAGGTAGGTGCTCCCATTTTACAGGTGAGGAAACTGAGTCTAACAAGAGAGAAGTGATTTGGCCAAGGTCACACAGTTAATAAATAGCTGGATGGGAGAGGGGAATCATTATGCATATTCTAATTCAATGCTCATGACCTTTGACAAATGACAGAAGAATTTGAGCTAATATAACCATCACCATCCTTCGCTGATGCCCTCCAATACCTCATAGGGTCATTGACTTGATCTTTAAAAGCCCTTCCTTCCTTCCTTCCTTTCATTCCTTCCTTCCTTCCTTCCCTCCTTTCTCCCTTTCTTCCTTCCTTTCTCTCTTTCCTTCCTTCTTTCCTTGTTTATTCTTTTCAGTCATCCAAAACTCCATTCATTCACAAACCCATTCATTCAAAAGCCTATCCATTCACTGAAAATATCTTTCATTCATTCATTCATTCCTCCAACACATACTGTTAAGTATTTCCTGCTTTTCTTCCTCCTACCAGCTCTTATCACATATAATGCTCCAGATCTTATAAAGAGCTTCCCTCAGAACAATCCAAAGAAGCAGGTGATGGAAATGGTACTCCCTCCTCTCTCAGGAAGCTGAGGTTCAGAAGCAGAAGAAAATGGTTCAGGGTCACAAGGTGGCATGTGATGGAACCAGAACTTGAACCCAGATTCCCTAACTTCAGGTCCCATTCTTTTTTTCCTGCTTCCTCAAGTAATCATGCATTACATAAAAGATACTATAGTGGGTGCTATCAGAAGAGAGAGATCTTGGCAACACATGGTCCATAGCTACATGGGTTCTAGAGTCTACCTGGGGAGAAAAAAATATCTTTGAAAATGATTACAATTGAAAATGAAAAGTTCTAAGTGCACAAGAGTCAAGTCATGTCATTAGAAAGCTACTAAGTTGAAAAAAATGACTAAGTGGGAGGAACTGCACTACGTGCTGGCCCCAAGAGATGTCCCAAATCCTAAAACTTCAGATCTGGGAGAGGTCATACTCCACGGGGCATGAGGGAACACTCCAGAGAGGAAGAGGTGATTCTACCTTGAGCAGCTCTCATTCAGGTAAGAAGGATTCAGAGGGAGAGGTAATCAGGGAAAGATTAGTCCCAGGTGGGGAGAGCAGGAAGGCTTCAAAGAGTGTAAGCTCCTTGAAAGCAGGAACTTTTTCACGTTTTCTCCTAGCACAGCTAATTAGTTGATTGATTGAGCTAGAACAGAAAGAAGATGAGTACTAACTGTGCTCATCAAATAGCACTTTATAATTAGAAAAATGTTACTCATATAACCTGAGTTGACTAGTGATATGCATGTGAGGTAGGTACTACAAATATGATGGTACTTATCTTACATAGACCCAGAAGGGCCAAGTGACTTGTCTGAGGTCACATCCTTTAGGAAGTAGCATTCAAACCTAGGTTTTCCGACTCCAGCCCTGATGCTCTTTCCCTGATATTTTCCAATAAAAAGTTGACAGTCAGAGATGGAACTTGGGAGAATGTAGATGCTGAGAGCATTTCCAGGATGTGGGCTGGTGTGGGTAAAAGGCCAAGGCACCGAGGATTTTATCTTACTGACTTAAGTTCAGTTCTCGTTCAGTCTTCCTAATTGCAAATACACATGGAATTTGTATTATGTAGAGCTGAGAGGAACCTTGGAGGCCATCTTCAGTAATCCAATGCCCTCATTTTACAGATAAGGAAACTGAGGCCCAGAGAGGTCACAGTGACCTGCCTGAGGCCACATGAGTAATAATTACCAAAGACTAGATTTGAATCAGATGTAGAGCTCTCTCCATCATATCAAGCTTTGCTGCCTCCTCTTTCTTTGGCTTTAGCCCATGCTTCTATTCTTCTTCTTGTAGAATCATTTTCAGTCATGTCAGACACTTGGTGACTCTATTTAGGGTTTTCTTAGTAAAGATACTGGAGTGGTTGGCTATTTCCTTCTCCAGCTTATTTTACAGATGAGGAAACTGAGGCAAGCAATGTTTAGTGACTTGTTCAGGATCACACAGCTAGTAAGTGTCTGAGGTCAGATTTGAACTCAGGTCTTCCTGGCTTCAGGGCTAGCACTCCATCCAATTGGCCACCTATCACCTCTTCTTAAACATTGAGACATTCCAGGATCTCAGGGACATATGAGACTGAGGTCTGGCTAACTTTCAGTGTCCTCAAGGTCATCTTATTCAGGACAAAGTCTGAGCCCCTGCAAGTTCCTGACTTGTATTGGGGTCTATGGTTAGAACTCCAGTACACTAGTGCTGGATCCTGCTACCATCAGTCAGCTGGAAAGCTCCACAGCTTCACAGTGACAAAACTCCCCTTCTTATTCTTTGCAGGCTTCAGCCCTGGATGGAGTCTGGCCCTGAGACCCCACTTGGCCCTAGGTGAAGAGCTGCAGAGCCATTGATTGCTTCAGTGCTGACTTTTCCCACAGGATCCTCAGCCTAGGGCAGGAGACCACTGGGCCTCCAGGTTCCCTCCTTGGATCACACCAGATCTGGGACCCAGCAGAGATCATAAGTGGCAGAGCTGCCAGGGGACCCTTTTCCTGCTCCTGCTAAGTCTCCTATAGTGCCCTGGTGACAGTCCCAGGCAGGTCCTTCCTTCAGTCTTCACAATGGAAACCTCCAAACAGTTGATCCTTGCTGGGCCCTGACCCAGGGGATGAAGCCCTTTCTGTCCCCCTATGTTGGCCAGGAAATATCACTTATGTAATGTTTGCCCCTTGGATACTTGGTTCAGTACTGAGGTGCATCTTCAGACCTTTGTGGAGGAGATGTAGAGGAAATCTTGGCCGAACTTCTTGATATTCCTATATCTTAGCTGATCTCCCGACTCACTGATTCTTAAACAATAACCTACTTGAAATAACTATTAAGTCCTAAAAGACTGGCACAGTGCTGGGTTTGTACAAAATAGAAATAATTTTAAGAAAGAAGGAGGGAGGAAGGGAGGGAGGAAGGAAGGAAGGAAGGGAGGGAGGAAAGAAGGGAGGGAGGAAGGAAGAGAGGGAGGGAGGAAGGCAGGCAGGCAGGCAGGCAGGCAGGAAGGAAGGAAGGAAGGAAGGAAGGAAGGAAGGAAGGAAGGAAGGAAGGAAGGAAGGAAGGAAGGAAGGGAGGAAAGAAGGGAGGGAGGGAGGAAGAGAGGGAGGGAGGAAAGAAGGGAGGGAGGGAGGAAAGAAGGGAGGGAGGAAGGAAGAGAGGGAGGGAGGAAGGCAGGCAGGCAGGCAGGCAGGCAGGAAGGAAGGAAGGAAGGAAGGAAGGAAGGAAGGAAGGGAGGAAGGAAGAGAGGGAGGGAGGAAAGAAGGGAGGGAGGAAGGAAGAGAGGGAGGGAGGAAGGCAGGCAGGCAGGCAGGAAGGAAGGAAGGAAGGAAGGGAGGGAGGAAGGAGGGGAGGGAGGAAGGAAGGAAGGAAGAAAGGAAGGAAAGGAGGAAAGGAGGGAAGGAGGAAGGGAGGGAGGGAGGAAGGAAGGGAGGAAGGAAGGAAGGAAGGAAGGAAGGAAGGAAGGAAGGAAGGAAGGAAGGAAGGAAGGAAGGGAGGAAGGGAGGGAGGAAGGGAGGGAGGGAGGGAAAGGGATTGGACCCAAGATCCCCTGCTGTAACCCCTAAGCTCACTAGTTCCTGCACGTGCCCCTGCCCTGGCCCAGCAGATCAGGAGCCCATTCAGCAGTGCGTGTGAGGACAGACTAGAGCCTCTGACAGATGGGCCGCGAGCTGTGCAGAGGGATGTGTAATGGGCCTACCACCTGTGCATGTAGCCAGAACATCAAAGGAGAGGCCTCTTCCTGAAAGCCAAGAGAAAAGCCACTTCCTCCTAACTCCCTTCCTGCCCATCCCTCTCAGGAAGCTCCCAAGTCTCTGGCTTCCAGTTCCAAACTCATGTGTGAGGCTTATGGTGAAGCCATCTGGATTGCTGAAGGGGAAAGGTGGGCTTCAAAGGGGAGGCTGCTGCGAGACAGTCCATGCGGAGCACCAAGCAATCTGAATTGCTTCCGTGCATGGCCCGTCCGTGCTTCCTTGTCCTCTGTGGCTCCCGCCCTGGTCTTCCCATCTGTTCTCTATGGAGCAGACACCCAAGGCACTGGAGGCTCCCTCTGTCTGCTCATTTTTAATCTTCATTAGATCCCAGAGCATCACGGGACCACTCATCTTGTCCCTTGTCCACTCTATCTGGTCAGACCATCCTTCTCCCTCCCCAGGCCATTCACTTCCCTGCATCAAGCCCTGGGGGCTCCTGGGTGGTGCTAGGTTATACTCTAATGTGGCCACACTGTCATTCCTTTTGGACTCAGGCGCAATCCTGATTCTGTGGAGGCCACGGTGTTCCATCACATGTAGCCTGAAGCATCTCCAAGAGAAAGATGCCACCAGGTGTAAGTGCTCTTCCCCCTTCCTGATTCCCAGGTCCTCATCGTTCTGTGGGTCTGTTATATCCCTGGTAACCACTGACTTTTTTCCTTTCGTTAGCCCCTGGGCCTAGCCCAGGGTCTGTAGCCCAAGAGGCAATTGATAAACATGTCCTGAATCACACGGTGTGACCCCATCATTGTTGTTGCTCATTAATTTACTCCCTGTCTATTTAGTATATGCCAATCAGTGCACGTGTTGTAGCTCCCCAGTAAAAGGGACACTTGTTGGAGGGCAGGGATAATCTTTTCTTGTAGTCTTTGTACTCTCAGCCAATGGCATGACCTAGGCACTCAACAAGTGCTTCGTGGATGTTCTAGGACTGAATAGTGACATTGGGTATCAAGATGCTTCTTTTCTCTGCCCCTCACTTTCCTCTTCTATAAACCAAGGGCTTGGATTAGATGAGACTGAAAGTTCCTCTGAGCCCAGATCTATAATAAGTGTGAAATTTGGACTAGGTGGGAGCCCAGTGCCATGTTATGGGGTGTGTATATGTGTGTGCATACGCACATGTGTGTGTGCGTACATTGGTGAGTAAGTGTGTGTGCGTGCATTGGTGTGGGGGTGGGGCAGTGCTTTGGGGCTCACTGCTGCACTGGGTTGACCACTGCCTCATTTCTGAGGGGAAGGGGACAGCTGTGGGGCTTGACCACAAGAAGCAGAGGAAGGAGGGAGAGAGAGAGAGCTGAGCTTCCCAGAAGAGATAAGAGTGTCCACCCAAGTGTCAAGGCCAGGTTAACAACTGGGGGAAAGGAGGGTAAAGGGAAGGACACAGGGACAAACCTGCAGCTGGGTGGGGGAGAGTGGACATCTGGCTGCTGAGGTCTTTCCTGCTAGACACAGAAGCTGGCCTGGGCAGTAACTGCATGTCCCAAGGCCTTAGTGCTGGAAACAGTCCATAAGCTCTCAAATTAGATGCTCATGGCCAAGCTCCCCAAAATATGGAAGCCCCCTGGGGTCAGGGGCTGTTCTCATCTTTGAATCTACAGTGATTGATACATCGGAGGCACTTCTTGTATTCATGGGATTTCAATTCCAATGATTAGTTCTTTTTCCATGAGAATGGGGGCGTAAAGGCAATGACTATTTTTGTATTTCTGTGAATGCCCAGTACTTAGCATGGTGCATGGCACTTAGCAAGGTGTTAATAAATGCTTGCTGAATTTCATCTGACTATAGGAGGAAAAAATGAAGACAGGAGGGTCAGAGTAGGCATAGGGCGGGGAGCAGCTTGTGAGATGGAGATGAAATGTTGACTGTTGGGGGCACCTGCTAGCATAATTTGGCTTAGATATGGTCTATGAAAGTCAAGAATAGGAAATAATGTAGAAGGTCAGTGGGAGTCAGCTTGCAGAGGGCCTAAAGGATCTATGTGTGATCGCAGAGACAAGGAGAATTGCTGAAAGTTTTTAACCAGGTGCATGATGAGCTCAGATCTGTGCCTTGAGAAGATTCCTCTGTCAGCTGTGTAAATGATAGGTGGTGGGGTAGCCTTTTGGGAGAGGGGACACTCATCAGGAGGCTGTTGTAATGGTCTGGACAAGGGGCGATTTGGGCTCCAATGAGGGTGTTTCCCAGATGCTCATGTGCTCAGCACATTCCCCTCCACAAGAGTTTACCTTCCCAGGCTGCTCTTGTGAAAATCAAAGACACCAATGTAATGGGGAGGACTCTGGGAACTGACTTTGGAAATATGATGCTGTTCTCTTCTTACTTCAAAGACACATGATCTCTTCTGGGTGGCCACTCCTTTCCTCCCTTCCTCCCTTGCTCCCTCCCTCAGCTGCCTGGCTTCTTTCAAAAAGCAGTTCAAATCCCACCCTGTGAGATGACCTCTCAGTTACCCAGCATAGACCTTGTACATTGTCTCCCCTACTGGAGTGGGAGGACAGGGACCATATTTCTGCCTTTGCTTGCATCCCCAACCTATGTCACAGTTCCAGATAAATAGTAAGTGCTTAACAAATGTTTATCGGTTGACTGATGTCCCCCACAAACATATATTGAAATCACTCCTCGTTTAATAGAAGGATTCGATAATTTGTGGTTCCCCTCCCATGTTCATGAACTCCAAAAGTTATTTTATCTGACCATAATCTTTTCTCATTCCTTTCTTCCTTCCATTTTACCCACTTCTCCATCCTGACCATGACTTAGAGTCTCTCCACCCTAACTTTCTTTTATAAGCCATCACATCTATACTAACTACACTTCCAACCTTTCCCCATTTTGATCCCTAGGTGACATATTTCAACTCTACCTTGTCCTTATCTTGTCCACTGCCTCCTTCACCTTATCCTTATCCTATCAATCTTGGATTACCTTCCCCTGCCTTTGCCTCAACCATCCACTGCCTTAACTGCTATTCACATGGGCTAAATAAGCAGGAGAACACAAAAAACATGTTGACTGGATCCACAAATATAAGTTACATGATCTCAATCAGGCCCTCTCTGCAGTTAGGCAATACTTTTGGACTCCCCTAATCAATTGACTATCCTATCACAGCAATTATACCAAATCTTTTCATCTCACCTTAAACCCTCATAGATTTCCCTCCCCTTCCTTTTCCAGCCAAGGACTATGTTTTATATTGCACTGAAAAAATAAGGTCATTTGCTTCTTCCTTCCTCATCTCACATGATTCAAGTGTGTCTCCTTCACTCCTATCCCACATAATGAAAATGCCCTTTCTTTTAGTTAAGGCAAATGGCTCTATGTGAATATATAATTCCATTCTATCCCATCTTATCTAACATATTTCCCTCTTTATCCCAACATTCTAATTACTTTTCAATTCCCCCTGTTTACTGACTACTTCCTTGTTACCTACAAACATACTCATGTCTGGCCCTAACTCACTTGAATCATTGGTCCTTTCTATGTATCTTCCTCTAAATCTGTTCTCTTTCCTGGATGAATTCTTTGAGAAGCCTATCTCCAATTCGTGCCTTCATTTCCTTTCTTCTCATGTCCTTCTCAACTCTATATGTTCTGGCTTCCAACCTCATCATTCCACTCAAACCACTCTCTCCAAACTTATGGATGATCACTTAGTCACCAAAGCCAGTGGCCTTTTCTCAGTCCTCCTTTTCCTTGACCTTTCTGTGTCCTTGGATATTGTCAAACACTCTCTCCTCTTGGAGACTCTCTTTTCTCTTGCTTTTCCTAAATCCTTTCTCTCCTGGTTCTCTTTCTCCTCAATTTTCTTTGCTGGATCTTCTTCCAAGTCATGTCCAACATGATGGGTATCCCCCAGAGCTCTGTACTGGACCCTATTCTCTTCTCCCTTCATGAAATTTTACTTAATGGTCTTATCTGCTACATTGACTTAAATGATCATCTCTATGCAAAGAATTCTCACACCTGTTTATCCTCTCTAACCTCTCTCCTGACCTCCAGTCTCACATCTCCAACTTCCCTTCAGACATATCCAACTGGATATCTCAGTTTTAAGTGCTTAAACCCAATATGTCTGAAGTATCCCACATTTCCCTATTGCTATCATGGATGCCACCCTCTTCCCAGTCCCCCAAGATCACAACCTAGTTGTCACCCTCAACTCTTAACTCTCTCTCAGCCCTCCATATAAAAGCTATTACCAAGTCTTATCAATCTTCACTTTGTAATATATATTGTATATCCCCCATTTTGTTCTTTGACACCAATACCACCCCAGTGTAGATCCTTATCACCTCACACCTGGGCTATCACAATAACCCGATGGTTGGTATCTCTACCTTTAGTCTCTCCAGTTCATTCTCCCTATAGCTGTCTAAGTTACCTACCTGAAATGCAGGTCTGAGCACCTCAGGCTTTATTAAATAAACTCCAGTGGCTTCCAGGATCAAATATAAAATTCTGTTTGGCTTTTAAAGCCCAACATAACCTAGCCCTTTATCTCACACTTATTCTCCTCCATATGCTCTGATTAAGAAACTGAGCCCTCCTTCATGCTTCTTGCAAAAGACACTCATTGTCTAACTCCAGACCTTTCCACTTGCTGTTCACCACTCCTGGAGTGGTCTCTCTCCTATATGTGCATTCTGACTTCCTTAGCTCCCTTCAGGTCCCAACTAAAACACCAAATCCCACCTTCTACAAGAACCCTTTCCATGCCCCACTTTATGATAATGCATTCTCTCTGAGATTATTTCCAATTAATTGTGTGTATCTGTATGTTTGTATGTATATATATTCATGTGTGTATATATACACATATATATATAAACAATTTGTACTCTGTGTGTATATACAGAGAGAGAGAAGGAGAGAGAGAGAGAGAGAGAGAGAGAGAGAGAGAGAGAGAGAGAGAGAGAATTTTTACAAAGTTGTTAGCATGGTATATTTTCCCATTAAATTATAAGCTCCTTGAAGGCAAGACCTGTTTTTTTGCCTTTCTTTGTATTTTCTGCACTTGTTATAGTGGCTGGCAAATAGCAAGCACTTAATAATGTTTTCTACCTGATTTTCTATATGTAGTTGAAAATATATGTGTATGTACATAAGTATGTGTATATATACAGACACACAGAAATACGTGTGTGTGTGTGTGTATTGGTAGCCAATGGTTTGGTGCTGAGCGACTCCATCCAGTGTTAGTCTTTGTAAGATAGGCTCACCACCCATTGCTGGACTTTGTCCACAAGGCAGGGCCCATCAGACTTTCTGCTGCTCTTACCTCTTCTTTGAGAAGCCAGGATCCCCTCTTCAATGCTCAGAAGGTGTGGGTAGGGCTTTAGTGAAGGAGTATTCATCCAACTGTAGCAAGTCTGCTTTTTGGCCAGTCTAGTTGCCAGACATGATGGCATGAATCTGACCCAGATGTCCAGATTCATTCAAATCCCTTTCACTTCCTGCATCTGGTTTTGCCCCTTTTCCATTATAGCACCTGCTCAATTCTGTAGCATCCTACACAGTCCTTTCAGTCCTCTTCCCACTGATGCTGTCCCCTCCAGCATCCTGAAGAAAGAACTTGAGCCTTAAGGTATATTATAATTGGTGTGTGTTATTTTCATTAAAAGAACATAAAACTCAGAAAGAAAAAAATATTGTATATGATTTTGCCCAGAGAAAAAGAAAAAAAACACATTCAATGCATGATATGAATTGTTGTAACAAAGGGTTCAGTTTTCATAAACATAAAAAGCATATATAAATAGAATCCCAAGAAGATGAGGATTCAAGGTGAATAAATCATCATCTGCCTTGCAGAGATATTTGGCAAGCATCTGCATATGCTAGGTAAAATGTAGAAAACTACAAGCATCTGATGAATTACTTTTAATTAATAATTTATGTCATCACTCAATACTCATATATTTCAATGAGCACATGATCTCATCAATGTGGGTATTCCCATAGTTGATTCAGATAGAAACACAGTCATACCAGCCCATACTGAATGATTAGCCCTAGTCTTTTCAATTTAATACAAGGGGTCCACCCATTGTGTGTGGTTGTGTTCCTCAGTTTTCCTTGACATTTCAAGGATACCCAGAATCCCACTCTCTTAGTCTTCACTTGTACCACAAAATCAATCACCTCTTTTTTCAACCCCTACATTTCTTGGATGACATACTTTATGATTCTTTTCTTTCATAATTTCTTGATTATAATGTGTTTCAGACCACCCATATGATTTTCCATTGCCCTTTGGGTGATTCTCAATTTCTATTCTTCAGAGACTGTAGTCTTCCATGACTTATAAACAAATGATGACTTTAAATGCATATTAAAAGATGTGCATGTATTTCAGAGAAAAACTCATAATAATTAAAAAGAAATTTGCAGTTTTCTAGGACCCTATCAGTCTGTTTTCTTCCTATTCCCATTCTAAGTCAAGCCATTGTGTAGATGTGGTGGAAATTTGGGGTATCATAGAATCAAAGACTGCACTCTGTAAGCCATCTTGGAAAATGTTCAATCCAACTCTACCATTCTATAAATGGGGAAACTGGGAAATGGTGATGTGAAATGGCTGCCTAGGATTGCACAGATAAGTAGGAGAGGTAGGATATGAAGCCAGATTCTGATTTCAAATTTTCAGCATCCAGGTCATTCATCAGAGTCATCAGAAATCTCATTGGCAATAGGAGACATTAGCAAAACCTCATGAACATTTCATGAAACATGTAGCTCTCTGCTTGTCTGTGAAGATTAGTAACTTCCTAGGGTACATAGGGTACATTTCTTTCCATCATGCTAGATCACAATCCCAGAAGCGGCTGCCATCCCCAGGAAACCATTTTTTTTTGCCTCTGTCAAAAGATGCTTCCTCTGTCATCATATACTCCAGTTCAGGGAGTTCTGATAGCAACTCCAATTACTGGTAGGATTTCAAATAGCTCTGATGAGTCTTCAGGACACTTTCCTCTCAGAAACTCCTTGATCTAAGTGAATCATGAAGTATGCCATTCATGCAAGATCTTGTTGAGAAAATTGGCAGAGAGTTTGGGAGTTTCAGCTAGGAAACCAGCTGGTTTTGGTTGATAATAAAGCCAGGTGACCCAGTGCATAGTAAGCTGGGATTGTATTTAGGAAGACCTGTGTTCAAATCCTGCCTTAGAAATTTACTGCTTGTCTGACCCCAGGCAAATCATTCATCCTTTGCTGCTGAGTTTCCTCGATTGTCAAATGAGGGTGACAGTTCCTACCTCTCAAGGTTTTTGTGAGGATCAAATGAGATAACATATGGAAAGGGCTTTGCCAGCCTCCATGATGTACTATAGAACCTCCAACTCTGACTCCACCCCTCATTCTGACTTTATTGTGATAGCTAGCATTATTAAGTTCAAATAAACTTTTCCCCATATTTGGGATCTTCTCTTCCTTCACATACATTCCAAATGGATCCTTCAGCTCCTTTAAAACTGCTCCATTTCTTCCATGAGTCTTCCAATGTACATTTTATCTAGTCCAGCTGCTTTTCCTATGTTTTGTAATTTCTAACCTTCACCCATGTCATTTTCTCCAAAAGTGTGCAAGCTCTTTGAGGGCTTTTTTTCAACTTTTCCTTTCTTTTCCTATTTTCCTCCTGTTTATCCTATTCACCTTTCTATGCCCAGCTTCTGGCATAGCATCAGGGACAATGGAAACATGCTTAATGAGTGCTTGTTAGCTAACTGATTGTCCTTCAATTTAAATGACCTTGGGATGACTTTGCTTAACTAAGGTAAAGCCTAAGCTATCTTCCAATTGGTTTTACCTTCCAAGGTCAGACATGGTTTTATAAGATGACCCTGTTTATTCTCTTGACCATAGTTCTCTATAAAACTTTACAAATGAGCTTGTATACTAAGCCAGTTTTTCAATTGACTGTCGTGTCTCTCCAATCAATAAATGCATATTTACTAACTAAAGTGATTTTAGGCTTTCTAGCATAACAATTTAAAATTCTGTATGTTTGGGGGGTTGTTTTTGCCATTGGGGACAATGTCCTTTCTTCGGTCCATTTACCATTTTTCAACATTAATAATTTCTTTAAATTTGGGTTAAAGCTATTTCAATTGCATACCATCTATCCCCTCTTCTTTCCTACAAATTCTCCTGGAATTGTAATAATTCTTAATTTTGTTCTAATAAGTCAGTGGTTTTACTATAGACAGTTGACTCAAGAATGAGTCTTGGACTAATAATAAATTGTTTCCTGTGCATTAAAATATATTCAATTCCATTTCTTATAATGTTATTCTGTGAATGCCAAGTTAAGCTATTTTTTTCTTAAAGAAAGCATGTGGCCTCAGACATTTGACACTTACTAGCTGTGTGACCTTGGGTGAATCACTTAACCTTCATTGCCCTGCAAAAAAAAATATACCAAGAGAGCATGTGAGAGGTTTAGTTATGAAGTTTGTGTATATGTTACAAGTCTTTCATCTTCTCATTCCACACTAACAAACAATATTTTCCAATCTATGATTTGCTTTCTTCACTTGTTTCCTCTATCTGTTAAAGTCATCGAGTATTAGAGTGTTAGGTATGTTTACTTAAGTTATAAGGTCTTATCAATACTTCCTAGGACTTCTTTATAAGTTCATCATCTGCAAGAGAGAGTTCATAGCATGAGATAAATTTTAGGTTGCTTCTTTTATTCCCAAATAACTACCATGAGCATTGAGGTACCAAATGACCATGCATTTCATGAAATGGCATTTCCTGTTGCCTTTGGAATCAAAGTAAAACCAATTATGCTGGCATTTCTTTGCCTCTCCAAGGAAAAACTGCAAGTAATTCTTCCAATCAGCTGCAAATTCTTCTATTGTTCTTGGTTTGGGGAGTGGTTTGGTAGTGGTGATTTGATTTTTGTCCTTTTTATAATGAAAATATTCAGATTAGCATGAATTTATTTCTCCCTCCCGTTGTCCAGTCATTGCTCATTGGACAAGGATATCACATTTAGAATGCCAGCAGCTAAATCCATGTTTATTGGTTATCCTCAAGCTGTGGAACTCTTTCCCCAATCCCCACCCTTACACTTCTTTCCCCTGAGTGATCAAAGCCTATATGACATCCTGCAGTGCTTTCAAACTATTAAAAAGGCTTAATATCAGCTGACAGTAAAAATCAACGAAGTCGTAATGTTGTGCCTCATCTCCGCCTGGTTCTATATTCTCAGCATGAGTCTTGAACTTTTAAACTCTTTTGAAACAGAAACTGATTATTAAACTTGGCTTTTTCCAGTTCAGAGATTTTATCTGCCTATCCTCGGTCATGGTTGACAAATTATATATGTCTTCTAAAACACTCATAAGTCCCCACTGCTCTCCTCTGGGCCAGCACTCCTGGTCCTCTGAATAATTCCATGGCCTCCTGGATCCTTGCCTCCAGACACTTAGCCTCTTCTCTGGACTAGCTCAGGCTCCCTGGCCATGCCTCTTCACTCTCAGCTTCATTCTCCCATCTCTGGAATTCTCTTCACACCCTCAAAGAAGAGACACCTCTTCTTTGCATCCCTCTCTTCTGGTTGGGGAGTTCCTACTCTGGATCCATATTTCAGAAGGTGTCCTGGCCATGCTCTCTGCACCCAAGTTGCTGCTCCCTCCCTGGCCTTCTCCGCCACCCTGCCCACATCCTTTTTCTGCCTGTGTGATTATTTGTTTTCATTTATATTTGCAGTGCCAGCATGCAGCAATGCCCTCCTTTTCACTTTCAGTTTTATTGATATGTTTATTTATATGTTACATACATTTACCAGTCATTCCCACTTCATGAGAATCCTTACCATAAACTAAACAATCAAGTCAAATTAATCATGCAAAGGACCCCATCTGAAAATGCAGGCAACATTTTATATCTGAACTATCCCCCTCCTCTCTATTTAAAAAAAATCGACAAAAATGTATCTTCTCTCCTGCTTATCCTCCACCCTATTAAAAATCATATTGCAAATATTCATAGTCAAGCAAAATAAATCCCCCTGTGGCAAACTGCACACATGTATGTATGTAGGTGGATAGGTAGGTAGGTAATCAGGTAAATCTCATTTTGCACCCTAAATAAGAATTGAATGAATAAATAAAACTTAACAAATGCACTGTGTGTCCATTTATCTTTCTCTATAGTCATTTTTAAACTTAGAAATGAGTCGCTGCTCTGGTAGAGTATTTCTGGACAGGCTAAAGGGTCATGGAGATAAAATACAGAAGAATTTTTATGAAGCACCACTATATACCCCACACTGTGGTAGAGTCTGGAAATATAAAGACAAAACAATAATAGAACAGTCTCTGCCTTCACACGGCATACATTTTTTTTCTTGGGAAACAATGGGTGCATAAATAAGTATTTACAAGTATTTACACAATAAATGCAACCAAATCTGACTAGAATCTATCCAGAGTGCCCCCATCTTATGCTTGTGACTTCGATTTCTTGAACCAAGTATGTAACCTTACATTTAGCTTGTAATGTAAGTTTCTTCAAGGCAAGGGTGATGTATATCTCCAATGGCTAGCACAGTACCTGACACATGGGAGGTATTAAAAAATGTTTGCTGATTGAGTGTTCAATCAATGCTCCCTAATGACATTCATATTATGAACTTCAGCCCAAAGTTCTAGCCTTTCAAAATGATTTTTGATCTTATATGTTAACTATCCCTCTCAGTTTTGTGTTAACTTCAAATTGGATGAGTGTTTTCTTAGCCTTTAATCTGAATCATTGAGAGAAATTTTCAAAGATTATGATGTCAAACCCACAACCTTGGATGCTTCCCTAGAGATCCTCAGCCAAATTGACATGAAACCATTAATTGTTCAGCAAACATCTCTCATTTCCCACAAGAATATCATAAGATACTTAAGCAGATTGATACCTGCACCCTGCCCTACCCCCACAATCCATCATAGGCATGGTCCAGAATTTGAGGATTAGAAGGGACATCAGTGGCCATTTCATCCAGACTAACCACTATAACATAACCAACAAGTAGTAATTCCACCTCTGCTTGAAGATATCCTGACACTTCCTGAATTCGCCTACTTTTGGACAGCTCTAACATATCAAAGATTTCTCTCTCTTAATCCTAAATTTACTTCTTTGCCATGTTCTTTCATTGCTCCAGTGTATGCCATCCAGGCCAAACAGAAAAAGTCTAATGCCTTGTCCATTTGTCAGCCCTTTGAGTATTTGAAGACTATTAGTGTTTGTGTGTGTGTGTGTGTGTGTGTGTTTCCAATTGTCCCTCATCCAAGCCAAGTTTCTTTTGTTGTTGTTGTTTTAAATATTTCCCAATTACATTTTTATTTTAATTTTTTTTGGGGGGGCTATGAGTGTTAAGTGACTTGACCAGGGTCACACAGCTAGTAAGTGTCAAGTGTCTGAGGTTGGATTTGAACTCAGGTCCTCCTGAATTCAGGGCTGGTGCTTTATCCATTGTGCCCCCTAGCTGCCCTCCAGGCCAAGTTTCTTTAAATATGACAGTGACATAAAGCTCACCATCCTGGTCATTCTCCTCTGAACACTCTCCAACTTTTTGGTGTCCTCAAGTCCTCACCCAGGACTGACTACAACATTTCAGATGAGGTCTGGCCAGAGCAGAGGACAGTTACACCATGTTTCTTCTGATCTATCAGTTTAGTAACCCTATCCAAAAAGGAAATCAAGCTAATCTGGAATGGCCTGTGCTTGATGAAGAAATGTTTATTCCTTAAGGTCATCACTTCCCTTTCTAGATATAAGTTAAGATCTCTTTAGCCATCTAGACTTCGGTTTTACCAGAAATCAAAGTCAAGTTAATAGGTCTATCCTTTGTAGGTTATATTCTCTCATGGATTTTGGAAAACTTGGATTGTGCTTCTGTCTACAGTCCTATGGGGTCTCTCCAGTTCTTTCCAGTGTTCTGGATATCACTGATATTACTTCAGGAACTTCAGCACTTAGCACGGTGCCTAGCACATAGCTTTTTTATTGGTCAGTTGTTTCAGTCTTATCCAACTCTTCATGACCTCATTTGGAGTTTTTTGGCAAAGATACTGGAGTAGTTGGACATTTTCTTCTCCAGCTCATCTTACAGAAGAGGAAATTGAGGCACATGGGTTGAGGTAACTTGCTGAGGATCACACAGGTAGAATCTGGTGCCATATTTGAGGCTGAAGTCTTCCTGACTCCAGGACTGGCACTCTATCCACTGCACCACCTAGCTGCCCTCAGGCACATAGTAGAGGCTTAATAAATATTTGCTGACTTAACCTGACACCCACCCATTCCTTCAGTACTGGAGGAAGTAGTTCTCTAACTTCATATAGCAAGTAAGTGGCCAGATAAAGTACCAGACACTGCGGTACTGTCTTAACTAAACTGTTGAGCGTTCAAACTCTATTGCAGAGAGCACAGCTCCAATGGCTTGGCAACATTGTGAAAATGCCAAACATAAGCTTGCCTAAAAGACTCTTTTAGGGAGAACTTGTATAGGGCAAGTGCTCATGTGGTGGTCAGAAGATGTGATATAAGGACACTCTCAAGGTCTCTCTGAAGACCTTGTGTGACATGGGAGACCCTAGTACAGGACTGCCCAGCATGGCATGCCCTCATCAGAGAAAGTGACTTGCTCTATGAGTGAAGCAGAATTGAAGTTGCTCAAAAACAAAACAAAACAAAGCAACTCAAGACACAAAAATTTAGAGAATCCAACCCAAATGTTCATATGGACTATTAGTGCGCAACTTGTGGTAAAGCATTCTGAGCTCATATGTGTCTGATCAGTCACAGCTGGATACACTGTAACTCGACTCTAACAAGTGATATCTTTGTGGTCCTTTTTGAGAATGAAGGACAAAAACTGGCCAAGTGACATGAACCAAGATTTAAATGGAGATGTTCATGGCAGAGTAGAGTGCATGACTAGACAGTTTGTTTGAAAAAGCTTGGGAAAAAGCATTTGGAGCTCATGTCCTCTAAAGATTGTTTGGTAGGGCCAAGAAGAAGAGAAGACTGGTGGAAGAAGAGTTGGCTATCTTCAAATATGTGAAGGGATGTCACGTGAAGAAGAAATTAGGTTTGTTCTCCTTGGTCTTTTGGGTAGAAATTAGAAAAAAAGGCAAATTTGGTCTTGGTGATTGAATTGTTCAAGCTCTCCCAAAGGGCAATGGGCTGTCTTGGGAGGTGGCTGGAACCCCATCCTTGAAGGTGTCAAGCAAGATGGTTGAATGGCCGCTCATTGGGCACATTCTAGTAGGGAATGAGTTGGACTAGATGACCACTTGGACTGATTCCGTGATTCTGTGATTCTGTCCCAGGAGGAGATCAAACCCAGCTGCAGCTTTCTACCTTTGTGATCTTGGAAAAGGCTCTCTGGGCCTCTTTTTCCTCCCATGTGAGGCAGGCTTCACACTAGATCCCTTCTGCTGAAAATCTGTAATCCCATAACTACAAACCCTGTCTCCTTCTCCTACTCTGTGCTACCCATTTCATGAGAAGACGGCCATGTCCTCAAATCATGGGGGCCTGTCTCACATTTTTCAGAAAGGGGAGTCATCCTGGGAATCAGGATTGGAAATTCCAGCTCACATTTAAATAGAAGCCTTTTCTATTAGGCAGTAAGAATGACCTGGTTATGGCGAGAGTCCCTCATGTGGTCACAAACCAAAGGGCGAAATGTCCGGCTCCATTGCTGCTAATGCAATGGGTGCCAGCGAGTGGGAAATATGGGTTACCATACCACAAATGACAGCTCCCAATGATGCATGCTGCAATGAGGTTACCCGGGGTCTAGAATAACATAACAGCATGTCGGGGGCATTGTTATAAATGGGAGTGTTGGGAGACAAATGGCCACAGAGAGTCTCTGGGAATACAGAGAGTGTCCTTCGGTGAACAGACCTCAGGGAACTCAGTGTTTCCCCACCATTAATGAGGGAAGCAGGCAGGGAGCATCAAACCAGTTACATATCATTTCCTCCTCAATATGAATCATATATGATACAAACCAAGGAGGTTTTCCTGTGGCGGCTTCACATTAGTCACTCCTAGCTTTATTTAGGATTTGACCATTAAGAATGTAGAGCTGGCACATTTGAAAACAAGAAAGACCAGAATGAAGAGAGAAATGAATCATGACAGTAAACAGCAGGTCAGGGCCTCGCTCTGGATTCTGGTGTCAGTGACCTACTTAGCCCTGTGAGAAGGGGATTCAGCCCTGGGGAAAGAGCACCGAGCTCCAGTCAGGAGGCCTAGGCTAGGGCCAGCGGTCCACAGCTTTGGAGCCTGAAGCAAGTCTCTTCCCCCTTTGGCTCTCAATTTTCCCATTTGAAACATTAGAACGTTGAGCTAGACATTCCCTGAAGCTGGTTAGGGTGGCAGAAGCAGAAGTATGCCCGATTGTCCTCATCTAGCCATGACTAAATCCCTCCTAACTCTAACATTGCCTGTTCTGTGTTCTAAGGCTCCTCCCAGCTCTGAAATTCCCTGTTCTAAGGCCCCTCCCAGTTGATATTCCCTGTGTGATGTTCTAAAGTTTCTCTTAGTTTTGATATCCCCTGTTTTATATTCTAAAAATCCTCCCAGTTTTGATATTCGCTGTTCTAAGACCCCACCCAGCTTTGACATTCTCTGTTCTAAGGGCCTTCCCACGACTAACATTCCCTGTTCTATGTTTTGTGAGAATCAGGGCCCCGCCTCCTAGCAAACATGTGGCTTGGCTTGGCATCTGGAAGTCGTCACTACTCATAGAACCACCTGCAAGTCATGTCAATCAGTGCTACCAGTCAATTAGCCTGGAACTGTGTGTGGGGACTTCCCTGCTTCCTGTTCCCCAGGGGGCTTCTGGGAGGAGCTGCTGAGAATCGCTTTTTTATCGTTCAGAGAAGGGCTTGTGGTGGGAGAACTTCAAGTGTTCTTGTGTTGGAAGTGTGGATGGACAGATGAAGGTAGCTTTCTTTCTCTCTCTTTGCTAACCCCTAATATACTTTAATAAATGCTTAAAAGCCTAAATTGTTGCCGAATTTATCAGTAAACCTAGCTAGTCTCCCCCCCAAAACTGGGGGGGGGGCAGGTTAGGACACACATTAGATTTTAAACATCACAGCTCCAAGACCTCTCTCAGCTCTGGCTTTCTCTGTTCTAAGGTCTCTTCTAGCTCTGATAGTCTCTATTGTGGTTCTGGGATTCCTACCCTGGACAGGGGCTTGCATTAGAATGAATTGAAATCTCTCCTTTCTCTTCCAAAATGATCTGAGTCCAAATGAAACAAATTAGCTCAACTTCTTCACTCTCTGTGATGATAAAGATGATGGCAATTGTGACAATTTTTCGTTATGAATATTCATGCAACTAGTGGGTCTGATGGTCCATGGATGAAGCTAAAGGTGCCTCTCCCTCAAATGAGCTTCAGTGTATGATTTCAAAGCATTTCCTAAGCTACTTTCCATTAGCTGACCAGACAGTCCCCCAAAGGTAGTGAAGGCAGGTATTAGAATTTCCATTTTATGTATAAGAGAATGGAGTCTGAGGCTGGCAGAGTATTAGGTGAGGAGCAGTGAGCCTCTGTTCTCTCTGTTTTAGCAAAGGAAGGTACCATCTGCTTTGTCTCCTACTGATTATACCTGCAAACAATAGTGTCTGGGATGTGTTGATGGATGGGTGATGGTATAGAAATAGCAATATAGATTAAAAACCTTCCATGGTACTATCAAAAATACTTTAAAAGATGTTTAAAGTTCTCTACAGTATGACTCCTAAGAACCCCTGCTCTAGGCTACCTAGAACCTGCCATCACTGAGGATACCCTGCCCTAACTCTTCATTTCCTCCCTTACTCCCTCTCCTACTGTAGTCACTCAATATCCATCCAGGCTGTCTGACAGCTCACCAGCCTTAGGAGAGATTGAACCACCAGCTCTACTCCTCCCAGGTTTCTCTCTGTGGCCACACCTTCCTAATCTCCCACACTGTGAATTGCCCTGCTGAGAGAACCCAAGGACCTCATGCCTTGCTCACACACCCCAGGACTCCCAATGCCTTCCAGCCTCCCTGCAGCTGAACCGTCTTTTATGTGTTGTCTTCCCCAATGGACTGAGTTTCTCGAGTGCTAGGATTGTTGCTGTTGTCTATACCACCCTCACACTCAGTCCAGTGCCTTGAACATCATGGGGGCTAAATAATGTCTGATGGATTGAATTGGATATTGATCAGTTCTCACTGGCTATTTGCACTCATTCTGGGAATGGCCCAGGTGACCTCACAGTGCTTACAGTCTAGTACAGAGGATAAGGCACGGACATGGATCCCTTTATATTTCCAGACCATGTGTTGCATGAATGGTGCAAATATTTGGTGATGATATAAAAACTGCATGCTTCACCAGGTGCAAGAGAGCAAGAGCGAGAGCAAGAGAGAGAGAGCGAGAGAGAGAGCGAGAGAGAGCGAGAGAGAGAGAGAGCGAGAGAGAGAGAGAGAGAGAGAGAGAGAGAGAGAGAGAGAGAAAGAGAGAGAAAGAGAGAGAGAGTGAGAATGAATTAGCTTTTCAGAAGCTAACACTCTAATTGGAGATTCAGAGCTTTGGAGCAAATGTAAAGGTCAGGAGATGCTAAGGTACAAGGGCCAATGCCACACTAAGAGGTTGGTTGGCAATGCCTGGGGTCTAGTGGGCATAGGTAGCAGGCCAGGTGGTCTCCATCTGTCTGGAAGGCTTTTGTTGATTATCTCCATTTGACCCTGGGTATAACTTGTCTGTCCCCAGTTGTTTTCATGTTGCCACTCCCAATAGACTGTTAAATGCTCAAGAGCAGAGTCTATCTTTTCCTTCTCCTTGTATCCCTAGTGCTTAGCACAGTCCTTAACACATACTACACACCTAAGTGTTAGTTAACTGACTGACATTTAGTTGGTGACCCCCAGCTCATCCCAGTGGGATGAGCAGCCATGTTGCTTTTCCCTGCCTAAGGCCCTATCTGGGTAACCCCAAAGAAGGAAGGCAAGGGGAGAAGCTGCAGGGTTCTTGCTTCCTTGTTGGTCCAAATGGGGTCTGGACTGGAGACTGAGCAGCCCCAGGGTGAATGGGGAAGAGGGAAAGGGGATGCAGAGGGAGGGGTCTGCTGTCTGCTGGTCAGCTGAGTGCTGGTCATTGCGGGTGATTGATGGGGCCTCTTCTCCCAAATGCCCAGAAATCAAAGACCATATACACCCAGCACACCCAGGCTAGTCAGCCTGAGGGTCATCCCCAGACTCAGGATGGATTGTCAGATGACATGCTCAGATGGTGCATCTGAAGCCAGGGTTTATGCCCATCTCCTCCTGTGTCTAATATGACTCTGCTAGTCCAGCCCTTCTTTACCTTCCTTCTATCCCTGGGCATACCAGCAAAAGTATTTACCCCCTACAAGTCAAGATCAACATATGTTAGTGGTCAGGAAAATCCAAAGGGGCTGGGGGGGTGTCAAGACCTGCTTGGAGCTGAGGAGGAGGGGTCCAGATTGAGCAAGAGAAGAAGCATCATCTTCAATGTCAAACCATGATGGTAGCAGGTTGTCCTAGAACCAAGCTCCAAGGGCTAGGATGGATGGAAAGAGCAGCTTCTCAGGCAAAGATGCAAGACAAAGTGCGGGGAGGGCCAGGGAGTTAGCTGTTTGTCTCACTCAACTTGATCCGCCAAAGTTTCACTGTTTTTAAGTACAACCTGTTTGCATTTCCCACCCCCAAGGAAGCTGAGCCTGGGGCTGTGGTCAGGGGTGGGGTTTGGCAAGTTTCCTTCTGATTTGCCTGCCCTGCAGGAGCATGGATGCATGCAGACCAGTCTTCCAGCAGAGGCCGTGCTGCTTCTGGGTCACATGCAGGCAGGACAATCATTCCTGGGGTCATATGGACTGCACAGAGCCCCGGAGGTGCAAAGGGAGTCACACAAGGGAAACACAAGAATGAAATCTCTCCAACTCCCACTGGTCCCCAAGTCTTGTTCATTTCAATGTTCCACTCTTCCCATAGCTTATATCTGCCCCTTCTCTCCTCTGACCCTGCTACCACCGTAGGACAGGACCTCATTACCTCTTGCCTGGACCATCCATCTCCCTGCCCCGAGTTTCTCCCCACTTCAATCCATCTTCCACTCAGATGCCAGTGATTTTCCTAATGCTTAGCTCTGGCTGTGTCACCCCCCCCCCCACTCAGTAAATGCCAGGGCCTCCCTATTCCCCCTAGGACCTAATATCAATCCTTCTGTCTCTTTGCTACTGGAAGCTCTTTAAAACTTGGTCCCTCCCTCCCCATCCAGTCTACTTAGATATTACTCTCCCCCACACTCTGTATGGGCCATACAGCCTGGCCTGCTTCCTACACACACACACACACACACACACACACACACACACACACACACACAATCACTCTCACACACATTCACTCACACACATTCACACACACATTTACTCAGACACACACACTTTCACACACACATTTACTCAGACACACAATCACTCTCACAAACACATTCACTCACACACATTCACACACACAATCACTCTCACACACATTCACTCACACACATTCACACACATTTACTCAGACACACACACTTTCACACACACATTCACACACACACACACACGCACACAGACACAGAGTGCTGCATATCCCATTGCCTTGCTTTTGCCTAGAATGCCTGCCTCCCACACATCACCTCCTGGAATTCCTGCTTCCTTGCAGACTATTCTCAGGAGCTATCTCTTACAGGAGGACTCTCCTACCTCCCCTCTCCTAGATATAGGTACCTTCCCCTCTAGGGTGCATTGGATCTGTGTCTTGTGTAGCTGCAGGGTGTCCCAGAAGTCTTTGTAACATAATGCTTAAACCTGAGCTTAGGCTTTGGGGACCTGTCTGTACAGGTACACAAGCTATCCCCCCATTAGAATGTAAGCTCCTTGAGGGCAGGAGCTGCTTTGTTTTTCATCTGAGGTGCGCAGTGTTGAACAACATATAGCACAGTGCTTGGCCCATAGTAGGTGCCTAATAAATGCCTGCTGATGGATTGAATGAAGAAAATCCCCAGAAACCATGGGTAAAGGAAGTCTCCTGTTTCCATGGCCTCAATCAAATATCATTTCAACAATGTATTCAGAGGCCATGCTGCAGAAACTAGGCCTGGATTGGCAGAAGGGACTGTGTCCAGCGGACAGATTACCAGCTATCAGGTCCTGTCCACCCCAGGGTCCCATTCCCCAAACTAAGTGTTAGAGAGGGAAGCTGTGAATGAGATTGACCTAAGCCATCATGGCCCAGGGGACTGAAGCTCAGGGCCCTCCTGGGGCTATTTTTTTTTTTTTGGTGGGGCAATTGGGGTTAAGTGACTTGCCCAGGGTCACACAGCTAGCAATTGTCAAGTGTCTGAAGTTGAATTTGAACTCAGGTCCTCCTGAATCCAGGGCTGGTGCTTTATCCACTGCGCCACCTAGCTGCCCCCCTCCTGGCACTATTTTACAGGAGGGAATTGACTTTCCCAGGGTCGCTCATTTAGTGGACCCACTCCACTATCATGAGACTCTCACAAATGAAGGAAAGAGAGGCTCTAGAGAGTAGCCTCTTAGGCTGGGTGGTCCTCCAGGGCAGGGCCTGCACTTGGGTCTTTCTTAATGTCCCCAGAGCTTAGCATGATGTCGGGCACTCACTGGGCCTTAATCAGTGTTTCTTGAGGGACTGCCTGACTGGCCCCAGGGCACACAGGTCATAATGCGGATCATGAGACTTGGATCCAGGTCACTTACTGAGAGCCAGAATTCCATCCAGTGTAGCCTGCTGCCTCCCCGGGGCCATGTTGGACCAGAGACAGGGCACTTCCTTTGTATATGGTCTTTGATTTCTGGGCATTTGGGAGAAGAGGCCCCATCAATCACCCGCAATGACCAGCACTCACTTTAAAGAGAGCTTTGCAACTGACAGAGGACTTTTCTCCAAAGGAAGGAGCAGAGGAGATCAGGGGTCCTGGCGTCTGCTGATCACTTCAGGGCCCTCCTCATGTCCGTCCCCCTTTGGGAGGCCTTTCCTGAACCCTCGAGTTGGTATTGTTCTTCCCACTCAAAATAATGTTGTATTTATTGTATTTATCCCAAAAGTTTTAGTGCACTAAGATTTTGGGGACATGTATATTTGGGGACGTATATTTCATACGACTTACCTGTGTCCATGTTTCCCTCTCTGCCCCTCTGAGTGTGAGCTCCTTGAGGAGAGGGAGCCTTCTATGTTTGTTTTTGTACCCTTATGCCTATCTAACATAGTGCCTGACACCAGAAAGCACTTAAGAACTGCTCGTTAAATGAAATTGGATTCTTCCCATTTTGCAGATAGAAAAACTGAGGCACAAAGTGGTGACTGATAAGTGACAGCAGCAAGATAAGAACCTAGACCCTCTGACACTGTCTAGTGGTTTCTTTGTTTTTATCTTTTTTTTCCATTCTGCCCCATTTCCTTCATAAAGGAAATGTGAAGGGGAATCCTTAGTCAGTCAGTTTATCAGGAGGGATGGGGGAGGGCAAATGTTGAAAGCTACAGATGAGAACTCAGGCTAGTGCCTAGATTCCTATCTGAGAGGGTGTCCTGAAGCTTCCCCTTTATCTAGGAGGAAAAGGACATACTCAGGAAGTAGATCCTAGCACAGTTTGCAGATGGGTTTTAACTCTAAGAAAAAAATCTATCCCCTCTGAGACTGGCTGTCCAACACCCATCCACAACTGGGGGGTAAGTGGGAGCGGAGTTGTGTGCTCCCCTTCCCATTCACGCCAATAAGGATGAGGCATCTTATTCTTTGTGGCTGATAATGAGGTGAGAGTGTCCACTTTTATTTTATGATTTTAATTGAACCGGAAGGAAGACAGATGACATCCTTCTTGTCTTCTCACTGTTACCCTGAACCCATTATGTCAATGGATTCATAAGGTAATTCCTCAATCAGGCCTCATGTCAGGCAGCAGAGAAGTTATACAAACCAATGGTTATTCTACAATGTATAATTATTTGAATGTCCCCAGAGGGGAAAACCTTGGATTAGCTGCTTTATAAGGGGCTAAGATGAAGACTCAGCTCCTGTCCTCAGGGAACTTAGCATCTTGGAACCTGATACTTTTCCACTTACCAATGAGAGTGGGCATTGGGAGTGAGCACATCATGGAGAGGACAGCAGCTCATATGTCACAGGGTCATTGTGGGGCTCAAATGAGAGAATGTATACATACCAGGTTTTACTAGGTATGCCATGGGAAAGTGAGATCACTTTCTTTCTAATATTCCCTGGTTCTAGAACAATATCGAGGTGGTTCATCATTCAGTCATGTCTGACTCTTTGTCACTCATTGGGGTAAAGATCCTGGAATAGTTTGTCATTTACTGCTCCAGTTCATTTTACCGATGAGGAAACTGAGGTAAATGGGGTGATGTGACTTGCCCAGGGTCATACAACTGCCTGAGGCTGGATTTGAACTCAGGTCTTCCTGACTCTGAGCCCAGTGCTCTATCCACTGCACTACCTAGCTGCCCTCTAATAGTGAGATTGCTGTAATACTATAAGCATAAATTATTGAGACTGAGATGACATAATTTCCATCTGAAAGGAGACTTATAGATGAAATAGACTAGCCTCAACAGTGGTAACCCTTAATGGCAAAAATCAGAATATTCTGTCCAATTCAACCAATAGTATTTAAGGTTCATCTATTAAGAACTAGAAGAGGCTTCCAAGGTCACCTAGTCTCATAGGCTCATTTTATGGAAGGAGCATGGGAGGATCAGAAAGCTTAACTGATTGCCCAAGGTCCAACAGGTAGTGGGTAGCAGGTCCAGGATTCAAACCCAGTTCCTCAAAGTCCAGATCTTGATATTTTTCCATTGAGCCACACTGCTCTTACCATACACATAGTACCTGAACTTTGAACATACTGTCCTCATGAAGCTCCCCATCTTGAAGATAGATAGATAGATAGATAGATAGATAGATAGATAGATAGATAGATAGATAGATAGATGGATGGATGGATGGATGGATGGATGGATGGATGGATGGATGGATGGATGGATGGATGGATGGATGGATGGATAGATAGATAGATAGATAGATAGATAGATAGATAGATAGATAGATAGATAGATAGATAGATAAGTAAATAAATACATAAATACATAAATAAATAAATGATTGATAGATGTAGATAGATATAGATATAGACTACCATCATGCATATTATCATATGACAAGTACATTACTGATTTGACTTGCAAGAAAGGAATATTTGTTTTTGATAGAGGAGGTGGAGCATGAGGGAAGAGGGCATGGATTAGGGGGCCTTCAGCACAGAGGTTATAAAAGGCTTAATTTCTCCTCTGAAAATCTCAATGTTGGGATTTACAACTGATGTTACAGAGCCTAGCAAATTGCCCTACCGGCAAGAACACTTCATTCAATGTTGGTGGATAACCAATGCCTCAGTCCATCTACAAACATTTATTCATTAGCTACTCTACCTCATGCTTTGTCTAACCCCCTTGGAATTCAAAGACAACCTGTGAGGAACTTATAGTCTATTCTAAACAGCATGTGTATTGGGTGTACAGATACCTACTAAATGCTCATTGTTGGTGGGATCTGAATGCTTGTGCTGGTGTATATACTTCTTACAAATACAAAGCAATTTTAGGGGACAATCAGTAGCTTCACATTTATTGAATGCTTACTCAGGGTCAGGCAGTGTACTAAATGCTGGAATAAAAGAAAAATAAAACAACAGTTCCTGTCCTTGAAGAGCTTATATCATAAAGGAAGAAGATAACTCATAAAAGGAAACTGAGGGATGGCAGGTGGGCTGGGGGTGGGGTGGGGCATACAAACATCTCCAGCATGAGGATATGCTAAAGTCCAGGGTGCAGCCAGGAGGAAAACAAGATGTGGCTGGCCTGGGTATTCTCCTTAGATGCAGATTCTGGGAGAAAGCAGGCAATCAGATGGAGAGACTGCAGAGGCAGGGGTTCCTTCCAATGTGTGAATTCCGGGTCTGCATTGAGGCTTCGGGAGGAAGGACTGGAGTGCAGCGTGGGGAGGAATGAGGGGGTGGGCTAGCAGCTGGGAGAACAGGAAAGGTATCATGTGGGCGGAGTTGCTTGAGTTGCGTCGGAGAGAAGCTAAGAATTCTAGAGGCCCAGGTAAAGAAAGGGGGCGTTCAGGCACTGGGGGCAGCCAAGTGAAGATGGAAAGGTTTGCATGAGGAATAGACAAGAGGTCAGCTCAGCTGCAATGTAGAGTGTGTGAAGGGGAGCCATGTGGAATGACTTGGCCATCAGCATGTCATGGAAGGTCAGAGGTGGACAGAACCAGGAGGGTGCTGATGACCAAGTTCTCCTTGCCCGAACCAACCCCTTGCACCACATTCCTAGAAGATGAACATCTGGCACCTCCCTGAAAAGCCCTAGCAGGTGTTTGCTTGTTCAATCCAATGTCATTCAAAGCAAAACTTTGTAAAGGGGAGGTCAGACAATCACTTGCAAGGAACGCTATGGAGAGAGTGCCTGCTGAGGTACAGCTCAGGCTTCGTGACCTTTGGGGGTCCCTCCCAGCTCTGAGGTTCTGTGATGATGGTGGTGGTGGTGGTGAATGATAATGAAGATGAGGCTGACAACGACTAAGATAATGCCACAAGAGAGATACTAGGCTTCCTAGGGCCATTCTGCGAGGACCCTTTGCTCTGGGCTGGCTCTTTTTCAGCCACATAGGATCTGTCTCCTCTTGAGTCCTCACCGAGGTGTTCTCCCCACTCAGAAATGGGGATTCCATCTGCTTGAGCACAGCACCCCAAGCCAAGAAGATGAATGAACTGAGTCACCCAAACTGTGCTTCATTTATTTAATTCTAAGGTAATTGAATTCCTCTTAGTCATGGGCTCCAGTCATGGAGACTTTCCCAGCTTGAGGCTCAGTTGCCCACGCTCATTTCCTTTAGAGATGAAATCTGTGTCCGGATACTTAGCCCTGCCCACTCGACCATCTCCGCTGAGCTTCCCCATTAGCAGCATAAAGCCAGTGCAAGGACAAGCCAGGTTCCCACGACCTATAGATGCACCCTTTTCTTTGCACAGGAACTGGTTAGCATGAATTGCATGCATGCATGCATGCCCCCCACAAGACATTCAAGATGGAAACACCTTCCTCCAATGAAATATTTTATCCAAAGTGCCTTGTCAGCTCTGGGATGCCATATGGTGACTACCCCCATTGAGTAATATTTAGCAGTTTGATGAACAAGGCCTGAATCATATCTTAACCATCTTGGCCAAATATTGTTTTTTTAAAAATAGCAATAGCATTAGTAATATACATAGAGATAGATATAGATATATGTTTTTTACACTCCTACTTCCTGTTACACCCACTGGAAATTAAGATCGAAACCTCAGGCAGCCTGTTGAAATTGACTCAGTCCAAGAGAGCAGCTCAATCTCATTAGGGAAATTCAATATTGTATTGTAAGTCGGATACAGAATGTCTGTTTTTATTTCTCATGAGCAGCTGTACCATATTGAGCAATCGTCCCTGGGAGGAACTCAGCAGGGGGAAAACCGTTCAAGTGTTTTATTCATAAGCAGGGCCCGGCCTTTACCTGGGGTTGTCAAGAAACCTGGGAGAGTTCCAAAGCCTAGAGAACAAAGGCTGTGTTTTCTGGGAGTCACAGCAGGCCAGGCCAGAGAGTCCCAGACTCTGAGCCAGGATCCTGGCTTAGAAGCTGAGCCCTGCCCAAGGTCACTCAGCCATTAGTGGCAGGGCTGGGGTGAGAACCCAGAAGCTGCTTGAAAGTTTTTCCATCATCCCCTGAGTCAGACATCTTGAAATTTAATGAAGCTCAATAACAATTTATTAAGCAGCTACAATGTACAAAGCTAGAATGTATAGGGCATACATATTAGAGAAAGAGAGCCAGGCTTAACATCACAAACAATCTGGGTTTAAGCCCTGCTCCTGACAACCTGGGGGAAGTCACTTGACCTTTAGGTGTCCTTGACAATTCTCAGAAACCATAAACTACAAGGGAGCAGATCATGGGTATATGTAAAGGGATTATCCAAACGGGGAGTTCCCCCCAGCTACCAGAGCAAAAACAATAATGTACAAGACCTTGGCTTTTCAAAGACAAAACCAAACCAAACCCCTCTCCTCAAGGAGAGGGGGTGAAGAAGCAGAGAAAATACTCAGAGGACTTGACTTCCCGTTCTTGGCACCAATGGCTGAGGTGACCCCATTTGTCAGGTGGAACTCAGCTATTAACAGTATAGAAACTGTGTGTCAGGGGTGTTCACAGCCATCAGGAAAAAAAGAACATACTTTTAAAAGAACACTAAAAAGGACCATCTTTGGTTAGTATTTAGCTACGTGGAACAGTGGGACAAAATGCTGAACCTGGAGTGAAGAAGACCTGAGTTCAAATCTGGCCTCAAGCTCATATCTCTGTGACCCTGGGCAAGTCGCTGAACCTTTGTCTGCCTCAGTTTACTTATCTCACATGGCTGTGGTGATGATCAAATGAGATAATGTTTGTGCTTAGCACTGTACCTGTCACGTAGTGGCCAATTGATAAATGCTTGTTCCTTTAGCTTTCTTGTTAATGAAGTTTGATTAGTAACTCATGATCCCCATGCCAAGATGACTAGGTCATAGCTTTCCAGCCTTTTCCTGCCCACTGACCAAGTATGGAATCATTCTAGAGTTGTTTGGGGGTACAATAGATCAACATATGGTAGAACTGAATGAATCTTCCCTAGAAGACAGGAAAGGTAGGGGAAGATAGGTGACTCAGTGGAAAAGAGTACTAGGCCTGCAATCGGGAAGACTCATCTTCTTGAGTTCAAATCCAGCCTCAAAAAATGCCTAGATGTGTGACCTTGGGCAAGTCACTTCACTCTGTTTGCCTCAGTTTCTTTGTCTGTAAAATGAGCTGGACAAGGAAATGGCAAACCAGTAACTCTGCTCCCCAAAAATGTGGTCACAAAGAGTCAGACATGACTGGAAACAACTGAACAAAAGACTTATACAATCTTGGGCTGCATTAAATCACCAACAAGCTTTTGTTAAGTACCTACTATGTGACAGACTCTGTAGAGAAGGGTTGGGTATGCAAAAAGAGGCTCAATACAGTGCCTTCCCTCAAGAACCTCATTGTCTAATGGGGAATATAACAAGCAAACCAATGACTAACAAGAGAGGCATTGCAATTAGGAGGTGATAGACCCATTGTGGGGCTTCACAAACTAAAATATTAAGTAGATTTCATCAATCATTTTCATTCATCTTATTTTTTTTCCAGTGAAGTTGAAATAGGAGTAGCTCTGAGACAAGTCACTATCTTGCTATTATTCTTTTGTATTCAATATTCTGAAAATGATTGCATATATGTGTGCACAAAATTATGGGGGATTCACTGAAAATTTTAAGCCTTAAGCTCATCTTCTGTAGACTCATTAATACATTTTTTGAGACAAATCTATTTGCAGACAGGATAGCAAGGAGTATATCTATCCTATTCCATCCCATATGGTTTTAATTTCTTTTGCTATAACTATACTTTAATTTTTTTCAGTTCTATGTATCTGAGAGTTTTGAGTATTTGACATGACCAGATCTATTAAAATTGTTGATATGAAATTTTAATGGATCTGTGTCACATCTAGGAGATTGTGGACAACAATTTTGGCTGTGATAATGATCTGGCTTTAGTCAGTTTATTTATGGAATTCTCAAGTATATTTTGAGCTCTATATTTGTAATATAAAAGACAGCATGTTTCTAATGTAAAATCCCAGCCACCAAATTGTGTCTTGCTATATATTCAGTAGGCACTATTTTTTTTTTTGCAACTTGCAATGATATATTGCCCAATTTCTACTACTTGTTTACATAATATATTGATTACTGACCAGGTAATTGATTATAACCCTGGGATTTTTATGGATACACTTTTACATTTTCTGTTGGCAGTTACCTGGTGCTGAATGGTTCTCCTAAATCTATTTGTCTAATGCTTCTTTGTTCACATAGCCATAGAGAATATTTAGAGCCCGAAGGAATCTGACTTTAAAGAAGAAAGTGAATCCCATAAAAATGAAGTCACTTGTCCAGAGTCAGAGAGTTAGTAAATCAAAGAGCCAGGATATAAAACTAGGTCTTCTAAGGCCAGTTGGTACTGATGTTTTTGTGACTGTTCCTATGGATGTCATCCAGGGAGGATCTTTTGATTTCAGTCTTGGATCCAAATGATTCCATGGGCTCCATCAGGAGGTAGACAACTTTGGATCATGTTGGACAAATCCAGCACTGTGGACCTCCTGTCTGCCCTAACTATTGTTCAGTGATGTAGCTTGTTACAAAAAAAGATTTCTCTAGGAATTTAACTTATGTGCCATGTCCTCTAAGAATATCATCATCAATACTCTTTCTTAAGTTGGATGAGGGAGGACCAATCTTTCCCCATCTCTATTATAGCATTCCTTTAATACTGCTTAGGATCTTGTTAGAATGATTTTCAGTTCTGTTAATGTCCATTTTAAAATCCCAAAACTGAGACTGTGGAGGTCATAACTTGATTGATTGTGAAACTTCATTTGGTAGAGTGTGTTCTGTTTTTTGCACCAGAGTCCAAGAGGGGCCCTGAGAAGATGGAGAGTGTCCATGGGAGGCATGATGGAGGGCCAGGATGATGGTGATGGTGCCTAGAGAAGCAAAGGCTAAGGAGAGACTTAGCACAGGGCCTGACACCTAGTAAATGCTCAATGAATTCATGATCATTGATCAACCTAATGGCTATGCTCAAGTTTTAAGGGATTATCAGTGAAAGAGTCATTCTGTTTGTTCCCAGAAGAAGAAAGTAGGTGTAATGATGACAACAGTTATTATTGTTGGGGATGATAATAATTTATTTTATATGTTTTATAATTATTATTCTAGCTAAGGTGATTATGTATAATCTACGTCCCAGGCACTATAGTAAGCACCATACATTATGACACCATTTGACCTTCATGACAACCCTGGAACATAGATGCTATTATTATCTCCATTTTATAGATGAGCAAACTGAAGCAAACAGGGTTAAGTGACTTGCCTAGAGTCACACATCTAGTTAGCATCTGAGGTTAGATTTGAACTCAGGTCTTCCTGACTCCAGGTCCAGCACTCTAGGAAACTGACCAGAGGCCAATTTAGCCTTGGTTACAAGGAAAATTTCCTGATGATCAAAGCTATCTAACCATTGTTAGAATGGCTACTATGGTATCTAGTGAATTCCTTGTCACAGATCTTCAAGAATAAGCTGGGGGGGGGGGCAGCTAGGTGGCGCAGTGGATAAAGCACTGGCCCTGGATTCAGGAGTACCTGAGTTCAAATCCAGCCTCAGACACTTGACACTTACTAGCTGTGTGACCCTGGGCAAGTCACTTAACCCCAATTGCCTTACAAAAAAACAAAAAACAAACAAAAAAGAATAAGCTGGTTAATCGTTTGTCAGATACCTGATAGAAAGTATTACTTTTCCAGGTATGAGTTGGACTACAAGGCTTCCAACGTTCCTTCCAGCTCTGCCATTGTGGTAGTCTCTAATAGTTTGGTGACGTATGGATGAGAATATCAACTGCAGTCAGAATATGCCATGTTCAAAAAATAGAAGGATTTAGGGACTAAAAGAGGTTCCAGGGCAAAGAACATATTTTAGGCAGAAATAAGAATCTAAACACTATCCAAGATGGTGCTAATGAAGATAGGGGTCCAGAATCTAGACTCCTGAAGGAGAAGTAATAAGTTGCTGATCCAGGAGAATGACAATCTCAATTCCCCATACTCGTTCATGCTTGTCTTCATGCTTCTAGGTACTGGGGTCTTTTTGTCATGTTGCTTGTTCTACAGAGTTTTAGCCACCACCCTCATGGTAGGAGAGGAGAATTACCCTAACCCCTCACAGTACACTAGAACCCGACGGCAAATGGAGCATGGTGGCTTGGTGGACTGAAGGTTCCTTGAAGGCAGGGATCATGGCTATAGCAGTAGAGCCTCGATCAGGACCTGCTTATGCCAGGTATTTAGTGACAGACTTGGTGAGAGGATTGTTTCTCCTCTTCTGGGAGATGACCTTGAGTCTGATCCAGTTGCCATTTTCTTTGATTAATCTCAAATTCTTCCCCATTCTGGGCCTTAATTTCTTCATCCGTAGAGTGACTGGGTTGGGATGAATCATGTCTAAGGCCCCCCCAGCTCTGACATTCCACATTCTCTGTTCTCAGGTCACATCCTTCAGGAACATTGTGTTCCTGTGTTCTAACATCCCTTCTAGCTCTGCCACTCTGTGTTCAAAGGTGCTTTCTTGCATAGATGTTCTGTTTCATGTCATAAGGTCTCTCTAGCTTTGATACACTATGCTTCCAAGGCCCTTTTAAACATTCTATGTTCTAAGTTCAGTGTTTTCTTATTTCTCTCAGAGGCAGCTAGGTGGGCATAGTGTAAGGAGAGCCTGACTTCAAAGTCAGCCTCAGGCACTTACTAGCTATGTGTGACCTTGGTCAAGTCACTTAATCTCTATCTGCCTCGATTACCTCAAGTATAAATGGTAATAATAAGATAATAATTGTAAAGGCTTAGCACAGTGCCTGGGACATGGTAAATATTCTTTTTTTTTTTTTTCTTTTCTGTGAGGCAATTGGGGTTAAGTGACTTGCTATGGGTCACACAGCTATTCAGTGGCAATTATCTGAGACCAGATTTGAACTCAAGTACTCCTGAATCCAGGGCCGGTGCTCTATCCACTGCACCACTTAGCTGCCCCAAACATTTGCTGTTTCTGTTTTGTTTTTGTTTTCATTTTTTTGCAGTGAAGTCAGGGTTAAGTGACTTCCCCAGGGTCACACAGCTAGTAAGTGTCAAGTGTCTGAAATCAGATTTGAACTCAGGTCCTCCTGAATGCAGGTCCAGTGCTCTATCTACTGTGCCCCCTAGCTGCCCCCTACATGGTAGGTATTTAATAAATGACTGATCCCTTCGTAGTTTCTTTCTACTCTCCCCCCATTCCCCACCAGGGATTGTGAGTTCCCTGAGGGCAGGGACTCTTTTTTGTCTTTATTTGTTTTCCTAGTTGTTAAGGTGGTATCTAGGAAACATAGTAAGTGTTTAATAAATGCTTGTTGGTCTCTTGACTTGACTTGACTATTATCATCTCTGACATTCTATCTTCTATATTATATAGTTATGTCTCTATTCCATATTCCTCCCAGCTCTGAAATTCTTTGTTTTTAAGTCTCCCCCACCTCTGATATTTTGTATTTTATGCTCTATTATTTTGTTTTATGCTTGATGAGCCCACCCAGAACCAATAAGTTCTGATTCTCTGAATTGATGTAGTGAAGACATCCATAGTTTTAACAGTAATTTTCAGACAAAGCTCACCATCTCCAATGAAGACTACATGTCCTTGTGCCAAGTCTTATGTTGGCTACTTTCTGGTTCTAGGAATATTCTACATCTGTTTTGCCCCATTTCTGACTTTAAACCCCTTGGTCAAGGTAGCAGGGGACCATCATTGCAAAACCAAGAGTTTGTTGTGGAGACAGAAGGAAAATCGAATTATCCAGCTTCAGCGAGCACAATAGCAACATTGCAGTTGGGAAATGGCAGCCTCAGAAGTCTGAGTCGATTCATTAGAGAGACAGCCACAGAGCATAAGGAAATGTTTGAGCAAAACAGGCCTCTTCTCTTCACTCCAATAACCCTGGTTTGGGGCCCACTGAGTACAAATTCAGCCGGTCAGTCAGCAATGCCTTTATGAAGCCCTTAGAACCCAACACTGTGCTAAGAACTGGGGATACAAAAAAAAAAAAAAGGAAAACCAGGCATGCCCTCCAGGGGCTTACATTCTAAGGGGAGATGCGACATGAAAATAACTCAGTTCATACTGAGAAAGAACAGAGTAGGCAGAAAGCTATGGAGGGGAGAAAGTAGTCCTGCAGAAGCTGGGATTTAAGATGAATTTTAAAGGAAACTAGGGATAGTAAAAGACAGATGGGAAGGGGCAAAAATTCCAGCTATGAGGGGCAGCAAGGACAAAGGCCATTTCATGTCCTGCACAAGGAACGGTAAGTAGGGCCATGCATCTGGTTCATGGAGCACACAAAGGAGAATGAAGTATCAGAACATTGCAAAGATCAATGAAGGGGATCTTGTTTGATCCGGGAAGGAGCTGAGTGGGGGTGGAGATGATGAGGTCAGAAATCACTCTGGGAGCTGAACTGTTTGCATCTTGTCTCCGGGTTAGATGGGGAACTCCTTCAGAGCAGAGGCTGGCTTTTAACTTTCTTTGCTTCTCCTGTGCTTTGTGACTGTGCCTGGTACTTAGTAGGTGCTGTCTCTCAATTTCATGACTATCTATTATGACACCCTGGGTAGATATCTCTCTCCATGTGAAGTCTCCCCTCTCAGGAGACTAGATTTGAGTCTCGGTGTGGCTCTTCCCGACATTTCTTTGTCTCTATTTCACTGGCTCCCTGGACAGCTCTGCTATCCTTTTCAATACCAAATATAAGGATGTAGCCTGGGTGTCAGTCAGTAATAGGGGTGAATTAATCTGCTGTGCTTAAGTGAATGAGCCTGCCTAGATGTGTTGGGCCATGGCAGGTACCAACCAAAAAGAACATGAAGGTCTCGGGCTGGGATTCCAGAGCTGAAAGGGTTAAGTCTTTGGTTCAGGCAGTCGTGTGTGGGGTGCACCAAGGGCCAGTCTGTAATTTGTCAAAAAAAAGCTTTGTCCAGGACATTTTTTAACATACAGGGCTTCAGGAAGGCATCCAAAGTGGTCATGTAACCTCAGACCGAATTAGGAGAGGCAGTGTCCCACACCAGGAGCTCACAGTCTGGGGACTCCACCACCTTGGGCAGACTGCACTTGGACTACTTTGTTCAGATATAAGGGGTACATTTTCTGACTCAGAAAAGAGAACTGATTTGCAAATAACTTTCACATCAATAATCAGCCATTTCTTGACTGAGGCATGGTCAGCTTTGTGTATGTGTTTGTGTTTGTGTGTGTGTGTGTGTGAGAGAGACAAAGACAGAGACAGAGACAGAGAGAGACAGAGAGAAACAGAGACCTAGAGACAGAGAAAGATGACAGAGAAGCAGAGAGAGACATTGACAGAGACAAAGATAGATAAACAGACAACAGACAAACTGAAGCAAGACAGAGGGAGAGGGAGAGAGAGAGAGAGAGAGAGAGAGAGAGAGAGAGAGAGAGAGAGAGAGAGAGAGAGAGAGATTGACAGATTGACAGGCATGGAGACTTCTGAGTTTTCTTCAAGGAACTATTGATGATTCTCAGACCCAAGGGTGTTGGGCTGTCTATAACCCCTTGTGGTCTCTTCCATTTCCTAATCTTTCTCCATATTTCCCCTATATCTTCCTCCTGACTTTTATTGAAGTGTCTGAGAACCAAAGTCCAGGATGCCTTGGCTTGGGGGCCCCTCTTAAATATGGTGTAGAAAGTCTGCACTTTGTCTGCTCCAGGTATATAAGCCTGAGCCAGCTTTATCTTCATGGTGATCTTTCATGTGCACTCATTCAACTTGCTCCAAGGCAGCTGATGATGGGGGCAATGACTCACATTGAGAAATCAGCTTCAGATTTGCAAAACACTTCTCCATAGATTATCTCATTCTATCCAGAGCTGGGGGGTGGGGGGTAGTGCTTTTGTTTTTTATTCCTGGAGGCAGGAAAACCCAAGTCTAAACATGGTTCAAACAGTCAGCAAGTCACTTCTCCCTCCACCTCATCTGTACTATGATATCTTCTGGCTCTGGATTTGTGATCCTCACAATAGTCTGGTAAGATAGGTGCAGCTATTGTGCCCATATTCCTGTGAGGAAGCCTTACAGAGGTGAAGACGTGCCCAGAGTACATAGAAAGTGTCTGAGACAAAATTCAAATGCAGGGCTTTCTAATTTTAAGACCAGCCCTCTTTCCTCTGTGCCAAAAGATGATTGCTGTTGCCTTCAGACCCTATTAACTAGATGATTGATTAACTTGCAAAAACATCAGGCACCTACTATGTGCCAGGCTTTGTGTTATGCCAGGTTCAGAGAAAGACTAGCCTGACACTCAGTGAATTTACATTTTTCTGGGTGTTGGGAAATAGAGATATAACATGTACACACATGAGAATAGTCCAATTAATCAATTAATATGCATTTACTCAATACCTACTATGTTCTGGGCAAGGTATTGGGGTTCCCTCTACAATGAAAGCATGAAACAATCCCTATTCATATGAAGCTTAACATTCTAAGGGGGGGAGATAAGAATATAGATATTTATATAAGCATAAATATAGATTTTGATATAGACAGATCTTGGTATAAAAATGGACAAGATATATATATATATGATATAAACATAGATATTGATAAAGACATAGAAATTGATATAGAAAGATAGATGGACATAGATATTGATATAGATCTATACATAGATACTGAAAGAAATAGACATAGGTACTGATATAGACATGGATATCTATATAGGTATAGACATATAGATACAGATAAATATTGATGTATACATAGATATTGATATATATAGACATAAATATTGCTATAGATATAGCCATCAATATAGAAATAGACACAAATACTGATATAGATGTAGACATAGATATTGATATATAGACATAAATATTGACATGGGTATTGGTATAGATATAAAGGTAGATGTATATATTAATATATGTGCATGTATTACATATATGCTTGTGTATATATATCTTCATATGCACACATTCACAACAGACATATATCTATATATTAATATATATGTAACAGATACAAAAAGATTAAGTACCATTAAATAAAAGGTAGTTTGAGAGGGAGGATACTAAGGTGAACATGAATATGGTTTAAGTCACAGAATTCTAGAATCACTGGATTGATTGCAGTATTAGAATTGACCTTAATGGCCATCAAGTCAAAGTCCTACAGCATTGTTCTGACCCCATCTCCTCTTCTTCAGTTAGTTCCAATGGCTCCCTTGTGCCTCTAGAAACAAGAGCAAATTCTCTGACACTTAGACCCCTTTGGGGCATCTGGGTGGCACAGTGGATAAAGCACTGGCCCTGGAGTTAGGAGGACCTGGAATCAAATCTCACCTGAGCCACTTACCAGCTCCCTTAACCCCAATTCCCTTAAACATCCAGAGCCATCTCCAGTTGTTCTGATCTGTCATCTTGCCACTAGACCCAGAGGAGTGTGAGGCTGGTGACCTTGCACAGCCCTCTCTCCCTTCAATCCAAGTCATGTCATTACTTCCCAATATTGTGGTCCTCTCCAAGAACAAAGGACAAACAACCTTGCCCCTTCACTATCTGCCTTCAAGCTTCCTTTCCAGCCTAATTAGGTTCGACTCCATGTCATTGACTCTGTGATCCAGCCAATATTGTCTTCATTCAATCTCCCACCTCTGTCCTTTTGCACTATCTTCAGTCCCTGAAATGAACATCCTCCTCACCTCTTCCTCTTAGAATTTCTGTCCCTTCCAAGCTCAGCTCTTTAACCACCTATTACAGGAGGCCTTTCTGTATCCATCCAGTTGCTAGTACTTTGCCACCTGCATTATATAAGGGCAGTTGTGTGAAGCAATGGGCCTGGAGTCAGGAAGACCTTAGGAGTGACCTTAGTAGAGACCAGCGTCAAGTCATTTATTCTGTGTGTGCATCTTCAGCTCTAAAATGGGCATAATAAGGGTGGTTATGGGGATCAAATGAGATAATAGCACAGTGCCTGGCACGTAGTAGGTGCTCTAGAAACATTAGAATGATTTCCCTGCATAGATTTTGAGCTCATGGCTGGTGTCTGCATCCCTATCCCTTGGCACAGTGTGTTGCATGGCAAGCAATTAATAAATACATATTGATTCTTTGACCTAGCCCAGTTCAACATATACCCCAGAAGGAATCCTTACCAAAGACTTCCAATGAGGAAGACCCTTCCCTTTAGAGGCAGCCTGTTCCATTTGACTTTGAAGATGTCAGAGGCTTAGAATCCTTGTCCCTTTCTCCCAGTCATTCTAACACCATGACTTTAAATGCCTATGGCAACTCAGGACTTAGGCCCCTTTTCAATTTTTGGTCATTATTATGATAAAAGTGTTGGTCTTCTGGTGGCCAACCTGAGAGGTATGAGTCATATTCCATGCTCTGCTAGTTGGCGTTCAGAATGAAGACCCTGCCTATCCCTGCATTCTGCCAGAGAATGTGGGTCAGAAAGGGCCAGGGTCTCTTTACTTAGGGTCTCCATACTTGGCCCACATTCTCTGCTCACCATCCATCATACTCAAAGCCTTTCAGTCTGGGGACAAGGGGGAGAGGCAGGATCTTCCAGAGCTAAGATTCTTCTGGCAGAACCTTTAAGAACTCAGTGTCACCCAGGGGGCAGTGTGGGATGCCTGACCAGGTACTCATTCACATTTGTTACAAGAAATGTGTTCCCCCCATCCCCAACTCAATTGGGGAGGGAGAAAAGAACAAATGCTTGACAACTGAAAAAAATCATATCAATTATATTTTTTCAAAAAAGAACAATATCACCTCCAAGTCAGGATGAAACACTAGATTAGGATGTTCGAAGGGCACCGATGGATGTGGGGAATGTCACAGGGATGAGAGCCCCGATTCACTATCAGGATGAAGCAGGGCTGAACTGTTACTATTATTGTGAATGGTGGGATATGATTGTGAGAGTTAGTTTCAAATGTGATACTGACAGCAGAATCTCTCTCTACAACCACATGGTGTAGATTTGTGTGGACTTGGAGTCAATCAGTCTGGATTTGAAGGGAGCAGACCTGGATATGACTTTTGGCTCTATCCCTCAATACTGGCTGACCTCCAGCAGGTTGTTTTTCCACTGTTATGGATTCACTTGGTTCACCTGCAAAATGAGACAGTTAGAGATGTCCCACTTTTAAAATCATGTGAAATTCTATAAAATCCTAAACTCTCAAAGCTGGATGATACTTTGAGGGTCATCTGGTCCAATCTGCTGGGTGGTGAAATGGATAGAGCACAGGGTTTGGAATCAGAAATACGTGAGTTCAAATCTGGCTGGAGACACTTATTAGTTGTGTCTTACTAGCTGTGTGACCCCATGGCAAATCACCTCACCCCTGCTTGTATCAGTTTCCTTATCTGTAAGATGGGGATAATAAAAGCACCTTCCTCCTGGGTTGTTATGAGGATTAGATGGGCTAGGAAGTACAGTGCCTGACAATAACAGCTACTTAATAAAGCCTCCCTCCCTCCTTTCTTTCTCTCTTTCTCTCTCTCTTTCTTTCTTCTTCCCTCCCTCCTTTCTCTCTTTCTATCTTTCCTTCCTTCCTTCCTTCCTTCCTTCCTCCCTCCCTCCCTCTTTCTCTCTTTCCTTCTTTCCTACCTCCCTTCCTCCTTTCTCTACCTGAGCAGCAATACCTTCTAACATTCTCACTTGAACAGATACTCTCTGCTTGCAGACCTCTAAATCTCTCTTATTTAATAATGATGCATAATATATCTGTATATGTGCATGTACATATGTGTATATGTGCACATATATGCATTGTGCATAATACATGTTCCTGTGGTCTTATATCTGCATGCTCAGACACATGTATATACTTCTATGTACACATGTATGTGTACTTGTGTGTGTCTTTACCTATCTATGTATAACTATCTCAGGCATCACTTCAAGGACCCCTTTGTGCTTCTAGGTGCTCAGGGACTATCCAGGACTTGTGATCATGGCCAGCCCCCAAGTACCCCCTGCTTTTGAAGGTCCCTTCAGGGACTAGGGTCAATGCCTCTGAGTTGGAAAGGTGTTCAAAGGTCCTCCTGTTCAGTGCCCTTCTGGGCTACTGAAGAAGCCTGAGGTCTCCAGAGGTAGAAATAGTCAAACCAGGATCCCTCCCTGGCCCTGCTGCATCCTTCCCTCTGAAACCCTTTCAATCCAGGGCTCACTGCCCATTGTACAAGCAGTGATACATTTCTGGCTCTGTGGGAGCCCTTGGCTTGGTTTCTCATACTTTGTGACCTTAATCTTTCAATAAACCAGCAGTTTAGTTCAGGGGAGGGAGGAGATGGGTAATGGAGAAAATGGGCATGAGAATTCATAAAAATATTTGCACTTACACTTTATACTTTCCACATGCCTTACTCTATTTGATCTTCCCAAACCAAGCTATCTGGAGGAATTTTGTATGCCCTGGGTCCCTGAAATAATCATAGGATATAGAAATATGTCAGTGCCTGGGGGTCTTCAGTGCCACAGGAAAATGGAGAAGTGCATGATGAGCATGTGCAAGCCGCTACACATTGAAAGTCCAGTGGGAGAAGTGGCATGACTGGGTCTGAAGGACAAAGAGTAATCAGTCAGGAAGATCCATGACTTCGGGGAAATGGGGCAGGCAGATTTTATATATAAGAGGAAGGGATAACAGGCAGCCCCTATGTTCTGTGCATTTGCACCCAAGTCTATTGAGCCCTAGGGAGTTCCTAGGGAGGAGCCACAGGAAGATTTGGACTAGAAGCACAGGGGTGTGCAGGCATGGGGGAGTGAATGACCCACACACTGTTGGTTGGAAGTACCTGGATGGAGGAGATCACGAATTATGCTGAGTGCTGAAGCATACCTAGGCACTGGGATGAGAGGACTCTCGATGTTCAGCAGGGCCCTGGTTGACCACTCCCCCTCCCCCTCCCAGTTTTAGCATAAGTATGGGGACAGTCCAGCTGGCCTTCAGGCAAATTCAGGAGGAGATAAGGGCAAGTATCCTTATTTCTGTCTTATAAATGAGGAACAGGACCCAAAAGGGAAGGATCCTTACATCTAAGTCACAGGTAAATAAAGACAAGAACCCCAGTGTCCTGATTTCCAAACAGGTTGTAGGCTCTTCCTCCAGTGATCTTTCCAGGACCTTAGGTGATTATCTGAATCTTTCCATTTGTTTCTTCTTTCAACACAACATGTTATAACTCTGAAAGTCTTCAGAACTCCTGACCAAGAAATGACTTGTCACAATTGTTGAGGATCTCTTGAGAGAAATGTGATGGACTCTAGGTGCAGATAGAAATATATATTTTTGGATACAGTCAATGAAGAGTTGTTTTGCCTGGCTATGCCTACTTGTTATATAAGAGGCTTGTTTTTCTTTTCTTTAAAATGTGAGTGGGGTGGGTAGGAGGGAAAGAAAATTGATTTTTGTTCATTAAAATAAACTTATTTAAAAATATTTTATTGATGTTTTGTTTCAAACAATTGCCACTTTCCAATCCCCTCCCCCACCCCACCCCCAATGCCTCTTAGCACCCCCCTGAATTGAAAAGAGAACCAGCAAGGCAGAACAGACCTACACATCAACCTTAGCAGTATAAGCAGCATTGCGCACCTGGAATCACCACCTATAGTGAGAGAAATGGGTTTCATCACTGATCTTCTGGAATCAAGATTTGTCCTTCTCTTAATCTGAATTCTACTCCCTCTTAGGGACCTTTTCCTTTGCATCGCCTTCACTGATGCAACTGGCTGTTGCATCTGCTCCTGCAGACTTTCCCAAGTTAATATTGATTCCCTGTTCTCCATTAGGTGGCCTCTCTTCATAACATTCATATGCCCCTGGTCATTTCTATCCCGGAGAAGAGAAGACCAGCCAAAGTGGGGGAGGATTGCTATTTTCTTCAGGTGAACTGAGTGGAGGCAGGCTCAGCCCCTCTCTGCTTGGACCCCAGGCAGAGCCAGGCTCAATGGGGGGAAGGTGTGAAGAGCCCAACTGGGTCTGATGGGAGGAAAAAGTTAATAAGAGCTGCCCCCAAGTGGAAGGAGCTGCCTCCAGAAATAATGAGCCCCCTTTTAAAACCTCCCAGTATGTCAGAGTGTGGATCCCTTTCATGGACTGTTCTGACTCCATGACAGGATCATGGATTTAGACAGAGTTGGGAAGGACTTTAATCTGTTCCTCAGCATCTCATCTGTGTTTGTTTTTTATTTGGTGGAGGTGAGTAAGGGAAGCAAATCGTTTGATGTTGGCAGCTTTCTTGTGGATAATAATGCCACTTTTCTCTAAACGTCAAGGTCCCCAAGCCTCCTCACCAAGACAACCCCTTGGGGTTGGTTATATAGGCATTATTTGTGCTGGTTTGCATAAGGTCCTGGAAGTAAGATGACTTGTGCGGTCAGTCAATCACTCAACACACACACATTTATGGAGAGCGCCCTGTGTTCTAGGCTCTGTGCTGAGGGCTGGTGATAATAATAAAAAGGCAAAACCAAGCTCCCTTCCCTGGAGGAGCTTGCATTCTAATGGGCCCCCAGCTAGCAACTGTCTGTCTGGACTTGAATCACGGTCCTAACCCCAGTTCCTACAGATCTCTAGGACACTTGGCTGTTGTGGCGGCCTTTTAGGGCTGCATAGCTCTTGTGGGCTGGAGGGACCCCATCGCTTCTTTGGATCCCATTCCGAAATCACCTCTGTCCAGAAAAGGGGCTCTTTCATCCTTCCAAGTAGGACAGAGCCCTCTGCTTCTGAGACAGAGTGAGCCAGTGTGTGTATGTGTGTGTGTGTGGGGGAGTGATAAAGCTTACCAGTCTCACATTCTTTTGCTTCTCTGATTCTAAAAGGACCTTGGGTAAGAGAGAAAGGGAGGGAGGGATGGAGGGAGGAAGGAAGGAAGGAAGAAAGGAAGGGAGGGAGGGAGGAAGGAAGGAAGGAAGGAAGGAAGGAAGGAAGGAAGGAAGGAAGGAAGGAAGGAAGGAAGGAAGGAAGGAAGGAAGGAAGGAAGGAAGGAAAGAAGGAAGGAAGGAAGGAAGGAAGGAAGGAAGGAAGGAAGGAAGGAAGGAAGGAAGGAAGGAAGGAAGGAAGGAAGGGAGGGAGGAAAAGGAAGGAAGGAAGGAAGGAAGGAAGGAAGGAAGGAAGGAAGGAAGGAAGGAAGGAAGGAAGGGCAGGAGGAAAAGTCTAGGGACTTTGGAGATTTACTCCTATGAGGTCCCAGCTCAAACTCAGGGAGGAGCCATCGCTGGCATGATGGGTAAGGGCCTTGCACTCCCAAGAGCTGTGTTTGAATTTTGGGTCTATGGCTAACAGGATGCGCTTGGGGCAAGTCACACCCCAATGTTGGGTCCCAAAAGGTCAAAGCAGGTGAGCTCCAAGACCCCTCCAGCTCCAGATCAATGGTCCTGTGAGAAAGGTACTTAAAGAGGCTCGTTGAGTCTCTGCTTCATCTGTCTAATATGGGAATGATAGTGCTTTGTGAAAAACAGAAGCCCAACAGAAATTGAACAAGAAGAAGTGGGCAAATCCCAGTAAGGATGCTTTCCCTCGTGCCACCTCAGCTAAATGATTCTGGCTACAAAGCAGCAGAAGGTGGCACAGTGGATCCAGTGCCAGACCTGGGGTCTTAAAAACTGGAGTTCAAATGTAGCCTCAGCTGCTTCCCAGATGAGATCCTGGGGAAGACAATGAACCTGCCTACCTCAGTTTCCCCATCTGTCAAAAGAGGACCTACCTCCTAGGGTTGGTCTGAGGCTCCAATTCGTAAAGCACTAGCCATAGTATTCCCAGTCTTTACGAATCAGTCCACTATTCCCGGCTGCGTTTTAGCATACCTAGTGGCCACTTCATATAGCACGGATGCAAGAGTGGCTGGATTTTCCTTGCCTAACATCTGGTTGGAGCAGAGCAGAATCAGAATACCACCTGCCGCTTAATGACTTTAATTCTGCAGCAGCCACAGAGTGTGTGGTGCACGTAGCCTAGGCCTCTGGGGTAAGGAGCAGGGGCTGCGCCCATTCCGCCCATTCCGGGGCTTCTGTGTGTAATGCAAATGCTATGCTTACTTTTTTTTCCCTTCCCCTCCAAGGCTTAAAGCTGCTGCTTTAGATGGGCTCTGGGGGCAGATCTCCTTCCTAAATTATGCAGGGAAAGACCGGGCTCCAGGTTCTCTGGATCCAAGCTGCCTAGACAATCTGATTTCTATTTCGAAGGGGAAGAAAATGACAATGACAATGACAAAGGAAAAGGGCCCAGGTCTCTGCAACCATGCAGCCCTGGGTGGGCCGTGTCAATAGTCAGTGAGCTAGGATCATAGTCCTAGACTCTCTTTCCCCTCCTTACTCAAGAACAAATACAGCCAGTCCCCACCTCCACCCCCCAGAGGGCTGGTCACTGACACATCTGGGCAGATGGGGGGGGGAGACCAGTAGGAAGGGAGCACGTGTGCCGAGAATGCACGCCTGCTGGGTGGGTGCCAGGCAGGTAGGAAGACCCCTAAGGGGGAATCAAAGGAAGGAAAGGAAAGGCGGGAAAGGAAGAAAGCAGTGGAGGGAAAGGGGGTCAGCCGACTGCTGCGGGCCAGGCCTCATGGCCAGCCTCGCCTGCAGTGGCAGCAGTTCGGGGAGCGCCGCCCTCCCTCTGGACAGCGGGGCTGCGCACGTGTGCTTCGCTGCATCCCCAGCTGCCCCTTCTCTGCCCCGCACAAAGGCGACCGCGGAAGGATACGTTCATGGGCTGACCTACGCTGCCGGCTCTGGTCCCCCAGCCTGAGCCCAAGCAGGCGGCGGCGACCAGAGCGCGGAGTGGCATTTCCTCCCACCTCTGTACTGATTGACGGGCGGGCGGCTCAATGAACGGCGAGCGGCCGGGGGCGGGGCGGGGCCGGGACCAGCCCCTTTAAGCCTGGGAAGCCCCGCGGAGCGGCTGGGGCTGGGGGCGGGCGGTGCTGGTGACATTGACTAGGGAGCCACCGGGGGGAGGCTGAGCCAGACGCCGGGTGCGCGCGCACAGCGGGGCTCTCACTGGCGCGCGCACAGGCTCCCTCACAGTCTCTCTCGCTCTCACATAGACACAGACACAGACACAGACACAGACACACAGAGAGAGAGAGAGAGAGAGAGAGAGAGAGAGAGAGAGAGAGAGAGAGAGAGAGAGAGAGAGAGAGAGAGAGAGAGACACACACACACACACACACACAAACACACACACAGTCAGACACAGTCAGACAAGAGATCCCCGGCCACGTAAGTAGCTGTTAATACGGGCCGTGGCGGCGATGCAGGCTTCTTGAGCTAGGGCTCGGCCCCGGGCACTGTGGGTGCCCTCTCGCTTCTCTCCTCACCGAGCCGCCTCCCCCCGCCCCCAGTAGAGTCCCCGCCGGGCCTCTCGCCTGCTTCTTTTCAAACTGTCAAGACTCCCCCCCCCCCGCCCCCAATTGCCCTACCCCCGAGAATTTCCGCCTTAGGTTCTGGAGAGGGGAAACAAGGAAAGAGCCACGGAGCCGCATCGCGGCAGCTTGGCAAAGCCACGCTCTCTTCTGGACAGCGGAGAAGAGACAGAGAAAGGCAGAGATCGATCCCGAGCGGGGCGAGAACTGATCGGGAGCACGAGTCATCGGGGCCTGAGCTCGGAGTCGGACAACCTTCTATCCCGTCCGTTCCAGCCCACGCTAGCGGTGTGTGCGGGCACCCGGCTGAGAGCCCCGAGGGGCTCCCAGGAGGCTTGCGCGGGCACGGGAGCACGCGAGGAGCCCCCGCCTCTTCCTGACTCGCTCTGGGAGTTGAGGACAGCAGCAGCAGAGGCGACAGCCGCAGCGGGCGGCCAGAGCTGGAGAAGCATGAGCCTCATCTGACCCCGAGCTCTCCTTCTCCGGCCGAGGACGCCCGGGCTACGCGTCCCACGAGTGGGCCGGGCCACCGGGCTCGACTCCAGGCGCCGCTTTGGAAGACGCTTTTGTTGGCTGCGCGGTGCGCCCGCCCGCCCGCTAGCCAGTCTGTTTGTCCGCCCGCCAGCCGCTCTGTCCGTCTGTCCGCCCGCCCCAAGTTCAATGCTCCCTCGTTTTAGTTAGTGGAGCGTTTCAGGGGAGCCTTCTCTCGCTGGGAAAAGGTGAAGACGCCATCTACAGTCAAAACGTAGACAACTTCTCTCCTCTCCTCCCCACGCCCCCCACCAAAAAAAAAAAAAAGGAGGAGGGGGACCCAGGGATCCTGTATGCTGTGCTTGGAGTTGCGGAGCCCCGCAGGCTGCAGCTTTCTTTTTTCTTTCCACGCTTTTGGGGCTTTGACTTTTCTTTCGTTCTTCCTTGGGCAGCCTGGCTCCTGGGCCCGCTGACCGCACTGCCTCGGACCCTGCCACCCCGGTGCGATCCCGCCCTCTGGCCACTACCGCAGCTGGGGCTCTCTTTCCCCGCCTCGGAAGCTTCCCTGGGGCTCCCCAGAGGCAGTCGAACGTTGCAGTTCGCTGCGTTCTGAAGCCGGCTACTTTGTTTCCTTCACCGCGTACGTTCGGAAGCATTAAAAAAAATCGTTCGAACGGCGGTTTCAGTCCATCGCCCGCAGTGGCGGCGGCGGTGGCGGCGTTCCGTGCTGGGAACAAAAGGAGCCGCTCGCCGACCCGCCCGCCCGCCGAGAAAGTGCTCCCAGGACCCGCTTTCCCAGCAGCGGAGGTGCCCAACGTAACCGCCTCTTTCTTTGCCCCTCGGATTTCCTAACTCTTCCTGCACGCAGCCCCCTCCCCTTCTCGCTCCTCTTCTCTCCTCTCCTTTCGCTCCCCCCCCCCCTTTTTAATCTCTAACACAAAGGCGCCTGCAGCCGGACTCGCCAGCGATTGTAACCCGTCCCCACCGGGTTTTGTTGTTTGCGTGTGATCGCCACCCTCATGAACATACAAAGATCCACCCCGATCACAATCTCACGCTATGGGAGACCTCGGACCAAAACCCAGGATTTTGAAGAGCTGTCGTCCCTGAGGTCCACCGAGCCCAGCCAGAGCTTCAGCCCCAACCTCGGCTCCCCGAGCCCGCCGGAGGCTCCCAACTTGTCGCATTGCGTTTCCTGCATCGGGAAATATTTATTGCTGGAACCTCTGGAGGGAGACCACGTTTTTCGGGCTGTGCATCTGCACAGTGGGGAAGAGCTCGTGTGCAAGGTAAAACTCACCCCTTACCCCCGAAAACACCCTCTTCTTCCGTGCCAATTCCGTGCTTTTAAGGGCAAGAGACCCGCACACTCTCCCACCCAAACTCTCCGGCTGGGAGGAAATCACCCGATGCCTATTTTAATTTTATCATCGTTATTATGATTTGAACGTAGGACTAGCTCATAACTTTTCTGGCCACTTCAGACAATAGGACAGGCTCTATACCGGGGGCGTTCCGGGGAGAGTCGCTCTGAGGAGAGAGCCCTGGGTAGGGAAGAGAGGCCGGAGGGACCAGTTGTCCAGACTCGGGCAGGCTTTTCTTGAAAAAGTGCGAGCGGACGTCTGCTGCAGGACAAATCCTGGAAGACAACCTTCCGCCCCCTGCAATTTCTGAATCCCCTGCACCCCTCCCCCCCATCCCCCATGGAAGAGGGAATCCCCTACTCATTTTAAGACAATGCTTCTAGAATCACAAAATGTCAGAGCTGGAAGGATCACTCTGTGGGCCAATACCGCTCATTTTTCAGATGGGGAAACTGTGGCACAGGGGGCTGCCTTAGGGCTTTCCTCGCAGTCTCGGATAACAGTACCGGTGGGAGAGCTTTGTTTGGAAGGAGGCTTTGAAAAGGAACCTGTGGTCTGGCTCTTGGGCTGTCCGGGGCCCTCCCTCCTTCCCTCCCTGGCCCCTGTGCACAATGGGAGAGGGATAAAAGCCCCCGGCACACCTCCGTTTCGGAAGGGGCTGAGGCTGCTGCTGCCACCTGCACACCGCCTCCCGCCCTCCCTTTCTTTCTCATCTCAGCCCCCCCCCCTTCTGTTCCCTCCCCTGCCTTTACCAGTTCTGCCAATTCTACCAGGCCCCCTTTAAGGTTTAAAGGGAAGTTAGCGGAAAGCAACAGCATGGGCGCAGCTGGTGAAAGAATGAACAGGTCTGGCTTGGAGCTTGGCGGAGGGGGAAGGCATCTCTGCTTTTTGGGTTTGACCCCGAATGAGGACTGTGTGTGTGTGTGTGTGTGTGTGTGTGTGTGTGTGTGTGTGTGTGTGTGTGTGCGCGCGCGCGCGCGCGCGCCCGTGTGTCCCCATGTGTGTCCCCGGTAGTCCTGGAAAATACAAAATCTGCAGAAATAAGCTCATCCTGCATTAACCTGCTGTCCGGCGGTGGGCCAGCATCAGCATTTCATCGTGGTCCAGGCTTGGATTTTTTTTTTTAATAACTGCTAGGTTTGGAGCTAGAATGTGGGCTGGGCATTTAACACTGGAAAGCTGGGGAGACGTGCACATCCGTCTTGCAGACAGAGTGCTTAAAGGTAGCCTTTAGCAGCTGACAAGAGAGCTTTTCTCAGAATAACTCCAGAAGGTACAAAGACAGTTAATGTGTCATTTTCCTGATTTTTACCGATGGGGCAATCGAGGTGCATGGGAAGCTGTAACTGACCAAGGGCACAGGCCTTGGAAGGGGAAGAACCTGTTGGGACCCGGGTCTTCTGACTCCTGAGTCATTGGACATATCACTCTTGCTTTCTGGGAGGGCTTTTGACTCATCAGAATGTGTGGATTGTCGGCCCCTCCCTCCCCCCAGCTGGATGTGAAATGTTTAGGCAGGTTTTATTGCAGAGTTTGGACTTAGAGGCCTCCTGCCACCATCTTTGAGCTGGAACCTCAGGGAAAAGATGGGGAATTTCTTACTATCTGTCTTCTGAGTGAGCTGAGCCTTGCCCCGCCCCCTTGCCCCTTCAGGCCATTGATTTACAGCTGGAAAGAATATTAGAGGTCACATAATTCCTCTCAGTCCTTTCCAGGAGACCACCACAGAAGCTCCCTTTCCTCTCCTGATCTTGGAGCCCAAGAGGCAGTGAGTGTCCAGAAGTCCCAGACCAGTGAGCAGCACTGGTCGCCTTAGAGATAGTCACATCCCCAGAAGCTGGTTTCTCCCCACGAGCCCATCACTGCTCTCTTTTTGCTCCATTTCCAAAGGGCCTTGTTCATATTTTCAGCAGAATCAGGATTGCTTTCCTGAGTGCAAGCCTCCCAAGGAAAGTTCTGCGTGAGAGCCCTTTGTTTCAAATCAGAGCTGACCACGTTGTTGCTGGCTCAAAGCTGGAAGGGGCCTTCAAGATTATCTGCCTCCCCCCCCCACCACGTTTTTATAAAATTCCTTACAAATGAGGAAACTGAGGCCAGAACCAGGCTGCTTGCCAAAGGTGACTGGAATAAGTCCTAGCAGAGCCTGGCAGCTAGGCCCAAGCCATCGGTCCAGGCTCTTCCTTCTGTAGCAGTGCTTTCTGCTCATCCTTTGAATTCATTCTGTGCTGACTGTGTAAACCTGTGCCCTGCCATTGGTCTGGGTCCTAACAATGCACTCAGTCCCTGACTTGTAATTGCTCAGCCTCTATCAACCCCTCACCAATTAAAGGGCTCCTTGGCGCCCCCGTGAGGACAAGATTGGAGTTACTGAGTAGTCAAAGCTGGCTGGCACGTTTTTCACCTTCTACCTGCCTGCAGACAATGATGCTTAGGTAAGCACAGGCCAAAGGCAGATGGGGGAGGGGGGGGCTGCCCAGCCAAGAGAAAACACCATAAGCCAGCAGGGAAAATCAGCCAAGGGAGCCTTCTTTCTATCAGCTCCTCTTGACTAGAGAACAAAAGCTCTCTAATACAAGTCAGCTGATAGGCACAAAAGATAGGGGTAACAGTGATAATAATGGTGGAGGTGGCAGGGGGGCAAGGAAATTAACAACCCTATATATGAGACAGCATCAGCAAGAGGAAGGAAATGAGCATTTGTCTAGTGCCTCCTGTGTGTCAAGCAATTACAAATATTATCTCCTTTGATCCTCACAACCACCTTGGCAAGTAGGTGCTGTTTCTACCCCCATTTTAGATTTGAGGAAACTGAGACAAGCATGTTAAGTGACTCGCCCAAGGTCACACATCGAGTAATAGTCTGAGGTCAAATTTGAATTCAAATCTTCCCAACTCCAGGACAGTTTTCTATCTACAGCTTCACCTAATACTCTAGATTTGGTGTTAGGGAGACTGGGCTGGGAACTGGTCTTCATAACTTGCTCCCTGTGTGACATTTGTTGAATCACCTCACCTCTCTGAGCCTCAGTTTCTCCATTTATAAGACAATTATGCTAGATAGTACCTTAGATCTCTTCTAGCTGCAAATCTTTGATCATTTAAAGCCCTTGTAAGAGACCACCATCAAAGAAAGAGCCATTTTGAGGCCAAAAATGCATATTCTTTTAAGGGGTTCTTCTGATTTGTCACTTAACAGAGAATTACATTAATTTTAAACACTAGATATAATCAAGGTGCTGGAAGAATAGTTAGCATATTTATTTGTCAGGAGGTCCCCCCCTTTTTTTGAGGCAATTGGGGCTAAGTGACTTGCGCAGGGTCACATAGCCAGTAAGTGTCAAGTGTCTGAGGCCAGACCTGAACTCAGGTGCTCCTGACTCCAGGGCCAGTGCTCCATCCACTGTGCCACCTAGCTGCCCCTCCCCCTTTTTCTTTTTGATATGTAACAACTATTGCAACACTGTGAGGGACTCTCAGCATGGAAGTTCCTTCCCCTGATTCAGATTTGCGATAGAATATCTTGGGAGCAGTTCTTGAATCCCACATTTCTGATTCCAAAGCCTGACCCCTGTCTATCATGTTATAGTGCCTCCCTGGAAAGGAGTGATTAGGCACCAGATAAGTCACCCTTCATGAAGTGGGGAGAGTGGAAAAAGGTCTGGATTTGAAGCCCAGAGAAGGAAGGCCTGGTTCATACTGTGGGATAACAAGGACAGTGCCCCCTTTGCTACATGCCAGGAATTTGGGGGTGATACAAAGAAAAGAAACAAAGCAGTCAGGGCAGCTAGGTGGCGCAGTGGATAGAGCACCGGCCCTGGAGTCAGGAGGACCTGAGTTCAAATCCGGCCTCAGACACTTGACACTTACTAGCTGTGTGACCCTGGGCAAGTCACTTAACCCCAACTGCCTCACTAAAAAAAAAAAAAAAAAAAAAGGGAAACAAAGCAGTCCCTGGTCACGGGGAGCTTTCCTGACCTGCAGGGCAAACAATTGCACTCAGAAAATTCAACATAAACCTGATACAAAATACAAAAGTAATTTCTGGTGCGAGGGCCTTGGCAATTGTATGATAAGGTTCCCCTTCCTCTAGGAGGTGGCTGCTGAGCTGAGCCTTGAAGTAAGCCAGGGATTCCAAGAGGCAGAAGGTTAATAAATGATGTTAGCAGCATGGCCTGGAATGCCTGGTGTCCAGGGAAGGAACTTGGGATGCCCTCCCTTGTCCAGATCTGTGACCCTGTGACTTCCCTATGAGGTCCCTTGGACCTCAAATTCTTCCTCTTTAAAATGAATGGGTTGAATGGTCTGGATGCTCCCTCTGGGCTCTAGCATGTAAGGAGATGTCACTGGTCATCCCCTACAATTCAAGTCACCAAATGAAGAAAGCAGAGCTACTGAATGCTGGGCTGGGTTTCCCCTTTGGGGGATAAAGGGGGATTGATTGGCAATGCAAACTCATAAATGGAGTTATTTCCTCTAATAAACATTTGGCTCTCTCTCGGTTTATGAGACAGAATTGTCTGCAATCTAGGACCATGACCCTTCCCCCCTCCCTCCTCCCTTTCCTGCTGGACTAGCTGATGCTGCCATCTTTGATTTTAGGAAATCTATCTCCTGCCAGGAGGGATTCTAGCCCTGAGGAGAAAAAACAATAGGCTGCATTGGCCTTATTAGATGAAAGGAAGCAGTAAAGGACAGTGGAAGGAACAGTTGGGAGATGGCAGGGGGCTGCTGCCTGCCAAGGTCACTCTCCTTCTATCTTCCAGTTGCTTTTTGACCTCATCCAATTCCACAAACATTGATCAAGCATCTACTCTCATAACAGGAGCTGACGCTTAATCCCATAGGTTTACAGACAACTTCACGTATTAATTACCTCTTTGAATTCTGTGAGGTAGAAGGTCTTATTATCATCCTGATTTTAGGAGCCATTGAGGCTCTGAAAGGCCAAGCTAAGGATGATCTGAGAGGGGGAAGGGGAGTCAAACCCACACCTTCCTGACCCTCTATCAGTGTGAGGGATCTTGCTAGGTCCAGAGGATTCCAGGGTAGAATCCTATATACAGCCTCCCCATTTGATTTTTGGTTTACTCACCTTAATAAAATGAGGGGAGCCAGAAGGGGCCCTAAAGGCTCCTTTATTTTATACATGAGGTTATTGAGGCCCAAAGAGGGTTAAGTGACTTTCTAAGAGTCACCCCCTAAGTAGCAAAAACTGGGATTGGAGCCCAGGTCCTGACTCTTTGGCCATCTGGCTTTTTCGTTGTCTTTGGCTGCTTCATGACATGGTCTTTCATATCCTGGAAAGTCCCAATGCTGGTGTTCTTAGGCCCCTTCCAGCTCTAGCATTAGGTGGGCAGTACAATGGAGAGACCCCAGAATCCATAGTCCAAGGGCCTGGGTTTGAAACTTACATCTGCTACTTACCTGGGTCACAGTGGCATAAACCACCTTCCTCTATGGACCTCAATTTCTTCATCTGTGAAATAAGGCTGAGTGAAGTGGTTGACTTCTGAGGCCATTTTGACTCTAAATCTATGATCCCAAAGGCTTCTCATCCCAACCCTTCATCTGAGCTCTAGAGAAGGAAACTGAGGCCGTGCGAGAGTGTAGTGACTGGCCCGAGGTCATCTGACTAGTAAGAGTAGCAGGTGTTAGATTTGAATCCAGGTCTTCTGATGCTCAAATTTAGTGCATTTTCTATTATCCCATTTCATTTCCCAAGGCCCCACATTAGCTGAATATTTCTAGAAAAAAAATCATCTCTGAAAATCACTGATTTAAAAAAAAAATTAAAAAGGCAACCTGACCCTAAGAAGTAGATAGTAAATTGTAATCAAATGCAATTAGTGATGTCTACCAGAAAAATGTTGGCCCCAAATTTGTTACTCTTTAACACGCCCTCTGTGGCTTCTTGGTTACATCTGCCATGGCAGACCTGGGAGTCCTTTCCAAGAAATTTGGGAGGCTTCCCCCAGTTTCTGCTGCACCTTTCTGTGTGTTCCAGTTGACTCAGGCATTTCCTAACCTTAATTGCCCTGGCCTCTGAGGGCAGAGCTCTGAGGTCAGCACTTGACAGTCTCCCTGTGTGATTTGTGGTTGTGGGAGAGATCTCTATGTGCTGTTCATTCTTAAATTCTCAGTGGCAGCCGTGGTGGCCGGGTGGCTTTCAGGAGATATATTTATTAGAGCTCATTCATGCCCTGGTCAGAACGTGCTTCAGCCTGACCCCCTGCACACTAGCTGGGTGACCTTGAGTGGTCTCAGTGCCTTAGTGTGACCTTGGATCCAGTCGTGTTTTTTCCATTTACTATGTGTGTCACTTTACAAAAATCATCCCCCACACACCCTCCAATGAACCTCAGTTTTCTCATCTGAAAGATGAGCAGATTGGTTGGACTCAGGATTCCCTTCTAGCTCTAAATCTCTGATCTTCTAACTGGGATAAAATCCTGGCTCCCAGCCTTACTTCCTGTGTGACCTTAAACAAGTCATTTAACCTCTTACTTCCTTCATTTCCCTATATGCAAAATGGGGGTGCTTGTCAGATCCCTTCTAGCTCAGAATCTGCGGGCTTATTATCTACAATCCTAGGAAACAGCCTGAAATTCTCTGGGGATTTCATTTAGTATTAAGCAGGAACTCAGAGCTGAAGACCATACTTAGGAGCTAATCGACTCCCCAAGTCCTGAATGGATGTTAATTGATAATATGAAGTGCATTGTTTAGAGAAGGAGCCAGGCTGCTTTCTAAGTAACGGTTCCGCCCACACTTTGTGTCTGCCTCTTTTTCCATTGCATGAATGACATCGCTAACCTTCATTCCTGGCCATGTTTGCAGTCACATGGTGAATTCAAGGGCTTGGAGACAATAGATTAGGCTTTCACCACATTTTAGCACATTTTGCAGCCTGGGGTCCCTGTTAGCTGGGGGCTCCACTTCCTGGTGCTCTGGGGTGTTTCAGCAGCTCACAGAGACTGTGATTTACCAACCAGCAAGAGAAAGAGACAGGAAATCAGACTTCTGTGGCTTCATTAAAGCAGCTGGGCCTGGAATTCCCTGCTCTCCTGGCTCTCTCTACCTGTTGAGAAGTTACCCATTTTTCAAGATCCAGTTTCAATGATGCTTCCTCTCAAAGCCCATCCCCCACTCCCTAAAAATAAACAGCAGTGATTTCTCGTGCTTGAGAATTCTTATATCCCTTTGTATGTCTCAGACATATTCTCCTGTGGCTTCTCATTATTTGTACATAGGTCTTCCTCTCCTGCTAGCCTGAAACCCCCTTGGGCCTTAATCGTCTTACTAACCCCTCCACATGCAGCTCAGGGCGTTGCAGAGGGAGTCACTGTCTAACTGTTTTAAGGAAATGAATTGCCTAGAAAATGTAATTGGATCAAAGAGATACAAGATCACAGTTGTGGTCCTGGCCCTCATGCTTAACTCAGGGTGAACTTGGCCCAGTTATTTCCCTTTTTCTCTGAGCATGGGTTTCATCCTTCATAAAATGAGGGGGTCAGACTATACATCTGTGATGCTCCATCCAGTGCCAACATCCTACATATCTGTGATGCACCATCCAGTGCCAACATCCTACATATCTGTGATGCACCATCCAGCGCCAACATCCTCTGTTTGGTTTTAGTGTTTGTTTCCCAAGGTTGTTCCTAGTTAGAACATTTTCTGTTCTGTGGCTAAGGTCCTTCCCCACTCTGCTCTTCTGTGCCCAAAGGTTCCTCTCAACTGACATTCTGTGTTTTATGTTCTCAAGTTTCTCAACTTTGCCATAGTGTGGGGTAGGTACCCCCACTCTGTTCTCTATTCTAAGACCCCTCCCAGCTCCGATGTTCTGTGTTCTAAGGTTTCTCCATGCCAGCTCCAATGTTCTGTGTTCTAAGGTTTTCCCAAGTCAACTCAGATGTCATGAGGTATAGTCTCTAAGGATCCCGCTAGCCCGGTCTGTTTCTGTTCTGTTTTAAGGGCCCTCTCAGGTCTGAGTTTTTGTGTTCTAAGGTCCCTCCCTGCTGTGCCATCCTTTCTCTGGTCAGTTCAGCCAGGCTCTGACCCTCAGCTTTCCTGCTTCTGTCACTCCTCAGGTATTTGATGTCAGCTGCTATCAGGAGTCTCTGGCTCCCTGCTTCTGCCTGCCTGCCCACAACAACATCAACCAAATCACTGAAATCCTTCTTGGGGAGACCAAGGCATATGTTTTCTTTGAACGGAGCTATGGGGACATGCATTCTTTTGTGCGAACCTGCAAGAAGTTAAAGGAAGAGGAAGCAGCCAAACTCTTCTACCAGATTGCATCTGCTGTAGCTCACTGTCACGATGGGGGGCTGGTCCTTCGGGACCTCAAGCTTCGAAAGTTCATCTTCAAGGACGAGGAAAGGTAAGGCACTCCCTTCTCCGTCGTTCCTCACCATCGTGGCTTGGTGGTAAGGTTGCTTCTGTAGTGGAGGTGTGATAGAGGTGTATGAGAAATTTAATGGTGGCAGAGTACATTCCCTGAGAGGCAGCTAGGTAATATAGGGCAGAGAGGGCTGGGTTTGGTGTCAAAAATACCTGGAGTTGAATCTTGCATCAGACTCTTATCAGCTATGGGACTCAATTTCTTCCTCTGTAAAGGAAAGGGGTTCAGTCTGATGAATTCTCAGGTCCCTCCCAATTCTAAATCTCTGCTTCCATGAAGACAGAGTAAATCATGATTAAAAGGTTCTGGAAGATAATCAATGTAAATTCCGCAAGTATTTCAGCAAAAGCCTATGCAAAAAAAAAAAAAAAAGCAAAAGAATATGCCTTCTTTTTCTATGGGTATAACTCATTGTAACTGGATAATAATAATAGAAGTAGGGATAGGGGCCAGACATGTGATTTCATGGGTATAGGGAACTCCCAAGTGAGTAAACACCTTCTACTGGTATACCTTCAAAAAGAGCTGAACACATTGAGACTGAAAGAGGGCTTGCCTTAGGGTTGCACACTCAGCTCATGAATAGCAGAATGTGGATTTGAAACCAGGCCCTCTGAGGCTAAATCCTAGGATTTTGCTACTGTACAGGCTCCTCCTCAGATCCAGATCTTTATATTCCTTCTTTTTAGTCAGCACATCTAGGTTATCTCCAGTTCTGTCCCTAAATATCTATGTTGCCTTGGCCAATGCTTTCTCTTCTCTGTACCTCACTTTACTTATCTGTAAAACAAAGAAAGAGGTTGGACTAGATGTTGTCATAGGCTACTTTTCAATTCTCAAGTAAAATGGAATATGGTTGGCTAGAGCTCAGCAGGGCTCACACTTCCTTCCTGTTTCTTCTCCCACTTACATTTAAAGGGGAAAAAAAAATGTTTATCTGGTTGAAAAATCCTAGAGTTAACAGAGGATATCATATGGTTCAGAGTGAGAAGGAAGAGGGGTCTTAGAGATGATGTAACCCAAGGGTTTTTACATTGTTGGTTTCTTGAACCCCAGATCCCTTCTCAGAATGACTTTAAATGCACACAAAATAATACAGAGATTAACAAGGGAAGCCAGTTATATTGAAATAGCTACAAAATCATAACCCACCCCCTAGTTTGTGGACCCCATATTAGGAATCCCTGACTTAATCGAATCCCCTCATTTTGGAAAAAGGAAAACCACATCCTAAAGGTGGGAGATGATTTGCTGAAGGTCCTGCATTGTCTAATTCTTGGTCCTGGGGATTTTAATCCTAGAATCTAGCTCCAAAACAAGCAATCAATCAATTAAGGATTTGTTAAGTGCTTACCACATGCCATGCACAGTGCCTACAGAATCTTGGGCAGACCTAATGTCCTCTACAGCCTCCTCTGTAAATGAGGGCTCTGAAATTCTGTGTTCTGTCCTCTAAGTTCTTAGGCTCTTTCTGATTCTCCATGCAGCATCACACCTGGATTTTGGCCCTAATTCCATGACCTATGACAAATCACAGACCATTCTAGAGATGGTGTTTCTTCCCTTAAAAATGGCATCCTTGGGGGCAGCTAGATGGCGCAGTGGATAGAGCCCTGGCCCTGGATTCAGGAGGATCTGAGTTCAAATCCAGTCTCAGACACTTAACAATTACTAGCTGTGTGACCCTAGGCAAGTCATTTAACCCCAATTGCCGCTCGCACGGGCGCACACACACACACACACACACACACACACACACACACACACACACACACACACACACACACAAAGAAAAGAAAATGGCATCCTTTCAGAACCCCCATAGGTCATGACAAAGAAGCATTGATGTGGACTCTGGATGTCTGGCTATATCTCAGGTTGTACCTGACTGCCTGCAATGGGGGATATGGCTCTGGAAGGAGATCAGAGAGATGTTGGACTAGGGAGGGGCCATGGCCATGCTGAGAAACTACTGGAGGTGTTTCCAAGCTTTTCCCTTCCTCTCCAAAATGGGAATGAAGACACTGGAGAGCACTGGGGTGTGGGGCACTATGGAGGGAAGGGTGGTGAGATTCTCTGAGAGCTCAGAACCAGTGCATGGTGAAGCAACATCTGGAATTTCAGGCCTTGAATCAGTTCCATTTTACTGGGGAGAAGAGTTTCCTGCTCTACCTTCTTGGCTCCTGCAGCCGGGCTGGTGTCTAGAGATCTTGGATGAATAGATGGAGTGAGTGATTGGGTGGTAGGGCCATGGGCAGTGAGTGGGAAGGGTTTATCTGCTTGCCTTGAGGTGTTGTTATAAGGAAGCTACCTTGGGAACATGCAGGAAGCTACTGTCCAGGCCTGTGACTTGGTTGTGGTATGGAGCGCCGGGTTTGGAAAGCCCCTTGACTTCCTGGTCTTTCAGGAGAGGTGTGGTCTGGGGGCAGAGCTGAGGGATATATCCAGGGCTTATGATTTCATCTTCAATAAGGGTCTCTGCTAGAGTGGCTTCTAGCTGAGGGGTACCAATCTTAATGGATCTGCAAAGGACCTGAGATGAGTTTGAACCTGAGAATCTCATCATCAAAGGGAGCCTGTACAATATCTCTGCACCCTCTCCTTCAATAAAGGAGAAAGCAAACCCTTCAGAGGGGTCCTGGGGCCATTGGATTAGAACTGGAAGGGATGTTTGAGGTCACCCAGGCCAGGCCAGACTCCATCTTGTCTGGGCGAGGAACCCGGGGCCTACAAAGGTTAGAGTCACTGTTGGTGCTCGAGCCAGGATGAAAACTTGAATACTTCTGCATCTCATTCCTGTGTCCTTTCCATGGTAGTGCCTCGGTGGGGCCTAGCTTTTCACTGGGTGCCAGGAATTGAGACAGAGGAGATCTGTTGGATGGGGAGTAGCTGGCTTGATTCCTAATAGGGAAGACAATGTAAACACAGGAAGTGGTGACAAAGATAAACATAGTCACTTATGCATGCAGTCTGCACCCACCCCCAACACCCTGCCCAGGCCTCCTGGGAATCCTTGTTGAGAGTGTACCTCTGGTGTCGACTTCTCCCAATTCATCCCTCCCTCATAAAGAGGCACACATTTCTGGTGGCACCATTCACTGTCCCAGAGTTGTAGAGTGGCATGTTACATGTGCAAGGACCCTCTGTCCATAACATATCCAATATGGGAGGGAACCTCAGAGCAGGGAATGTCAGAACCAGGAGGGACCTTAAAGGTCACAGAAGAGGATCTGGCTTAGAGGGGACCCAGGATCATGTATCAAGCCAGCAGCACTTCTGCATGCCCCCATTGCAGACACCTGAGAAGGTAGCTACACCCCTGGGTCATGCTATGGCTGCCTGCTATTGGGAGTTTGGCTGAGGGCACAGGTACTCTGTGCCCAACTCTTGTGCTCTTCCGCTGGGTAGAGGCAGGACCACAGGCTAGGGATCAGCCAAAGGGATCCTCTGAATTTTGTATTTATGTTGCTCTTTCCCCCACACTACACTTGGACACTGGGAGGGAGACTCCTGTGGGCAGTTGGCAGTAACTTCAGAATACCTCACTTAATGTCCTATTTGTCCCTTGTAGTGTGCCTCTAGAACCCAGCGGGACTCCCAATGACAATTTCATGTGTCATAGCATTGGCTGATGTGGGTCAGACATCTGGGCAGCCTCCTTCTGACAACCAAGTTCAGGGCTAGTGTGCTCTGATGGAAGTAGGAGAGATCTTGAAGTCAGCACTCTGAGTACTGGACCTGACCTTTCTTTTAATTAAAGAGACAGAGACACAGACACTGAGAGTAGAGTGGAGGAGAGAGAGAGACAGAGAGACAGAGAGAGATAGAGAGAGAGTGAGCTTGAGCAGCTAGGTGGTACAATTGAGAGTGCCAAGCCTGGAGTCAGAAAGGCCTGAGTTCAAATTCAGCCTCACACACTTACTAGCAGTGCGACTGAGAAAAATCACTTAATCTCTGTTTTCCTTAGTTTCCTCAACTATAACATGAAGATAGTAATAGTCCCTATTTTCTAGGGTCGCTGCAAGGATAAAATGAGATAATAATTGTAAAGTGCTTATAAATGTTAGTTGTTATTATTATTAATGATAGATAAGTGGAGACAGAGCTAAAAAGGATAGACAGATGATAGATAGATAGTGAAAACTAGTGAGACGGATACATGAAGGGATGCATTGATGGATGGATGGACAAATGGATGGGTGGGTTGTTGGATGGATGGATGGGTAGATGAATGGGTGGGTGGATGGATGGATGGAAGGATGGATGGATGGATGGGTGGGTGGGTGGGTGGATGTATGTATGTATGGATAGATGGATGGATGGAAGAATGGATGTGTGGATGGAAGGAAGGATGGATGGATGGATGGATGGATGGATGGTGGGTAAATGGAAGAATGGATGTGTGGATGGATGGGTGGATGGATGGATGGATGGGTAGATGGATGGGTGGGTGGATGGATGGGTGGGTGGATGGATGGATGGATGGAAGGTTGGATGGATGGATGGATGGGTGGGTAGGTGGATGGATGGATGGATGGAAGAATGGATGGGTGGATGGATGGAAGGAAGGATGGATGGGTAGATGGATGGGTGGAAGTAGATGTAGATATAGCTATAATTCTTTAAGTACTTATTCTGGGCCAGGCTCTGTTCTATGAACCAGAGATAAAAATACAGGCAGCATGGAAGCTAGCCCTTGTTCTCGGGGAGCTGACATTTCAGTGGGGGAAGATAACATGTATACAGTATATGAGAAAGTAAGGGGACCAGATGGGGAGAAGGCTGGGTAGTCAGGAGGTTAGTGCTCTACCTACTGGGTCACCCAGCTACCTCAAGAGGGATGAGGCTCATTCATCTTGGCCCCCAAAGACAGACTCAGGAGCAAAGAGGCTGATGTCGGTTTGTTATGAGGGCAAAGAGTGGGGAGGAGGGAACCTCAGGACAGCAAGGGTTCCCCAACAGTGGAAGCAGCTACTCTGGTGACATCTTGGAGCAGAGACTGGATGAGCCCTTGCAATAGCAGGGATTCCTTTGGCACATGACTCAGTGGCCAGGCCATGGAGGCTGCTTCCAGCTTCCACACCCTGTGATTCTGTGCCCGTGACTTTTGGGGTGAGGAACATCTGACACTGATAATGTGTTTCAGAGTCCCAAGCCCTTTGAAGTCATTATCTCTTTCAGCCTCACATCAAGACTGGGCAATGGGTCTTGCTAGATCCCCATTTTGTAGATAGGGAACTAAGGCTTAGAAAAGATAAGTGCTTTACCCAGAAGCAGGCAACTTTTTAGTATTGGAGGTAGGATTTGAACTCACATCTCTTCTGGCTTCTGGTCTAGTATTATTTTTCCTATTCAGTGCTGCCATCCTGATCCTTATTTCTTCCCCAGGCAGCAGATGGCACAGCAGATAGGGCGCCAGGCCTGGAAGCAGGAAGGCCCGAGTTCAAATCCAGGTTCAGACACTTAGTAGCTGTGACTCTGAGCAAGTCATTTCATCGTGTTTGCCTGAGTTTCCTCATTTGTAAAATGGGGTTAATAATAGCACCTATCTTTCCAGGGTTGTAGTGAGGATCAAATGAGATGGTAATTGCAAAGTGCTTAGCTAGTGCCCGTCATATAGTAGGTGCTATATAAGTGTTAGCTATTATTATTTTTTCAGGTGCCTGCTAGAATACTCTGAGTGGGGGCAGGTACTTGATAAGGGTTTGTTGAAATGAATGTGATGGGAAATGTGACCTTCCTGGGTCCAGCAGTCCCATCAGAACAGCGCAAGTGATGCCCCGATTCCTACCTCAGTACAGTGTGTGTCCTAGAGAAAGGGCAAGTAGATGATTCTCTTAATAGGCGTGCTGGGCAATCATTCATGTAGCTGCTTAAGGAATGGATTTGGACTGAATGGCTGAACAAACGAATAATTCAGTTAGCTGCTTAACATCATAAAATTGGAAAGGACCCGATAGGTTGTCTAGGCCAACTGAACGCCCTCCCCAGAGCGTCGGGCCATTATCACGTCAGGCCTCTCTCTATCCAGCATCCAGGCCCTCACACCATTATTGACAAACAACCTGCTGTCTCTCCTGGAGGACCTCCAGTAACTGGGAAGCCCCTCCTGCATGTGGTGGCCACCCAGCATTTTGTTGCAAAACCCTTCATTGCTGAGAACATTCTGGTTTTGTTGATCTCTTAGAATGCTCTCGTCTTGGTCTTCATGTAAAGTCATTGGGTCACAGGCCTGGGAGGGACCCAAGAGCCCATCTCTCCCAACTGGAACCTTCCCCCCAACAACAGACCCGTGAGTGGTGGGCCAGACTGAAGCCTCCTAAGGAGGGGCAGCCCAGGGAAGCTGCCCATTTCCTGCAGGACAGCTCTGCTGGCTGGAAAGCATCTTTATGTTTTCTCACAAAACCTAAAGTTGCATCTTGGTAACTCCCGCTCCAACTGCCCCTAGTTCTCTCTTCTGGCTCCAAACAGGCCAAGGCCTATCCCTTTTGGCCACATGCTGCCCTCCATTCTTTGTTTTTGTTTTTTTGTTTTGTTTTGTTTTGTTTTTGTGAGGCAATGGGGGTTAAGTGACTTGCCCAGGGTCACACAGCCAGTAAGTGTCAAGTGTCTGAGGCTGGATTTGAACTCAGGTCCTCCTGAATCCAGGGCCAGTGCTTTATCCACTGCGCCACCTAGCTGCCCCTGCGCTCCGTTCTTTATGGAATACGTCTAATCCCCCTTTGATTTCTTAAAGACAATGCTCATGCCCCTTGTAAAGGGAAGTGGTCATCCAGGGAAAGGACTGTTGGGTTGGAGTCAGAAGACATTCCAGATCTCCTTCCATCCCTTGCTCTAGATGTGATTTTAGGCAAGTCCCTTGATCTCCTCGGGCCTCAGTTTCTTCATTTGTAAGATGAGGAGCGTGGGCTTTGAGATCCCTTTTGTCTCTAAACCGTTGGGTCCCACCTTCCTATGATCTCTGCCATCACCTTCATCCCCAACCCCTTCACCCATTCCTTCCAATGGAATAGTATTTAATTCCTTCTCTCCCTTGGTCTTGCTTTTATGAATGGGCTCCTAGTCTTCTGTGGGGAGCCTGTTTGGGAGGGATGCTTCAATTCCTTTCCAGTAAGCTCAGAGATCTTCTTAGTATGATGAAATCCTGGTACTGGAGTCAGAGGATGTGGTTCTAATCCTGACTCTTTTGCCTGTGAGACTTTTGGCAAATGATTTCCCCTCTCTAGGCCTCAGTTTCCCTTTTTGAAAAATGAGGGGTTTGGGGGTTGGGCTGTATGATCCCTGTGGCCCCTCTGAGCTCTAATATTCTACGATCTCAGGCCCTTTCTGTTGTCTCTGTTCTAAGCTCTTTTCTAGCTTTCATATTCTATGTTCTAAGGTCTGTTCCAACTCTGACATTCTGTGTTCTAGAAGGTCCCATCTGGCTCAGTCATTCTGTGCCATGTATCATCACTTTCATTGGCCTGAAAAGTTCTTCAAAGCAGGGATTTTTTTTGTATCCCCAGTGCTCAGTATAGCTGTGCCTTCCACAAAGTAAGTGCTTGAGAAATTCTTCTGGTCTCTTCCAGCTCTGACATTGTGCATTCTCAGGTCCTCTCAGATCTGATATTCTGGGTTTCAAGGTCCCATCTGGCCCCAAATCTGAGATCATCTGAACTTGTGTCCTCTCCTCCAAACATCTGAAAACTGCCTTTCAGAGTAGTCTAGCTCAGTGTTGTTTTGTCTAATACCTGCCTAGGGACAATCTGCATATGACATCTGTTCCTAGTGACCCTAATACTCATCACTATATATAGACCCTGCAGTGCTTAATTCTGTCTTTGCATTCCCTCTCCAGGCTACTGTGGGAAGCTCAGTACATTGGGGAAGATGGGCCCGTGAAAGGTCCAGAGCCCTGCCTGTCTTGGAAGAGTCTCTGTCTGTGTCCAATCCTTGATTTTCCATAGGATGCTATCAGTCAGTATTCCTTGGCAGGAAGTACCCCCACCAGCAGTTACTTTTTGGAGGGACTGTAGGTAGTATTGGAAAGCAGATGTCTCAGAAACCATCAACTGTCATGCACTGTGGGAAAGCCTGGACAAGAGCCACCTAGGCTTGGGTGCTTGGCACCTTGGCATCGGTATTGGGAAAGCCCACGCTGGAGAACCCCTAGAACTTGCTGCTGGGCCACCCTCATGTTCCCTTTTAGCATCTGTTTACCTTCTTCTGGTCCCTAGAAGAACGTGGCCAACTACAAGGCTCACTGACTTCCTGACAGGCCGGCCGTCCTTAGTCAGAACCTGGCTTCAAATCCCAACCTCGACAGTGCACCTGTCACATTGTCCCTTGGGAGGATCAGTTTCCTGATCTGTAGAATGGTAATGATAATGCCTGTATTCTAAACTGGGAAAGCACTTTGTTACCTTAAGGAATTTTAGGAATTCAGCAATAGCAACTATTTTTTAAGCACCAGCTGTGCTGAAGGATCTATGAACAAGCATCTATTAAGCAGCGAGTCTGTGCCACGTATTATGTGTGCCAAGCTAACTTGCCAGGTGACATTAGATAAGTCACAGCTTCTCTGGACGTACATTTTCTCACCTGTAAAATCCAGGTCAGTTGATTTTAACTGATGACTGTATGCAGAGATGGCAAGGTGCACCCTGCCCACTTGGAGATAATGTCAAATAGAACTGATATAAAACCTCAGTCCGGGATCGGTAAATAACAGTATTGATTTATTCAGGAATTGGAAGGAGAGTTCAGAGACACTAAGTCCTCCCTGACTAGGCTAGAATCTCATAGCAGCAGGAGCCTAGGTTTGGAATGCACCTACCTCGATCATCTTCCGGTCCAACCCTTTCCCATTTGTCAGATGAGAGAACTGAGGCCCTGGCTCCCCAAAAGTAGCATGATGCTGAGGAAGGATTTATGTCCAGGGGCTCTTCACACATTCTTACCCCCCCCCCATAGGATCATCCATCTTCCATGGGAAGGGGGTCATCCTTCTATTTTCCAGTTAAGGGAGGTCAGGTTCATTGCTGGAGGTCACATAGGTAGTAAATGACAAAGCCAAGATTTGAACTTCTGCCATCTGACTCCAAAGCCAGCTGTTAAGTGGTCATCAGAGTTTTGCTGAAGAAGGAACTCTCTCCCTCCTGAGGCAGCTCATTCCACTTTCAGATAGCATGGTCTGAGGACAGTGACTCCCAAGCTACAGAAGGATGGTTCTAGCAGCCTCCTCAGAAAGAGGAAGCAGGAGGTCAGTCTGCTGTGAACTCTTGGGGATGACGCCATGCTTTTTTTTTTTTTTCTAGGTATTCACTAATAATTCCTTGCACAATACATAACACGATGTTGCCAGGAATCTCAGTCAAGTTCACTGGCCTCGAGTTTGTAGACTGATTTCTTCCTTCTCTTTTTAAAAAAATAAATATGGACACTTAGTTCTTTATTCCCCTCTCCCATTGTCTTCACCTTTCAAACACCATGCAGGATTGGAGGTGGGTACTGGCATGTGGCATAGACCAAATACTAAGCAATGGTAAGTGCAATAGAGAGATGCAAAGCAAAGTGTGTTGTGAGGCCTGAGGTGAAAGGTCATGACTAACAGAGGGAGTGCTGAGGATGTGTGAAGGAGGAAGCCCTGTTGACATTGGGCCAAGGTGATTTGATGGGAGCTCAACAGCCAGAGATGGGGGAAGGGAGATTCCAAGGAGGCACAAGGTAGGAAACAATAGGCATATATGGGGGTGCCAAGGGATTTATTTTGGCCAAACTATTGTATAAGTGGTGGGAAATAGTCTAAAATAAGGCTTGGGCAAGAGAGTCTCATGCTCTAGCCTATGGGACCTTGAGACCCATGTTAAGGAGCCAGAACTTTACTTGTGGGGTGGTGAAGAGAGCGTGAAGGGAGGACTTTGAGCAAGTCGTACGTAAGGAAGATTCATCTGATGGTCCTGTGAAAGAGAGAGGATCAGGGAAAGAAGAGATCCTGAAAGACCTATAAGGGGGCTCTAGGCGTAGTGAGGGAGTAGAGAGGGGAACAAAGGAGGCTAGGCTTGGTGTCCAAGAGAAGCGTTCAAATACCATCTCTGTCACTTCCTAGTTGTCTGAGTAAGTCACTAAGCCCCGGTTTCCTCATTCTCAAATCGGATCAATAATGCTTGCAGCCCTCAGCGAATAATGTGACATGGATCCAATGCTTCTCTACATTGGGCTACTCTTATCAGAGATGAAATGATTGGAATGTGAGTGGTCTTGACTATGTGCAAGTACCAATATCCTTCTTAGTACAGATATCTCTCAGTCTGGGTCTGGACAGGCACATTGTTGCTTGGTCTTTATTTTATCAGGTCATTGATCTGACAGTCTTTTATGCCCCATTAGATCCTGGCTTTGGCTGTTGTTAGAGAAGAGGGGCTGTATGGGTCAATTAATCAGTCAAAAAGCATTTATTAGGCACCTACTGTGTCAGACAGTTTGCTAGGTGTCTGAATGAAACAATCTCTGCTCTCAGTGAGCTTACCTTCTAACAGGGAATGAATGCCCTGAGACATAGAGAGACAAGAAAGAGTAAGATTACCTCTATTTGCTTATTCCTTCCACTCCAAGAATTACAGAAGCTCACCCTGGGAAGGAGGTGCCCAACCTCACTCCCAAAACAGGAATCCCTTCTCTAACATTCCTGTTAGGAAGTTATTCAGCTTATGCTTGAACCCCTTGAGAGACAGGGAACTTCCTCACCACTCAGGCAGCCCCTATAATGTTTAGATGGCTCACATTATTAGGAGTTTCATTGGGCAAAATATGCCTTCTTGGTACTTCCCCTTATCGTTCTTAGTGTTGATCTGTTGGAATAAGCAGAATGGGCCAGATCCCTCTTTTTCATGATCATTTTTTTTTTCTGAAAGACAACGATTTTTCTTCCCATCCTTTTCTTGCCTGCCCCTACCCCAGGCTTTCTGTTCTCTAGGCTAAATAAGCATCTCTGGTTCCTTGTAAAATCTCTCCACAATAGTTGCTCCTGGTGGGAGTGCTTAGTATAAATTTATCCTGCCACTCTCTCTGGAGGACAGTCCTTCACTCAGGGATTGCTTGTAACATCTACAGGGTTATAGGCAAACAGGTTTCCAGCTAAATTATTAGTTTTCTTCCAAGAGCATCTCAGTCAATAATTTCTGCACAAGACTTTTCCCTCATCCTTCTTGGTTGCTAGTGTCCTTCCCTCTCCCCTCCCCCCAGGGAGGTGGTGGGGATACATTTTATCTACTTTGTAAAGATTTATGTATGTGCATATTGTCTTTCTCTCTAAGCTCCTTGGGGGCTGGGATGGTTTCACATTTGTAAGTGTATCCTTGGTGCCTAACCCAGTGCCTGCTAAACATCAGATGCTTAAGAAATACTTTTAATTGAGTGATTTAAGAAAGAATTTCCTAGAGGTAACATGGTAGCAAAAGGAAGGATAACAGTATAACAGTCTAGGAGACAGGAGACCCAATGAATTCTTGTCCTGTTTTGACCATTTTGCCAGGTATATGACCTTATCCAAGTCATGTCCCCTCTTTGGGCCTCAGTTTCTTCATCTGTAAGATGGAGCTGATAGAACTCAGGATCATTGAGGGAAGAGTACTTTGTAAACTTTAAAGCACCTTGGAGATGCAAGGCAAAGAATGCTGGGCTTAGAATCATGGGGCTGTGCATTCCAGTCCTGCCTCTCATACAGAGCACATCACTTAACTGCTCTCAGCCTCAATTTCCACACTTTAAAATAGAGATGCTCATATATTTCCCAGGGCAGTTAAGGGAAACACATAAGATGATTTTGTAAAATGCTTTGGATATCTTACATCATTATATAAATGTGAAGTATTATTTATTATTAGAAATCTACAGATGCCCAATAATGGAACAGACTGTTGCAAAAGGTAGTGATCTCCCTCTTCCCTACACATATCCAAACAAAATCTAGGTGAGCACTTGGCAGGGCTGTTGTTGGCAGGATTCCAGTTTCACCTGGTTGCACCTGATGGGTAATTTTGGCTCAGAGTTTGTGTGAAACCCTGATTTCTGCCTCTATCACTGGACTGTAGTAATGAATACTTGACTCCCTGATCCTTTGGGTAGCCTGGTGTCTCTCTCTGGCCTCCAAGGAAAAGGATGAGTTAGTGAAGCTTTTGTCAGGGGAGGGCCGCCTCCTCCTTGTTTAGAAGTTCTCTGCGGCTCCCACTGGAATCAGTGTGAGGAGGTCAGTCAGGGGCACAGACTGTCCCTAGCCCTCTAACTCTCCAGAGTGAATCAGCTGGGAAGGTGAACAGCAGGAGAAATGAGGCCTAAGCTAAGTGTGTGTGTGTGTGTGTGTGTGTGTGTGTGTGTGTGTGTGTGTGTGTGTGTGTGTGTGTGTGTGAGAGAGAGAGAGAGAGAGAGAGAGAGAGAGAGAGAGAGAGAGAGAGAGAGAGAGAGAGAGAGAGAGAGAGAGAGAGAGAGGGGGCGAGAGAGAGAGAGAGAGAGAGAGAGAGAGAGAGAGAGAGCATCAACCAGGCAGGAGGCAGTGCACAAATGACAATCACCTTCTGTTTGTTAGGTCTTAGACTAGGTGTTGGTGACACAAAGAGGAAAGAAAAAGGAATAGTCCCTGTTATCATCTCCATTTTACAGGTGAGGAAAGTGAGATCAGAGAAGTCTCAAGATCATAGATCTCAAACTTGAATTAACTTTTGAAGCTCTCTTATCCAACCAACCCATTTTACAGAGAGGATAAGCGGCTTGGTCATAGTCACAAAGCTTGTGAGCCTTTAGGAGGAATTTGACAGAGCCAGGCCTGGAGTCAGGAAGACCTGAGTTCAAATCCAACCTCAGATACTTACTAGTGTGACCCTGGGCAAGTCATTTAATCTCAGTCTCCTTAACTGTAAAATGGGGGTAATAATATTACCTGCCTCCCTGTCAAAAGTGTCAGTAATTGTTAAAGCACTTGGTACATGGTAAAGACTATATAAATGCTATTATTATTAATTATTACTGTTTAAGTGAGGGAACTGAGGTGCAGAGGAGTTAAGGTATTTTCTCACAGTCACAGAGAATGGAATTGTCTTCATTCTCTACTTGTGGGGCCAAACAGACCTGGTATGATCTCCCCTTTTCCATGAGGTTTCCTCAGATGTTTAACTCCCCCCCTCCCCATCCCGCAAGTCTTCTTGATTAGGCTTAACAAAAAGTCTTCCTTAAAAACACCACCTACCTGCAAAGTCTTTTTTTTTTTTTTCCATCCTATCCACCTATTAAGGTGACATAGTGAGCATATTTCAGGCTTTGCTGACTCCATACTCAGTGTACTCTCTGCCACATCCCACTGGTTCCCCAGCCCCTGACCAGCATGGGCGGCACCTTGGTTGCTGTGTTAGTGGAGAAGTCCCTCAGTGACTCTATTTCTTTCTCTGAGAGATGCGGTTAATCATCCTTGCATGACCTGCCCCTCGAAGGATTGCCCCAAACTTGAAGGCTCTTTAACAATGGACCTAATCCTCAGAGGCTTGCCTATTGTGTGAGTTAATAAAGGGACTGCATTAAGTAAGAGACTGTAAGGCCTAAACTTGATTGGAAATGGTTTTCTTGGTTTCAAATGTGACTAGCTGATGTACTTTATAGGAGGGTGAACTGGGTGACCTTGGGCAAAGGTGACTCTTCCCATCTCTGGGCAGATTTCCCCACTTAGGAAACAAGCAAACAGGGTCCAGTGATGGCTAAAGCCCCTTCCATTTTGGGCTGCCTCTAAGCCATCATCAGTCTAGGACTGGAAGGAACCTTTGAGCTCATGTAGGTCTACCCGGTCATTTTTCAGATCATAGGTTCATCATATATATAGATCCAGAAGGGGCCTAGAGGTCAGTTAGTCTGGCCCTTTCACTTTTGACACCCAGGATGTTTTGAGTGACTTCACCAAGGTCATATAGGTAGTGATCCAAGTCAGGATTCAAACTCAGGCCCTGATTCCATACCTAGGGATCTTCCCAGTGCCCTATAGCCATATCACATTTTTTTTTCAACTGGTAAGATTGTATCATTCTTCAGATGTAGAATGATTTTAAAATCCCAAGAAGTCCAAGTTAGAAGAAAGAGGCAATGATTATTTCTCTTAGGAAAATGAAGAGAAAATCAGAAGGCCTTTTTGGAATGGCGGAGAAAAAGAGAAAGATCCACTGAGTTCTTGAAAAGCTCAGGTGGGCCCCCACCCCCACCCCAGGGCTTGGCAACAGGGCAGGCATGGGAGAAGAATCACTCCTGTAGCCCCTGTTTGATAGGGAGAGGTGTAGTGGTCAGGGAAGGAAAACCTGAGTTCCAATCCTGCCTCAGACCCCTACCAGTAGTGCAATTCAGGGTCATCCTTCTGTGCCCCTAGGCAGCTCTCAAGGCCAGCAGAGGTAGAGAAAGTGCTGAGCTGTCTTCCCAGAGGGCCCCTCCCCCAGTGCAGCCCGAGGGCACTCCTCACCACACTCCCTCCCAGCCACTGATGTGTAGAGGCCTGCCAGGTGTCCCAGTAGCAGCCTCGTTCTTCCTGGTTTCAGGTACTTACCAGGCTGAGAGGGCCTGAATCAGGACGTCATCCAGGGGATTCCCACCCAGATAACAGTTTGGCCGAGGTGACTTCTGGGATCTGTTTCCACTCTGACAATGAGATTTTCCTCCCTCAGCTTACAGGGAGTGGGGAAAGAAACCAGCCCATGAAGCACAGATGTGCAGATCTGTAAAGTGCTTTGAAATCCTTAAATTGCCATCTGAAAGCTTGTTGTTGTTATTGTTGCTTTATGACCAGCCAGGGAAGAGACTTCGAACTAGGGGCTTGACCCTTATACTTTTTAGATGAGGACACAGTGACTTACCCAAGGTCAGCCAGATAGGGAGTGTCTGAGGTTGTTGGAGGACTGGGGTCTGGCTCTGACTTAATTTCTTTGACTCTATTTCCCAGCTGTAAAGTAGAGGTAATAATCATACTTCTGATGCCCATTCCAGCTAAGGGAGGCTGGGATGCTCCTGTCCCCCCCACCTGTGTCACAGGAACCCTAACGGTCTGAGGTCACCTTCCACCCCCAACCCTGGAAGTGGAGTCTCACTGGGATCTCATGTATGATGGAGAGGAAGAGAACGGACACTTGGCTTTTCTCTTCAGACAGATTTTATCAATTAATGTATGACTGATCTGCCCAGGAGGGGAAATACCCAGAATTTCAACCACATTTCTCCACCTTAAGCCTGTCAGAATGCTCGCTCTGCTTCAGGACTCCAGGTGTTTGGGTCTCCTGCCCATTCCTGTTATCCAGAGTCAGCTGGGCCCCCACCTTGGAAGGGCATGCCTTTAATTCTGTCCTGATTTGCTGTCTGTCACCCACTCAGCTCTGCCAGCCACCAACAGCATTCACAGAGGCCCCCCCCCCATTTCCCCCAGAATCACAGAATTTAGGAGGTGGAGACTAGCTGCCAGCTAGTCCAAACCAAAGGAATTTCCAGTATAAAATATAAAGAGGACTCCCCCACACACATACACACACACTCCCCAAGAAAGCATTCTCTCTCCTACCTGAAGGGAGGGGCAGCCCACCACCTCTTGGGGGGGAGCTCCTCAAAATTGCAAGAAATTTGTGAATTTCCCTGAACATCAGCCTAAATTGTTCTCTCCACAGCTCATCCCCATTCTCCTAGATTTGTCCTTTGGGGCCAAGAAGAATAACTTTAATGCTCCTGCTGTGGGACAGCCCTTAAGATAATCCAGGATGGCCAACGTGTCACCCTGAATCTTCTCCAGGCCAACATATCCCTGTTCTTTCAAAACTCTCCCTACTCGGGCTTCTTGTGCTACTGAGAAGATCAAGGCCTTGAACTCTTCCCTCTTCCCTCATCTGTTATACCTCCCAGCCCCAGGTGCTGACCCCTCACTCCCTCCTCCTTTGCTTCAGGTGCTAAAGAAGGAAGTGTGTCTTTTCCTTGTCAAGGCCAAGCCCTCTTCCCCTTCCCCTCCCATCTCTGTTATTTCCTACCGGCATCTCATCCAAGAAGAGGCCTCTCCTTGGGCTTCATCCTTTTAGATGTTCCTCTGGCCTCTCCCTCACACTGGCTTGGCTGACAAAGCCCTCTCCCAGTTACACTGATGGTGGTGCGTTTCCATGTGCATCACTCCCCTCCCATGCCCTGTGTCTATGGGTGCAGCACACAGCTTTAGCCTGCGTGTAGTCTCCAGAGTGGGAAGGCCATCCCAGAGAGTGTGAGCTCTTGGAGGGCAAATCTCTCTTGGCTTACCAGTATCTACAGTGCTTAGAGCAGAGCTTGGTGCGGAATCATTGACTAGTCAGTGCTTGTTCATTCATTCCTTTATTTGTTCCATATTGGACTTGGAGTCAGAAGGTGTGGACTTGTATAAAGACTCTACTATTGGTTCCCTTCCCTGAGCCTCATTTTCCTTATCTGCACAGTGAGGGCAGTTGAGGATCTAAAGCAACATTCCGCTAATGATTTCCTATCACTTTTAATCTGATAGCACCCTGGGCCTAAAGGTGGGAAGGAGCTTCTAAGACATCTTTTATACCTGAGGCATTTGTCAACCAGCCCCCAGAGCCTCCCAAGTTATTTTCTTGAGGGGTCAGAAAACTGAGGCCTGGGGCAAGGCGATGACTCACCCACGGTGACAGGAAGTCAGGGATGGAAGGAGTCTGGGTCTCCTGCCCCCTGCATCCTGAACCCTTGCCAGCGCATGGTAGCAATTCTCAGATCTGGGGATTCACCCGCTCTGGCTTCTTCAGGGCAAAGGAAGCCTATGGGGCTTTGGCTAATTTTGAATGAAATCATGAATCACCTGTGCCGCTTCTCCCGGAAAAGAGCTCTTTTCAGTCAGAGGATCCAGTGAAGACAAGGAGGGAAGGAGGGAGGGAGGGGAGAGGGAGGAGGGAGGGAAGGATTAACCAATCCTTTACACCTTCTGGGTTTTAATGATTTATGGAAAAGTGACATGTGCTTCAGAGTGTTGGCAGCGCCGGGTAGCAGGGTGTAATTTCATTTGTGAAAGGCTTTTGCGATCACAATTAAAGAGGGCAAATCTCATTCCAGGCTCTGTCTTGTAGTGTGCTGTAAACAAACCAAAGAACGCAGGCTGGCAGGGGAGCCCAGAGACAGAAAGCAACTTTCTCAAGGACACACAGCTATTCTTTGGGGGAGCTCAGAACTGAAACCATTCATTCATTTGGCACGCATTTATTAAGCCCCTACTGTGTGCCAGGCACAGGGATTGCTCTTTCTTGGACTGGACCTGAGATCTCATTGGTGTCTATCTTCCAATGAGGAAATTCCTTCACCCAATGCAGAGTGGCACCTCTTCTGCACCTGATAGGAAGTAGTATTGGCAATGTTTATAAAGCATTTAGCACAGTTCCTGGCACATACTAGGTGTTTTATAAATGCATACTCCCGGGGCAGCTAGGTGGCACAGTGGATAGAGCACTGGCCTGGAGTCAGGAGGACCTGAGTTCAAATCCAGCCCCAGACACGATACTTACTAGCTGTGTGACCCTAGGCAAGTCACTTAACCCCAATTGCCTCACAAAAAAACCAAAAAGAAACAACAACAACAACAAAATAAATGCATACTCCCTTCTCCCTCTCTAGGGATAGTGAGAGGCTCCAAAGTTCAAGGGAGGGACCCTTCAGAAGACATCTTTTCTAACACCTTCATTTTACAGTTGATGAAATGGAAGACGTGTCCAAGGTCACACAAGGAGTAAGGGACAAAGGCAGAATCTGCACCCAAGACTCCTGCCTTTGAAGCCAGCTGGCTGTCTACCCAGACTGCCTCTCTGGGCCATGCTGGGGTGAGAGAGACAAAAAAAGAAATAGCCCCTACGTCATGAACCTGCCATTCTCCTGAGGGAAACAAAATACAGCAAAGTGAATGTCAAATAGTTCAAAAGATGAACTTGGGTTCGAGTTTTGCCTCTAAGCTGTGCCTGCTTTGTGACCCTAGGCACATCACATAGCCTCTTATGGTCCTCTCCAACTCTGAAAGTCTCCTTTCTCTCTACCTACGAAAGCAGGGGTCTGGGTGATTTGGGGCAGGTGCTTCTGGTTGGAACTTGTCATCTTGCTCTGGGAGTCTTTTGTGATGAAATAAAGGATCACTATCACTGAAGCTTACAATCAGACCCCTCCTCCATTAGCCCTTTGCATAGCTAGGCAGGTGGGAAGGAACAATGAATTTGCAGCCGGGGCACCGGTTCAAATTCTGACTTTGCTGTTTTGTAACGTCATGATCCTGGCTGCTTCACACCTTAGTTTTTTCATCTGTGAAATGGGAGTCCCCTTTCCTCCCTCTGTCTTGTGAGGTGAGTGCTTTGAAAGCTAGGAAGGATGGAATAAACAGGATATACTCTTAGGTCCTCTTGGCCTGTGTCCCTGGTATATAAAGAAGGAGCAGAGATTTGGTGACTTGGGGTCTTGTCAGCTGTGACCTTGAGCGGTATTCCTAACTGCCCTAAAATAGTCCCTGGAAAACCCACTCCCTCCTTCCCCCAGTCTACTCTGCTTTGTCTCCGCATGTACCAGAGCCAAAGTCTGCTCAGATGGTTGGGGCAGGGAATGGGGCTCCTTGGAGAGTGACTGGGGAAGCATTGGAAATCTCACCCACATAGACACAGAGATTCATGAGATTGTACAGCCAGGAAGGACAGAGTTTCTTGTGTAGTCTAGGACTTTGCTCAACAGAGAGATAAGGAAGGAGGGGAGAGAGGAAGAACAGGAGGGAAGGGAGGGAGGGAGGGAGGCAAAAAGGAAGGGAAGGAAGGATGGATGAAGAAAAGGAAGGAAGGAAGGAGAGAGAAAGGGAGAGAGGGAGAACAGAAGAGAAAGAGGGAGGAAGAAAAGGAAGGAAGGAGGGTGGGAGTGAAGGAAGGGAGGAAGGAAAGAGGGAGAAACAGAGAGGGAGAACAGGAGGGAAGGGAGGGAGGGAAGGAGGAAGAAAAAGAACAAAGGAGGGAAGGAAGGAAGGAAAGAAGGAGGGAGGGAGAGAGGAAAGGAAGGAAGGAGAGATGGAAGGAGGGAGGGAGAAAGAAGGGCAGGAGAAAAGAAGGAAAAAAAGAAGGGAGGAAAAGGAGTTGATGAGAGGATTTGGGTTTAAATCCCAGCTGTGCTGTTAAGAACTATGTGCTGTTGATAACATGATCTGTGTAACCTTGAGCAATCCACTTAACCTTGGTTTCTTCCTCTGTTAAGGGATGGGGTTGAATTCTATAACTCCTAAGCTCCTTCCACCTTAGCCTGGCTGACCTGAGCAGAATCTGTCCAAGCCCAGAGACCTGAGGATGTCAAACCCAGGAGAGCTGAGCCTAGAGGCACCTCAAAGCACAGGGTGCTGGCCAAGAGGAGCAGGAGCCAGCTCCGGAGGGGTTGGGGGAGGGGGGGAGGAAAACATTCTGGGCCCCCTTCGCCCACACCCACTTGGGTGCCAGCAGTGGAAGGGGGGCCTGCAGAAAAGCCCTGGGCTGCGGGGTCCCTGTGAGATCCCTGTTCAGCCTGAATGCTCTGCGTCAGTGAATGGCATATTGATAAATCCTCAGAGTGGCTTTGTTTTTCCTGGGTTTCCCTGTCTGTTTCCATGGAGACGGCCACGCATTTCCTTCAGAGGGCCTCCACCACCCTCTAACTGTGCCTCTGTGATTCCATTCACCAGCCATGGGAAGACATTCACAGGCAGAACCCAAGCCCCCTCCCCCCCTTCCAGAGTGATGAGTCAGGGGGTGTGTGCAAGTGTGTACTGCATGGGATGTCTGTGTGGGGTGTGTGTGCAGGGGTATATGGATGTGATGTATGTGTATGCTGTGTGTGTGAGTGAGTGGGGCGTATGTGAGTGCGTATGTGTGTGAGATGTGTATATGTGGTATATGTATGTGTGAGTGTAAGTTTGTGTGTATATGTAATGTGAGTGTATATGTGTATGTGTGTGTGTGTGTGTGTGTGTGTGTGTGTGTGTGTGTGTGTGTGTGTGTGTGTGTGTGTGTGTGTGTTGAGCAGGCTCATACCCCCCCCCCCCCCCGCCCCGCCCCACCACACATTAGGAAAATGGAAGGTGTTTTGTTTGTTTGACCAGACAAATGGATTTTCCCCTGTCCTCCTTGTTTCCATGTTGTACTTTGAAGAGGGGCTGGAGGCTGGGCACTGAGCTGGGAGCAGGGGCTTTGCAGTGTCATGATCTCCCTGGGACAGCTCCATCCCAAGCGGGGCTGGGGCTGGTGGGGGGACTGTCTGTGACTTGGGGAGTGAGGACACAGTGTTTCTGGCTGATAACCAGGCTCAGAACTTGCATTATCCTGTCCTGTTGGGTTGGACAGCCTAGCAATGGGCAGAATCTTATAGCAGAGACTCAGCTGGTAGGTGCTGATGGTTGGGAACCCTGATCAGAGCATGTTACCTTGACTTCGAAGGGATCGGAGAACACATAATGAAAAATGACAAGGGAAAGGCAACATCAGCAGGGAGTAAGTGACCTTAGAATACCGAACCTTAAGACAGAGCCTGGAATATCAGAACTGGAGGGAGACTTAGAACAGACTGTCAGAGCAAGACAGGACCTTAGAACACAGAATGATGAGGGCAGCTAGGCGGCACGGTGGATAAAGCACTGGCCCTGGATTCAGGAGGACCTGAGTTCAAATCCAGCCTCAGACATTTGACAATAGCTGTGTGACCCTGGGCAAGTCACTTAACCCTCATAGCCCTGCCCCCCCAAAAAATATTGGAAAAAATAAAAGAACCTAGAATGTCAGAGCGGGAAGGGACCTTAGAATGTGTACCATAAGAGCTGGGGCATCCCGAGGAGGCATCCCGCCCCGTGCCCCTCCTTCCATCTTAGAGGCCCACAGTGGGCAAAGGCCTTGCCCATACTCAATGGTGAGTCAGGCCTCTGGCCTGGGTCTCTTGCTTCCTAGGTGCAGGCCCCTTCTGCTCTTCCTCATGGACTGATGTCAACAAGAACAGGATGTTTGCTAAGCCGAGAAGGAGCAGAAGAAATGACCTCTGAGTGTGAGAAGCGAGCCCTCCCCCATCTCTGTCCTCTCTTGGGCAATCGCAGGCCCAGGAGGCAAGAGCGGCCTCCTCCCCAGCAGTGGCTGTACTGGGGGCACTCACATGAGCCAGGCACACTCCCGTGGGGCATCAGGCAGCGCAGAGACTCAGAAGGATCCCGGTTGTGCCAGTCTTGCCATCCTGATGTCCCAGGAGCCCTTTGTCTCTCTTTCCTGCTTGTCCTCTGTCTGAGGCTTAAAGGGGGAGCTGGGGGAGGGGAGCAGCATGCTCATGGGACAGTCAGTGTGCCTGGAGGGCTGAGGAGGAGGATTTGGGGGGGGGCAGCCAGCTTCAAGGGAGAGTTTCCAATAATCACAATTTGGCTATTTCCATGCATTAAAAGCACAATATCCATTAAGAGCTGAGAGGGCCTTAGATCATCCAACCCCAGAAGTGCAAAATCTCAGGATTTAAGAGAGAGAAGGAATCTCCATAGAAGCTCCTACCAACCCTATCCCCAGGGAATCCCCAGCATGGCCTGTCCCCCTCTGGGGACCCTCCCATCCCTCCTGTAGTGACCCCTGTCAGGTTGGGACAGCCCAACTTCTTCCCAAGTGTCTCCTGACAAATTGGGCTCTTGACAATCTCCTCGCATTCCTCCGGGTTCTGCCTTCAGTCTCTGAGCACGGCCTGACCTGGCCAGTCTCTCTTCCACACAACAGCTGTTGGAGTCCTTGGGGTCATCAGCCACCATCCTTCCTAAGGCCAAGTAGCCCTGGGTCCTGGGGGATGGGGTCTGCGGTGACACGGACCCCCGGCTCTTCATCATCTTGCTTCTCCTCAATTGGTCAATCAGCCAAAGAGCATTTGTTAAACTAATTACGTTGAAATGCAGCCTTTCTGTGTCGGTGTTGTGTGCTTCTCATTTGTCCTCACCGCTACTCAGCGTGGTGAAGAATACAAATACTGTCCCCGTTTACAAAGGGCACTCAGTGACTTCTTTCCCACTGTGTCTGACACAGAGAGTATGGAGCAGTGGAAAGAGTGAAGTACAAGGACCTGGACTCCAATCCTGCCCTGCCCCTTAGGGCCTGTGTGACCGTGTATATGTGCCTCAATTTCCTCAACTGTAAAAGAGGAAGCTCGACTGTTTGAGAACCAGTTCCTGGTCTGAATCTAGGGGCCTAGAAAACTTCTGAGTCAGGATTCTAACGCTTTCTTCTGACCCCAAATCCTCCGTGCCTGTGGTGACTCTGCCCTGCCTGGGTTCCAGCCCTTGTTTTGCTCTTTATTACCCACGTGACTGTGAAAAAGTCACTGCCCCTCCTTGTGGGCCCACAATTTCTTTATCTAAAAGAAATGGAGACAGTAGGTGGCACCAGACCTGGAATCAGGAAGACCTGAGTTCAAATCCAGCTTCAGACATGTACTAACCATGTGATTCTGGAAAGTCTCAGTTTCCCAATCTGCAAAATGGGAGTAATAATAATTTCCCAATATTATTGTGAAGATCAAATGAGATAACAGTGCCTGGCCCATAGTAAGCATTAGGTAAATGTTAGTAATGGTTGGATGGATGGATGAATGGATGGACAGACAGATGGACAGACAGATATATGGTAGACAGACTGTATTTCAATATAGTTACTTTCCCTTATAATGTTATGTATTTTTTTAGGTGTTTAAAAACATTATTCTGAAAAAGTCCATGGGCTTCATTAGATTGTCAAAGGGAGAAATGCACACCATGACACTCAAAAAGGGGAAGGAATTCTGTTCTACTGGGTCATTCAACCAAGAGCAATAGGAAATGGGGGAACTTGGAATTGAGGGAAGGCACGTTTGGAGTGGACAGTGTACTGGGCCAGGACTCAGGGAGCCAGGGTTTAACTTCCAGGCTTGTCCTTAGCTATGTGACCTTGAAGAAGTCACTGCCACTCTGCACCTCAGTTTCTTCATCTATAAGATGAAATGTTGGGAATTTGTACTGTTGAATCTCCTTTGGTTACACACACACAGCACAGGTGAAAGGGACAGAGGCAGAATATGAGGATTTTAGAACCTTTTTCTTTCTTCATTTGGGAAACAGGTGACGGTATTTGCTAAATGAGATTTATAGGAGGCATAACTTGTACATTTCATTGTCACCTTTGTTTAAAAAAAAAAAAAAAGCTTGGTGACTCAATCCTGAAATTAGAAAATGAAGAATTGAGCATTTTGAGGAGAAGGTTGTTAATTTGTTTTCTAAACACCCTTAAAACCATAAACTGATTCAGAAAGGGAAAGTGCAAGACTTTTTTTTTTCAGTGAAAGAACTGGGATGAATGGGTTGTATAGTTTAGCTCCCCAGTGAAGGGGACCTAAGTTCAAAGCCAAGTTCTTGCTGTCTATTACCATTTTAGCTATAGGCAAGTCCCCTTTCCCCTCCTAGCCTTGGTTTGCTCATCAGTAAAATGATAGGATTTGATGAGCTGATCAAACCCAGGAAGGCTCATCTTCTGTGATTCAACTCCTTCTGGCTTAGACCGCCCCCCTCCAGCAGTAATGCTCAATATTCATTGCACTAAGGCCCATCCTAGTTCTGCTCCTCTCCCCAAAGAGTCCTTCCTTTCTGACATTCTCTTGCTCTACTTTCAATGGTCTCTCCCGCTCTAACATTCTATGCTCTGTGTTCTAAAGCCCATTCTGGCTCTGACACTGTGTTCTAGGTTCATTCCAGTTCTGACATCATATGTTCCCTTTTTGGGGGGGGGGGTCATTCTTTGTTCAAAGAACATCTTTTACCTCCGATAGTGCTTGTCTGAAGTTTTCTTATGACATTTTCTTCTTTGACATCTTCTGTTCAAATTCCTTTCTTTTCTGTCATCCTCTGTCCTAGATTTTACAATCCCTGCAGCTCTGCCCTTCTCTGTTTAAAGGCCCCTCCGTGCTGTGCCATTCCCTGATTGGATGTTCTTTTTTCTTTTTATTTTTTTAGTGAGGCGATTGGGGTTAAGCGACTTGCCCAGGGTCACACAGCTAGTAAGTGTTAAGTGTCTGAGGCCGGATTTGAACTCAGGTACTCCTGACTCGAGGGCCCATGCTCTATCCACTGCGCCATCTAGCTGCCCCCTGATTGGATGTTCTAGAATGATAAGCTAACTTTTTCGGTATTCTGTTGTCCAGAATCACACTATTTATCAAGGAATAGGTCATGGTTGTCGTAGATTCATTCCAGTCCATCAGTTTTGGCTTCACCACAATGACATGTTTCATGCTATAGTTGTTGCTCATGATTTCTTTTTTCTTTATTTCTTTTCCCATTCTCTTCCTCCTGTTGCCCTCTTCATGAGGTTGGTGCTCACATCTCTGCCTCTTTTCTTTCCCCTCCCTCTGCAGGACCAGAGTAAAGCTTGAGAGCCTGGAAGATGCGTACATCTTGAGAGGCGGCGATGATTCTTTGTCCGACAAACACGGCTGCCCGGCCTACGTGAGCCCAGAGATCCTGAACACAAATGGCAGCTACTCTGGCAAAGCCGCGGACGTTTGGAGCCTAGGCGTCATGCTCTACACCATGCTGGTGGGACGCTACCCTTTCCATGACATTGAGCCCAGCTCCCTCTTCAGCAAGATCCGGCGTGGACAGTTCAACATTCCAGAAACTCTGTCACCCAAGGCTAAATGCCTTATCCGTAGCATCCTGCGGCGGGAGCCCTCGGAGAGGCTGACCTCACAGGAGATTCTGGACCATCCTTGGTTTTCAACAGATTTTACCGTCTCAAACTCAGGATATGGTGCTAAGGAGGTATCTGACCAGCTGGTGCCCGATGTGAACATGGAGGAAGATTTGGACCCTTTTTTTAATTGAGCACACTCAAAGACTCAGTGTCCAGAAGGTACGCGAGTCACGTGAAGGATCCCTTCTTGACTGAGTTCTACCACCCACCCACATCAGCCTAGCTTGGTAGCAAACGAGGGACACACTCATGAGCGCCTGGGTTCAAGGAAGGAAGATCCACCCTACGAGAGCTGCCCTACCCCACCACATGTAGGACAGGGGGATCACTGAGGCTGGGGTGGGGTGGGCCAGAGCAGAACTCTGCTATAAGTGTAGACTGATGGGAGTAGGGAGAGGGCGTGACTCCCCTCGACGTACCTTGGCTCCCAGGAGACAGCACATGTCAACTCAATTCCAGGGGCAGCTCTCGACTTCTCCAATTTCTGTTTTGTTTGGCAGATCTCAGAGGGATCAAAACTTCCTTTTTTCCCCTTTTTTTGCCTCAGACACACATCTTGGCATCGCACTGTTAGTATTTAATTCCTTGTGATTTATTCAGGGAAGGGACAATTGGCCAATGATTTTTACTTTTCAAGGAAACAAACTAACCTGTCTGATAACTAAAAAGGACTCGCTCCAACACCAAACAAAAGCCGGTGCAAAATGGTCTGGCATGTGAAAAGTGGGTGCTAAGAGTGAACCCAGGAAGAGTTCAGTTCACGTCTGATCTGTTTCTTCTGAGTCAATTAGTTGGTGTTCTCATCAGGAGTTGACACTTGGTTGAGTGCTTCATGCCCCTCATGGGGAAGGTTCTCTCCTTCAGCAAACCCTTCTGTTTTGTCACAGAAAGCTATTAGGACTCAAATTCCTAGAGCATTACTGCTAGAAGAGCTAATTATTGTTTGTTTGTTTGTTTGTTTTTTTAATAGAAAAAGAGAGGGACATTGAGAGAGAAGGCTAGGGAAGCGCAATGGCATTTTGTTATTGATGAAATAGATTGGGAACACTGGCTTCCCTGTTTGCCGTGCTTGGTATTAGCAAAAGGGCCAGAAAGAACGGGAAGCTATTAAGTCACTGTGTGACTTGGGTCCATTGGTCCTGTCTCTTCTCTTGGCCTCAGTTTCTTCCTCCTTGAAACAGGAGGGTGATTGCTAACGTCCCTTCCAACTCTAACGTTCTAGGTTCCAGATTCCCTCCTGAGTCTCACCTCGGACTATTCTGTGATTCTCAACATAAGGTTTGACACAAGAGCATCATAACTGGGTGGCCCCAGGGTAAAATCCAGGGTCTCTCCTTGTTCTCTTTCTGAGAGGAGGAGCCCAGCCCTGGCTGGGCACGTCTGCTGCCCCACTGGAAGAGGGCTGTTAATTAATTAGCTGACGGCTTCTGATTTGGAACAGCAGCCTGTCATCCTCACACTCAGCAAAGAGGAAAGATGCACCTTTGTTTTCTATTTGTATTGTCCGGAATCACTCTATTTATTAAGGAAAAAGTCACAGTTGTGATAGATTAATGCCAGTATGTCAATTACGGGTTCCCCGGGATGACATGTTACATGCTGTAACTGACAATGGTCATTTTTTTTTCCTTCCTCTGTTCGGGTATTTGTCCCTGAAATGACTGTTCCTTTGGCTTTCCTAGGTAGCTAGCTTTCTTTGATTTAGCCTGGCAGATTCCCATTTTTCTCTTGCTGTATGATAAGGAACTCCCTTGGCCTCTGTCTTTGTGTTTCCAGTATGTACCTCATTGTCGGGACTTCACTGCCTGTGTGTGTGTGTGTGTGTGTGTGTGTGTGCTTTGTGAAATGGTCCCATTTTCTGGGTTGGTGACACGTGGACTCTCTAGGATGTACATGTTACTTGAATTTGTGTTTTGTTAGAGTATGTGGCATGGACATGCAGATGCTTGGATGCTGCCAACCTGCCTGGCAGGATATAACACGGTCACACTCTCAAGACAACTGTTCCCAGGAGACAGAGCTGCCGCCGACCTGCCCTCGGTTTCATGTGGGTCACTAAGACTCTCTAGAGGAGGATTGTTTTATTTTATTTTATTTTATTTTATTTTTTACACTCTGAAGATGGTGCTGTGTCAAGAAGGACCTTTGATTTCTCCGTTTGTTTGTCTGTCTGCTTTCTCCCTCCCCCTCCCCCAACCCTGCCTCATTTTTTTTTTTTTTAAGTCCCTAGTAGGAAGAAAGATCGGTGATGTGCATGGCGGGCTCTCCACCCTCTGGTGCTTTGTCACGGATTTCGATTTCATGTTTTTGTCCTAATCTCTTCAATAAATAAAATTGTGCATATTTAACTAAAAGCCGTGGACCAAGGTGACCTGCTCTGTTCTCTCCCTCCCATTCTTATGGGCTCACATACTTGCCCAGGTGTTACAGTTTCAGGAGTTGTTAAAGGTCTATTTCAGTATCTCCAATGCCTCCTAACACAGTGTTCTAGCAGGCAGTTAAGAAACACTTCTTGGAAATGACAAGTTCAAGGGATTCCAGAGCCAGAGGGAACCTCAGAAGCTATCTGGTCCAATTCTGGTTTAAATAAGCAGTCTTGGCTTGAAGGCCTCCAGTGAAGGGGATCTCCCACCTCCTGAAGCAGTTCTTGCCGATTTGGGACCTGACATCACACCTACATCTGCCCCATTGCAGCCTCTGCCCATTCCTCCAAATTACGCCCTTTGAGGCCAAATAGAACAAATGAACTTGGCCCAGTGGAAATAGGATATTTAGAACTTGCTTTTAGCTCTGAGATGCTTCCTACTCCTGTGTGATAACCCTCCAGATACTAGAAGATAACTTATTCCCCCCAGCCTTCCCTTCCCTTCCCTGGGGAGAGCGTTCCTGGTTCCTCTGATGCAGCATTGAGGGAAATCAATTCATTCTGGTATCTATGGAGGAGCAGTGACGAGTCAGTAATCAGCATGCTATTCTTTAACGATGGTAGTAGCAGCCCATATCAGTCCAGTTTTGGGCAGTTGGCACAATGGTTTCCTCACTATAGACTTTCGAGGTAGAGATTCAGGCATTATCCCTCATCATACAAATCAGGAAACTAAGGCTCACAGAGCCAACAGGATTTGCCTGAAATGACACAGCTAAGAGACACCAATCCTCTAGCCTAGCCACTCACATCTCCTGTTTTTCAGAGGACTAGACTGAGACCCCAAGTAGCTAAGTAACCTGCACAAAGAGTGATCAGCAGAAGGAGGACTTGAGACACACATCTTCTAACCTCAGACCCTTACATTACACTAGGTCTTCATTCAAGCTAAAATAATCCCTTCACCAAAGTCTTAGAGCATCAACCAACCTGCTCAAAAAACCCTTCCAGTAGAAATACTGTTACTAATAGCTGCTATTGGTATTGCAATGGACCCTCAGACTCATGCTTTTTGTGGGTGCAGATCACCACCTGAGCCGTCTTGTACATCATGGGGGATGTCTGCTCATGGTTTTCCATTCATCTTCCACTGAAGATATGCTCAATGTCTTCTGCCATCTTCTCAGTCTTTCTAGAGCCCATAGATATAAGGGCAGGACTGCTCACATAAGCCTGGGTCTGGCTCCATGATGAACCCACTTCTTTTTCTGATCATAAATTTCCTGAATGAGGTCCCCCATAACATTCCATGGTAGGTGGCATGTTTTATCATTACAGTTAGTAGAAACATGTAGAAAATGCAAACCCCACTGTGCTTGTTTGTTGATTTTTTTTAAAGCAGCTGACTTCATAGAACAAAATGCCACCACGAAGACTCTTGCAACAAGATACCTCCTATTCATGTATCCCAAATGTTTATGGTTTCCTTGACATAGCAACAGAGAGAACCTAGTTTGCCATCCCAACCAATGACCTAGGGCTAGGCATCAAATCAGGGAGACGGACTCCCACCAATGGGGTTCACCACTCTCCTAGAGGACATCCAGCAGAGAGTTCAAGCCATAGGTGGATCTACCAGTGGTGAGGCCATATCTAAAGCTCCAGATGCAGATCTCATTATACTGGTTGTATCAGGCCCTGAAGCACTGCAGAGTCCTAGAAAACTGTGAACTGTGACTCACTCTATAACATTTTGGTCTGACCACACACAGGGAAAAAAACAACTAAGTGGATTATAAAGATTATGTTGTGCAGGTTGCAACATAAGCTAGGTGAACCAACTACAGTGCCCCTTCATTTAGTTAGGTAGATAGGTAGATAGGTAGATAGGCAGATAGGCAGATAGATAGATAGATAGATAGATAGATAGATAGATAGATAGATAGATAGATAGATAGATGGATGGATAGATAGATGGATGGATAATAGAGATATTTATGTGTATGTATCTACATATATATGCATATACATTTCCATTGCCATACACATATGTGTGTGTCTGGAATTGTCCAGCATACTCTGCAAAATTGTGAAGCTCCTTTTATGAGTTTACATTTCTAGCCAAGTCAAGGACCTATCTTTTGTTTGTTTGTTTGTTTGTGAGGCAATTGGGGTTAAATGACTTGCCTAGGGTCACACAGCTAGTAAGTGTTAAGGGTCTGAGGTCAGATTTGAACTCAGGTACTCCTGACTCCAGGGCCAGTGCTCTAACCACTGCACCACCTAGCTGCTCCTGGACCTATCTTTTTAATGCTGATATTCTACCAGAACTGTGGTATGGCCATAAGTCAAAGAAGATGCTAGTCTCCAAAGAATTTAACTTGAGTATCACAGGTCCATCTCAAAGCAACTGGTGGGTGTGAGTCAGCTGCAACATAGAAGGGAGGAGCAACTTCAAAGAATAAAATGAGATCTCAACAGGGAAATCTATGATAGATTTGGAAGACAGGTTGGCCTTGTTTGGCAAAGGTGAGGTTGGCAGGCAACTAGCCTGGGTACTCTGCTAGTGTTCTCAATGTCAGGAGAAATTGAGGCAGGGGAACATGGAGAGTACATTGGGTGAACCCCTGTAGCAAACTAAGGAAAGGAAAGAAGTTATAGAAGATGGGAGGGCATGGATGAGTTGCTGTCTACATCATTGGAGGGAATGCCCCCAGTGATATCACAGGTCCCTTGGAGAACCCCTTTACCCTTTCTGTGCAAAGTCTTCAGTGGCAATTATTCAGACCTATTTAATTAAGCACACCATGTGAGTCACCCAGAATTTTGAACTTTCTGACATTGTGATGTTAGAACATTCATAGTGATATAGCACTAATTTCAGGATATTTATGATAAAAAGACAGGATTCTCATGTCAGGAAATAGCTTGGTATCCTTGAAAATACTGCGTGGTTGTCCAAGTACAATCCAGCCTGCTTTCTTCCTATGAATCCTTGGCCTGACTCCTGTTGTTTTGCCTGACTGGCATTTATATAGAAAGCAGAGTGGAAGGATTACTGAATTTAAAGATGGAGGACTAGAATTCCAATTCCCACTCTGCTATCTACCACCACTGACATTGGAACAATTGCAGGACTCAGATTCCTCCTTTCTAAAAGTAAGAAGGCTGAACTATATATCTATCCCCCAGGGTCATGTTCAGGTCTAAATCTCTGATCTTGAATTGGCTTCTGATTTTCACAACAACCAAATGGGATGGTGCAAATATGACTATGATTCCCAGTTTTTAGATGATAACAATGAAGTTCAGAAAGAACTGACCAAGTGAAGGTGACAAATGGAGCTCAGAAGACAGGTGTTTGAGGTACATTATCTGTAGTATTGCCTCTTCAATCTCCTTGGATTTATCACTCTATTATTGTGTGAGTTAGAAAGCCTCCTGGTAGTAAACAGATTGGCTACTGGGTCACTTCCCACTTGAACCCTCTCCTCTTACTCACTATGGTTTGTTGATGAAGTCATGAATTTGTTTTCTTACATAATCATCACAGTTTGTACTTGGGACTTTTTCCTAAAATGAATTAGGGGTCTTGCCAGAAGCTTCAGCATAGCCAAGTAGAGGGAGTTTTCTCATCATAGCCAGGGAGGTCATGGTCTTTGCCAGAGACAATGCATCTCAAACTTTACATCAGGCTATCAACACACACACACTTAGAGAGCATCGACGGAGGGGATGGTGGAGGAGAGACTCCATAAGCTCTGGTTTCCTGTCCCAGTTCTCTCTCTTATTAACTTGTGGGCTTGCCAGTAGTCATGCTTATTTGGGCCTTGTCTTGTCCATCTATATAATGGGGATACTTTCTCGCACTGCCTACTTTTGAGGTAAAGTGTTTTGCAAACTTCAAGTGCTTTCCTGAGGAGTTTTATACTCAGCTGCACAACAGGAACTGTGGACAATTCAATTCAATTCAGCCATGAAGTGCCCAGTTCGTTCAGATTAAAAGACTGTTGGAAGAAGTCAAAGCATATACAGTGAAGCTCACAGTCCAGTTGGAGGAGAGGATCCAGGGTACGGTCATATTCTATGCTGTGTTATGGAAGTGCCAACAAGGAGAGAGCTCAAGGGCAGAGTGGAGTGACCATTAAGGCCAGGAGGAATTGAGGGAGGCTGCTTGGCAGAGGTAACATTTGGGGGAAGCTTTAAAGGATGGGGAGAAATTCAGCAAATCAAGGGGAATACCTGAATGCAGGCACAGAAGAAAACAAAGTCAGGGAGGTGGTGAAATGGAGTCTGTATCCAGCTGATGAAGAACCCAGGAGGAAGCCCATTCCCCTGGGCTACAGCCCTCATTGGGATGGTTCTTTCTGTGGGGAAGGCAAAGTGGGACAAGTCTCATTGTGAAGTGTGTATGTGTGTGTGTGTGTGTGTGTGTGTTTGTATGAGTGTGTTTTCCTTCCCCGACATAAGCCTCAGCTTGGCCTCTTTGTGACTTCCCTGTCAATACAGGGAATTCTGTCAATACAGTACTATACCTTGTTCTGCCCTCCGGAGTCAAACGGGACAGTCCAGTTCCACCTTGTGGCAGCCTTGAGTTACCATGGCCCCTCGGAGTCTTGTCACTCTGTCAGTCTACCAATAAGCTATTATGAAGTGCTTACTGTGTGCCTAGTACTGTGCTAAGTGCTGGGGATCTGAATGAAGGAAGGAGGAAGAAGAGCCTTTGTCCTCAATAGCCCCCATTCCTAAGGCAGGGACATCAGACAAAGCTTACTACCTATGTGATGCACAGAAAATAGATGAATGTCATCACAACGGAAAAGGCACCTGCTCTCCCCTGGATGACATCTCCACGTGCTTCAGCCAAGCTGCAGAACTTGTGCCTCAGAACTGTCATCACCCTGCTTGCCCTACTCTGGACCCCCTTCAGCTCCCCAATGCCCACCCAGACCAGAAGCTCCAGAAAAGATCACAGCCATCGCCTCTTTGTGCTTGGAAGTGGATCCTCCCTTAATGCAGCCCATGATCTCAATAAGATGTTTATTGACCAGGAGACAGGCAGCATTGGGTGTGAGTGAAAGGGACAAGCTCTGAATGTTTCTCTGCCAGAAAATTTCCTAGGCCTTTGGTCTTTAATTGGGGGGGGGGCACATTGTATGGTACAAATGGTACAAAAAACCACTGCAATCCACAAAGGATCCCTGCTCTGCCACATAGCATAGTGACCTCAGATGGGTCATTCCACGTCTGGTGGGCCAGGAACAAGGAGAAGGGCTAGTCTGAGCTGTCCAGCTTCGCAGGCTCATCCAGCTCTGGATGTGCGCTAAGGTGGAAACATCAGGAATCTGTCAGGTTGGAGGGAGAATGCCCCCCTCCCAGGACTCTGCCCTGAATGAGCTCAGGCCTGAGACATGTAGCAGAGCTCCCTCCTCCCTGCCAGCTCCCATCACTTCCAGGGGAGTTCTTTCTCCATCCAAATGTCCAGCAGCAGTACTCATTGATGCTGTTACAGGAATAAGCGGGAGGCAGGCTCCACCTGGAGTGCAATGAGAATCCTCATTCTCTCCTTGTTCTAAACCTGGAGGATTTATGAGGCTGGAGGGGAGTAACTAGGGGACAGCTCCTGGCCAAGCCAGATTTCCTTCTGTGGCCCCAAACTTGGCTTCTGTCCGACCATCCCAGAGTGGACCACGCTGTATAGTCTGGGAGGCCTGACCTCACTGGACAGGTTTCCTATCTCCACTGGCCCTGGGGATTAATGCAGCCCAAGGGTAGCTGGGAACTGCCCACATTTCACTTTCCCCAGTGAAAGCCTTCTGGAGAGATGTGGGAAGGCTCAGAAGTGTTGAGAAGAGCTGCCTGTTGTGGGGAGAGACTGAGGACTGAGGCTCAGTGGAAACAGGAAGTCTAGGATTCAACCCCCAGCGGACACCACTTCATGCAGGGGCCCAGGAGCACCTTAGCTGCCATTGCCTGAGAGAAGAAATTTAGCTGGCCTGATCTCTTGAGATTGGGTGGTCCCAGCCCACCGCAGCACCCTGTCCAGCTGCTGGAGGTGAAGAGCCAAGGACTAGGGAAGGGCTCTGCTGCCAACGGTCAGAGGAAAGCTCCTGGATTTCTCTGGGCCACCTTGTCCCCATCAGTGAGGGAAGGGTAATGAACCAAAAGAACTCTAAGCCCTTTCCAGCTGGGAAATGATTCTCTTCCTTCCTTCCTTCCTTCCATCCATCTGTCTGTCTCTCCCTCCCTCCCTTCCTTCCTTCTTCCTTCCTTCCTTCCTTCCTTCCTTCCTTCCTTCCTTCCTTCCTTCCTTCCTTCCTTCCTTCCTTCCTTCCTTCCTTCCTTCCTTCCTTCCTTCCTTCCTTCCTTTCTTCCTTCCTCTGTCTCTTCTTTCCTCAAATATTTATAATGTAGCTTCTCTGTACAGAACCAGAGCTAGGCACTAGAGGTTACAAAGACAACAGTGATACTTGCTCTCAATGAGTTTATATTCCAGGAGGAAGTGGGGGGTGTATGATGACTTGCCCACATGCACAGAAAAGTAAACATAAACTTCTCGAGCTTGTTTGACGGGTATGGCGGTTCCAGGCATCAGGGCAGTGGCATGAACTTTGTCTGAAGGAAGCCAGGAATTAGGAAGCAGAGGTGGGGAGGAAAGGTTAATGAGCCTTCAAGGTACAAGGGCCTGAAGGACCAAACAGTTTGAGTCTTAGCCCAGAGGTAACTGGGAGCAACTGATAAGATTATACCCACACATATGTGTATACACACGTTTGTACATAGAAACATATGTTATGCATACATGCATGCACACACACGTGTGAATAAACACATGTAGGCCTTCTAGGAAGCCTCTGGTAGAGTCACCACTCTGCTCACTGATCAGATGAGTCAACGGAAGCTCAGAAAGTTTAAGGGAAGATCTGCGAGGAATCAGAATTCCCTGCGACTCCAAAGTCCAGAGGGCAGCTCTGATGACCACTGAGACCCCAGGGATGTCTTCAATGATAACCTGGGTTGGAGAAATGGGAGGATCTGAGATTTCACTGGTGTGGGGGATTCCCAGTATGAAAATCCTTCCCTCAGTGCAGCTTAGCATCGTTTCTAGGATTCGAGATTCTAGAGACTTTCCCAGGGCCGAGGACAAGTTTAGTGACTTGCCCAGTGATTTGTATGGACTTAGATCCTCCTGATTCCAAGGCTGACTGGATTCTCTATACCCTGTTGCATCCATAAAAGTTAGCAACAACAGCAACAACAACAAAGATAATCCCGAGTTCACATCCAGCCTCAGATACTGGCTAACTGTGTGACCCTGATTCAATCATTTCCCTTCTGTCTGCCTCAGTTTCCCCATCTGCAAAATGGGCAACAAAATAGCACCACCAGGGTTGTGATGAAGATCTTTTACATGAGGTCTAAGCCACCTCCCAGGCATGACATTCTGTGTTCTATGTTCTAAGTTCCCTCCCAAGTTTGATATTCTGTGTTCTCTTTTTGAAGGTCCCCTCCAACCTCTGCCATTCTCTATTCCACATTCCAAGTTCCCTCGCAGGTCTGTCATTCGGTAGTCAGGTTCTAAGTTCTCTCTGAGCTCTGACATTCTGTGTTATGTATTCTGAGTTCCCTCCCAGGTCAGACATTTTCTGTTCTAGGTTCCAGGACCCTTCTCAGCTCCAACAAGGAAGGATTCCTTTGATGCCTTTGTACTCCGGGTTGGTTCACAATCTCTCTGCTATCGACTGCTACTTTAACATCATGTATGGTCATCATTCAGGTCTCAGGAGTCTCTGTTTTGGGCTGTGCACAATAGGTCTGTTGTTCTTTGTTGCTCTCAGTCCAAGTCTAAAGGTCTTTAATGCCCTATTCTACGTCATTCAGGCCTTGGTGCCCGGAAACTGGCCAGCACTTCCGTGGCGGGTGAGGGGTTTGGGGCAGGTCATTCTTGCCTTCTGCTTTTTCTCTTTCTTCATCACACATGTCTTTGTTCAGTAGAGGATCAAGGAAGATCAGGGCTGGTGGGAGCCTCGGAGGGTGCTATGGAGAGAGTGGCGAGGCATGATTATCATTCCGTATTAACCCTCTGGCAAGTCCCTTCTTGTCTCAGGACCCACAGTCAATCTGAATCTAGACCACTCTCAGCAGGGCACTGAAATTGGACATTTCTACAATGGGGGCATTGGGCAAGACCCCTCCAAGATGTCTTCCACCCCTCAATCCAATCTCTTCTCTTCTCCCTGCCCATTTCGGGCCCAGCCCCGTGTCCTGCCCTGCTGGTCCAACACATGCCTACCAGCACCCTAATTCACTGAGCTTCCTCTCAGCTGTAGGTGACAAGTGTGCCCTCCTTCCCTGTACTGTCCCCCCTCTGAGCTTCATAGAAAGATTAGGCCTGAACCACCTTGGATCACATTGCTAATAGAGAACTCTCTTCTCCAGGTGAGGCGAGAACCCTCCCTCTTCTCATATGGCTGGGACCATCTCTGTAGCTAATGTTCTGAGGTCTTTGCCCAGAGCAGAGAGAATGCACAAAGCCTGTGGCATATCAGAAGCCAGACCTGAACCCAGGTCCTTGTGTGTCTGAGACATACAATTCTGTACCAGTTTTACCACTGCTCCTTCTAACGTCCCAACAACTCTGCATCAGAACAGCTCTTCTGGGGGTCAGCAGTGGCCATGCAACAAACCATGGCACAGTTTTGGTTTGTATTTGTTTGTTTCCCTCTGTGGCTTTGTGGGGGCCCTTTGGTGATCAGCCCCACCCATGAGCATCAATGAGCTTCCCTATGAGTTGTCAGTCCCCTGTTGGATTATGTGATAACAAGCCCCCCTAAGCCTCTTCCCTCCAGAAATGTTTGAGAGTTAGCCTGGACATCCTGGTATATGATTCTGGGGGTGTATATGTACGTGTCTGTATGGGTGCTCCAGAGCTCCAGCTTCTTGTTCCCAGCAGAGGAGAGACCCTGAGGCCATTCATTAGGTCTATGTATGTCTGTGGCTGGCAGGACAGAGACAGGGCCTAGTACCATGGGAGAAAATCTGGTCCAACCCTCTTGTTTTTGACAGGAGGAAACTGATGGTCGGAGTGGTTCCATATCTTGCCCTAGCTCATGTAGGCAGTGGAGATTTGAACCTGGGTCATCTTGCTCCAAATTCGGTTTAATTTCTCTGATAACAAATCATATTGTCCATCTTAAATGGATCTCACTATGAGAACAGGCACTAACCTAGTCTGGAAATCTGTCTGATGTCCTGGTCCTTAGACCTGCCCTCAGTCAATTCCATAAACATTAATTAAGCGCCTACTTCATGCCAGGTACTGTGAATTCAAAGACAAATATAAAACATCCCCTGCCTTCTAGCCTCTTTCAGTCCACCAGAGAATTTCTGAAGTTGACCTACACCTGAAAAGGAACCATGGGCTAGGCTCCCTCAAGAGGTCTGCATCTATCTTTGCCAATGACAGAAGCTCTGAGCTCTAATCAGGTGATGAGAAGTCATGTTGCAGTCTGGGGCTGGCCTCCCAACTTTGGACAGAAATCACATGGGATTTCAGATTTGGCCTAGCGAAGAGGAGGGTCTATGATTGTGTCTGTTTACACATGGGTGAGGCCGTGCGGGCAGCGGCGTATCCAGCTGTGGAATGTGATAATTGGACCCGAGGAGGTGAAGCGATTTATGACGGGGTCTTGTAAAGGAGGCTAGCTGGGGGAGGGCAACTCCAGCCTGTTGGGAAGACTCAGGAGGCAGAGACTTCATAGAAAGAGGCCATAGACGTCTTCCATGGGAGGGCAGTGAAGCGGGTCACAATCTGACTTCAGGACGGTGCCCTTTCCAGAGATAATCAGCATAATTGTATCTCCCATCGATGTCTGCTTCCTATGCAGCACTGATTCAATTATAAGCAGAATATTGGGTTGGAGTAAGGAGTTGGAGGGGGCATCGTAGAGGGCATTTCTGTCCAACTTTGGATTGGTTGGACTGGAGGAGATGGCCCCAGGGGTCCCTTCTAACACTGACATGCTGTGAATCAGATTCTGGGAGTATGTGGCCTGATGTTCCCATGAATAAGCTATGGAATCTGATTCTCTGGCTCTCGGTTTTCTCCTCTATATTCCTATGGCATGAATTAAAAATCATTCACTGACCATAGGGACAGTCTAAATCAGGGCTCTTAGACTGTAGTCCATGAACTTGTGTGTATGTTGGTGTATGGTTTTTAATATGTTGCCATTTGGACTTCAATAAAATTGATTCTCTTTCTAGATTTACGTATTCTATTTTGCGCATTTAAAATGATAACTCCAAAGCATCCATAGGTCTTGCCAGACTGCCATGTAGGTCCAGGCTAGTCCAAACATGTTAAGAGCCCCCGGTCAGTCTGGGTGAACTTTCTCCAACCTGGAGAATGTGTGGTAATGAGAAAGAGAATGTGACTTAGAGCTTAGTGGCCCTCAGAACAAACCCTGCCTCTATCACTAATTGACTGCGTGACTCTATATAACTAGAAGCATGGAAGTATAACTTTAAGGCAAGGAGAGAACTTGGGGGTCATGTAGGTCAGCTTCCACATTCCACCTTGTCTACATTCTGTCTTTATCTAAAGATGATATAGTAGGACCAGAGGACCTGATTGCATCATGTTGGGAAGGAGGAACCCAAGTGAAAGATTCTGCTGGCTAGACATCTATGACCTGTGTCCAGCAATCTCCTATTGACTTTAAAATGTCTACCTTCCCTCGTAATGATGGCGGACAGAGGGAGAGAGTTGGAATAGGGATCCTTCATTAGGTATGGGTTGGGCTGGGTGACTGGTGAGGTCCCACACATCTCTGCAATCCTGTGATCTACATCTATGCTGCTGGGTCAACTGCAGTCTCAATGGTACGTGAAGGATGCTTTGGCAGCCAAGAAAGTGAATGTCATCTTGGGCTTCTTACAAGGGTCTGAGTTTATAGGAATAAGGGGGCGGGGTATTGCCCCAATGCCCTAGTTGGGCACCTTTTTCAGTCTTACACTTTACTTTGGGTGTCTTGGTTTAAGAAGGACATTGATAAGGGGAGAGAACATTCAGAGGAGCCAGAGAGGGATAAGATTCAACATCCTGCCTTAAAGAGATCCACTGAAGGTACTGGAGGTGTTTGGCCTAGGGAAAAGAAGACTCAAGAGGCATTCAATGGCTGCCTGCTAGGATTTCAAGAAGGGAGTAGATTTGAACTGCTTGGCAGAACTAGGAGCAATGGGTAGATGAGACACAGAGGAAGCGTGGTGACTGGGGAACAAGACAACAACCACAACTATAGCAATAAAACTTCTTAGAGACTCCAGTTACCCCAGAGTGGGATGGGCTGCCTCTGGAGCTAGTGAACTCCCCTTATCGGATGCCTTCAAGCAAAAACGTGCTGGAAAAAAAAACAAAAACACCTCATCTAGTCAACCCTAGGTGGGAAAATGACTCTCTCATCTCTAGTTTGGATTATAAGAGGTTCATCCCGCCTCCTTCATCCCAAATAAGTGCACTTTCCACTGCCCCATGTTACTCCCTATATTATACCCTGGAAAAAAAATATAGAAATCCAGTGCCCTACCTTCAGGAATTTTAGCAGCTCTTCCCCTTCTCTCCACTTTGGTAGGGGTGGGTGGGTGGGTGGCTCTTCTGAAAACTATACATAGAGTAAGAACTATGAATTCATCATGCTTCCATGAAACAGCATGATTAAATGGTAGACACAAAGTATGTACACACATACACATATATAAACATGCATGTATGTGTAACATACACATTATGTATGTCAGTTTAGAAATAGGCATAAATGCATGTAGGCATAGATACATATATATCTATATATGCATACATATACAGATATACAACCAGAAATATACACATGCACAATACACACAAGATACACATACACACATGCACACACATGCACACACATGCACACACATGCACATGCACACATACACATATACAGGAAACAAGGCTCACTTTGCACCCAAATATCTGCCAAAAGCTTCATAAAGAAACTGAGGGCTGATTTCTGAAGTCAGTCACTAGACTTTCTTATGTGACTGAAGGATGTAAGGGACATAGACAGATAAGGGGACGTTCCTGACTTAAGATGGCATTGATCAAGGGATTTCGAAGCCCACAGAGACTAGTTCTCTCACTTTACAAATAAATAAATGGAGATTCACAAAGCCCAAGGGTGTGGGGGTGGCATAAGTGGGATTTGAACCTGTCATCTGACTCTAAAGCTGTTGCCCTTTCCCACTTTTCCTCTTGACTTCTCAGTTTCCTCATTTGTAAAATCAAAGCACTAGCTGGTCTGTTAGAAGAAAAGTGTAGATGGGATGCTCTCATTTTTGGCATCCTCATCACGGCTATCCCATGCTAGTGGCTAATGTGCTGGAGCAAGTCCTGTAACTGAAGGCAGAAAATTTGGCTTGGATCAGTGTCTTTTCCATGACCTTAGGCTAGTCACCTTCCTCTCTGAACCTCAGTTCCCTCATCTGTGTGCATAATGCGTTTAATTGATTATCAGTTGACTACTTTATTTTCTGATTTGCAAAATGGAGATGAGAGTCCCTAGGTTGCCTCCTTCACTGGGTTGCTGTGAGAATCACATGACAAAGTAGAGATAAAGGTGGGCTCTAAACCTTGAAGTGCTGTCCATGAGTTATTATGCACCATCTATTCCTTATGTTGGATCTGTCCTTCCATATGTGCAAGCCCAGATCCAGTATACTTCAATAATGACAAACACTTTCTTTGCATTTTCCATCTCTGTCCAAATGGTTGGACAACTGACTCATCTCATTAAATTTTGGGGGCTTAAAGTTAGCTGCTTGTGGTCCAATGGTATCCAGTCTGTATAGTAAACAGTCTGTCCATTGTCTACCTTTACTATCAATCAGTTGATGAACAAGCATTCATTTAGCATTTAATATGTGCCAGGCATTGCATTACTTCAAACAGAAAACTACACTCAGGACAAAACTCTCACTGCTCAAATTCCTGCTGAGATTTTTGTTTGCCATGTTGTTTATCACCATAGGACCAAAGACCACAGGATCATTCAATTTAGAGCTGAGAAAGAGACTTCTTCCCATTGAATAGAGCATGGATGTGGTCCATTCGGATCCAGGATACAGAGCTCCCCCAGGCAATCCCAGTGAGAATATCTGTTCTGATATTCTTGGACTCACCAGTGAATGAAACTCACGTAGGCAGCTTTGCACCTTTAGTCTGTTCCCTGTTTTTGCTGTTTTCCTGCTGGAGGTAGTAATGAAGGTAATTCAATTCAAGTCAATTCAATAAGCATTCATTAATATCCTATTCTGGCTAAGCTGTGCGGTTGTGAGTCATGGAATACCACAGTCTCTGAAGAGGGTCACCCAAAGGGCAGTGGAGAGGCACATGGTGGGTGTGAGCAGGCTATAACTCATGACTGGCAAAGAATTGCATTAAAAAGGGGCATAATGGATGTCATCAGACCGATGAATGACTGAAAAAGGAAGTGGGCCAAACATGTGGGGAGAACAAGGGATATATCAAGAGACCTGGAGGAAGACACCAGGCCATTGAGTTGACTCTCTATGGATTATGGGTATAGATAAGAGGCACACAGTATGAAGTTCCAATTTGCAATGCTGGAAGGAAAAGCCACACTGGTGAAATCACAGATCAATTATTTGAAGGGTCCAAGTGCCTGCCTAGTATGCCAAGGACCTCCCTGAGAACATTGAGGTCTGACAATTCTTCAGTGAATCCATCACCTAATTGATGTGGCTGGGCATTCCAATGATTCAGATCAGAATGCCTTCTCATCCATGGGGGGACCTTGCCCATGTTCTTCCTAAGTTACTCACCAAGAAGGCTATCCAATATGCTATGGGCTTTCATAGGATCATGGATTTAGGGCACAAAAGGACCTTAAAGGTCACCAGGTCCAAACTTCTTATTTCACAGATGAGGAAACTGAGGCACAAAGAGGTTACACATGCCCTGCCTTGGGCAGGAATTAAAGTCAGAGCTTCCTGACTCCATGACAAGGTCTTTGCTAACTGCACCGAATAGTTACTTTCCTCTAGGTCTATTATATTGGTACCAAGGAGGCCTGCAATATTGTGTGATAATGGCTAGCTTTTGTACCTCTCTGTCTATTATCATTATAATTATTATTGGTAAAACTGCCCATTTTCATCTCATATTTTCATTAATGAAGGCCCTGGAATCTATGTAGATCATTCTCATAAAAGTTTTGTAGAGGTTGAAAAGGGGAAGTTGAAGAACTGGAAATCAAAGGGGTGCCCATCAATCAGGGATTGACTAAACCACCAGTGGTACGTGATTGTAATGGAATATTATTGTGCTAGAAAAATGTCAAACAGCATGATTTCAGAAAAAAAAAACCTTGAAAGACTTTCATGAACTTATAAAAAATGAAGTGAACAGAAACAGGAAAATGTGCACAGTAATGGAAATACTGTTGGATGAAGAACTGTGAATGCCTTAACTACTCTCAGCAATGCAATGATCCAAGACAATCCTAAAGGACTAGTAATGAAGCATACTATCCACCTTCAAAGAAAGAACTGATATTGAATGAATACAGACTGGAACATGCTATTTTTCATTTTTTTCTTTAATTTTTTCTATTATTTGAATCTTCTTGTACAAAATGACTAAAATGGAAATGTGTGACATAATTGCACATGCGTAACCTAAACCTGATTGCTTAACCCCTTTGGAAGTGGGAAGGGGAGGATAGATTTTGGCATTAAAATCTTTAAATAAAAATGTTTAAATTTAAAAGAAAAGAAAAGAAGAAAGGGGCAGCTAAGTGGCAAAATAGATAGAGTGCTGGACCTGGAATCAGAAAGACTCATCTTCATACTGTAGCTGAAGGTCAGATATTTTGGTCACGTAATGAGAAGACATGATTTTTGGAAAAGATCCTGATATTGGGAAAGATTGAAGACAAAAGGAGAAGGGTATGACAGAGAATAATGGATAGATAGTGTTATGGAAGAACCCAATATGAGCTTGGACAGACTTTGGGAGATAGTGGAGGATACAAGAGCCTGAAGTGCGATGTATGGTCCATGGGGTCACAAAGAGTTGGACATGAATGAGCAACAAAACAAGGAAGTTGAAAAGTGGGTATGTATTTTGAATTATCAATGTCCTTCTGTTGACTTTTCAGAGTTGTACTATCTGCAATTTAAAACAACAACAATAACAGCACTTCATATCTTTTACTTCAAATACACTGAGAATAGATCTTGCAACATCCTCAATGTTATGCCACTGAGCAGTATGGATGTCTCTGTATACCCTCATTCTAGACCTATGCCACTTACATCTTTTTTTTTAGCATTATTTCTACTTCCTCTTGTACCACTGCCAGAACTTCACAATTAGAGTCAATATGTGGGAGCTTGACAATGTTGGAAGGAACACGCTGAGAAGACTGTGGATCCATTGATCGATTCAATTATGATGTAATTTAAAAAGTAGCTTGTTTGCTAGAGGAATATTGGCCAATCTTTCCCATTAAAAATGTGATTGTTGTACTCCTTCCAATTCATCTTTCAAGCTCTTGAGATCATTTTGTTTAATGAGATCTCATGCAATAATTTCTACCCAATTGTTCCATCCAGTTCTGTGAAGTTTTATGAGGTCTTTTCATTTCTACTAGTCTTCAAACATCCTCCTTAGGATTTTACAAACATATTTATATTTTAAACCTAGTTGTCCATGGCTGTGTTTATAGGTTTGACTCTCTGTGCCTAGCATGAAACTTCAGTGTGTCTTTTTGTCTCCTCTGTGTAGTAAATGATTGCTTCACACTGCTTAACTTTATGGTTAACTAGGAGTTTGTAGCACAGGAAATACAGATTTGGAAAAACTGCAAATTCCCTGCCTTCATGTAACTTATTACCTAATGTAGAATATCATATACACAAATAATCAATACTAAGTGAAACGCAGAAAGAGAAATTGAGAGATCCAGGCAGAGTACTGTAAGAAAATATGAAGATGGGGAAAAGATTCTGCTGAACATATGACCAAATCCTCTTTATCTCCAACTTCCCTGAATATGGCACCTGGGACAGAGTTCAGGATCATGAACACAGAAGATCTGCACTTAAATCCTAGCTATGAGTTTCCAAGCAAGTCCTTTAATATCTGAGTCTCAATTTAGTCATCAATAAAATGGGGAAAGTTAAAGTACCTATCTCACAGGGTTGTCTTGAGGATCAAGTAAAATAAGGCATGGAAAAGTGATTTGCAAGTCAAATGCTAACTAATATTCTTATTAATGATGATAATGTTCTTTGCATTTTTATTTTGTTTTCATTAATGTGAATTTTTTCTTAATTAAATTAAGTGCCCTCAGAGAATTTTATAAAGTCTACCAGGTATTTGCAAGGAAAACAGTGTGACTATTATTATCATTATTGTTGTTATATTGCCATTATTGTTATTGTTGCCATTATTTTATAGCAAATATATATCCAGTGCATATATATCCAGGACAGACCCTATGGTTGAACGATGATTTTAGCTCAAAATGGAATATGGAGAGGAGAGTAGGCTAGATTGACTTTGGGAAACTGTACAATACTTTTACTTTACCCAACCTACTCCTTGGACCAAAAAGCCATCTTTTTAACTTCAGTCTGTATTCTTATGGGTGATGCTGCATGGCTTGTGATATACTGTGTAATAAGAATTGGGAGTTATTCATATGGTGATGGAGAAATGCATGATGGATTATCTCATATTATTCAAAATATTCCAATGCACCTGCAATCTCATTGCTTTAGTAGTTTCCCCCAAAGATGCAGATTGCAGCCTGCCCCTTCCTGCCCATGCTGTGTGCCTCTTGTCCATGGCCTCCCACAGGTTCATTGCAGGGGGTCTGTGCCACATTCTGGAGGCCATATGTGCTTTCTCTTGAGCTCAGTAGAACAGCGGTAGCAAACTCTGGCCAGTGCTCTGACATGCCTCACTCTCACCATCTGATCAGCTCACCTTCTCTTTCTGGCATCTAGTTCTCTAATGACAATCTTTCCATCTATACTTCAGTGTTTGCCATTTTTTTTTATGCTGTGGCCCACTCACTCCTACCATGTGTCTTCCTATTGTCCTCTATGTGATGATCCATAGGCAGGGGTGTTGCGGTAAAATGTTTGTATTGAAAAGAGGAAACTTTCTGTTATGGGAAACATGGTGGTTGGTCAAGTGCTTTGTAATTTCCCTAAAGTAAGATATCCCCCTCTATTCTTCTCTCAACTTTGGGCTTGGCTCATTATCTGTCTGTAGTGGACTAAGGACAATGGATGATTGCAAAGAGACAAATTCAGGTTCAAGATTGAGAAGAACACTTACCAATTAACAGTGTCACAAAATGGAATGAACTAATGTGCCTTACTCAGGAGTCTGCAAGCAGAGGCCAGTGTGTCATCTAAGGGATTCCTTTAATTCAGGGTTTGAATAAATGTTCTCATAGGGCTCATCTGACTTTCCAGTTTTATTCTTCTTTTAATCTTTGATTTGGGACTTCGTGATGAACCCCTGTGTCTACCAGATCCTTCTTTAATTCTCCAAGTAGCCTTGTGAACCATTCTTTGATTTAGGTGAGATTCCCCCCCTCCCCATTTCCTGTTTATAACAATGATGTCAATATTGATATAATTTGGCTCCTCCACTGATGTCTTTCATTTCACTGGATAAGGTCAGTGACCTAAGAAGGGTCATTGATCCTACAAAGGCCAACTATGAAACTGAAGTTTGTTGCTAATCCCAAAGCTCTGTGATTAGTAGTGCCTTCTGCTCACTTATTTTTGCCTGTGCCCATCACTGCTAAAGGGGAAGGGAGACACTCAGGACTGAAGGAAATTTACAATTTTTCTTTTTTTTATGATCACAAAAGAATTTTTCTTCTCTAAGGGAGTAGCTTCACCTGTCTAACCTTATCTAGGTTGGTCCTCAGAAAACAGATGTTCTGTTACGAAGGGAATATTCACAGCATGGTAAAATTTGCCTCTGTGGTACCATAGCCTCTAGGGTGACCTAGAGGTCACCTACATACCACGGTAATGCATCGGTAGGACTTCTGGGGGAAACAACATAAAGAATTGTACACAACTGCTCACCAGTTGTGGCATCAAAGATATCATAAAAAAGATGTATATTCATAAAAAGGAAGTAGGTCTGTCATATCTTGAGAGTGCAGGAGAGTCCGTGAAAAACCTGAGCACTCTGCAGATATTCATGCAATAACAAAATATTCAGGGAATGGACTCCAGAACATTGGGTATCTTTGTGTAGATTCTGTGGGAGGACACGGACAAAAGGGGCACAAGATGAAAAGGCATCTGTACTGTGGGAGGGATTCGCTAGCTTGGTGAGATCATGGGTCTATTGCTAAACCAACATGGATCTCAGGTCAAGCCAATACAGTCTTCCAAAAATGTGTGACTTCTTCAGTGTGGGTGCTCCCTATAACCAGACTAAGCTCCAAACTCTCTAATCCCTAAATCGGATAGTCTGTGGCTATGTATTGCCCAATTAGTGACTGGGGCAAATCTCTCTCTATGTTTATTTCATCAAGCCGGTCTTCCAATGATAATGGGGAGACACATGAAGAAGCAAATATCGTTCTAATTCCCCAGGAAATTGCATTGTAAGTTAAGAGGGAATACAAATTGGGGAGTTGTGACCCAGGGAGGGCCATTTGGGTTTGAAGTTCTGGGGATTGTTGAGAAGATCCATAAGGGAGAAAAATGTCACACCCTTTCTAGGAGCAATGACAGCATTTATTTAATGAAGGTTCCAGGGCTGGAAAGGGGGTATGGAGCTTCCCTGAAAGCAGCTGAAATGCCCTGACCCTCCACACCTTTGTGGTCTCTGTAATTTCTATCCTTGTAAAATATCCTTTCATAAATTCCACCATTTCTCAGAAGACTGAGAGCTCCTTGGTGACAGGATAATTTATTTTATTTTATTTTTTGCCTGCAGAGTGTGTGGCAACATCTAAACACTTGCTGTCTGTTGACTGGCTCTTTCTTTTTACTTCCCCATTTCCAGCACAATGTCCTGAATGTAGTATACAGTTAATAAATCCATGTTGTTTCAGATTGGATCGAATCAGATGCTCTGCAGAAGATATGCGTAGAATGGTCTATTTAAGGTTTTTACTTTATCATTTTTTCTTACTCATCTGTTCTCCCTTGTTCTCATTCTTTGACCTGCTCATCTCCTTTCTTGTTTATATATGCCCTTTGCTACCTGCTGTCCTTGTTCCTGGTTTGGCCCTTTGATGCCAACAGAACAGGTCTCATCTGTCTTCCACATGGAAGCCCCTTAAATATCTGCACATATACGCCATCATTGGGAATGTTGCTGCCTTCCCTCCCTTCAATGGGGAGGGCCTCCATTAACCTTTGGGACACTTGAAATGGAGCAGACCCCGCTGAACTTAAGATTGCAGGAGCAGAGTTCAAAGCCTAACTCTGCTGCTTACTAGCTGGGTATTTTTTGCTAAATTTCTTCACTACTCTGGGCTTCAGTGTTCTGATTTCTAAAATGAGGTCCTTTTTTGTTTTTTGAATAGATGACATCTGAGGTCTCACCCAACTCTAAATCCATAATCATGCACTTCTCCTGAGATCATATTTCATGACTCACAGACACTGAAGAAAGAATATCTAGGTTGAAAAGATATTTTGGTTGGGGGAGGTGGTAAAAGGAAAATTTTTGGATAAAGGGAAATGTTCCCCATTTTCTCACATTCAGTCAGGCCTTCGATCATTTTTCTGTTCATTAAAGGGTCTATTTGCACTGGAGAGTTACTGAAGGCAATATCGCCAATGGATATATAGGATGGTTTTGAAAAATAAGAAGTACTGACCTGTCCTAAGCAGATCCTGATATTGCATGAGGCCTTTCTTTCCAGAACAATGTGAAGCAGGGGGCTGCTAAAATTGGGAATCAACCATGGAAGGGTTAAAAGAAAAGTCCATTCACTCCCCTGAGCACTAATTCATCATTATAACCTGTGGCCATGGGAATTACCCAGGAGGATGATTTAGGGTGAGTTTTTATGGGAGCAATAGTTCTTCGGTCTGAGTTTATGACGCTGCTGCCATCAATCTGAAACCCATAAAAATGCCCTTGCTAATAGCTGGGGATTGTGAAGATACTGGCAGCATGGGACTCTTCTTCTCAGGCAAATCCAGGGATCATTGGATTTAGAGCTGGGTGAAACCTTTGACATCAGCTACCCTGACTTGCTGAGTTTATAGGATCCACCAAAAAAACAAAATCAACAAACCTTTAAGCATTGACTAGGAGCTTGGCACTGAACTGGAGAGTAGAAGACAGATAGAAAACTTCCCATGTGCTAGAGGCCTTTCCATCCATCTACTGAAGTAGATATATCATTACCTGGCATACCCTTGAGGGGTTCATGGATAGATTTGAGGGGGTGTCTTGTAAATGGGAATGGAAAAGACTCTACCTTTATTTTCATTTACTGACATTTAGCATTTCCTTCAATTATATAAAGTTCTGAGTAGGCAGATTAGAACCAGAATGTGGAGAACCCTCTCTAAATTCCAAAGAGAGTAGCTTGTATTTTATTCCGAAAGCTGTAGGAAAAGGAAGAAACAAGCATTAGTTAAGCACCCACTGTGTGCCAAGCACTATGCTAAAACTTCACAAATATTATCTCACTTGATCCTCATATCAACTTTGCAAGGGGGGGGGTGCTATTATCATCTCTATTTTATAGTCAGGGAAAGTGAATAAAAGTTAAGTAACTTGTTCAGGGTCACACAGCTAGTATCGGAGACTAGATTTGAACTCAGTTCTTCCAGACTCCAGGCTTGGGACTCTATCCACTGTGCCACCAACTGAATAGGAGAATATAAAAATACTTTAGACAAGAGATAATAAGGACCTAAACATGGGTAGTGGCTGTGGGAGTGGATAGAAGAGGATGGATATGAAATAAATCAGAGACACAGAATTAGGAAAATTTGGCAATTGATGATCTAGGGGGGTATTGAAGGAGAATGAGAGTTGAGGATGTCAAAAATCATGAACCTGGGTAACTGGAAGGAAGATGTTAACCCAAAAAAATAGAGATGGGGGAGGATGGGCTACGGAGACATGTGAGCAGTTCAGTTCTAGACATGTTGAAGCTAGATGTGGAAAGGACAGCAAGCCTAGTACCTGGACAATAAATATACCAGGCAGATGAAAGGTTTGTTCTAGGTCTTCCTCCTCTATAAAACACTTGTGGTACCTTGTTGGGCTCTGGGTCTAGAACTGGAAGAAACCTTAGAGCTCACCCAGTCCAACTTCTTATTTTACAGAGGGAAAGTGACTTTTCCATGGTTAACAAGTGGAAAAGCCAGGATTTGAACCAAGAACCTCAGACTCCAAGGACTCTATCTTCTGCTTCATACTGTTGTTGTGAGAAAAGTGGTCCTTTATTAAAAAAAAATGAGAATGCTATAGAAAAATCCTATGAGCCAATGCTGCCATTAAGCATGATGGCTGTGAGTCATAACAAGGTTTGGTCATAGGGACTGTGCCCCAGGGCACTGCTATTCAGAGGCCAATGAAGTTTAACACAAACTTTTAATGGTAGAAACAACTGCATTCATCACCTAGTTCAGCAAGACTAATTAGTAAAGCAGAAAGCTGTATCTATTTATGAGTCGCCAGAGAATCGACTTTCCCTCATGTGCAGGTGAAATTATATTCCTAAGATATCTTGACATTACTTTTTAAAATAATAAACATTTTTATTTATAGTTTTGGGTTCCAATTTCTAGCCCTCATTCCCTCCCTCCCCTCCACCCTCCCTGAGGTCGCAAACAATCAGATAGGGTTAGACGTGTATGATCAGACAAAACATTACCACATTAGTCATTTTGTACAAGAAAACTTGAGCAAAAGAAGACAAATGAAAGAAAGTAAAAAATAGGATGCTTCAGTCCATTCCAGCAATATCAGTTCTTTCTTTGGAGGTGGATAGCATTTTTTCACCATGACTCCTTTGGAATTGTCTTGGATCGTTGTATTGCTGAGAATAGTTGTCATTCACAGTTCATCAAACAATATTGCTGTCTCTGTGCACAATGTTCTCTTGGTTCTGCTCTTGACATTATCAAACTAGGAGTGTGGCATGCTTTGAAGAACTTTAAATTTTGATTCAGATCAGAAGACCTGTATTCAAATTCTATTTCAATCACTTACCTACTGGGGAACCTTGGACAAGTCGCTTTTCTTCTCTGCTCCTCTTAAAGATTCCTTTAGATGTGAAATGAGGGAGTTGGGCTACTGAAAATTTGTGAGCCTATTATCTTAGTTATGGTGATGATTTGAGGTTGAATTTCCTGATTCTACCCCTGAAGGTTTTTGTGCCACTAGTGATGCATATGATATGAGTTATGGGGATGATGGGGATCCAGGGCTAAAAGGTCAGAAATGTACAGCACAACCTTCCTCTAGCTATTGACTCTTTATTTTTGCTAGAATTATTTTGACCTCAAAGAAATGCCTTTACCTCATGTTAATTGATATTGAGCAGCTCCCCATCTCTAGGAGGTTTCTACTAGGTGGCAGATACAGGGGGTAAAGCATGAGAATCAAGAAGATCTGAGTTCAAATTCAGCCTCAGATATTTACTAGCTGGGTAACCCTAGGAAAATCACTTAACTTCTTTCACCCTCAGTTTCCTCAACTGTAAATTTGAGATAATAATAACACCTATCTCCTCATTTAATTCTTACTCAAAGGATTCTTCAAGTTGGAAGAGATCCTAGATACTTTCTCCTACATGGACTTGGGATTTGGTGCATACCCAAGTTACTGAAGTGGAGGTGCCCCATGCAGGAGGTGCCTGAGACTTGCCTCTATAAGACAGGAGGATGTATGCAATCACAGACATCCTGCATTGGCAGAATGTTTGGGGACAACACCTCTTCATTGGCTTCTTAGCTAGACCTTCTTGTGAACTTAAAATGTCCTAACTGGACATTTACCCTCTCCACACTTCTTCTCTCCCTTTCTCCTGTGTACAGAGAAGGGGCATATGAGTGCTCTGAAAAGGAACATGTTATAAAGGGATGAGTGAATGGATTCAACGAAAAGTTATTTATTAAATATTTGCTGCAAGTCACACAATTTGTTCAGAAGTTCAGTGACAGTCCCTATCCTCTTTGAGTTATTTTTTTATTTTTTGTGGGGCAATGGGGGTTAAGTGACTTGCCCAGGGTCACATAGCTAGTAAGTGTCAAGTGTTTGAGGTCATATTTGAACTCAGGTCCTCCTGAATACAGGGCCAATGATTTATCCACTGCAACACCTAGCTGCCCCTTTGAGTTATATTCTAATAGAGATGATCACACACAGAGGAAGTTGCAGCTGATGGCAAGATCCAGAGGTCTTTAAAGGATAACACTGGAGTGGATCCAAGGTCTGAGAGTCTGGAGGCACATTACAAGGTGGATGACTAAGTTCTTGGGTATAGCTTAATGGAAGAAGGCAAGGCCCAAGTCTTTGGCAGGGCATATGGCATAGGGATAGATAATTTCTATGTGACCGTGAGCAAGCCACATTTTCTCCAGGACCTCAGTTATCCCTGAATGTGGAGAAAACCCAATGACCCTTTTCATCCTGTGCCACTCTTGTTGTATGGATCCTTCCCAGAGGATATATTCAGTGCACCAGAGAACTTCCAGCTTGTAATGTCCCATGGTTACCAGGGCAGCACTGGAGTTATCTAGCTGTTCTATTTGCCTTAGTTTCCTCATCTGTAAAATGAGCACGAGAAAAAAAAAACATGGCAAACTCCTCTAATATCTTTGCCAAGAAAACCCCAAGTGGGGTTACAGAGAGTCAAACAGGACTGAAAAGACTGAACAATAACAACAACAACAAAGACAACAACAGTTTGGGTATGTACACCAACAGCAGGAGAAAATGTTGCTATTAATACGTGGGGGTTTTGTATCAGAGAGCAGCTAGAGATTATTGATGGTGCCACCTAATTTCTCACATACATTTCAGCCTTTCATCTTTCTGTTTAAGCTGCTGCCTATCTGCAAAGCCTGAGTAAGTTCTGGTGGACTACATTGATGGGCCGCACACCTGACTACATAAAGGGATATGCACGATATAAAGGTTTCATCTATTTAGTTGTCCCCACCCCACTTTATGGATTGGATGGTGAGATCAGTCAAGATCTATGGATATTTATCCATGGATGTCATTTAGGAGGATATCATGAGTAGCCTCAGGCTGGATGCAATGAACAAAATGTAATCCACAAATCATAACATCTGGATAACACAAAAATCCATAGGGAATCCCTCTTCCATTTGGAGTCTATGTTGGGGGGTGGGGAAGAAAGAGACAGAGACACAGAGTGACAGGGAGATAGATACAAAGAGACACAGACAGAGAGAGACAGAGACAGAGACATAGCAATAGAAAGAGGCATGGAGGAAGAGAGAGACAGAGACAGAAACAGAGAGACAGAGAGATAAAGAGAGAGACAGAGACAGAGACATAGCAATAGAAAGGGGCATAGAGAGAGGAAGAGTGACAGGGAGAGAGACAGACAGACAGAGACAGAAAAACAGAGACATAGACACAGACACTCAGAGAGAGGGAGGGAGACAGAGTTAGAGACAAAGGAAGAGACATACATATGAGCATAGAGAGGGAAAGACTTACTTAGAAGAGGGCATTTGGAAATGTCTCTTTAAAATTTGAGGAGTTGAGTAGGAAAAAATAAACCCTGATAAATAAATGCTGCTTTAAAAATGTATATACAAGGTGTGACTATGCATCGCTCAGATTGATTTCCAGATATTTTAAATGTGACACGGTGTAATTTCGGGATTTGACATTAATTTTGCCTGAGAGCTGCAGTGTGTTTTTAGAATTAGGCAGCTCATTGAATCTGACTTGTTGATCAAAGGCAGCTTATTTAGAGACAGAAACCTTAGTTCCACCTCCTCAGCACATGCATGTCCTTTCCAGGCAATGGCTCCATCAGTGATAACATCCTAGTTTCTAGAGCTCTGGTGAATCTGTATTGAAGAACTCCTACAGGTCTGTAGGTTTTTGCCTATAGGGCCTTTTGTCTTGAGGCCTGTGGGCTTTTGCTGCATCACTTTGCCATTCAACTGAATTTGCCTTGAACGTTTGCTTTGGGAGCACCTCTCTGGTTACTTGCCCTGAATGAATTTTTGCTAGTCATACCTCTGCTCAAGATTCTCTAGCCCTGAGTCATCTCTCTTACTCATCTTTCCTCCATCTACAAGAAAACTTTTCCAGTCTTCCTTAACCTCAGTGCCTTCCCTTTCAGATAATCTCCAATTTACCCTGTTGGTTATGTTTTTATCCTTGTTGTTCACATGTTGTCTTCCTCGTTAGACTGTGAGCAAGGGTAGTCTTTTGCATTTGTTTTGTACCTGACACTTAGTAGGTGCTTAATAAATGCTGACTCGATTGACTCAGTTTGGGGCTCAAAGGAGAGAGAGGGCTGGAACTGCAGTCAAATGATTGTGTTTAAGCCCATTTCACCTCGATAAGAACTTGAGGAAGTAGCACATCTTTGAGCCTCAATTTCCTGATCTGTAAAATGAGAAGGTTGGACAGGATCCCTTCCAAAGCTACCCGTGATCCAGGGGACTCAGAAGGATTCCTGCTCTATGGTGTCCTTCCTCCCTCTTCTCTCCTTAGTTTCCCTGTTCATCTTTACAATCTTCATTCTGTGATCTGATTGGAAAACATGATTTATCGCTGAGTATTTTCTCTCCCTGTGCAGGGAATCATAATCTTTCTGTAAGACACCCAGAGATGGACTCTACTGGTGTCAAAATAATGTAGCAGTGACATTTTTCATCGACTTTGTCATTGACACTGAAAACAGGCAAATCTATTATTTCATGCCAATCTCCATGGGCTCCTCTTCCCTCAGCAAGGACAGAAAGAACACAATTACTGACTGGAGGGAAATAGACGGAGTGACACCAGATTGTACCTCTGGGAAATAGAGTTTGAGCCTCAGAGTTTGCATCATCCACCGACTTTGTCTTTCTGAGTCCCTTACTCCCTCCTTTTTGTAACATTTTAGAGGAAATGCTGGTGATTCTCCAATCGGACTCTATCACCCCAGCAAAAGCCATGATCATTAGACTCCTGGACTATTGGGTAAACATAAGAGTCAGAGCTGGACAGAGCCTTAAGGCTTAACAGTCCTTCCTTTCCCCTGCACTTATGGATGAAGATACCGAGTGTTGGACAGAGGAAGAGACAGAAACTCACCAAAGGCCACAAAGGAAGCACAACAGTTGAGACTGAAAGCCAGGCTTGAGTGCTCCAGATTCAGTGCTTTGACAGAAAACCATGCTGCCTTCTAACTAGACTCCCTGCCTCCAGCCTCTCCCTCTCCAGTCACCCTGTGCATCATGGGAATGCAAATCTTATTTCCTGGGAGGTTAGTGAAGGGGCGTGGTACAAAGCAACACACACACACACACACACACATACATACACACATACACATACACATACACATACACATACACACAGTCTTTTCTGAGTCTAATCATTAAAGGGTCTACTAATGGATTGCACTATGAATCAACTTCTCACCAACTCCTTAGAATAGAACATCTTCCCAATATATCCCAAAGGGCACATAGACGTTTCAGTGGATAGACTGCCAGGCCCAAAGGCAGGAAGGCTCATCTTCCTGAGTTCGAATCTAGCTTCAGACACTTTCTAGCTGTGTGACCCTGGGCAAGTCCCTTCACCCTGTTCCCTCAGTTTCCTCATCTGTAAAATGAGCTGGAGAAGGTCATGGCAAACCATTCCAATATCTTTGCCAAGAAAACCCTGAATGGGATCACAGAGTCTAATATGATTGAATAGCAAGAACAATGAGACATCCCAATATCCACTGTTTCTCCCTATTGGAATATAAGCTGCTGTAGTAAATGGAGCTGACTCCCTTTTGCATTTGGCACAAAGAAATCACTTACTTAATGCTTCATTCATTCATCATTTATTCAATAGAAAGTGATGTTTTTTGGGGGAAATCACGAAAAACTTTGGTGGGGCAAAGGATAGTGAGGAGAGGCATTATGTAGCAAGTAGCAAGCACCCAAGCTGTGATATGAAGGATGCCGGGAATTCTGGGAGGCTGGGGCAATTAAGGCATACATTTCAGGTGTGAGGTACCAGTATCGTGCAAAGATATTGAGCGGGCAGAATATGTGTATGTAAAACAGATAGCTGTCCACTTTACTATAACAGCAAACAAGCTTAGAGTAGGGATATGACACTAGATTGGGGAGGGCTTTAAATGCCAGCTTGAGGATACTGTCTTTTTTCCTAGAGGCTCCAGGCTGTTTCTCTCCAGTTTTCTGCCTTTTCTATCCCCATACTAGCCTGGAGGCTTTGTGAACCCTGCTGACCTCACTGAATTTTGTAAGGAAATTGCTTTGTAAACCTTATATCCCCTTTCCCCTTAAGCTTTCAAGGGATCACATGCTTAGAGCTCAAAGAGAACTTGAAGGTTGTTGAGTTCAGTCCTTTCATTTTACCCAGGAGGAAAGTGGAGCTCAGAGAGGTTAAATGCTTTGCCTGGTGTCACACAGCTAATATATCTCTGAGGTGGTATTTGAACCCTGTTCTTCCTGACTTCCAGGCCAACGCTCTGTCCATTGTACTGCTCCATCTTCTGCTGCCTCATTATGGGGGGAATCCACGGGTGTGGGGGCAGTTCTCAAGGGCTCTGTTAAAGGAACTTGAGCCATAACTGTCTCAATGAGCTGGCAAGATCTCTGTTGTCCAAGGACCAAATTAATGCAGAGATGCTCCTTAGTGCACCAGGTTGTCCAAAGGAAACTTTCTTAGAGTTCTTGGCTACAGATAAACCTATTAGCCCCTGAGATGTGGCGGGTTTGTGAATTGGAGGAAGGAAATGACATCGAGGCAATCCCCATCATGGAATAACTTACTGGGGTGATGGAAGAGATGAGGGTCTCAATCTGCATTTGGATCCTAGTTCTGTGGCTACCCCCCAGCTCGACTTTGGAGAAATCACTATTGTTCATTGGTTAAATGAGGCGGTAAGACTGACGCCCACTAAGGTTGTCTCTAGCTCTATATCTAAGACCCTGGGATCACAAGACCTAAGTTTGAATCCTGGCTCAAGGGCTTACTATCTGGGGACTTTCACTTACTGGCCCTCAGTTTCTCTCTCTGTAAATTAAGATAGTTGGACTCAAGGACCATTCAACTCCCTTCCCACGGTACTTTCCTATTCATCATTAGATTAGAAGCAGTGCTCTGTTCATTTCTGTAATAGTCCAGAGCCCTGAGAACAGTATCATGCACACACAATAGGTGTATACATTTTTTAAAACTGGATTTAATTCAATTGGGAACACTTGGCTTCAGCTTTGGGGCTTTTCCCAGTGAAAGGGATGCAGTACCAACCACACAGAGAAAGCCCTAGCTGCAGGCAAGCCAGGGTAAGTGAATTGCAGGAGACTGGCGTCATAGGGGAAGAGAAGATGGATGACTCACAAAGAAGGGGGATAAACAGGGAATCCGGATGTGGAGACTGCTGGAGGGAACTCTCTTTAAAAAGAAAGAAAAATCCAACTATCCCCAGGGTTGTTCAGAGTCCCAGACCTGGGTGTGTTCAGCCACAGAAGGCATACGAATACACAGATGAAATGGAATATGGCAACACCTTCTGGGTTCCATAGCTTGGCAGAAGATAGGATATGGGTTTAAGATCTCACAGCTAGACTCAAAAATCTGGGAGGAGAAAGTTTCTCCCTGCCCTGCCCCCTGACCCTGTTGCCCACTCTGCAGGTACAATGGGAAAATGCAAACAAGCAAACCAAACAGATTGGTCTTGGAGGCCATTGTTGGAGCCTGAATCAGACTTATGAGTACTTCCCACATCTGTCAGCTGGTAACTTAATAAAATTCTATCACCACTCTGGGCTTCAGTTTTCCTATCAGTAAATTAAGGGTCCAGATCATAATTCAGCAAGTTCAATAGGGAGCTTATTACATTTCTTCCCAAAGACTCTCCTCTTCCTAATTTGCCTCTTGCTGTACAAAGTACAACCATCCTCCCCATTATCCATTTTGAAAGCTTGGTGGCACCCCAGGGTCCTCACTCTCTCTTACCCCTCCATATCCAGTCTGTTGCTAAGTCCTGTGGTTTCTACCTTCATAACATCTCTGTGTCACCACTCTGGGGGGCTCTCATCACCTCATTCCAACAGACTGCTGTCTCTTCTCTCTCTGCTCTATCATCCTCTACCAAAGCCCATCTCTACCCACCATATTCACTAAACACCAGGAATCCCTATTACCTCCAGGATCAAATTTTTTTTAAAAATCTTGTCTGGTTTTAAAGACTTTCACCGACCTCACATTCCAGTCTTCTTATACGTGTTCCCCCTCCACATGCTCTATGATCTAGTGACTCCTTTTTTGGGGTTCCTGGAAAAAGGCAGACATTCCCAAACTGCATTTTGCTTGGTTGTTCCCCCTTCCGCCAATGCTTACCCTCATTGGGTCTGCCATCTGACTTCCTTCATGGCCCAGCTCCTATCTCACTGTCCACAAAAAGGCTTCCTCTTACCCTGAATCTTCTCACTGTTGCCTTCCCTCCCAGATTACTCTCCCTTTACTCCCTTCTATATTTTGTATGCACATAGCTGCTTGTGTGCACTTTCCGACATCAGACCTTGAGGGCAGGAATGTTGTTTTGTTTGTTTGTTTTAGTTTTTTGTTTCAGTTGTTGTTTGTTTGTATTTTGTCTTTTTTTGTTTCATTATGTCTTAGTACTATGTCGGGCATACAGTAAGCACTTAATCCGTGCTCATTGACTGACATTCCGGACTCATAGAATCTCAGGGTTGGAAAGGATAATCTAGTTTTCCACATACCTAAAATCCTGGCATCCTGGGATGGGAGTTTAGAGAGAATGTTTGTTCCTTTCAACTTCCATTCTCAGTGTGCTTCTCTGTCTTCAAACTCTAATTCCAAAGTGATCATTAAGTCTTTGGCTCAAGGCCCCCAATGAGGAGGACCCCACTAGCTGCACCCCCCTTTCCAAGGTAGTCAGTTCCACTTTGGGGCAGCTTTTATTCTTAGGGATTTCTCCCCTGACATTAAGTCCAAATTTACCTTCTCCCTTACCCCTCTCCTCCCTCCTGGTTCTGGTGTCTGAAGCCCAGCATAAAAAGCCTAATTTCCTTTCTACATTACAGCCCTTCAAATAGTGACGACTCCTTTGCCACCCTGAGTCATCTTTCGTCTAGGGTAACTATGCCCAGATTTTGTCTGGGACAAGCTGAGGGGCCGGGCCAGGGAGAGCTTGGCATTTAACCTCAATTTGAATCTGGCTTCTGGCACACACTAGCCATGTGACCCTGAAGAATCCGCTCCATTCTCTGGGTGGGCCTCAGTTTCCTCTCCTGAAAGATAAGCTAGATGTTTTCTAAGGTTCCCCATCTATACAATGGCAAACCACTTCAGTATCTTTGCCAAGAAAAGCCCTAATGGGGTCACAAAGAGTCAAATATGACTGAAAAACAACTGAACAACAACAAAAATGTGTTAGCAACTAAGTTCAGGGGATGCAAAGATAAGCAAAAACAGCTCCTGCTTACAGTCTAATTGGGGGAGTAATTAGGAGAAGGGCTTGAGAGATGGTCACAGGATCAGGAAATATTGGGACCAAAGCCAGACTCAGACACACAATAGCTATATGACCCTGGTCAAGTCCTTCGCCTACCTCTTGGTGCCAAAGGGAATCCTAGAAGAATTTAAGTTTAGGGACCAGTTGCAAATCTGTAGGAGTGGATGGATTTACCCATGCTGGGAATTTCCAACACCTACAGAAACACAGACTTGAACAAAAAAAAAAAAAAAAGAACTCACCTACAGAGAGAGCTCTTCTCCCAGCAGCCTGAAGGAAAACAGCTTTTCAGGTTCATTGTTTACTCAGCCCCAGACCGATTTGCATACTTCCCTCTCTTTGAAGGCTCCAAATACCCCAGGCATCTGGGGTTAGTATTAATTCCAGAAAAAGTGTGAAGAGTGAAAGAAAGTTCTACTTCCAGCCAGTTATCTATGGACACAATAAACTGGGTGAGAGTTTCCTTGGGGAGTGTCAATTCCTTCTAAGAAACCTTATCTAAATACAAATAAATAATGGCCTGAGTGTGAATGAGGTGAAGGAACTGCAGGTCCTTGCTAGCCCTGGCCACAACACAGACAATAGAGGATCCTTGGAAGACTGGCTCCCACCCACCTCTCTATGTTTAGTTCCTCTCTTCCTAACAGACTTCCCTCCTCATTTTCTCCCTTACTGAAAATTCATCTCTCTCCCAGCTTGTGTATAGCCTTTTCCCAAGGTCTGCCATTTACTCCTTCCACCCCCACCTTCTTTCAAAGCTCAGCTCAGGTGCCACCTTCTCTATACAATCCCTGAAATCAATAGCCTTTGCTCCTGGAGGGTTGGTAGTGTGGCTCAATGGAATGAGTACTGTAGATTAGAGATGTAAAATCTGAATTCATCACCTGGTTCTTCAGGGGGTGACCTTGGGAAAGGAGTTACCAAATTTCTCTGTTCCTCAGTTTATTCACATGTAAAAATTGTGGTTGGACTAGATGACCTCTATCAGCTTTTCTTGGTCTGGTTTTATAATCCCCTTATTTACTTATATGTGTAGAAGTAGCTTGCTTCCCAGTAAAAACAAAACAAAACAAAACAAAAACAAAAACCTGGAGAGAAAGAAGGAGAGTGACAATTTTTGCCTTTGGGAACCCCACCCCCACCCTGCTATGCCTAGCACAGTGCCTCAATGCATACATTTACTTGAATGGAAAAGGCCCAAGTCTTTTTTTCAGAGTTCAGAGCAGATTATAACAAATCTAGGAAAAGGGATGTTTGAAATTCTTTATGTACTCGTTACAGTACTATTCTTTTGGATTCAGAGCTTTGGAAATCATTCTAGCCCATCATCCTAGATGAAAGAGCCAAGGCCATAGAGAGGAAGTCAAAAGCCCAAGGTCACTCATTCTGTGGATTTTTTTTTTAAGGTGGAGGGAGTAGGGAGCTGAGGCTGATGGTAGGCCCTTTAAAGGAAAATGTAAACACCTAACAGTTTGTGCCTGGCCCACTCTGGGCTGTGAATGATGAGCAAGCCATAGCTGGTGCTCAGAGAACACTTGTTGGCTGAGCTAAAGATGCACTAGGCACTGATGGTACCAGGCCACAGGTGGTCCTTTCTCAGCTTAGTGCATGATACCCATGATGTGAGTGAATTGGATCCTCACCACCAGAAGCTACTAGAAGGACAGATATTGTGGCTCCTCAGGAAGATTTAAAGCTGAAACACATTCTGGCTATGCAGCCAATGAAACCATTGCTCCTAAGCACAAGGCAGGCCAAAGCAGAATGTCTTCTTGCAGAAGCTGGTCCTCAGCATCTCCCACATTCTGCCTCCATTTTAGATGGTCTGGGCATGACCAAAGTCCCATGAAAACAATGTCTATGTATGTAGTGATTTGTAAATTGCCTCTCTCATTAGACTGTGAGCTTCTTGAGGGTAAGGACTTTTTTTTTTAAATCATCAGTACTTTCCATAGGACCTGACACACAGTAGTCACTTAATAATTGGTAACTGACTGACAGTCATCAGCTTTTGAAAGGTCTGTCATATGCCAAATTGATTTTCCTAAAGTACAGGTACAATCAAATGCAAAACCTTCTGTTTGACGTCCAATCCCCTTCCTAACCTAGCCCTGACTCCCACATATATCTCTGCAGACCACAATTGCATATCTCAAGCTCTTTAAGAACTTGAACTGAATGTCTCATAGACACACTGTTGCCATATAAATTTTGATTCAGTGACACCGGCCTCCTGGCTGCTTCATGAACAGGATACTCCATCTCTCAGCTTTGGACATTTTCTCTGTCTGTTTGTCATCCCTGGAAGGTTCTCTCTCTTCATCTCTACTTCCTGGTTTCCCTGGCTCCCTTCAAGTTCCAAAGAAAGTCCTACTTTCTACAGGGAGTATTTCCCAACCCCTCTTCATTTTAATGCCTTCAATTATATATATATATATATATATATATATATATATATATATATATATATAGTCTTTTGCTATTTTTTTTCGTATATCTAGTGTTTAGCACAGCTCCTGAAACATAGTAGGTACTTAATAAATGTTGACTGACTGACTGACACAGGCTCTTGGAGTAGACAAAGCTTTCTAAGGTCTCTCCCAATTCTAACACAACCATAGTAACAACTACCACCAACAGTAGCAGCCCCTACCATGACCATAGGCCCCACTAACAATAACCACTGACACCACCACCAATCCCAAACCCCACAGTAATAACCATCCAAACCACAATAATACCACCAATGATAATGACTGACATTTATAAAACTGTGTTCTAAGGCACCTTCCTGCTCTGGCCGTTTAGAATCTGGGTGATAAAGCTCTTCTAGCTTTGCCGTTCTATTTTCTGTGTTCTAAGGCTCTTCCCATTTCTGACATTTGATATTCTAAGGTTCTTCTTACTCCTTTCTTTCTCTTTTCCCTGTTCAAAAGCCCCATCCTGCTCTGACATTCCAAGTTCTAAAGCCCTTCCCGCTTTGACAAACTCAGTTCCTTGTTGCAAGGCCTAACCATTCCATGGAAATGCCCAACTCTGATGTCGTAAGTTAAATGTTCCAAGACCTCATTTTTTTTCCCAGCTCTGTCACTCTCTGTCTTATGTCCCACAGTAACCCCATCTCTGATATTCTATGTTCTAAGCCTTCTCCAGCTCGAATGTTCTATTGCCCTTCTCTACTCTTCTGTTCTCCATTCCATGCTCTTACAGTCTATGTTGTAAGGTCTCTCTCTCTTTTTTTTTTTTTTTTTTTGGTGGGGCAATTGGGGTCAAGTGACTTGCTCAGGGTCACACAGCTAGTAAGTGTCAAGGATCTGAGGCTGGATTTGAACTCAGGTCCTCCTGAATCCAGAGCCGGTGCTCTATTCACTGTGCCACCTAGCTGCCCCCTAAGGTCTCTTTTAACTCTGCTATTGAAAGCTTTCTCCAATCTTTCTCTCTATGTTATCCTGATATTCTAGGGAGCTTGTTAGCCCAATACCAACCCAGGGTGACAGAGACTCTGAGATGGTTCTGTCAGTACCTTGGAAAAGTAATAGGATGGTCTCTCCAGGACTTGGGCTGGAAAGCCCAGGGTTGTATTTTTTTTTGGTTTTGTTTTTTTTGGTTTTGTTTTGGTTTTTTTGTAAAACCCAGTTTTGTTCTTGACTCTGCTGAGAATGGCAAGAGTCACTACTGAGTTTAGAAAGGATACCTAAGTTCAGTTTTCTTTCTGCTAGCATCAGAATTCACTGTGACTGGAGAAAAATAGTCCCAAGTAGAATATGAAACTACTTGGGAGAAGAAGGAGGAAAAAGACAGCTTAATGAATCTCCTGTGGCTTTAGTATTTGAGGCCCTGTTTTTAGGTTGTGCTGCCTAGGAAAGAAATCAAATGCCAAAGACTTAATTAGGTCCATATAAGATTTCAAATAAATAATACTCCCGCACCTTTTGCTGTCCATTCAAGAGGTGATTGTGTGAAATAGATCGGTAGCCAGTATCAGATATGAAGTTTGGAAGATGTGAGTTCAAATCTGGCCTCAATTACTTACTGGATATTTGACCTCAGGCAAATCACTTTACTGAATTTTCCTCACCTGCAAAATGGGGATAATAATAGCACATACCTCATGGGGTTATCGTGAAGATCAGATGCAATAACATATATAAAACACTTTGCAAACTTTAAGGTACTAAAAATACTAGATTATTGTTGTTATTATTAATGATTGTTGTTGCTAAAGGAACAGGCTAAGCTAGGTTCTTGGGTACCTATATCGACTCTGGCATTTCCAGAGGATCTTTGCCTCTGGTTTGGAAATGATATTTGGACAGAAGTATGACTCAGATGCCACTTTCTCAAGGCTGCCTTTCAAAATCATCCTTGCCTCCCTGTTGATATACTGCCAAGTGTCCCTGTCCCCACTTCTGCTCTGATATTTTATGTCTCTTTTTTCCTTTTTGTGAAATAGTCTGTGTTCTAGGTATTTCCAATGCAATCCAACAAACATTTACCAAGTGCCTACTATGTGCTAAGCACTGGGGATACAATGAGTAAAATGAGAGGCAGTCCCTGTCCTCTAGGAGTTTAAAATCTAACAAGGGAGTCAACAACACACAAAATGAGGCAGGAAAATGGCATGGGAGGGGACATCACAGGGGTACAGAAACCAGGAAGAGCAGCAGCACATTGAGGGCAGGGACTGAATTGGGTTTTGTATTTTGTTGTTGTTGTTGTTGTTTGTATGCCCCAGGCTTAGTCTACTGGCTTAAGAAATAATTGGGGACTATTTGACATCATCTTATTTGCTGACTTGTCAGCCAATCAAAAAAGCATTCAATAATTATTTATTAATCAATTATTCCATGCCAGGAACTGGGCTAAGTACCAGGGATGCAGAGAAGGGCAAAACCATAGCTCCTGTCCTGTCACATTCTAATAGGGAGATGACATATATTAACTACGTACTGGAATGGAAGTGTCATGAGGGGATGGGGTCTTTCTGTTTGAGTTTGATGCCACTGATCTGATGGAATCCCCTCATTTTTTCATTTAAAGAAATAAGCCTAGAGACTTGCCAAGGGTCTCATAGATAGGACCTGTCAGAGGTGAGACTTGAACCAAGGTCTTTCTGACTGCTGCTGGGTTCTCTGGCAACATCCTTAAGCACAGAGGACTGCCTTGGGAGCTGATGGATTTCTCCTCTACTTTGTGAAACCCAAGCACATGTTATTGGGGATTATAGAGAAGGGATTCTGGCTAAAGGAAAGGTTGGAGTGGCTAGCTTCTTCTGTCCCTCATAGCTGGGCAGGCCTGTGATTAGGGGAAACACACAACAGGCCAAGGGCAGGTAAGAAAAAGTAGCTGTGCAACAGGTTGGCTGCCTTTCTCCCCTTTCCCATGTCCCTTCCAAGTAATGCAGAAGGGGGTGGAAAGAACCACAACACTCTATGATTCCAAGAATATTCAAGATTAATAGACATTTGAAATGGAAATTGCTTCCTAATAGAGATCATCTCATCTCTTGGCCTGCCCAGTCCAGGCCACCCTTCATAATGTCTTCTCCCAGTTGATTCAAAATGTTGGTTGAGACGACAGTGTTGAATGATCCAAATGATGGAGCAAGCATTGGTTGCCTTTGGAGCCTCAGCACTCTGTCTAGACAGATTAGGCCCAAATTTTCTTGTATTTGTTTATAGCATATGATTCCAAGTCCTGTGTTCTTGGGTTACAGTCTACTATTATCAAAAAGGAAATTATTTTACCCCAAAAGAATTCATTTGTCAGTAACAGGAGAGAAAGATTTCTTCTGTTCATATAAAGGTGGGGGGAGCTTTGCTCATCCATTTTCTTGTCATCAACATCAAATGGGGCTTAAAACATGGAGAAATACACTTGTGAGACCCAGGGTGGGGGTGGTTGACCTTCAACTAGTAGACATCCTATAAAAAGTCCAAATGGAAGAAGTGAGAGACTCCAGTGGATCCTTGGAAGGGGCAGCATTTTGCTAATTGTAGCAAGCCCCAGGCTAGAGCACAGCTTCTGTAGTGGGTTCCAGGAGCTCTTAAAAAAAGCATGGCCTAATAACTTCTACTGGGAAAAATAAAACTGATTAAAAGCAGATATTTCACAGAATATCAGTATGAAGGGCCCTCAGTGGCCATTTTGATCAGCCCAAAGCTACATGTTCCTGACTTTGACATCTTCATGAGCCAACTCAACTCTACATAGCTTTATACCCTCATCTCTTGCCCTCTTGTTGTGTTGATTATCAGGCTTTATATGGTTATCATTTATAAAACTCAAGCCCAGATCACTCCAGTTAGTGACCTTATTCCCTTCTATTCACCTGCTGCTCAGTGGAGCTTGATGAATTCATGGAACCATGCCGCCTGTGTCTACTACAAATCTATGTTGTCTGGTTTCAACTGGGACCTCAATGCAACAAGACAAATATCCTCTTCTTATCTAATTCATTTGTTACTCACAATCTCCACAGTTGTTATTCCAAACTTCTTTGTCTCTCCTCATGCCTTCCTCCCATGCCATGCACTGATCCTTCACTCCCTCAGTTAAAGGTATTACCTTATATTTCACACACAGTCACATGCACAGACACACACACACACACACACACACACACACACACACTCCTCACTTGATCTTATCATCCCTACCATTTGTAATTCTATTTCTCTTCTTTGGGCCTATCCTTTGCCAAAGCTGTCTACACTAGCTGCCTCCCCTTCTATTCTCACTTCCTCTCTTTCGTGAAAAAAATTATTGATAATGATGTATTTTGGGGACTCAGAGACGCCCCCCCCCATACACACACATAGGAACTCTGGCTGGTTTTTCAGGGCCAGCCCAGGGTCAGGAGAATTTCAAAAGGTAATTAACTTACCTAGGCAACTACCCTCAAGTCATGCCAATCAATGGACTTGAAGGTGACTGGCCAATTAGCAGTGACCCACCTCTACCTGAGATAGGTCAGAAAACCTTGAGAGGGGTCTCTTGCTCTCTTTTTGCATGCTCTTCCCTTTGCCATGCTGCTCTCTGGCTCTTGCTCTCTATCCTAGGTATGTAGGGCCTCTAAACTTTAGGAACTATGTGATATCCACCATTGTGGAATCCTTTGGCTTCATTTAGCATGCTTTAATAAATGCTTATTGCCCCAAACTGGTGCTGCAGCCTCTAATTTCTAAGTAACAATATATTAGAAACCCCAGCTAGATTCCCAAAAACTTGGGACAGAGATAGACACCCCCATAAATTTTCAAAGAACATACTTTTAAACCCTCTTCAATCTGTCTTCTGATTTCCTCACTCAAATTAAATTGTTCTTTCCAAAGTTAGCTACTGATGATTCTTTAATTGCTGAATTTTCTCTCACTCCTCATTCTTCTTGACTTCTCTTCAGCCTTGGATGCTGTTGATCTCCATCACCTCCCAGATACTATCTACTCTTCAGGTTTGGGTGGCTCTGTTCTCTCCTCATTCTCCTATCTGTCTGAACCACTCCTTCTCAATCTCTTTGGTGGTTCTTCACACATAATGTCCACTAGCCATAAATATCTCCTTAGTTTTTGGTCTTGACCCTGTTCTTTTCAAACTCTATACTATTTAACTTGGCAATTTCATTACCTCCCATGGGTTCAATTATCATCTCTGTGCAAAAGAGTCTCAGGTCTATATATCCATCCCTAGCGTTTCTCCTGAGCTACAATCACACATCTCAAACTCTTTCTTTAAAAACTTGAACTGGATGACATCTCAACCTTAAAATGCCTGAAATAGAACACATTACCTTTCCTCTCCCAAATCTCTCCATTTATAAGGTTCTATTATAGTCAAGGGCACAACCATTTTACCAATCCCCTAGGCTCTGAGCCTTGTTGTCACACTCAGCTCCTTAGTTGAACTCACTTCACATAGCCAATGTATTGTCAAATCTTACTGTTTCCATCTTCACACCATCTCCAGCATACACTTCCTTCTCTGGACTCAGAGAGCCACAGCTCTAATCCACACCCTCATTCCTCTCTACCTGGACCAGTGCATTAGCATTCATTCTCCTTGCCTCCATCTGTCCCTGAACCAAGCCAACCTCCACTCAGCTGCCACAAGGATTTTCCTAACTTGCAAGTCTGACCATGCCACTACCCTGATCCATGAACTCCACTCATATCATATGACCCTTCAGGATCATCTTTGAACTTCTCTGTTTGGTATTGGAAGCTCTTATCTTCTATTTACCATTCTTATCTTCTTCCATCTTCCTCTTCTACAAAAAAAGTCTATGATTCAACTACATGAATCAATTTGTAGCTCCTTAAAGAAGCCATTGGATTTCCCTCTTCTGTGCCTTTGTATTGACCCTCCCCCATGACTGGAATATGCCAGCCCCCTTATCTTGGACTTGTAGCTTCTCTGGCTTCTTTGAAGACTTACTTCCAAGTCCACATTGTGCAGGAGGACTTTTCCATCTCCCAGACTCCTACTCCATCCCCAGTGCCTTTGTTATGGGGGAGAAAGCATGTGGGTACTTAGGATTCCTCTGTAAAGAATTACACTCTTGTGCAAATGCTATTTAGGAATAAAAGAATAGGTTTATTGGGGTATAAGAGAAACTGGCCAGGAGGAAGGTTTAAAAAATACTTTCCTCCCTGACTAGTTTGGGGAGCACCCTTTTATAAGCTAAAATGGCATGGGTAAAATGTCCCTTACTGGGTGATGGGTTGGAAGTAGTCTGGTGGTGGGTTGGGGTAGTTTCATTATGGGTCATGGGCAATCTGGTAATGAGTGTTAACTCCATCCTGGTGGGTCCAAGTAGTCTGCTGGGGGGCGGTTTCTGTGTCCCTTTCTGGTGCAGCCACCCCTAACAGGATTGCCTCATAGAGGTGATGAGGAGGACTGGAATGCAGGGTGGTCCTGGAGCTTGCTCAGTTTTATCTGGTTCTGCTTATCTCTTTGGGTGTCTCTCCTTTGGTTGAGCTCAAGGAGAAGCTTCCTTGATTTCAAGGGAAAAACTCCTAGGGTTTCAAGGAAAAAGTTCCTTGACCTCCCCAGACAATTTTTGGGGTAACTGAGGCCCATAATACACCCATAATACCTTCCTCTGAGATTATCTTCTATTCACACTACCTATACTGTGTATGTGTCCGGTTGCTTGCAGGCCTCCTGCATTAAAATGGATGCTCCTTGAAGACACGGACTTTTTTTCTCTTCTATTAATAAACATCTGTGTTCTTTTTCTCATCTTCCTTTCTCTCTATTGGAAACAAAACCAAAATAAAAACTTTGAAATAAGTATTTATGATTAAGTAAAACAAAGTCCTGAATTGGCCATGATACCTATATCCATATATATTTATGAGTATGTATGTGTTATATATATATAAATAAACATATGCATATATACATATATAAAAACAAACATGCATACATGGACATATATGTACTCATATACAAACATATGAATATATTAACTTACACATTTCATACATATAATATGCCTATTCACGCACACACGTGTACATACACAAACACACATGTGTGTATGCATGTGTGTATACGTGTGTGCGTGCAATTCTTCAGCCTGGATCCACTCATCTCTCTGTCAGGAAATGTTAAAATACTGTGGATGGAGCTGGCTATTGTTCTATTCATTCTGGAAAGCATTTTGGAACTATACCCCCAAATTCACCGAACTGTGCCAACCCAACGGTACCACTCCGTGGCCTATACCCAAGGAAGCAAAGGCCCTGTAGATACAAAGATGGCTCTTTTTGCCTTTTGTTGTATCCTGACATAATATCTGGCACATGTTAAGTGTTTAATCAATATCTGTTGACTGGCAAACCACCTGGACCTCATTTTTTTATCTGTGAAAGTCAGGAATGTGAAGAAATGATTTCTAAGTCTCTGTCCAGATCTAAATCTATGATCTTATCTAGACTTTAACTCCTAATAGGGAAACAAGAACCAAACCAAAATCCAAACCAAACAACAACAATAACAAAACACCACCATGGAATCCTTTGGCTTCATTTACTCCCTTTAAAAGTAAGTAAGTAGTGCAGTGGATAGGAACATTGGGACTGGTCTCATCAAAATCTGACTGCAAATCTGACTTCAGACACATACCAATCATGTGAACCTGGGCAAGTCACAACCTCTGTATTCCTCAGTTTTTTCATCTGGAAAATGGAATAATCATAGTACCTACTTTGCAGACTTGATGTGAGCATCAGATGAAATAACATTTGTAAAACAAATCTTCAAATCTTCCAAATCTTCAAAGTACTAAATAAATGCAGGGTTTTATGATTAATAATAATTATAACACACTTATACAGTGGTATATGTTTTATAGTATGCTTTGCATTCCTTATTTTATTTGAGTCTCAGTAACCTTGTGAGGTAAGTACTATAGATTTCATTATCTCTTTATAGATGTGAAAACTGAGGCAAAGTGAAATGACTTGTCCAAGGTCATGCTAGCATCACCACTTGTACTTGTCTGAGGCAGGCTGTCTATCCCAGTTCTGCTGAGTCCAGGTCCAAGACTCTTCAGGGGCCTGAAAGCATCTTTGTTACATTCTTGGCAGAGGGAATGAATGGTCTGAATAGATTTTCAGAGCATTCAGTTTCAGGTGAAAAGAAAGTTTTCCTCCATCACAGAGCAGGGAGCTAACAACCTAGGCAGCCTCCTGCCCCCACACAGAACTCAGGAGGTTCAAGGAAGGTTTAGCTGACAATTCTTGGAGGCGAGCTGGCCTCAGAATGGAGTTCCGTGCTTCCTACACTTCCTGCTTACTCATTGCAGCGGCCTTCCATGCCTTGTGAGAAAGAAGGCGCTTTGGAGGGGAGGTGAAGTGTGAGTTGGGTAATTGTCATCCAGATTGTTTCATCAGCAGCGCGTGGGGTAGGGAGGCGAGTACCAGACAGGAGACACTTGGCCAGATGGAGAGATGAGTTTAAAATTGGATCTGTCTCCTCTTCGCAGCATTTCCTCCGATGCTGCTGTCTTTTCACAGCATGTTTCATGGGGCACTCACTGGAGAATGCCATCCTTGGGTGGGACAGAAGGCCAGGGAGAGTGGGGAGCATAGTCATGGGGGGGGGGTGGGAGAGGCACAGAACTCCAGGACACAGTGTCACAGGCAGAAGGGCAAACAGAGTCTGGCTGGGGAGGAAGAGAAGTAGAGCGCTAGAAACAATGAGAAGGAAAAAAAAAACTATTTATACAACATCCATCTGCCAAGCATTCTGGGTGCCTCAATGAAAAGACAAGGCTCAAATTCAGGGGAAGCTAATGCTGAAGAAATGGCGAGAGGAGACTCCATCAAATTTCCATTGTCCTTTCACTGCGCTTAGGTTGGTGGAGTGGACAGAGGCTGGGGCCTTGAGTCAGAAAGACCTGAATTCAAACACTAACCAGCTGTGTGACTCTGAGCGAGTCATTTAACCTCTGTTTGCCTCAGAAAATGGGGATAAAATAAGAGCATCTACTCTTAGGGTGGCTGTGAGGGTCAAGAAAATGATCATTGTAAAGCACTTATCACAGTGCCAGGGACAAAGTAAGTTTTACATAGATGTTAGGTATTGTTATCATTTGAAATAAAATCTACTTTGGATCTCAGGATTCAGAGCAGGAGATGCCTTAGGAGAGATCCAGTCTTACTATTTCATTTTACAGGTGAAGAAACTGAGGTTTAGAGAGGGGGATCTTCTCTAAGGAGCAAATGACAGGGCTGGGATTGGAGCAAGGCCTTCTGATTTCTTCCACTAAGGCTTTTTTTTCCTTTGGGTGGGGCAGTGAGGGTTAAGTGACTTGCCCAAGGTCACACAGCTAGTAAGTGTCTGAGGCTGGATTTTGACTCAGGTCCTACTGAATCCAGGGTCAGTGCTTTATCCACTGTGCCACCTCGTGGCCCCCTCCACCAAGGCTTTTAAATTGTCTGGTAAGGGCTGGAGGGTGGGGTGAAGAGAGGGTTTTAAATGGGCAGAAAGGTGTGTGTCCAAGTCTTGGAGTTGATAAATTGCTTTAGAGTTTGGCAAGTATTCTCCATATATTATTGTATTTGTGCCTCCCAATGGCTCTGTGGAGATGTGGGATAGATATTATTGTGTCCATTCTATAGGTGAGGAAATGAAGGCTCAGGATTTGTAACTGACTTGCCCAGTGCTACTTAGTAAGTATCTGACATAGGCCTATTTTTGAATTCAGGTCTTCCTGACTCCACCCAGTGATCTCTCCACTATGCTGTCTATCTGCCTCTAGGGGTGTTCTCAGGTCTTGAAAACTCATCCCTGAGGCTCCTATGGAGTGTAACACTCCCAGGGTAAAATGTTCTAATAATAGAAGAACCAAAACAAGAAGATGGGGAAGACCTGGGGAGGCTTTCTATCACTCCCAAGGTGGGGCCTCTGCTTCTTTCTGTAGGTGTCTGTCAGTGCCCAGTACAAGGATATTAACTTTGGAGAAAGCCAGAAGCTTCAGAGAACAGGTCTAGTAAGGATAATAGGATAGTGAACTGAGCCAAGATGCCTTGTCCACTGAGGCACAGATAGGAACATAGCAAGAGGAGAGAAGAGGCTTGTAACATTCAGGATATGAGGTAATCATCCATATTTGTTTCTCTTACTTGCATCTCTATGTCTGTGAGAATGTACCCTAAGTTTATTGGGAGAAAGGTATCATATAGTAAATACTCTTATTCTTTCCTTCCCATAAATCCTTTGCTTTTCACTAATTGTGTCATCTGGCTGACTACCGAAAAGTAGACACAAGGGTGAAGGGTCAGGAGCTATAATTTTATTATTATGGACTCACAGAGTAACTTGAACATGGGGTGTCCATTCCCTAGGGAAACAACCACCAACTTGAATGATAGCCAAAAGTATCCCTTTGCTGTAGTAATTGGACCCAGGTCATCATGATTTCATATCTAGTGCTCCATTCTCTTGGCTATGTTGTCTTGAAGTAGGGATGCTATATTTCTTGGGTGTGGGGTGGGGCAAATAGTTTCTTCTCATTGTCCTGACACATTAAATTTTCTTAGTTTAATCACTGGAAATTTGTAGGCAAATATTCTCCTTTTCAGTCTTTTTCCCCCTTCACTTAGTTGCCCGTTTTACATTCACAAATCATGATGAAGACACAAAACACCAGGAAATCCTCCCACTGACACCTCCAGACTTCCTTTGCTCTCTCTTCCTCTCTCATCCTCCTCCCAGTGAGGACATTCCATCCAAAGCAGCAGAAGAGTTTCTTTCCTCATGACCCGATGAGACTTTTTCTCTCAGAAAACAGTCCTTTTTGGGAGACTCACAGGGCAGGGGCCACAGAGAATTTTCTATTTGAGGATTCCAGTATTTGTCACGGTTTTGAATTCAGGGAGGAAGGAGGAGGAGCTCTTGGAAGCAAAATCACTGGATTATTTTAAAAGAACAAAAAATAAGAAATTACATATCTGAAAGAGGAAACTTCTGTGCCTAGAAAATTAACAGTAAAGTTACCTCTGTGGGTTTTCAAAACCTGAGAAGTGAGGAGACCTTTATCGACCATTTCTGTAAGACAGGAGGGAGGCATTAGGAGCTCAACTCTGTGGCCACATCCCCATCTCTGCTAGTGACTGTGTATGTTTAAAACTCTCTGGGCCTCGATTTTCTTATCTGTAAAATGAGGAAAAAGGACTAATGGCATCTAGTGTCTCTCCTAGTTCTCAGTCTAGGATCCTAGTACAGGAGGGCAGAATTGGCCAATAGGGTCCAGCCCTCAGAGCACCCATGGGCATCCCTCTTTCCTGCCAACCCAAATGAGGGGTTGGCGTGTCTGCTTCTGGAAGGACATGATAATGTGAAATGGAGGGATACTGCCTCCAAGTCAGAGTGTTAGTGGGTGTTCTGTAACTGTATTAAGCTCACTTGCTGTGGTAGTCAAGGAAAGTGTTTACTTGGCTACTGAGATAGAGCAGAGAGTGAGTACAAAAGGAGAAATGTGATGTTTCCTGATGGCAGTCAAGGGAAGGGATGCTGTAAGCCTCTGAGTGGGAAGAGGGGTCTTAGGCCCCACTATCTTTCCCTGTGCAGGGCACTTGTCTATGAACACATGGCTTCTCTGTGTCTAGGCCTCTTTGTATTTGTTTTTCTAGATCTTTGGCGAATTTGTCCCAAAAGTGAGAAAATTGGGAATCAGACTATGACCTCGGGAACTTCAAATGGTCAGAAGAGTCATGGAAACCTGGCCTGACAAGGAGCCAGCCTCCTGCTTGACCCAGCCCTGTCATGGGTCAAGTCAGCATGGAGACACTACTATGTCTTTTGTCCTGTAAACAAGAGAAACATCTCTTCATCATCCATATTTCCCTCAGAGGAGAGCGGGGAAGGGGGCAGGGGAGATGTTTGTATCAACCACTGAATTTGAGCTTACTCTCCATGTGCATGTTCTGGTTCTGGGGGACATTTTTGCAATTTGGTTCATACATTTACTAAATATTCCTTTGCAAAAGACAATCAGGGTTAACTAATCATTATTGAGGAGAAATGGGATGGTTAAATTGATAGTGGGGAGATAATTTCTGGTATTTATGAGAGAGAATATTAATTGGCATTGGAGAACAATAGATATTGGGGGAAATGCATACTAGGATGATGATTAAAACTTAAATCGTTAGAAAAATCTAACTGTCCATTAAGAGGAGCCCAAGGGGCTAATGAGAGGAAGATGTATTACATATTTACGTATCAACTAGAATTCCTAGAAGAGATGTAGCAATAGTTTAAAAAAGAGAGTTAATTTTTTTTTTGGCTGGGCAATGGGGGTTAAGTGACTTGTCCAGGGTCACACAGCTAGTAAGTGTCAAGTGTCTGAGGCCGGATTTGAACTTAGGTACTCCTGAATCCAGGGCTGGTGCTTTATCCACTGCGCCACCTAGCTGCCCCTGAGTTCAATGTTTTTAATCAATAAAAAATAGGAATTCCTGAAGAAAAGAAATGGAAAAAAATGAGGAAATTATGGAAGAAAGTATTAGAAAGGCAACAAACAGCATGGCACAAAAGATACAAAATCTTGCACAAACAACAAACTTTCTGAAAATTAGAATGGATCAAATAGAAGCCAATGACTCCATGAGAAAGCAAGAAATAATAAAACAGTCAAAAGACTGAAAAAGAGAAGAAATGTAAGGTATCTCATGTATAAGGAACAAATTAAAAGATCTTATCCAAAAAGCAAATGAAGAAAAAAAATAATAGTCATTGGACACAAAATACCACCTCATACCTATCAGATTACTTCATATGACAGAAAAATAAAATGATAAATGTTGGAGGGGGTGTGGGAAAACAGGAATACTAAAGCTCTATTGGCAGAGTTCTGAACTGATCAACCAATCTAGAGAGCAATTTGGAACTATTCCCAAAGGGTTATAAACCTGTGCATATCCTTTTATCCAGCAAAACCAAGACTAGGTCTGTATCCCAAAGAAATGAAAGAAAAAAAAAGTAATGGACCTATATGTATAAAAACATTCTTAGCATCTATGATGGTAAAGAATTGGACATTGAAGGGATGCCCATCAATTGTTGAATGGCTGAACATGTTGTAGAATATGATTGTGATCGAATATTATTGTGCTTTATAGCAAGCAGGATATTTTCAGAAAAAAAATCTGAGACTTACATGAATAGATGCAAAGTGAAATGAACCAAATCAGAAGAATATTGTGTACAGTTACAGCAATATTTTACAATGATTAACTTTGAATAATAGGTATTCTTTTTTGTTTGTTTGTTTTGTTTTGTTTTGGTGGGACAATGGGGGTTAAGTGACTTGCCTAGGGTCACACAGCTAGTAAATGTCAAGTGTCTGAGGCTGGATTTGAACTCAGGTACTCCTGAATCCAGGGCCAGTGCTTTATCCACTGTGCCACCTAGCTGCCCCGATAGCTATTCTTAACAAAATAATGATCTAAGATATTTCTGAAGGATTTATGGTGAAAAATGCAATTTATCTCCAGAGAAAGAACTGATAGAATCTGAATACAGATTGATGCATACTTAAAAGCAAACAAAAACAACTTTCTTCTTCTTCTTCTTCTTCTTCTTCTTCTTCTTCTTCTTCTTCTTCTTCTCCTTTTTCTTCTTCTTTTGGTCTGTGTTTTCTTTTCAACATTGCTAATAAGGGGGGGGGGAGCATCTCTGGACTATCTGATTGCCATGATAAAAAAAAAAAAGCTTTGATATCAAATTTCCAGAAATCGTAAAAGAAAACATTGCACAAATCTCTTGGTACTGGAAAGAATTCACTAGCCACTTCTTGAAAGAAAATCCAAATGAAAATTCTCAGAAACATTATAGTCGAAACCAAGGTTTTAATGTTAAAGAAAAGAAATGCTGCAAGAAGACAGAATGTATTTATGAACTAAACAGCCACCATCAGGATGTTATAATATTTAGCAGCTACCACTTTGAAGAAAGGAAGAGTTTGGAATACAGTATTCCAGAAGGCAAAGGATACAGGCATATAACCAAGAATAACATATTACACAAAACTGAATATAATCCTAAATGGGGAAAATGGATTTTAATAATATAGAGGATTTATAAGCATTCTTGATGAAAAGACCAGAACTATGTAGAAATGTTGAAGCACAGGAGCTAAGTAAGAGAAACACAAAAAGGTAAAAATAAACATTTATAAGTATCTAACCACAGATAAACCACTGATATTCAAATATGGAGAAAAGATATATGTCTCTTCTGAATCTTATTATCATCAGCGGTCCTGGAGGGAGTCTAAGTAGAGAAAAGGCCTGAGAATTGTTCTTTTGTGTCTTATTGACTGAAATTAAGAGGAAATGGAAAGAGAAGGAAAGAGGGGTACACTGAAGGGGAGATAGAGAAAATAATTTTAGAGAAAAATTATATCCGTAATCAAGGTACAGAAGAAGACAGATATATAAATGAGGAGGAGGAGAAGGTTGGGGTAGGGAATGTGGCTGACACCTAAACTTTACTCTTATCTGAACTGGTCAAAGGAGAGAAGACTACACACATACATATATACATAAAGTTGGCTACATAAGTACATTTTGCTCAACAGGACAACAGGAGGGAAGAGGGAAAAGAGAGAATAAGGAATTAGAGGATGAGTAAGTTAAGGAAAGGATTAGTCCTAAGGAAAAGAAATTCAAACTAAGGATGTACAAAAATATTTATAGCTCTTGTTGAGTTGATAAAGAATGGGAATATGAGCATGAACATAAATTGGAGAAATTCTTCACCAAGTTATAAAATATAAACTTGATATAATAATTGGTTAAAATTATTTATTAAATGCCTTCTGTGTACTAGGTAGTGTACCAAACTCTAGGGATATGAAGAAAGAGGAAAAAAAATAAGCACCTTCCTTTGAATAGCTTCCAATAAAAATGGGAAAACAACAAGTAAAGACATATGTACAGGCAAATTTCACAGAGGATTAATAGGAAATAACAGAATGAAAGCACTGGGATTTAAAAGGAATTGGGAATTAGGGTAAATTGGGAATACTATTGTGCATAAATAATGAAGGGGATAATTTCAGAGAAACCTGGGAAAATGTATGTGAACTTATATACAGTGAAGCAAGCAGAATCAGTAAAACATATACATACAATTATAACAATATGAGAAACATTTTTAAATAATTAGAAATTCTGTTCAACAATATGAGAAACCATGATTTCAGAAGACTAAAAGTGAACCATGCTATCCACCTCTTGATAGACAGTGCAGAATGAGACAAATAATTTTTTGACACATCCAATGTGGAAATTTGTTTCGTTTGACCATACATATTTGTAACTGCAGTTTTATTTTGCTTTGTTCAGTTGAGGAGAGAGAATTGGTGTGGGTAGGAGCAAAGACTTTTTTGATGGTTAAAAATGTCTATATGTCATCTATCTATCTCTCCATCTCTGTCTGTCTGTCTGTCTATCTAATCTACCATCTATGTGTTTTTTCTGTTTAGAATTTTATTTTCAAAATGACATGTAAAAACATTTTTTTTTTTTGGTGAGGTGACTGGGGTTAAATGACTTGCCCATGGTCACACAGCTAGTAAGTGTCCAGTGTCTGAGGCCAAATTTGAACTCAGGTCCTCCTGAATCCAGGGCTGGTGCTCTGTCCACTGTGCCACCTAGCTGCCCCTAAAAACAAATTTTGACATCCATTTTTTAAAACTTTGTGTTCCAACTTCTCTTCCTTCCTCCCTCCCTCCCACCTGTGGTGTTAAGAAAATGATGTCCATAGGATATTTATACTTAGCCAATAGGCAGATGGAGGTGTGAGAGTGAAGGTCAGAGAGATGGTAATTGAACTCATGGAAACTGATGAGATCATGAAGTGTAATAGTACAGAAGAAGAGAAGCAAGCCTAGGACGGAGCCCAGGACAGGGTAGAGAATTCGCACCTTTAGGGAGCATGGCAGGAATAGATTCAGCAAAGGACACTGAGAAGGAGCAGGCAGACAGGTAGGAGGAGAGCTAGGTTGGGAGCAGTCACAAAACCTAGAGTCAAGAGATTATCAGGGAGAAGGGAGTGTTGGGCAGCATCAAAGGCTGCAGAGAGGACAAGGTTCAGGATTGAGAAAAGGTCATGAAATCTGTTCATTTAGAGATCATCAGTAACTTTGGAGAGAGCACTTTCAGTTTCATGATGAGATCAGAATCCACTATCAAGAGATAAAAAGAAAGTGAGAAGAAAAAACTGGCTTTATCTATTGTATCCACCTACTCAACGAGTTTAGCAAAGAGGTGCATAAGAGGGAGGAGACTAGTGGGAATGGGTAGATCACAAGAGGATTTTGGAGGGTGAGGGAGACAAAGGGAAGGGGTCAGTAGATAGGGAGAGATGGCGGATAAGTGAGAATGGGATAACTTGTGCAGGTAGAGAGCTTTCCTTGGCAGCCTTGATGTGAAACACACACACACACACACATACACACACACACACACACTTTGGAACAGCAATCACTGTTAGAAGGTTTTTCCCCCTGACATCCATCCTAAATCTGCCCCTTTAATTTCTACTTCTTTGTGCTCCTTCTGTTCCTTAGGGCCAGACAGAACAAGTCCAACTCCTCCCCCACCCGACAGCCCTTGGAATACTTGAATATAGCCATCATGCCCCATAGGATATTTTCTTCTCCATGCTAAACATATATATTTTCTAAAAGAACTGTGGATTCTGAATGCAGATTGACCTATAATATTTCTTCTTTCATTTTTTTTCTTTTTTGAGGTTTTCCCCTTTGTTCCAATTCTTCTTTCACAACATGACTAATGCAGAAATATGTTTAATGTGTGTGTACATATATAACCTATATTAGATTGCTTTCTGTCTTGGGGAGGGGAGGGAAGGGAGGAAGAGGGGAAAATTTGGAACTCAAAATCTTTTGAAAACAAACAAAAATTATCTTTAGGTGTAACTCGAAAATAAAATACTTTTATGATTCAAAAATGTATATTTCCTTCAACTGATGCACATACGGCACATGCTTAATAAGGCCCTCTGCCATCTTGTTTCTCTGTCTTCCTGGCATTCTTCTGCTAATCAATGTACTTATTAAAATATGGCAAACTAGGGCTGAATGGAGGACTCCAGATGTGGTCTCTAAGACTCCAGATGAGGTACCTGGTGCTTAGAGAGTTTTCATCTTGTTCATCTTATCTCCCAACTTGTATATGTTGGAACCAGATTTTGCAGCCTAAGCCTCCATGATGAGGTCCATTCTCTGGTTTCTAAGCATGGGATTTTCCCATGGTTCCTCAGCTTCAAAATGATTTCGGGAGAGTGAATAGGGGTAGAACGGGCCACTTGAGGGACTAGAAAGAAAGGAAGTTATTAAAAAGGGCAAAATGATTTCATTGGCCTCATAAATCTTGGGCAAATAGATGATGGTCAGGGCAGAAGCAACTCCCTCTACTTCTCAATGTTTATCCTGTTTGCTGAGAGTTTCTGGGATCGACAGACCAGATCATTCATTTCCTGCCACCCTTTGGCCTCCTAAGGGCCACTTAATTACTCTGCCCATGTGCTGTATCTTGAATGTGCTTTTCCTCTGTTGACAAGGGCATTTATCATTCACTCTCTCCCCAGACGTCACCCCACCATTTCTTTCTCTAATTGCTTTCTCTTCTCCTTATCAAGGGCAAGTCCCATTAATCTTTTCCCCTTTGTTTCTAAAAATAACTAAATTAATAAAAATTAAAAAAAAAATTCCCACCCTCTACTTTCTTGCCCAGCTGTGATTCTTCTCACAACACAAAAGTTTGGAGAGCATTTTATAGTTTCCCCATTTTGAAATTCTTTCATCTCACTGCCCCCCCCCCACTCCCAACTGATACTTGGGTCATCAGTCACTTGGGTAGATGATAGTTCAATGTTAATTTTCCCCTAAAAAGGTTGAATAACTGTTAAGAAGTGGTGGTTAGGGAATTCTATTCTGGATCCAATTCTTACCAAGAGGGAGAAGTTGATATTATGGAGATGGTAGAAAGTGACCACGATATCCTAGAATTAGTGTCATCTTGGGCAAGTCACCTCACCTCAGTTTCCTTGTCTGTAAAGAGGAGTTTTTGACTCAGCAGTAGCTGCTGGGCTGCATCCTGAAGGTCACTCCTGAAGGTTACTTTACACATTGATAATAAGTTGCCTGGAAAATACTGCGATTCTGGAAACAGGCTCTGACCTTCCACAACTCGCAGACTCCCATCTCTTTACCTGAAAGGGAAAAGAGCCAACTCAAGGGTGGAGGTCCACAGTTAAAGGGTCTTCTCTGGTTTCTCTCACCAGATGCTGTCAACAAAATGACCCGGAGCAGCCAAAGAGTCAAACTTCTTTCTGAAGGCAGCCCAGGTTGGGCGAGAGAGACAGTCAGAGACTTCTCTTAGTCAAATGGCAGGCAACCAGAACAGATCACAGACTATTGCCATTTTGAGGTCTTTCTAAGCAGATGTATTAGCCAGCTAACAATCTGGCTGTCCTCGTAGGCAGGGCTGCAACAAGCTAGGATCCTGGTCAGATCCAGGCAGCTAGATGACACCAAGGGAGGCCTGATGTGGCTGTATGACCTTTGTGGCTGCAGAAACTGTGGTTTAGGGACCAGAAACCAGGCCAGGAAAGCTGGTGGAAATGGCAGCTTCTGTGGTCATGAGTCCCCCTTCTACCTCAGTCATGTCTCTTTCCCAGTCTTTCCTCCCCAAGCCTTTCTCACTGCCATAGTTCCAGATAAAATCTTCATTCACACTGACATCCTGGACTCTTGTCAGAGCCTCATTGCAGGGCATCCCCCTTCCCTAGTCTCTGCTCTCCCTTTCCTCCTTCTCTCATTGCCAGATTTCTCTCTAAGCACAACTGTGGCCTTGCCACCTTCAACATTGAACTCTTCAATAGAATCCTACTGCCCACCCAATAATATTCATACTATCCATCCTGCCTCTCAAGGCCCTTCATGAGATCCTGATGCCACCTTACCTGGATACATTTATCTTACAACCCTCCCTCCCCTTGGGAATCCTGGAATCCACTAAACTGGACTTCCTCTTTCCTGGATTCCCCCTATGCCATCCCACCCCTATGGCTTTCATTAAATTGCCTCAAAAACCTTTGTATTTCCCCTTTATCAATTCTCATTGAACTTTTAAATCCTCACTAAATGCCTTGTCTTCAAGGAAACTTGCCATGATCTCCCAGTTTTCCTTCAGGAATAACTTACTTGTATCACCCTAACCCAACATTTTGATTTTCAGTTCATGACATATGAAGTTTGGCTGAAGGAATTGAAGGAGCAAAGGGGAAAATAGAGTAAATTTGGTAAAAATGGCGGGAGACTATTTGAGGAGTCCAAATGGCACCTCAACACCACCATTTTCTGAGTTCTTTTATAGAAAGCATATAAGACCTGTGGGGAATCTTTGTGATCATCTGGGTTTCAAGAAATGATTTGCTGTAGGCCACCCCAACAGAAAGAAGAGGAGCCAGAATTTCAGCCTCTGGTCTTTGGCCTCCCAGGCCAGGACTCTTTCTGCTACACAAGAAAAGCCCAGAAGCCTCCACAAACCCTCTTCCACTGACCTTCCTTCCCACAAAGTTTTTAATTTTGTACTTTTAAACTAATCTTCCCAAAGAACAGGTGATAACTTCCCACTGGGGAAATAAGTGACCTGCTAGCATCAAAGTAGAGGAGGACTTTGTAGATCAAAGGCCCTAACAGGCACTCCTACTGCATGTAGATCCCCAGGGGCAGGAACTGGAAGGGCTCCTGCTCCCAATTAAGTGGGTGGGGTCCAGCCTCACCCCAGCTCCAGCTGATGCCTCTGGGTGGGCTGAGATGGCCTCCAGCCCCAGAGTTCTAGCATCTTGCAGAGCTCAGGATAGAGAGATCCTGGAGGGGTGGGCTACTGCAGCCTGGCCCCTTTATACACAGGAAGCTCACAGTATGTGTGTTTGTGTGTGTGTGTGTGTGTGTGTGTGTATAAAGATCCCAAACCTGACTCAATAAAGATGAGAAGTTGTTCCCTTTACTCTCAGTGGCATGGAAAGTATTGGAAATTACATCCACTTTTGCAAACTGAATTGTTAAGAAGAAATGCAGGAACCCTGGGGTAACCTTCACTGCAGAGAGCATGGGTGACTGAGCTTGGCCTTGACAGAGCTGGCCCTTTACAAGGGCTCCAGTATTAATAAATCAACCAATCAATCACCAACTCCCTCAAGTGCCAGGCACTGTGTGAGGGAGTGGGGATACAAGTACAAAGAATGACTTGGTCTCTAGGGTTTAGGATCTCTGGGGCCCCTGGGAGGTTGCAGTGAACAAATCCGGGAGACTTTTTGTTTCGATCTTTTTCTTTCGTTGCTTAACTTAGAAACTTTATTCTTCTTCTCTTTATTCCTCTGAGCAAAGAACTTCCTTATGTAAAAGAAAGAATAAAGATAAAAATGGGTAGAAAAGAAAAGAAGGAAGGAAGATAAGGAATAAAAATATAAGAAGGAAAAAAGAAAAAACTAGAAAGAACAAAGGAAGGAGAACACAAAGGAAAAAGAAATCAATCACCAGACATTCATTAAGCACCTACTACATGCCAGGCTTAGAAGTGGGTAATGGGGGGACAGAAAAAATGAAACAAAAGGGAGAGCAGAAAGAAGAAAGGCAAGGAGGTAGGGGAAAAGGGAAATCACTTCAACAAACTTTTGTTAGCACCTACTGTGTGCTGAGCACTAAATTCTAGTGGTGGCATCCAAGAGTAGGTAGCTTTTGAATTGAGCTTGCAAGGACAGATAGGAATTCATCAGACAAAGAAAGGAAGGAAGGGCATTCTAGGGATAGGAACCAAGTGGGTGATAGCACGGAAGTGGGGGTGTGCATGGCAGGGGTCTCCAGGCCCCTCCTTCTGGATAGAACTTAGAGTGCCTAGTCATTTCTCTCTATTCCAAATCCCCTGCTTCATTGTGGTTAAAACCTGGCATCCTCTGGCTATAGGAATATAAAGGATTGAGAAAATATTTTCTGAAAATGAGTCACAAGATTGAAGGGGCACTGTTTATGGTTGAATGGAATGAGACTCCCTGTCTCCAGGGACATAGTTCCTGAAGTGTCATGAGGCCCAAATTGGTGAGGCATCTTCCTGTGCATTCAAGAGCTGGTTCCCTCTGGCAGACCCTGGATGAAGAGACATTGTTAGCCATAGGTAAAGGTTTACAGCCTTGGGTTTTGTCAGGAGAACTCACTAAGGGAAGCATGTGTCCAAATTTAAACTGAGTTAGAGGGTCAGAATTCAGACAGATTCGAGTATTTTTTCTTTGCCCTTATTGGCTTCTTCAGCCACTGTCTGAAGTGACTCAGTCATGGCGTCTTCCTCTGCCTGGGGATGAAGCAGGATGGGATCCTGGGAAGTTCCCAATTTCTCTCTGGGCAGATGTGGGTAGACATATTGTTGTTCTTTAGGTGAGTCAAAGAACAATCACAATTCTTTCTCTCCTGTTTCAATTTCTCTCCTGTTCTCTCTGTGAAAGGAATTAGGAGGTCTGTGTGGCTTTGTGCCCCAGTAGATCATGCTTGGTTTGGGTTAGATATTTGTATTAATCCATAATCATCATCCTCTTTACAAAATAACAATGAACCATTGCGGGGGGAGGAAGGAGACTGTCCAGACCTTTGATTTCATAGGTGTAGGGAACTCACCCCATCTCCACAAACATAGATTTGTGACCTAGTTCAATTCAATTTCATAAATACTAATTTCCTGTTCTATGAAAAGCATGTTGTTCTCAGAAGAGAACTGTCTGTCTGCCCTCAAGAAGTGTTATTCTACTGGACTTGTTTGAAGCCTTGGGCAGTAACCTGAGATATTATGGTATTAAGTGACTTTCTCTTGGTTATTTTATTGTGGAAGATTTTAAATGGGAAGATGGAGTGAAGAAAAGGACCCTGCTATCTTTCAGCAGGAGTGGTGACCAAGGTTTGAACTCTACTGTGGCATCAGTGAGCCTTGCTCAGTCAGGAAGCAGGGTTATACCCCTAACCCTAAACAGAGGATTGAAGCTGAGTGGGCAGCAGGAGTGTCTGCAGACCTGCCTACCCCTCCAGGTTTCCCAGCCAAGTACTATCTGATTTCGGGGGATGGCCATTGTTTGTTTGTTTCTTTTTTGGTGAGGCAATTGGGGTTAAGTGACTTGCCCAAGGTCACACAGCTAGCAATTGTTAAGTGTCTGAGGTCGGATTTGAACTCAGGTCCTCCTGAATCCAGGGCCAGTGCTCTATGCACTGTGCCACCTAGCTGCCCAGATGGCCATTGTTGACTCATGGGATCCTCTCTCCACATCTAGCCAGCGATGAGGGGAACTTCCCCTCCACTTCTAGAGGCTGTCAGTTGTTTCACAGGGAGTCTATGTGCAATTCAGATGATGGTAATGTGAGCTTATTCCCAGGGAACAAAAGTTCTCTTTACTTCCCTATGGTATTTTTTACTGTCCTGGTGTACCAAGTGATGGAGCTCAGACCCCTCAGTGACTATCATCACACAGCTAGCTCATCAGTGGCAAGCCTTGAACTCAGGTCTTTCTAACTGGAAGTCTATCTTTCTATGGCCACACTGCCTTCAGAATCATTACCAATCAATTGTAAGAAACTGTGGCCATGCAGAGTGCAGGGCAGCAGAGGAAGGTCCATGTAAACTCAGGCAGAGCTAAGTAACTAAAATAAAGAATGCAATGACCACAACATCTTAAATAGAAAGAACAATGCAATGCAATGGAAAGTTGTGTTGTTATCATGACTGAACTTGGACCCAAAGAAGAGATGAGAAAGTGAATTTTTCTTTCCTTCTTTCCTGAGCTGGAGGACATTGTTGGATGGTTCTGGTAGCATGAAATTAGGTGGCTAGATTGGGTCCATGAGAGTAGGGAGGATCACAACCTCATCTCATGAATTTAGAATCTGTTACTAAAGAGGACAAGTAGGTGGTACAATGAATAGACCGATGGCTCTGGATTCAGGAAGATTCCTCTTCCTATGTTCAAATCTGGCTTGAGACACTTCTAGCTCTGTCACTCTGGGTAAGTCACTTCACCCTGTTTGCCTCAGTTTCCTCATCTGGAAATGTCAAACTACTCCAATATCTCTGCCAAGAAAACTCTAAAAATGGCCCATGGAGAGTCACATATGACTAAAAGGACTAAATAACTCTAAAGAAATTTAAGCAAATTAAATAGATGAGATTCCCTCCCCCCCCCCAATGATTGAGTTCTTCTCAGAGTCATGGCCCAGAGGTGAGTTGGGCTCTGGAAGGGTTTGCTTGCAGAGGATAAACTCTGCTAAATCTGTCCTACCAAGTTGGAATGACTTTGAATAAGGCCAGTGGATGGACTGTATGTGATGAAGACTGTCCACCCAATTGTGGAGGGGCCTCAATCTTCACTGTTGGAAGGACTATCCACAATGATGAACTCATGGATCACTTTCATATTGAAGTAGCTGAGAAATGACTTTTGACCTTCAGCCTCTATTCCTCAGAAGTATGCCTTTTAGGGTTGGAAGGCATCTCCAGGTATTCTAGAACATTTTTCTGCCTTTTGTCAGTAAAGATAGTAGTTTGTTCTGTCATGGCTCTGCCCCTGCTTTTAGTGATTGAGTGGTCAATTAGGAGAAGTTTGTGGAAAGACTAGAATGGAATGAATGGTGCATTTGCAGGCAGATAGGCTGGTTATGGACTTCCCTGATGCTACTCACTCCCTGCATGACCTTGGAGAAGTTGTTTAGAAGACCTCATTCCCTTTATCTGGGGGAAAAAAGAGGTGTGTGTGTGTGTGTGTGTGTGTGTGTGTGTGTGTGTGTGTGTGTTACGGTCCATTGGGGCTCTAAGTCAGTGCTTCTCTGAATCTTGGACCTTGGATTTAATTTTTGCTTTAAAAGAAATTTGTTTTCTTTCCAAGCAAATTGCCATGTTATGGAGTAAAGTTGGGTATTCTTAAAAGTCACAAGACCATGCTGTACAAAAAGGAATTATGCTGAAAACAAGCCCCTCCTTTGGAGGCAGAGAGCCCTGAACCTGACTTTATGCCAGCTCCGGATCCTTGGGAATTTTCTGCCTTTACTGGGTGCCCTTCATGGGTTTGTGTGAGTTTGCTATTCAGAAGCCATCTCATTTCATCTGACCTGCCTCGTGATACAGCTGATCATTGCCTGTCAGCTTTGGGGCTCAGGCCTGTCGGGTGTCCAAGGCTAGAATGGCCCTGCAGCCTCTGAATAAAGGTGGGGATGAACAGAGGGCAGTCATGGCTTTGGGCATGGCAAGTTACATGAACAAGATCTCTCCTGCTATATTGGCACACACGCATGCACATGCATATGCACACAGATCATTCAGTCCTTCTATGTTGTGATGTTCATCCTTTGTTTTCCAAGAGGTCCAATGACATCATAGTGATGTTGACTCCTGCATGAACTGCACAAAGTTGTCAGCCTCACTCTTTCCCTGAGCTATCCAAGTTCCATGGAAAGACAAAAGTCAGGACAGCAGACAAGGGCCTGGGATGCCATGGATGACCTTGGTGGCTTAGGTGTTTGACCAAGCTCCAAGTGCCTTGCAGTGCTTGCTCTAACCACCTTTATGGCCATTGGAATGAATTGTTCTCCCTGTTTTTCTAGGGGAAATCTTCATGTACTTGGAGTAGACACCCCTAACTCCCCGATGGGTTTTAGGACTGTCAGTTACTCTCAGTCTGGTTTTACCCATCTGCAAAGACAGTATTATTGAGGTGTGGCTGCTGTGCCGGCTACACCTTCTTGGGACAACACATGAGAGTTGGATGAATCAGGTGGGGACCACAGGAGGAAAGCAGCCCTGAAAGGGCTCAGCAGCCTTCCCACCAGAGATGCCATTTCTCTATGAACACTCTTCTCCTTTGGATGGGCTGGTTGTATCCCTACCTGCCAAGCTCTCCTTCCTCATGGATATTTCTTACATCCTTAGATTATCTGGAAACACAGATTAAATGGCACTTCCTCCCAGAAGCCTTCCCTGATTCCATAGGGGATGATGCTCTTTTCTTCTGAATTTGGGTTCTGTTTACTCATTTAGGTACCCATTATGACCTGCAAGGGAGTACAAGCTTCTGGAAAGGCTAGCAACCATTATGAATGAATGAATGAATGAATGAATGAATGAATGAATGAATGAATGAATGGAAAAAAAACTTATTCAGTTTTTACTGTGTGCCAAGCATGGTACTACATGCTGAGGATAAAAAGAGAATACAGTAGATGGCCCCTGCTCTCTAGGAGCTCACATTAATTGAGGAAGAAAATACGTAAAGTGAGGTTAACTGCATGGTAGATATCAAGGACACAGTTGTGGGGAAGATAATAAGGCACATTTATCTGCTTATTCACTCACTCACTCACTCATTCATTCATTCATTCATTCATTTACTAATTTATTTGTTATTTTGCTTTGGAAAGCCACCTTTAAATCTATTATTTCTCTATTTTAACATTCTTACAATTTGTTGAACACACACAAAGCACTAAATTAAGAACTATTGAATTAAACTGGATTTACTTCCTTTGGAAATTAGTTTCTGTTTATATTATATTCTGTAGGCACTTTTTTTCTTTTCTTGTATGTTGTATCCCATTTATGCTAAGAGATCCTTAAGGATAGAGGTTATTTTTTCACCTTTATTTGTATCCCCAGAGGGCAACTAGGTGGTACAGTGGATAGAGCACTGGACCTGAAGTTGGGAAGACCTGAGTTCAAATATCACTTCAGACACTTACTAGCTGTGTGACCATGGGCAAGTCATTTAACCCCAATTGCCTTACAACATCCAGGCCCATCTCCAGTTGTCCTGATATATATCCTGGCACTGCACCCAGATGACTCTGGAGGAGACAGTGAGGTTGGTACCTTTGTACAGCCCTGCCTCACTTAAATCCAATTTGCTGCAAGTCATGATGTCATTGTCCTCTTTGAGAACAAAGGACAAACAACAACACTAATCACCAGAATTTAGCCAGTGTTTGGCACATGGCAGATACTTATTACATCTTTATCGAATGACATTTAATATATGGTTCATATCTATGTTGCAGAAATCACATTAGAAAAGCATTGAACACTCATGCTTTACTCAGCTCTAGGGCTCCTCCACTCCCCCCACTCCCCCACCATGCTGCATAGAGCCTTCCTTGTCCATAAAAGGCAATCCTGTATAAATATCAGCTTATTATCTGAATGTGCCTTTTCAAGAGAAGACCAGGTAATCTGTTAGAAGTCAAAAAAAGGATGTTTTATGTGTAAACACAGCCCAGGAAGAAGCAACTGAAGGAAGGGTGGGAAGTTGGTCCCAGCCTGCCCTCACCCTGCAGCACCACATCCTTCCCCAACTCCACTCTGGTTATCTTCAGTCCAGAGAGCTGACATCTCTCCAGACTTCCTACCTTGACAATCCTCTCAGACCTGCCTGAGTTCTGTGAAGGTCAAGAAGGGCAGATTTCTTTATATGCAAGACCTTGATAAAACCCTCTTTTCTCTATAGGATGAGGTAGGTACCGTAAGCATCAACGTACTCTTTGTACAAGGGCCTGGGGAGCGAATACCACCTGTTGAAAAGACACACAAAGGCAAGATTTCAAGGTGGCAATCTTTCTGCCTTAAGTTATAGCTCTCCTCTGTCTGCCTCTGTCTCTCCATTCTCCCTGCACCCCTTCACACTACTTTCATTTTTCCTGAACCCAAGGCTAATAAATTCTTTCTCCCAGGAAACATGTCTTTTTATCATAAAAATATTTTATTATTTTCTAGTTACATGTAGAAATTGTTTTCAACATTTGTTTTCATAAGATTTCTAGTTCCAAATTTTTCTCCCTCCCCAAGACAGCAAGCAATCTGATAGAGGTTATATATGTACAATCACATTAGTCACACACACACACACACACAACACACACACACACATATATATACACATATATGTACAATCACATTAGTTATGTTGTAAAAGAAAAATCAGAACAAAAGGGAAAACCTCAAAAAAAAAAAAAAAGCAGAAACAGTGTGCTTCAATTTGCATCCAGTTTCCACATTTTTTTTTCCTGGATATGGAGAGCATTTCTATCATGAGTCCTTTGGAATTATCTTGGATCATTTTATTGCTGAGAAGAGTTAGGTCTATCACGGCTGATCACCACACAATGTTGTTGATACTGTGTACAATATTCTCCTGGTTCTGCTCATTTCATTCAGCACCAATCCACTAAAGTCTTTCCAGGTTTTCCTGAAATCTGCTTGCTCATCATTTCTTATAGCAAAATAGCACAATTATATTCATATACTACAGCTTGTTTAGCCATTCCCCAATTGATGGGAATCCCCTCAATTTTCAATTCTTTGCCACCACAAAAAAAAATCAGTTATAAATATTTTTGTACATGTAGGTCCTTCTCCCTTTTCTATGATCTTCTTGGGATAAAGACCTAATAGTGATACTTCTGGGTCAAAGGGTATGCAGAGTTTTACAGTCCTTTCGGCATAGTTCCAAATTGCTCTCCAGAATGTTTGGATCAATTCACAGCTCCACCAATAGTGCATTAGTCTTCCAATTTTTCTGTAGCTTCTCCAACAATTAGTATGTTCCTTTTTTGTCCTATTATCAGATCTGATATGTGTGAGGTGGTACCTGTGAGAAAATAATGGGATTTGGCAGATACTCAAAGTCCCACCTGGAGATTAATCTAAACGGATTGAATTAAATGACTGTGATGGACTTTGCTGATTACTCTACTTCAAGTTGATTAGATTGTAGCCACACCTGGCTAGCCCTTAAGAAGGTATTGTTCTCAGAAGCTAAGAATGTTGAACTCAACATGAGAAAACCTCCATGTCCAGTGAACCAATGGATTTGGATGACACTAACCAATCAACTTGAAGCAATGTGTAAGGACTGTCTCTGCTCTGGACCTATAAAAAGCTTCCACACTCAGTTTGAGAGGGAGTTTGTGGTTGAAGCAGGCTCGTGGTAGAGGACTTGAGGAAGAACCAGACCAGACTGTAACTCTAGGCTAAATAGGCCTTTTCTTAACTCTACGTGTTCTTTTTTCCAATACCTAGTATGCTTTAATAAATGCTTAATGCCCAAATACTGGTGCTAAGGCTTCTAATTTAAAGTGAACACTCATTAGATTTTAGACATTGTAGCTAGAATTTTAGCTCTTACATACCCCAGAATTGTTTTAGGGGCAGCTAGGTGGCACAGTGGATAGAGCACTGGCCCTGGAGTCAGGAGTACCTGAGGTCAAATCCGGCCTTAGACACTTAACACTTACTAGCTGTGTGACCCTGGGCAAGTCACTTAACCCCAGTTGCCTCACTAAAAAAAAAAATAAGAATTGTTTTAATTTGCATTTATCTAGTCAGTAGTGATTTAGAACATTTTTTCATATGGCAATAGATAGCTTTGATTTCTTCATCTGAAAACTGCGTGTTTATATTGTTTCACCATTTCTTAATTGGGGAATGAAACAAGTGCCTTTTATATTTTTTCCATAAAATATTTTATTATTTTCCAGTTACATGTAGAGATATTGTTCAATATTTGCTTTTATAAGATTTCTAGTTTCAAATTTTTCTCCCTCCCTCATTCTTTTTTTTTTTCTGGATTTGGAGAGCGTTTTCCATCATGAGTCCTTTGGAACTATCTTGGATCATTGTATTTCTGAGAAGAATTATGTCTATCACAATTTATCAACACACAGTGTTGTTGATACTGTGTACAATGTTCTCCTGGTTCTGCTCATCTCACTCAGCATCAGTTTGTGTAAGTCCTTCCAGGTGTCTCTGAAATCTGCCTGATCATCATTTCTTGCAGCACAACAGTATTCCATTACATTCATATACCACAGTTTGTTCAACTATTCCCCAAGTGATGGGCATATACTCAATTTCCAATTCCTTGCCACCACAAAAAGAACAGCTATAAATAGTTTTTGTACGTGTGGGTCCTTTTCCCTTTTTGTGATCTCTTTATCAAAAAGACCTAATAGTGGTTTTGCTCAGGCAAAGGGTATGCACAGGTTTATAGTCCTTTGGGCATAGTTCCAAATTGCTCTCCAGAATGGTTGGATCAGTTCACAGCTCCACCAACAATGTATTAGTGTTCCAATTTTTCCACATCTTCTCCAACATTTATTATTTTCCTTTTTTTGTCATATTAACCAATCTTATAGGTGTTAGGTGGTACCTCAGAGTTGTTTTAATTTGTATTTCTCTAATCTATAATGATTTAGAGCATTTTTTCATATAACAATAGATAGCTTTGATTTCTTCATCAGAAAACTGCCTATTCCTATCCTTTGACCATTTCTCAGTTGGGGAATGACTTGGATTTTTATAAATTTGATTTAGTTCCCAACATATTTTTAGAAATGAATCCTTTATCAGAAATACTTGCTATAAAAATTGTTTCCCAGCTTTCTGCCTCCTTTCTCATTTTGGATGCATTGCTTCTGTTTGTACAAAACCCTTTTATTTTAATGTAATCAAATCATCCATTTTGCATTTCATAATATTCTCTATCTCTTGTTTGGTCATAAACTGCTTTCCTTTCCAAAGATCTGAGAGGTAAACTATTCCTTCCCCTCCTAATTTATCTATGGCCTCACATTTTATGTCTAAATCATGTAACCATTTTGACATTATTATAGTATAAGGTGTAAGATGTTGGTCTATGCCTACTTTCTACCAAACTATCTTCTAGTTTTCCCAGCATTTTTTGTCAAATACTGAGTCCCTATTCCAGAAGCTGGAGTCTTTTGGTTTATCAAACAGTTTAGAACTAATGTCATTTACTACTGTGTCTCCTGTGCCTAGCCTATTCCATTGATCCACCACTCTATTTCTTAGCCAGTACCAAACAGTTTTGATTACTGCTGTTTTAAAGCAAAGCTTCAGATTTGGTACAGCCAGCCCACCTAACTGTGCAGTTTTTTTTTTAATTAGTTCCCTTGATATTCTTGACCTTTTGTTTTTCAGATGAATTTTGTTATTATTTTTTCGAGCTCTATAAAATAATTTTTAGGTAGTCTTATTGGTATGACACTGAATAAGTAAATTAATTTAGGTAGAATAATCATTTTATTATATTAGGCCAGCCTATCCATGAGCAATTGAAATTTTTCCAATTATTTATATCTGATTTGATTTGTGTGAAAAGTGTTTTGTAATTATGTTCATAGAGTTCCTGTTTTGGCTTGGCAAGTAGACTCCAAGTATTGTTACTTTAAATGGAATTACTCTTTCTATCTCTTGCTGCTAGACTTTGTTGGTTATGTATAGAAATGCTGAAGATTTATGTGTATTTATTTTATATCTTGCAACTTAACTTAAGTTGTTAATTGTTTCAAGCAATTTTTAGTTGATTTTATAGGGTTCTCTAAATATACCATCATATCATCTGGAAAGAGTGATAGTTTTATTTCCTCATTGCCTATTCTAATTCCTTTAATTCCTTTTTCTTCTCTTATTGTCAAAACTCACATTTCTAGTACAATATTAAATAATAGAGGTGATAATGTACATCCCTGTTTCACCCCAGATCTTATTGGGAATGTCTCTAATTTATCTCCATTATATATAATGCTTGTTGATTATTTTAGTTAGACACTGCTTATTATTTTAAGGAAAGTTCCACCTATTCCTAAATTCTCTAGTGTTTTTATTAGGAATGGGTGCTGCATTTTGTCAAAAGCTTTATCTGCATCTATTGAGATAATCCTATGATTTTAGTTAGTTTTCTTATTGATGTGGTTGATTATGTTGATAGTTCTCATAATGTTGAACCAGCCCTGTATTCCTGATATAAAGCACAGCTTGTCATAGTGTATTATCCTAGGGATCACTTGCAGTAATCTCCTTTCTAGTATCTTATTTAAGTTTTTTGCATCAATACTCATTAGGGAAATTGGTCTATGATCCTCTTTCTCTGTTTTGGCTCTGCCTGGCTTTTGTATCAAAACCATATTTGTGTCATAAAAGGAATTTGGTAGAACTTCTTTTTCACCTATTTTCCCAAATAATTTGTATAATATTGGAATTAATTATTCTTTAAATGTTTGGTAACATTGACTTGTAAACCCATCTGGCCCTGGAGATTTTTTTCCTAAGGAATTCATTAATGCCTTGTTCAATTTATTTTTCTAATATGAACTTATTTAAGGATTACATGCCCTCTTCAGTTAACCTGGGCAATTTGTATTTTTGTAAATATTTATCCATTTCATTTAGATTGTCAAATTTATTGGCATACAGTTGGGCAAAATAGTTCCTAATTATTGCTTTAATTTCCACTTTGTTGGCAGTGAAATCACTGATAATTTGTTTTTCTTTTTTTAAAAATCAAATTCACCAAAGGTTTTTCTATTTTATTGTTATTTTTAAAAATAAAACCAGCTCTTAATGATTAATTCTGTAGTTTTCTTGCTTTCAATTTTATTAATTTCTCCTTTAATTTTCAGGATTTCTAATTCAGTTTTTAATTGGGGATTTTTAATTTGTTCTTTTCCTTACGTTTTTAGTTGCATGCCAAATTCATTGATCTCCTCTTTCTCTTTTTTTATTAATGTAAATATTTAGAGATAAAAATTTCACCCAAACACTGTTTTGTGTGCTTCCCATAGGTTTTGGTATGTTGTCTCATTATTGTCATTCTCTTGGATGAAGTTATTGATTGTTTCTATGATTTGCTGTTTGACCCACTCATTTTTTAGGATGAAATTATTTAGTTTTTAATTAATTTTCCATCTACCTTTCCATGGCTCTTTTTTACATGTAATTTTTATTGCATCATGATCTGAAAAGGGTGCATTTACTATTTCTGCCTTTCCACATTTGACTTTGAGGCTTTTGTACCCTAATACCTGGTCAGTTTTGAATATGTTCCGTATACCACTGAGAAAAAGGTATATTCCTTTCTATCCCCATTAAGTTTTCTCCAGACATCTATCATATCTAACTTTTCTAATATTCTATTCACCTCTTTAACTTCTTTCTTATTTATTTTATGGCTAGATCTATCTAATTCTGAGAGGGGGAAGATTCAGATCCCCCACTAGTATAGTTTTGCTATCTATTTCCTCTTCTAACTCATTTAACTTCTCTAAGAATTTGGATGCTATACCACTTGGCGCATACATGTTTAGTATTTATATTACTTAGTTATCTATTGTACCTCCATTCTGTTTACCCCTTGTACTTTTTCCCCCTTCTTTCACCCTATTCCTACTCAACAATGTTTTGATTCTTACCCCTGCCTCCCCCAATCTGCCCTTCCTTTTATCAATCCCCTCCCTTTTCTTTACCCTTTTCTCCCTTACTTCTGCCCTCTCTTCTATTAGTGCCCTCATTTTTCCTTACCCTTTTACTTCCCTAAAGAATAAGCTAAATTTCTTTATCCAAATGAGTATATATGTTATTCTCTCTTTGAAACAAATATGATGAGAGTAAGGTTGAAACAATGCTCACCCCTCCCTTCTTTCCCTCTATTTTAATAAAGTTTTTGCACCTCTTCATATGATGTAATTCACCCCTTTCCTCTTCTCCCCATAAACTCCTTTTTTTCACCCCTTAATTATCTTTATATCATCACATCAAAGACAATTTATATTTATATCCTCTGTGTATATTCCTTCTGTCTACCCAAATAGATATACAGTGCTCAAGAGCTATAAGTATTATCTTCCAGTGTAGGGATGTAAACAGTTTAACATTATTGAATAACTATTTTTCCCCTGTTTACCTTTTTAAACTTCTCTTTAGCCTTGAATGTTAAGATCAAATTTTCTATTCATGTCTGTTCTTTTTATCAGGAAACCTTGAATGTCCCCCTTTTTTTTGCGGAGCAATGAGGGTTAAGGGATTTGCTCAGGGTCACCTAGCTAGTAAGTGTCAAGTGTCTGAGGCCAGATTTGAACTCAGGTCCTCCTGAATCCAAGGCCAGTCCTTTTTATCCACTATACCACCTAGCTGCCCCCCAAAGTCCCCTATTTCATTGAATGTCCATCTTTTTCCCATGAAAGAGAATGCTCATTTTTGTTGGGTACTTGATTATTGTTTGCACTCCAAGCTCATTTGCCTTCCGCAAGATCATATTCCAACCCTTGCTTTCCTTTAATGTTGAATCTTCCAGGTCCTGAGCAATCCTGACTGTGGCTCCATGATAATTAAATTGCTTCTTTTTGGCTTCTTGGAGTATTTTCTCCTTCATCTGATAATTCTGGAATTTGGCTACAATATTACTTGAAGTTTCCCTTTGAGTGTCTCTTTCAAGAGGTGATCAGTGGATCCTTTCAATGATGATTTTATCCTGATTCTATAATATTGGGGTAGTTCTTCTTGATAATTTCCTGGAATATAGTTTCTAGACTCCTTTTCTGATCATGTCTTTCAGGCAGTCCAATAATTCTCAAATTGTCTCTCCTTGATCTATTTTCCAGGTCACTTTTCTTTCCAGTGACATATTTCACATTTTCTTCTATTTTTTCGTTCTTTTGATTCCGTTTGACTGATTCCTGGTGTCTCATGGAGTCATTAGCTTCTGCTGTCCAAACTGAATTTTTAAGGCATTGTTTTCATCAGTAAGCTTTTGTACCTCCTTTTCCATTTGGCCAAATGTATTTTTTAAGGAATTGTTTTCTTTAGTCAATCTTTGTGCTTCCTTTTCCAAGCTGCTGATACTTTTTTCATAATTTTCTTGTCTTGTTTTCATTTCTGTCCCCATTTTTTTCTTCTACCTCTTTCAGTTGATTTGTGTGTGTGTGTGGGGGAGGGCAAAGGGGGTTAAGTGACTTGCCCAGAGTCGCACACCTAAGAAATGTTAAGTGTCTGAGGCCAGATTGAATTCAGGTCTTCCTGAATCAAGGGCCAGTGCTTTATCCACTGTGCCACCTAGCTGCCCCTTCTCAGTTGATTTTTAAAATCCTTTTTGAGCTCTTCCAACTAGGATTTTTGTATTCAGACCAATTCATTTTCCCTCTTGAGGGAATGTAGGCAATTTGAGATTATTGTTCTCATCTGAGTTTGTGTTTAGCTCTTACCTGTCGACAAAGAATCTTTCAACGGTAGGAGCCCTTTTCTGTTTCTTACTCATATTGCAGCTTATTTTTTTTTTTTTTTTAATATTGAGGTCTGCTCCTGTGGCACAAGGGTCACTGTTTCAAGCTTCTTGTGATAGGGCAGAAGGGCTGTGCCACTGGCTTTCTACTCTGAGTCCTCTATGGCTTGTGAATTTTTCACTGCCCTGGGCTTGCTCCCTGCACTTGCTGCAGGCATTGGGGTGGTTAGACCCAGTCATGCCTGTTCCATGGGTGGACCTCCAGCTGGCAGCCTGCCCTCTCCACTGGTACTAGACCACTGTGCCACCAGCTTGCTGAGCCAGGATCACTTGCTCAGTTGTTCCACTGTGCCCAAGAGCTTCCTTTTGACTTGCCCAGAAACCCTCCATGCTGTGCTGCACTAAGCTACACTGCACTCCCCTTTTGCCTGAGTGAGACTGACCTTTCCTGAAGTCTTCTAAATTATCTCAAGTTGGAAGATTGTGTCTCTCTGTCTTTTTTTTTAAGTTTTGTAGTTTCAGAATCTGTTTAGAGGGTGGATTTAATGTTTTTGAAGGAAACCAGAGAGCTCAGGCACTTCCCAGCTTCTCTCTGCCATCTTGGCTCTGCCCCCCTCCCCAACAACTGCCTTTTAACAAAGGTCTTCAATGCCTCCACAGAAACAAATTACTAATGTTATAGATAACATTCTCTAGTGGAAAAGCACTAGATATGAACACAAAGTTGCCTGGGTTTGAATTCCAACTCAAATACCTACTTGCTGTGAAAGTCATATTTCTTCTCAAAGCCTCAGTTTCCCCACGTGGCACATGTGGATAATAATAGCTATAGTGACTATCACTGTCCTCTGTTGCAAAGTCCTTCCCTCTTTCCTCTGACACTTTCTATTCAATCTCTCAGCTCTGATGTTCAATACTCCAAGATCCCTTTTAGCACTAACATTCTGTGCAATGATGGACTTTTTTTTAAAAAATAAAAGTATTTTATTATTTTCCAGTTACATATAGAGATAGCTTTCAGCATTTGTTTATATAAGATTTCCAACTTCAAATTTTTATCCCTCCCTCCCCTCCCTCCCCCCCTCCCCCTGACAGCAGGCAATCTGATATAGGTTATATATATATATATATATATATATATATATATATATATATATATATATATATATATATATATATATATATATATATATATATATATATGAACTATGATTCTATGTTCTAAAGTTACGCCCAGCTCTGATGTTCTATGTCTTATAAGCACAAATCCTGTAAGTTCAATGTTCTAAGGCCTTCCCCAGGTATAATATATATTTTTTAAGATCCCTTTGCATTTCTATCTTGATATACCTTGGGAGAGAAGTTTCCTTACTGGAAGCTCTTTACAATGAGGAGATTCTATCTTAAAGGGTTGTTTTAAGATTCAAATGAGATTATGGATGAGAAAGGTTTTGTAAATCTTCTAAGGCCACTATGTAAGTATGAGCTAGGAAACAGAAAGTTCACGCCCATGACCAGCCAAAGGGGGCAACGTTGAGGGTACATGCATATGCTAGCATACCTAACCCATTGCAGTCATCAGCTTTGTGTATATGCATACAGTCAAACATAGACATTCTTTAAAATGATCCCAGGAAAGAGATGCTCTATTCTTGAACTTCAGGTATATTGAATGCAGCAAAGTTGGCCTGTTAGTGTTCTCCCTTCTAGATCTTTACTCATTTTTTTTCCTTCCACCTAGTATGCTCTTTCCCTCATGTCTGTCTTTCATAATCTTGTTTCTCTTTGAAGGGCAAGTTTTGATATCACCTCTACCATGCTGTCTTCCCTAATTCCCTCTCCCCTTTCCTTTACCAGAAGTGATGTCTATCCCACCTGAACTCCTCAAACGTTTTGATTTTATCTTCCTTAAGAGACCTGAATATGGAATCAGAGGTTCTGGGCTCAAATACCAATTCTTCTCCCTCATACCTTTTTGCAGTTTGTCTTTCATTTCCTCTTTGAGGGTCTCCATATCCTTGCCTACAAAAGGCTAGTGAGATGGACTTGATTAATAAAGTCTGAATCCTAATCATTTTCTGATTCCTTCTCAAAACATGAGACTTCACAGAATCATGTGATACAAGGATTCAGATCTTGCAAGAAGGCACCTTAACGTCAAGTCAGTTTTGGACATCTTTATCTATTTGCTTTCTAACTAATTCATCCATCCATCCATCCATCCATCCATCCATCCATCCATCCATCCATCCATCCATCCATCCATCCATCCATCCATCATCTATCTATCATCCATCATCTTTCTTTCTTTCTTTCTTTCTTTCTTTCTTTCTTTCTTTCTTTCTTTCTTTCTTTCTTTCTTTCTTTCTTTCTATCTATCTATCTATCTATCTATCTATCTATCTATCTATCTATCTATCATCTATATCTGTCTATCTATCTTCATCATCATTATATCTCTGATTACCTATGTATCATTTCTTCATCTCTCTATTTTAGATTGTCTTACCTCACTGAAAACCTTTCAAGGACAGGGAACACATCAGTTCATAGCTACATCTCCCCAACAACTAGCACTGGGGCAGACCCCTATAATGTTCTTTACAAATGTACCATGAACTGAATGAATTCCTTGAAATGATGCTATAATAAAAACAAACAAAACAACCTACCAATCCCTTTCACACTGAAGTGTTCATGACATATCTTATCATCAGGTGTTTCAATAGCCCTACATTCTATGATAGATCTCCTTTATTAGAATAATTAGACCATGGCTTTAGAGCTGGATGAGACCTTAGAGTTATTTCCTCCATCTCATTTTGTGTTGAGGAAGGAAGGAGAGAAACACTTATAAAAGCACCAACTACATGCCAGGCACTGGACTGTCCTTTACAAATATAATTTCATTTTATGAGGAAATTGAGCCTCTGCGTTGACTGACCTCTAAGCTCTAAATCCTATGATTTTATGGCAAATTGCAGGAGACTCCAGAGGATAATATAATCATAGATTTTTGCCACTACAAAGTATGCTGGTGGGAATTGGAACACTGTAGAACATAGGGAATAGTAAAGAAGACAGTTTGGCTTCCTCAGACTCATACAAGAAATAAATGACAAGAGTTGGGATATCCTAGAAAGGAAGGAATGAGTCTGACTGTATCAGACTCCACAGACAGAGGGAAATTCACTCATTCTGTGTCTAAGGTCCCTCCAAATTCTGATATTCTATATTCTATGGTTCCTCTTGATCAGATGTTCTCTGTCCTAGGTTCTGAGTTCTGATATTTGATGTTCTAAAGTAGCCTGCTACTAGGACATGCTATTCTCTAAAGTTCCCATCAGTTCAGAAATTCTATATTCTAAGGACCTTCTTAGCTTTGACCTTATCTATTCTGCATTGTAAAGCCCCTTCACACTAATTTTCTACTTTCTATAGTCCAAGTTTCCTAGTAGTATGCTCTATGCTGTTTCTTCTTTCTTCTTTTAGCCAAGATATTTTCTGTTTAAAAGCCCCTTCTAAATTGACATTGATAAACAAATGTTTTAAGTGCCTGCTCTGTGCTAGGCTCTGGGTTAGGTTTTGGGGTTACAAAGGTAACAATATTCCTTGCTCTCAAGAAGCTTACTGTCTAGCTGAAGAAACACACACACACAAGTGTAGCAAAAATGAGAAAAATGCAAACAAGGGGGGGAAAGGTATCCTCCTTAACCTCAAAGATCAGAGATTTAGGGCTGGTAGATGCCTTTGAGATTTTCAAGTCCAAACACCTGATTTTATAGACAGTAAAAGACAGTTCTCAGAGAGTTTCCATCACTTGCCCCAGGTCACCTGGCTAGTAAGTGTCTCATGATGGTGTTTGAACCTAAGCTTCTTCATTCTAAGGACAAAAGCCCCTCTGTTGTGCCAAGCATTTGCCATTCAACTTGGGGTGGAGATTACATTTTGTTGGGAACTTTAGATGGGATGTTCCTGGAGAGCTTTAATTTAATTAGTTACCATACTAAACGAGATTTCATTCATTTGAAATAGTTTGCATATCCCACATCACCAAATTGCTTAATGCAGCCCAGTTGGGTTTAGCCACCAGAAGTTTTCACTCAGGGAAGGATGGCATTCAGGAAAACAACCTATCACTGGAATCAGGTTCGGGACATATGGGCACCCCTAGCAGGCAGGAAGCCTTCTTTATGATGCAAATCAAAGAATTTTAGAGCTAGCCTTGGGCAGAGAAAATCGAATGTCTGAGCTGGGTGGGCCACTGGAGGACACCTAGTCAACCCCCATTATTTTATAGGCAAGGAACCCAAGGGTCATAAATGATCAGTGTCTTTCCCAACATTATAGGCAGAAGCTGAATGTGGCAATGGAGCCCAAACCATCAGAAGAAAAATTTCTGTTCTTTCCACTCTCTTACCCAGGCTTCCTTTTAGCTAGAGTTAGAGTTAGGTCTAGGTTTGGGGTTAAAATGAAGTCAAGGGCATTTTGAAAAGGAATCATTCATAGTCCAATAGCTGGAAGGGACTTTTGAGCTTATCTAGTTCCTCTTCCCCATGCATACCCATTTGATAAATGAGAAGACTGAGGCTGAAAGAGGTCATTTAATATGTCCATACTTTAGATCTGGTAAGTAGCAGAGGTAGAATTTAAACTCAGATCTTAGCACTCTATCTGCTCTTCCACACTGAGTCTTAGAAGAGCACAAATGGAGATTATGAGTTGAACTCACAAGTATATGTCTTTCATATTTTTGTGGGGATCAACCATCCTCTTATACCTTGAACTGCTTCCCTGAGCCACTTTCAGATGTCAGTGGCCTATATGTTCATGGAACTTTTAAGACCTATCTGTCACAAGATTAAACCCAGTTACAACCATGTAAATATCCCATATTTTTATATTATCCTAAGGTAGTTATTAAAAGTATTATTCCCATTTTACTTATAAGGAATATATCTGTTTGAGAGCTATTTAAATGAGATTCAGATATATTAAGTGACTTGGCCAGGCCAATCAGCCAGTAAATGTCAGAAACATGATTTCAATCCAGATTTCTCCTGACTTGCAAGTCCAGTATAATTTCTAATCTCCCATATTGTCCCTCATTCTTGCAAAATGTAATCTTGCCCAATTAGGACTGAATATCAGGTCAACCCGTGTTGTTTGCATTAGCCTTAGGATTATTCAAAAATGAATATCTTACTCTGCTTACTAAGTCAGGAAGTGGATGAAGAATTAATAGTAGTGGTCATGAGAAAAAAAAATTCTGAGTCACTTAACCAAAAATATCATATTTTCTAGACATTCTGCTTAACTGAGTTTTTCTGCGTCAGCCACATTTCAACTACTAAATAGGAAGAGGTACAATTTTCTATTTAATTTAACATTTTATAGAACATGCCTTTAGCAATAATGTCATATTTCCCCAGGCTTAGTTTTGAGAAACAAGAGAGGTAGAAGTAGCTATCCTCATTCTAATATCCTCATATTCTAATATGTATGCTTGGTGGGGAAACAATCTGAAATGTGCTTTCTCAGATAAGCCAGAGACAGATGTATGGACAGTCATTCAGTCTTAAAAGAGATATGTGACCCATTCTTCTCTTTACCATTGTGATCTAATGAAGTCCTGACTTACCAATTTTATGTTGAGATTTCTTTGATCCATCCCTTTCTCGTTATGTGCACAATCACTGCCCCCACTCCCCCATTTCAAGCCTTTATAACCTATCACCTTGATTATTATACACTTTAGCTAACATCCCGGGGTCTGTTCCTCCACTCTCCAATTCATCTTTCATGTAACTGTTAAAGTGTTTTTCCTATCGGTAAAACAAAAACAAAACAAACATCACTGTGGGGCAGATAGTTGATGCAATAAATAGAGCACTGGCCCTAGATTCAGGAGGATATGAGTTCAAATCCAGCCTCAGACTCTGGAAAGTTACCATTTGTATAATCCTGGGCAAGTCAAGCCTCAATTGTCTACCAAAAAAAAAAACAAACCTTCAGTGGTTCCCTATTTCTTTTGTGAGAAAACTCATATTCCTCTTCCTTGTCTCAAAGAACCTCCACAATTTGTCTTAAACACACCCTTTTTAGTCTTCTTTAATACTACTCCATGCTCCAGCCAATCTGGAAAATATTTCTTTCTCTCTTTTTTGCATGAGATTCCCCATTTCCAAACACTTATACACATCATCATCTGTAGGACTCCTCTACCATGTCTTTTTAAGACCTATCTGTCACAAGATTAAACCCAGTTACAACCATGTAAATATCCCATATTTTTATATTATCCTAAGGTAGTTATTAAAAGTATTATTCCCATTTTACTTATAAGGAATATATCTGTTTGAGAGCTATTTAAATGAGATTCAGATATATTAAGTGACTTGGCCAGGCCAATCAGCCAGTAAATGTCAGAAACATGATTTCAATCCAGATTTCTCCTGACTGCAAGTCCAGTATAATTTCTAATCTCCCATATAGTGATGAGGGAAGTTATAGGGTAAGAAAGGCAGTTGACATGGATGATTTCTATAATTTAAGGCTCTGTGCACTTAAGGAAGTTCCTTTCCCTCTGTTGGGCTCAATTTCCTTTCCTGAAAAATGGGGTAATTGGAGAACATGATTTCTTTGTATTTAATTTCTTTCAGGGCAATGAGGGTTAAGCAACTTGTTCAGGGTCACACAGCTAGTAAGTGTCAAGTGTCTGAGGTCAGATTTGAACTCAGGGCCTCCTGAATCAAGGGCCTGTGCTTTATCCACTGTGCCACCTAGCTACCCCCAAGGAGAACATGATTTCTAAAGAGTGTTCTAGCTCTATAGCCTGTGGTCCTCTCAGCTCCTCTATTTATGGGAATAGGTGTGCAGAAACTAATCAATCAGTTTAAATTAAGGGGCCAAATAATTAAACAGAAAGAAGGAAACACAAATTTATTAAGTGCCTACTGTTTGCTAGGCACTGTGCTAAACACTTGGTAAATATCTCATTTGACCTCACAATAACCCTGGGAGATAGTTTCTCTTACTGTCTCCCTTTTGCAGTTGAGGAAATTGAGGCAGATAGAGGTTGTGACTTTCCCAGGGTCATGTAGCTAGTAAGGATCTTTAGGTCTTCTTGCCTCCAATCTCAGGGTCGATGTTAGTGACTGCTCCCCAGAGCTACATGATGAAAATGTATACCTTTGGCAAATGGTGCCTACCTACAAAGAATTCAAGAGGGGTACAAGGGACACTCCCCCCACTAGCAGTCTGCTTTGACCTTTACGGTAATTCTGAAAGACAGATCTTATTATTGGCCCTATTTTACAGAGGCAAAAAGAGGTTAAGTGACTTGTCCAGGGTCACATAGGACCCTTGTGCTAGGAAGTACCTTAGCCTAAATTTGAACTCAAGTTTTCCTAGTTCCAGTCTCAATACTTGGTCTACTGTACCACTTAGCTTTCTTTGGGTCAGTCTTCTGATCTATTTCATGAGAGTGTTGAATTAAACGATCTCAGCCACTTTCACCTCTAAATGATAGGAATTAACAGTTTGCAGAACAGACTGAAATGAGGAGAATATGTCATTCTACATTATTTTTTTACTCCCTTATAGCTGAGCAAATGTTTTTGAATATTATGAAGAAAATTCTCAGAGAAGCCAACTGGTGGGTATTCAGGCTAATCCCTCTAAAGCTCCAGAAACCATTTCTATTTTATAGGATACAGATCAACAGTTGAGATGGACCATAAAAATTATCTAGTTTGATCCACTAATATTTTATAGAGGGGGAAACTCAGGTTTCCATTCATTCTATTGAGTAACATTTGAGAAAATGACAATGGAGAAGTTGCAGAGTAAGCAATGAAGACAGTTTTCTTGAGTGATTGGGCTTGTCATGTAGCAAAGAATATTGGACTCAGAGCTCAGGCACCTGGTTTCAATTTCCACTTTCTGGACTTTAAATTTCCTTTTCTGTTAAAAAAAAATAAGGTTGCCCTACCTCTCTTAGGTGAGTGTCGTAAGGATCAAATATGTCAGTCCATGGGTGGGAGCATGCTCTGTAAAGTGACATGAAATTGTTAGAGTTAACCTGATTATTGGAGAGGAGAAAGTAAAGATGAGAGCATTATTTCCTAGACATGTGAAAGAATACTTTCATTGCTGGAAGGGACTTCAGAGTTCATCTAGTCTGACTTGTATTTAAATAAGCATCCCTTTTATAAAGTACCTAACAAGAGGTTATTTCCCGGCTTTTCTCAGAGACCTTCCTTAATGGGAACCCACTACCTCCTAGAGTACCCCACTGAAGTTTGGGATGATTTTAAATGTTAGGAAGCAATTTTCTTATATCAAACTTCAATTTTGCCCCCTCTAGTTCTATAAACAATGAAAAAAATCTACTCCACCATTGTTTCTGGATGGGTTTTTGTCAATCTTTGATAAAATAATGGAATTTAGCAGATGCCCACCTGATTGATTTAGTATTGTTTGAATTGGGTGAGATTGAGAAACTGACTAAGTACCTACTTGGGGATGATTAGATTGTAGCCACACCTGGCCAGCCCTGAGTGATGTGTTGGTGTACTCCTGATGTCAGCAGGTGATAACTTTTGGCCAATCAACTTGAAGGACCTCTCCTTTGGGGGAGGGGGAGAGAAAGTAAGAGGGAGCTTCAGGAGTGTACCAGAGAGGGACTGCACAGCTGACTCCCATTGAAACTACATACCCCAGGTGGTGAGTTACTAGAAGAGAGGCCAGCTTTTGAGCTAGCTGAACTGGAAGCAAGGTTGGGGTTTGAGTCAGTCTTTGCTAGATCTAGGTTGCTTATCCATTTTTCTCTTCCCCATTCCCCTGTCCCTGGCTTTATTACCTTCACCTTTCTTGTAAATTTTATTCCTATTAATAAAACCTGGTTTGTTTGTGGAAAAGAGGCTATTTATCTCCTTTCTTATTATCCTGGGAGAAATAACTTTAAAAGGCAGTTTGGAAGGTAGGAAACTTTGGATCTAAAGATCTCTCATTATTTTATGAACCCCAATATTACGGCAAGCCACCCAATTAACTCTCCCCACTGGCATGGTGGTGAGAGAGTGCACATGGGCTGCTAGGAAAGGAAATTGCTTTCTTTCTCTCTGACTATACCAAATTAGATCTGAGCTAGGATGTTCATGCTATAAGGAATCGGTTCTCAATCTCTCTCTCTTCACTAACTTACAATATATATTTTAATAAATCTTTTAAAGCCTAAACTCTTGTTGAATTTATCAGTTATTTTAGCCAGCTTCCCCCCAAGACTTGGGGGGAGGAGATTAGAACCCACAATTCAGATTTTACTGATAAGTAAGTCCAAGAATCATTAGGGCAGGTCAGTTGGCAATACCTTGTGGTATAAAGGACATAGGGCAGGGTAGTGATATCCAGTCTACTAGTAACCCATCTCTCGAAATCCAATCATTCTTGAAACTCAAAGTCAATTATTACTTCCTCTAAGAAGCCTTTCCCAGAGGTCCCACATGAAAATGATAATTTACTCTTAGTGAGGCTTCTTCAATCACATTTTTCTTCTGCTCTTGTTTTTGTTTATTTTGTGTTATGTCTACTCTAATACATGCCATTCTCTCTAGGCTGGATGCTCCTTGAGAGCAGGGAATTTTAGTTATCCTGTGTGTCTGCCAGTGCAGAACAAAATTGGGAACATAGCAAGTCTTTAAGAAAACTTCTATTGACTGACTGACTTGATGAATGAAGAATGTATCTCTTTGGATGTGACTATACATCATGTTGACTTTCACCCAACTCAGTTTTGACAATCCATTTTGCAACTGAGCTATACTGTTTGGTGTATTCTCCCATATTTAGCTGACCCCAGACAATGCTTCACCTTCCACCTAGCTTTCTATCGTGGGCTTCTTGCCATCTGCTCTCCCATTAAGCTCATTCCCATTCCTTTTCTGGACTCAGTTTGCACTTTTAGCTCTTGGGACAGTAATCAAATCATCACTGACAGTCCTAGAAAGGAAATAGAAATTAATTGCCTAATGGATCCACTCACCATCACCGTGACTTCCCAGATAAGAACTCCCTTCCTTGGTCACCATTTTCCTAGGTGAGTGACCTCCATTTATTATTACCTCCAGGAGGTCAGAGCCTGGCTCATAACCCCAGTGCTTAGCACAGTATCTGGCTCATTGTAAATCTTCAATAGATGCTCCTTCATTCAGTACCTTACATTTCTTACTATGTATTCAATGTGGTATATTCTGTGGAGCATTCAAATTACAGTCAGAACAACTTAGTTTGAATCCCGGCTTTTCTACTTGACATTTGTGTGCAAGTCTCTTCCTTCTCTGGATTTCTGTTTCCTCATTTCTAAATGAAAAGGTTGAACTTGATCATTTCTAAGGTCCCTTAGAACAAAGTTTCTTAAACTGTGGATAGGAATGTGGAGATCATGAACAATTTGGCAGTAAATGTTTGATTTGTATGCCTATTGTATATATCTATATATTCAGGGTCATGTAAAAATTGCAAAAAGGGGTCAAGAGTAGAAAATTTTAAGAAGCCTTGCCTTAGAGCATGACATCATTGGATCCTATTGCACATGTCTGTTGTTGAGGTGATATGCTCCTTGAGGGCCAGGGCCATGCCTTATATATTCTTGTTATCATGATATCATCTAATAGTATATGATAGTACTTAGCATACTATAACTATACTATAGGCCTAGGGGGAGAATGGGACACTAAATCAGAGGTGGATTGGAATGCACACTCTTTCACAGGCAAATTTAATTGATCTAAATTGATTAAAATAAAATATTATATCTGTCAATGTTGTACATAATCATACATGTATAACCCATATATGATTGTTTGCCACCTCAGGGAGGGGGTAGGGGAGGGAGGGAAAGAGGGATACAAATTGGAACCCCAAGCCACAAATAAAAGTGTTTATTATTAACAAAAAAGAAAACAAAAATGAAAACATCAGGAAATCAAATCCTCTATAATGTGTGGAGTACCTTTTCTATACAAAGACAGACAGAGAGATAGTTAGATGATAGATAAACAGAGGCAGACAGAAAAGATATATAGCTGCATCAATGGATGGATACATAGATAAATAGATGGGTTAGTTGGTTGTTGCTCTCTGTTCTTGAAGAGGAACAAAATGATATTACTTGTTGGGACCAAGGCTCAGAGTGAACTACTGTGGCTGATCAGACCATTATGATCATGGAAGGTTTAGATAGATGCATTCATGGATGAATAGAGAGATGATAGATAAAGCACTTATTAAACACTATTATTTAGCACACACAGTGCTAAAAACTGGCAACAGAAATAGAAGCAAAAGAAAAGATAGTCCCTAACCTCATGTAGCTTTTATTTGAATGGGGAAGAGCACATATCATGGGGAGATACTTTCCTGGGAGGTGTGATGGGAGAGCGAGAGAGATGGCTGATATGGGTTGTTTTTAAAATGGAATTTCTAGGTAGGAACTCATTCATGTGTAGAGGAGGCTGCAAGTGTGTGTTTGGAGGTGTCTTCAGAGAGAGGAGACCTCTGGGATGGAGGTAGAGAAGTAGCTATCTTTTAAAAAGTGCTGTTCTAGACACTTGAAACATTTTGCGATGTGAATTTGAATTCAACTCCCATGTCACAAAATCAGCATCAGACACTGTGACTGTGAAGTTTTCACCTCTCAACCATTACAGGTGGATGATTATACTTTCTCCCTCTTAGAGTTGCAGCAGGGAAAGCACTTTGAGGACCCCTAAAACCCTAGAGAACTGTGCAAGCAGGGGGGCAGGGGTGGGGGTCTGGGGTCCTCTTAAAAATAGTCTCTGTTTTTCTCCCTGTCTCTCTCTGTGTCTGTCTCCCCGCCCTGCCAACCCCAGACATGGAAAATGTCTAGAATTTGCTTCTTGAATGAGATACAAATAAACATATTGCTTCAGAGAGTTAAGCAAAAGAAGGATTATTCAATTGTCCAAGAAAGACCCAGAAGTCAGTGGGGGGTCTGCTTGTTTGAGAGACTGATCAAATCTTAAAGCTATTCATCACAAAGATGAGTGGGATGTGCAGCTGGTGGCCAGCTGGGAAAGGAAGCAGAAACAAAGTCACTGAACATTCATCCCTCAGAAGTTACTGAAACCAGTCTCCCTTTGGATCAATGGGCATGTCGTGTTCTCCTGGAACCTTGTACTGCCCCAGCCCCAACACCCAGAGGAAAAAGTCCTAGGGCTGTGACCCCTCCTACAAAATGTACCTGTCTGGTTCCTCCCTAAAAATTGGGGAGAGGGTGGGAAGCAGCCAGGGAAGTCAGGGGACCTGCAGCTAGACCGTGCCATGACCCTAAGTGTGGAGGCCCTTCCACATCTGACTCTCTTGAGTTCTTCCCAGATCTGACAGCCTCTGCTCTCATCTTCCTCCCAGCTCTGCCCTAGTCCTACTGACATTCTATGCTCTAAAGTCCCCATGAGCCATGATGCCCATTAGTGATCTGTGTTCTATGAGGCTTCTATGTCCTCAGGATCCTCTTGCCCCCGAAATTCTATGTTCCGTGTCTGTGATAGCTCAGACATTCTGTGTTCTATGTTTGAAGGTGCCTCCTAGCTCTTATAGGCTGCATTGTACAATGAACTCTACTCCCCAATTCTGAAACTCTGTTCTCTTGTGTCCTTAGCCTTATCCAGAGCTGACAGTCTACTCTATCTGTCTCTGTCTCCCTTCCTCTCTTTCCCTCTCTCTCTCTGCTTCTCTCCCTCATCCCATTTCTCTCTTTGTCTCTCCTTGTCTCTCTCTTTTTTCTCTCCCTTTCTGTTTCTGTTTCTCTTTCTCCCTCCCTCTGTTTCTCTTCTCTACCTCCCCATTCTCTCTGTCTCTTTCTCTGTCTTTCTCTTTTCTGTCTCTGTTTTTTTCCTTTCCTTTCCTTTCCTTTCCTTTCCTTCCTTCCTTCCTTCCTTCCTTCCTTCCTTCCTTCCTTCCTTCCTTCCTTCCTTCCTTCCTTCCTTCCTTCCTTCCTTTATTTCTCTCTTTCTTTCTCTTCTTCTCTCCCTCCCCCAGTCTCTCTCTTTCTCTCTGTCTTTCTCTTTCTCTCCAGGTCCATGGTCATGCAAGGCTGCTGGCAGAACAGTGAGAAGCTGCATGTGTGACATAGCATACATCCTCTTAAGGTTCCTCTTGGTTTTCTGAACCCCAAGGAAAGCTTAATTGTTCCTCTTGAAAAAGCATGTGTGGACTTGTGCGCTGAAAAAACAAAGCAGCCCCAAACTGGGTGTGAACGTCCCCAAAGTGAAATTAAAATAAAATAAAACTACAAAGAAACAGCATGAGTCAGCTGGGCCTGAGAACACTGAAGGCCTTGGCAGGTTCCCTTTGTGAGGAGGAGATGGGTTTTCAGAGAACAAGGAGGGAGAGGAAGCCAGCTGGGAAGCTAACCAGCCAAGGCCAGAGCAGGCCACCCCAGCCATGTTCAAAGAGTGTCCAAGGCAGGGCCTTTCCAGCATGAGCTTTAGGATCTGTTGGGCCCAGTTTACAGTGCCCTATGTTTTGTTTGCTGGTATGACAATGAATCCTTTGCTCCCCATGGCCAGAAGGCCATGGCCTTCTTACACTTCAGCCCTCCCAAAAAGTTTTCTGGTACCCTTAAGGGAGTGGTGTGACATCCAGTCTCTACCATTGGCTCAATCCCCCCCCCCAATTTCTTCCCTCCATTTTAAGGGTCCAAAGACCCCAGTTCCTTTACCAGTTAGATTAGCTTTTGTTATAAAATATTTACTTCAAAGATAGAGCAATAAAAAACATTCTTTCCCCCAACACAGATGAACGCGATTCCCCCTTATAAATTCTTGGTCTCTGAGAAAGGAAGGGAAATGGGCTTCAATGTTGAGATCAGTTGCTATATAGATTTAGTTTCAACAAATTCCAAGCCCAAATTTGCTGACTTGCTATACTGAGCCTCCATTCTCAAGGCTTCCCTGGTGAGCTTGTTGCCACATCCATCTTGGAATCTTGGACTCTAAGGTCACCTTGGCTCAAGCTCTTGGGTCTGGGGACTAGCTCCCTGCACTTCGAACTGAAAAAGGACATAGAAACAGACGAGAACTCAAAACACACAGGTTCTAAGACAAAGGGGTTCTCAGGCACATTCACAATTCCTGCATGATACTCAGGGAATAAAGGAGACCATCCCTTGCTGCCACTGGGAAAAGAGAGCTACTCTCCTTCCACAGAATAGATTTAAAGATGAAGCCATTTCTGGCTAAGCAATCAATGAGAGGAGTCTACTCCCATCTATGTGGGAAGGGAATGTAGAATGTCTCCTAGGCACAGATCACTGCCATCTCTCAGGTGGATACCTCTATCTTGGGTGATCTGGGCATCTGCCAAAACCTCAATATACTAGTAAAACTTTGCCCCCTCATTCATACTCAGTGAATAATCATTTATTAAGTGCTTAATATGTACCAGGCATGGCAGTAGGTACTGGGGATGAAATCTTTATAGAGGAGGTAACCCAAGGGTCTCAAAAGTCATGTCGTGCAACTCAAGCTCTGATGGCACTCATCAGATTAGAAGGGCTTCCCATATAAACCCAATGAGGGACTATGTACTTGCCATGACTAGATCACCCTATCAGGTGATGGAAAGCTAAGTCCAGGGTATGGGCTGCCTATGGCCACTCATGAAGAATATTGAATAAGTGAAGGAAGGCTAGAACATACATTCATAAGAGAAGGATCTAAATGTCTTTAATTTTGCAAGTCTAGTTCTGAACTTGGAATCTATAAATTAGTCAATCTATGCACAAGCATTTCCTGTGCATTAGGCACTGTGCTAAACATTGGGGATACAAAGAATGACAAAGATAGTCAAGCTTAAGGAGCTTATGTTCCAATGACCATGATAATGTACAAGTAGCTGGATACAAATAAGATGTAAATACAGTGTAAGTAAAAGGTAATCTCAGAAAGAAGGCCCTGGATGAGGATCTTGGTTCAAATCTCAGCTCCAATACTTAGAAGAATGTACAAGTTATCACATCTCAGAGTCTCAGTTTCCTCAGGTGCTCCATGCTGTATCTATCTCAAAATGTCATGGTGATACTCAAATGAAAGAATGTATGTTGACTACTTTGTAAACATTCAAGCACTCCATGGATAGGAATTATTATCAATTAAGTCATAGGGAGCAGCTAGGTGGCACAATGGATAAAGCACCAGCCCTGGATTCAGGAGTACCTGAGTTCAAATCCAGCCTCAGACACTTGACACTTACTAGCTGTGTGACCCTGGGCAAGTCACTTAACCCCCATTGCCCTGCTAAACAAACAAACAAACAAACAAACAAATAAATAAATCCTTAGAGCAACAGAATAAATTATTGTCATATTTTTGGGGGAGAGAATGATGTTTTTGAAGCAAGGGAACATGTGTTCAAATTCTGCCTCTCATATGTTCTACCTGCATAATCTTGGAGAAAGTCACGTTACCTTCCTAGCACTCAATTTCCTCATCTATAATGGGAGGAAGGTGACTTTGAAATCTCTTCCAGCTCTAGACTGATGATCTTGTCATCCTTGGTTTGTTGTTGTTCAGTTGTTTCAGTCATGTCTGACTTTCCATTACCTCACTGTTTTGGGTTTTTTTTTTTTTTGGCAAAGATATTGGAATGGTTTGCCAGCTCTTTTGCTGTTCTTTTTACAGATGAGGAAATTAAGGCAAACAGGGTTAAGTGTCTGAAACTCAATTTGACCATTGTTTGCTAAACACTTTTAAAAAGAAAGATTTCTTGATGGCATTGTTTTTATTCCCACTTGTTTTTTCCTAACATGACCCTACCCACCACTGTATCCTTGCTTATTACAAAGAAACATATTTTTAGCAAAGCCAACTGACACAGCAACTACTTGCAAGAACATTTAAGACATTTTAAATTCCTAGTCCCCTATTTCTTTACTGAGAGAAGAGGAAAGAAGAGTATTTTGTTAGCGCATCTCCAGATCCAAGACCCATCAGCACAGTTAATCAGAAACTTCTTTGAGTGATTTTTTTTTTCTTGACTGCAGTCACTCTAAATGTCATTCTTTGATTCTGCTTACCTCTCTCAGAATCATGGCATATAAATCTTCCCATTGTTCTCTTATTTTTATTTCCTTCCTTCCTTCCTTCCTTCCTTCCTTCCTTCCTTCCTTCCTTCCTTCCTTCCTTCCTTCCTTCCTTCCTTCCTTCCTTCCTTCCTTCCTTCCTCCCTCCCTCCCTCCCTCCCCCCCTCCCTCCCTCCCTCCCTCCCTCCCTCCCTTCCTTCCTTCCTTCCTTCCTTCCTTCCTTCCTTCCTTCCTTCCTTCCTTCCTTCCTTCCTTCCTTCCTTCCTTCCTTCCTTCCTTTGTCCAAAAAATTAAGAGGTTAACTGACTTGTCCAGGGTTACATATCCAGGATATGCTAGGATGATTTAAACCCAGGTTCTTCTACCTTTAATTTCAGTCCTTTGTACACTATGCAAAGTTGCCTCATCCCTTTTTAACATGTCATAAAATTTTTAAAACGTCATAAAATTACACTTCATTTATGTTACAATAAAATTTTCTTTTTCTCAAACAAGGGGCACCCACTTTGCATCCAATTCTTTGCTACTACAAAAAAGTGCTATTGTATGTTTGTCTAGATGGGCCTTTTCCTCTGTCTTTGACTTTGTTTGGCTTTCTGCCAAGTAGTGACTGGTATTGGCTTCCAAGATGTGGACAGTTTAGCCTGTTTGGTGGTGGAGGCTCTGGAGGCTCCCTGAAGAGGTGCCCAAGAAAACCTGATGACAGGGTTCTAAGAGGGAAAACAAAAGTTTGTGAGAGTCTTCAGGTGCTCCTTAAGGGTGATAACACCCAATGTCTGGTTGTGCCTTAGGGTAGGTATAGAGACCTGGGGGAAAACAGAAAAATCTGACAACTTTGTAGTAGAACAGATACAATATTGAATCTGTGGTCAGAAAGATATGAGTTCATGTCTCAGATATTTATTGTTTGTGTGACCTTGGGCAAGTCAATCAACCTCTCTAAGTCTGTTTTCTTATCTGTTAAATGGGGGTGATAACACTGTTAAGGGCTAAAATTCTAGCTAGTCTGTCTAAAATATCTAATGAGTGGTCGCCAATAAATTATAAGCTTTAGCAAGAGTTAGACTTTTAAGCATTTATTAAGGAGAATAAGAATTTGGTAAAGAGAGAGAAAGGCCTAGATTCCTATCTATTAAAGGGAGAGCACATTTCTAGCTCCCTTCTCCGCCAGCGTCCCCAGGAAAAGAGCCCCAGAGTCAGCGCCAGTCTCTTCCTTCCTCCTCCCACTAGTCCGCGTCATTTCCTCCCGCCAAAGAAAAGACTCCTGGTCTTGCCCTCAAAGACCTTCGCTTCATGGGCAGAACTCTTCTACAGTAAGTATCCAGCAGGTGGCGTTATTCCAATCGTTACAACACTCACAGGATTGTTTAAAGATCAAATAAGATACCATATGTAAAGTGCTTTGTAAGTCTTGGAGTATTATATAAATTCCAGGTATTATCGTAATGATCAAGAAGAGAACTGAAATACCCTAGTAAACAAGATGGTAGTCAAAGATAACCCTTTCTGGGAAATTTTGGATATTGGAGGAGATGTGGGAAAGATGCGACACTAATCCACTGTTTGTGGAGTTGTGAACTGATCCAACCATTCTGGAGAGCAATTTGGAACTATACTATAAAACTGTGCATTCCCTCTGATCCAGCAATACCACTTTTAGGTATATCCCAAAGACATTCCCAAAAAAGAAAAAAAAAAGACCTATTCGTAGAAAAATAATTATAGCAGCTCTTTTTGTGGTGGCTAAGAATTGGAAATTAATTCAATGCCCATCAATTGGGGAATGGCTAAATAAGCTGTGGTATATGATTGTGATGGAAGAGTATTGTGCTATAAGAAATGACAAGCAGGATGATTTCAGAAAGGCCTGGAAAGACTTTTATGAACTGATATATACTGAAGTGAGCAGAACCAAGAAAACATTGTACACAGAGACAGCAATATTGTTTGATGAAGAACTGTGAATGACAATGATTCTCAGCAATATAATGATCCAAGACAATCCCAAAGGACTCATGATGAAGCATATTATCCACTTCCAAAGGAACAACTGATATTGATTGAACACAGAATGAAGCAAGCTATTTTTCACTTTCTTTCATTTTTTCTTTTATTAGAGTTTTCTTGTACAAAATGACTCATGGTACATAATTGCATACATCTAACCTATATCTGATTTCTTGTTACCTCAGGAAGGTTGTAGGGAAGGGAGGGAAGGAGGTATAGAATTTGGAACTCAAAATTTTAAATGGAAATGTTTATTATAAAAAAGATAACCCTTTCCAAAATTCATATGGGGAAAACATTTTCAGGCACATCAATCCATAAGTGGTCATTGCAAAGGCATATAACTTTAAAGTGCTGAGTAGAAAGAAAAAAGAAAGGTGAAGTTGGAAGAGTGCTGATTTGGGATCCTTGAGGATTAGGGCAGATACACATGTGTGACCTTGGAAGAGTCATCCTAACTCAACTCTCTCATTTGGCAGATAAGAATGCCAAAGTTCAGAGAAAGGCTGTGACTTGCCAAAAGTCTCATAGGCATTAAGGGACAGTTAGATTTAGGTCCCCAGAATAAAAGGCCAGTGTTCTTTCCACAATGACATTAGATAAACACATTGAGAGTTATACACACAGCCAATTGTGGGAATTGTGAGAATGAAGAGTATTGGCAACCAGACTGATCAGGAAAGGAGCAAAGCTTTCAGAGGAGTCAACTGCTCTTTCTAGGGTTCAGAAATCCATCACATGCAACTAGTCAGTTACTTTTTTCAAATCCATGCAATAGGAATCAGAACTGCCCTTTCTCAGCAACATGTTTCCCTTTAGCTATTGATGCCAATGTTTTTCTTAGAGGAGTCTAGAAGTCAGGAGATGAATAAATTCATTACTGGAACATTTTCCAGAAGAATGTAACCTTTAAAGAGAGTGTGTCATTTGATTTCTGCATCCCTAGTGCCTATTGTAGTGCCTGACACATAGTAGGTACTTGTCAATGCCTTCTGAAATGAATAGATTAAAATTTTCCCCTTTAGAATCAGAGTGTAGATTCTGGAAGCTTGAAGACTCCCAAATGTCTTTTCACTTTACATTCTGAGTCCAACATCAAACATGAAGCAGATGTTGAGGCTGATGTGTTTCCTGGGGATATGGACAGATCAAAAAAACACAGAATGTAAGTACTTTTTTTCTTCATATCTACTGATTGAAATTGGCAATGGTTATAACTTGGAGAAATTTGAATAAAAACTATGTATATATGTATATACACACACATATTTTTAATGTATTTATATACTCACATATATGACTTCATATGTAGTAACATATAGTTGTATTATAAAATGATAGTTATGTGGTTACATTTAGTTATAATATATAGTTACATGTAGTCATAATATATAGTTATATATAGTTATAAATATATGCTTATATATAGTTGCAATATATAGTTATATGCAGTTGTAAAATATAGTTACAAATGTTTAGTTATCTATAGTTATATGTAGTTTTATTTATATGTACATATTTATATAAATATATTCATATGATTGTATATATACATATATATAGAGAGATAGATAGAGAGATAGATAGATAGATAGATAGATAGATAGATAGATAGATAGATAGATAGACTTATTTTCCCTTTTTTTTTTTTAGTGAGGCAATTGGGGTTAGATGTGCCCAGGGTCACACAGCTAGTAAGTGTTAAGTGTCTGAGGTCAGATTCGAACTCAGGTACTCCTGACTTCAGGGCTGGTGCTCTATCCACTGCGCCACCTAGCTGCCCCTAGACTTATTCTCTATGGAGTGAGAGATGGGAGGCATGTGGTCTACCTTCAGAATTTCAACTTGTGCTTCACATTGCTTTTGATGAAGTATAACAACACTGAATGGTTTTTATTACCCCCTTTTGTGGTTGATAGGGAGAGTCAGTGAAGGCAGGGTGATAAGTATTGTATGGGGTTTCTTTTTTAAAGCCTAGGGTGACATCTGTTTTCATTCTGGGGCATGGGGCATATGATGTTCTCTTTGCATTATTCATTTAGAAATATATTGCTCACAGCTCACCAAAGGATCCCCTTTCTTCTCATCTTTGGGGGTTAGGAACAAGAGCCATATGTATGGAATACTCAGACTCTCCCTTCGAGGGAATTGGCTTCACTCAAAGCCAGTATCAAAGGAACCATTCTTACCTTTCCCATCAGGACAGCCTTGCTGTGAAAATAGCAGGAAAGTGAGTCACTTGAGAAAAATTTTAGCTGTCCCCCACTAAAGCTGTGAACATTCACTTATACAGTGCACAGCTAGATGGGGAAGTGGATAGAATGCTGATCCTCACGTCAGAGATACTTACTAGCTATGAGATCCTGGACAAATCACTTTACCTCTATTCACCCCAGTTTTCCTAACTGTGAAACTGAGATAATAACAGCACCTACCCAGGAGGGTTGTTGTGAGGATCAAATGAAATAAAATAAAAAAAAAAGCACTTAGCACAGTGCTTGGCACATAGTAGGCACTTTATAAAAGCTTTTTTTCTTTCCCTTTTCTTCATTAACATCAATCCCCAAAGATCTTGACAGACTAGAATTGGACTGAATTGAGCCCAGTGAAATTTAATGGGGACAAATGCTAGCATTTGCACTTTAGTTCAAAAATTCAACTTCACAAGACAAGGTGAAGATAATGGAGAGATAATGATTTGTCTGAAAAACAATGAGGGGTTTTAGTGGACTCTAATCTCAGTGTGAGTCAACAGGGTGACATGACTTCCAAACAAGCCAAGGAAACTTTGGGCAGCATTAAGGGAAGTGTTGCTTCTAGACTTATGGAAGTCAAAGTTCCCTTGTAGTCTGCCCGAGTCAGACCCCATTGGCAGTGCTAGGTTCTGTTCCTATCACTTCAGTTTAAGAAAGATATTGATGAGCAGCAAAGAATCCAGAGGGCAAGAAGCAGACTGAGGAAAGGCCCCAAATATGTGCCTGAGGGAATGTTTGGCTTCTCTTCCTTCACTGAAAGAAGGGAACAAGCATATTTATTAACTACTTTCTATGGGCAGGGCATTGTAATAGATACTTTACAAATATTATCTCATTTGCTCCTCACAAAGAGGCAGTTGGTGGTGCAGTGCAGAGAGCACTGGGCCTGGAGTCAGAACGACCTAAATTCAAATATGGCCTTAGATATTTCCTAGCTATATGACCTTAGGCAAATCATATAACCTCTATTTGCCCCAGTTTCGTTAAGTGCAACATATATGTAATGAACAGTACCTACCTTGCACAGAATCTGTGGCATAATGTATGCTGTATAAGTGTATATTCTCTTCCTTCCTTCCTCACAACAACCCTGGGAGGTAGGTGCTATAAGGACTCCAATTTTAGAGTTGAGAAAATGGAGACAGACAGAGCTTAAGTGATTTGTTCAAAGTCACACAGCTAGGAAGTGACTATATCTGGATTAGAACACAGATCTTCCTGACACCAGGCTATATACTCTATCCACTGTACCACTTAGCTGCCTCAACTGGTATGAGCTCAAGGCCCTTCACCATCCTGATCACTCTTCTCTGCTGACTTTCCATCTTATCAAAGTTCTTCCTCAAATGCATTGCACAGAACAGAACTTGATACTCTAGAGGTGAAAGTACTGTGAGAGTATCATTTCCTTTGTCTTGTTCATGATCCCTCTTGTAATTCAGTCTAAGATTACTTTAGCTTTCTTGATTGTCAAAACATATCATTTGACTAATATGAGGCATGCAGTCCACTAGGATGTCCAGATCTTTTTTATTCCAACAATGTTCTATCAATTCAATTCAATTTAATTTACTTCAATATGCACATCTTTTTATTATAAAAGTATTTATTATGTTCCAGTTACATGTAAAATAGTTTTCAACATTTGTTTTCATAAAATTTTTAGTTCCAAATTTTTTCCCACCGTCCCTTCCCTTCCCTCTCCCCAAGACAGAAAGCAATCTGATATAGGCTATATATGTTCAATCACATTAAATACATTTCTGCATTAGTCATATTGTGAAAGAAGAATCAGAAAAAAGTGAAAAACCTAAAAAACAAAAAAAAACAAAAATTAGAAACAGTATGGTTCTCTCTGCATTCAGAATCCATAGTTCTTTTTTTCTGGAAGTGAAGAATATTTTCCATCATGAATTCTTTGGAATTGTCTTGGGTCATTGCACTGCTGAAAAGATCCAAGTCTATCACAGCTGATCATCACACATTGTTGCTGTTACTGTGTACAATGTTCACCTGGTTCTGCTCACTATTCAACATAAGTGTACCTAAGTATTTCCATGTTTTTCTGAAATCTGCCTGCTCATCACTTCTTACATCACAATAGTATTCTATTACATTCATATACCACAACTTGTTCAGAAATTCCCCAATTTCTGGGTATTCCCTCAATTTCCAATTCTTTGCCACCACAAAGAGAGTTCCTATAAATAATTTTGTACATGTGGGTCCTTTCCCTCTTCTATGATCTCTTTGGAATAAAGACCAGTAGTATTACTGGGTCAAAGGGTATGCATAGTCCCATAGCCCTTTGCTCATAGGTCCAAATTGCTCTCCAGAACGGCTGGATCATCAACATGCACATCTCTAGCATCTACTGTGTGTCTGGTACTGCTGGGTCCTGGGAATAAAGAGGCAAAAACAAAACTTTTCCTGACCTCCGGGAACTTCCATTCTACTGATGAAATACAACATGAACACATATAAGTAAGAACAAATTATTCCAAATAATTCCTAAATGCAGATGGAACTAATGAATGGGAGCAATGGAAAAGGGCTCATGGAGTAGATAGTCTTTATGCTGGGCTACAAAGGACATTAGGGATTCTATGAAGTAGAGGTAATAATGGAAAGCAGTTTAGACACGGGAGATCATCATTTCCAAGGCAAGGAGGCAGGATAGGAATTGCTAGATCAATAAAAAAAATCATCATTTTTGAAGCACCTACTATGGGCCAGGTGCTATGCTAAGCTCTGATGATACAGATATAAAAATGCATGACAGTCCCTGCCCTCAAGAAACTTATACTCTAGTGGGGGAAGGTGACACCCAAAAAGAAGCTGGAAAGTTGGGGGAGGTAGACTGGGGCAAAATGAACTGTCTGCGCTGAACTCTCTCCTTCGATGGAGGTTTGGGAGTTAATGCTGTCACTCTCCAATAAGAGGGCCAGCAGCTAGTGATGAGATGGGAGACCAAGGCTCCTGGGATCTTGCTGAATGATGACCTTTTCCCCAAAATGGCCCTTCTGGGGCCATGCCTGAATTCAGAGATGTCCCTAAGTAGCACAGCCAAGTGACAAATGAGATGTTCATGAGGAAAGAGGGAAACAACTAGTAAGCCTGTTTGCAATGGAGAGAGTGTGAAGGGAAGGAATATGAAATAAGATGAGGATGGAGGGAGGGAGGAGCACGATTGTAGAGAATGCCAAATCCAAAGCAGGGCATTCTGATTTTATATTCTCAGAGAAATAGGGAGCCATTAAAGATTTTGTCACCCACAATTTTTAGAATTTTGTTCTACTTAAATTTCACCGTATTTTCATTTGGCCTAATGCACTAGTCTGTTAAGGTCTTTTTGGATCTAGACTCTGACATCCAATATGTTAGATTTATATCAACCCGAAAATTTACTATATGTCTGGAAAATTTTTTAAATGTATGGATACTTTAATTCTTTCCTACTGTCTTATAAGAAGCTTGGTATGAACCTACACCATGCTATATTGCAGCTGAGAATGTCACCATGAGGCCTAGCATTTAGCGATTCAGTGAAAGCATCGGACTATAGAAAGGTGGCACAGTGCATAGAGCACTGGCCCTGGATTCAGGAGGACCTGAGTTCAAATCTGTCCTCAAACACTTGACACTTACTTGCTGTGTGACCCTCAGCAAAAAAAAAAAAGAAGAAGAAGAAGAAAAAAGAAAGAAATATAGATTTCTAGCTAGAAGGGGCCTTTGTGGACATCATGTCCACTCATTCTCAGCATTTTACAGAGTGGTTAAATGACTTGTCCAGGGTAAGACAATGAATATTCATCCAAATTGAGATTTGAATGCAGGGCTCTCTATCCATTATAGCAAAACACAGATGAAAGAAAAAATATATATCCATAAAATTGATTTTTCCATGAGTTTTTTTTCTACATCAGAACAGCATGTCAAAAATTCATTGAATATCCAGCCAAGAAGCCTGGAGTTAAAGGGAGAATGTTGACAAAAGGAAGATGAAGTCAATTGTAATTCAAGGAAAACGAAGCACTCTGGAACCAGGAATTCAATTCACATCCTGAACTTGGGGAAATGTTCTGAGTAACAGGAAAGTCATTTCTGAAGAACCATTCCTTTCATCCTCCAGATAACTTCCTTTGGATGAAATATTCATAAAATTTAGAATGAACAATCAGGCAAAAATGCCCAGTACCTTTCTTTAATGAAATACTGACCCCTGGGCTCTAGGTTTAGAGGAATATTATTTTAGAGAATATGAATTTTTCATTGGGTTAAATGTTTTATTAGAGCCAAATACAACTATTTATATCCCATTTCATCTTTGCCACCACATTCATAAAACAGTCATGGTCATGGCCAAGTATAGAGGGGAAGCACAGAAACTGCCTCTACAGTCATTTGTCTCCATTCCTTCCTCTTCCCTCCTGCTTTCACCATCCTCATATAATAATAAAAATAATCATAGCTCACGTTCATGTGAACTTCTGTGGCTATTGCTAGTCACTCTGACTTTTGTCTTGCCATTGAACTTCGATTACTCTGGAAGAGAGACTGAGACTGATGACTTTGAACAACTCTGCCTCGCTTCAATCCAATTTATGAGCAAGTCAAGGCATCACCCAGGAATGTCACTGGTGAAGGACAAACAACAACAGTAGCATCACATTTATTATGTGCCAAGCACTGTGCTAAGCAACTTATAATCATTATCTCATTTGTTCCTCATGACAACGATATGAGATAGATGCTATTACTATCTCCTTCACTTAACAGATGAAGAAACTGAGGTGAAGAGACTTGCCCAGGGTCACACAGCTATTAAGTGTGTGATGACAGATTTGAACTCACAAAGTTGATTCTTTCTGACACTTTCTCCACTATGCCACCTGACTAACTTCTACCTGTATTGCTGGAAAAGTTTCCTAATGTGTTCAAGCTTCATGTTTTGACAGACTAATACTCCAAAGAGTTATTGTTGTTCAGTTATTTCAGTTGTGTCTGACTCTTTGTGAGCCATTGTTTTCTTGACAAAGATCCTGGACTGATTTTCACTTCCTCCTCCAGATCATTTTACAGATGAGAAAACTGAGGCAAACAGGGTTGAGTGACTTGCCCAGGATCAAAAGGCTGGGAAGTATCTGAGAACATATTTGGAATCAGGAAGATGAGTCTTCCTGACTCAAGGCTTGACACACTATTCACTGCACCACTAAGCTGCCCCATAACTAAATGTTAATATCCTAGTATTAAATCTGGCCATATCACTCTTGCTCAGAAACCTTCAGTGGTTCACTATCGATATTGTACAAAATCTAGGTTCTTTATTCTGTCATTCAATGCTTGCCACTCTCTGGTACCAATCTACTTTTTCAGCCTGATTCGATTGCTCTTTTCTCTCTCCACTGGCTTAACTGGACAAGTAATTTTGCCTGGTGTCCCATGTAGAGTTGTCTGCCCTTTGGAATGTCTGGAATGGCTTCTTTGGATATCATCTCTTTCTTTCTAAAACAATAGAAAATACGCTCCTCCAAGATAAAGATTATTTTAGTTTTTTTTTTTTCTTCTTTGTATCTCCCGTGTCAAAATAACATCTTACCCGACACTTATGTAGCTCCTTTAAGTTTTCAGAACACTTAATATCTATTTTCTCACTTAATTCCCCCTAGTTTCTTGAAGTAGGTATTATTAATTTCATGCTATTTCATAAATTAGTAAATTGAGGTACAGAAATGTCAAATTACTTGTTCAAGGTTACAAAAAAAACCAACACCCCAATTTCTTGTTCAAGGTTAGACAGTAAGGCACTATTGGAAGTGATATTTGAACCCAGGTCTTTATGACTCCAAATCCAGTGCTCTTCTCTCTGTGCCATATTGCCCCTGGATTTAATTACTTTTGAAACCATACCCATACTTTAAGTAACAGTTGAGGTAGCACCTATTTCATGAAAGCTTCATTGACCCTCTCCAGTTCGAAATATATATTCCCTTATCAGATTATATGTATGACACTGTTGATATTATATGCATGCAGTTATCATATCTGATTTTAAATTTTTAATTACTTATATATCAGGACAGCTAGATGGTACAATGGATAGAGTGCTAAGCCTGCAGTCCAGGGAGAGTCATCTTCCTGAGTTCAAATTTGGCTTCAGGGGCAGCCAGGTGGTGCAATAGATAGAGCACCAGCCTTGGATTCAGGAAGACCTGAGTTCAAATCCGGCCTCAGACATTTGACACTTACTTGCTGAGTGACCCTGGACAAGTCACAACTCCAATTGCCGCACCAAAAACAAAGAAAATCTGGCTTCAAACACTTACTAGCTAGGTGAGCAAGTCACTTAATCCTGTTTGCCTCAGTTTCCTCATCTGTGAAATGGGCTGGAGAAGGACATGGTAAACCACTCTAGTATCTACTGAGAAAACCACAAATGGGGTCATGAAGAGTCAGACATGACTGAAACAACTTAACAACAACAAATTATAAGTCAGACCTTCGTAGATTTTTGAGCTTCATGAGGAAATGTGTCTTATCTCATGACTAGTATAGGGTCTTCCTTGTAAAGGACCCTATGACCTCAGATTGTGAGAGTCCATTGCTCTGTGACATGAAAACACCTAAAATACAGAAGGGCCCTACAGTCATTGTCCAAGGTGCTGATTCGATCATTGTTCAGCCCTTAATATTTGTGGCACCTCCAGACTTCCAAAAGCTTTCATTATTGCCCACTGAGCAAAACAAAACTCCCAGTGACATACAAAACATAGGAGAATGGAGACATCAAAATACAGAGAAGACAACAAGAATTAAGACCCTAAAGAGCCTGTGCCTCACTATCTAATAAGTATATACCAGAGTACTTGATTTCTATTCAAGGCAAAATTCTAGCATACTATATATACATCATTAAAGGGATTGTGTGTGAGCACTTTAGAAAGGAAAATAGTGATCTTTAAAAGCCATCATGATATTTAAAAACAGATAATGCCATTTAAACTCATTTCAATTTTGGCAGTTTTGAAATGATACCTAACTAGGTCAGTAGATCAGGGGAAAGATGTAGACAGATGTCAGAAGAGCATTTAATGAATTGTCTCATAGTAGAAGGCAACAATGAGTAATAGAATCCTAGACAGAGCTGGGAAAACCTGGGTTTAAATCCCACCTCAGATACAAATTAGCTATGTGACCCTGGGTAAGTCAATTATGATCTTTCAATAAAATTAGTTCATTTATAAAATGGGAACCTGCTTGACAAAGCTGTTGTAGCTGTCAAATGAAATGATGTATGTAAAATATGTTGAAAACTATAATACTATATGTATACTATATATTATATATAATACTTATATATACACTATATATAGTATATGTGTATACATGTGTATATATGTGTGTATATGCATACATACACACATACATATGTATCTCAACAATTATGATAATAGTAATTATATGGTATGGAAATTAATTTTGATTTGGGGACCGTGCCTTTGGGCTGAGATTGAGGGGCCTTGGACCCTCAGGGGATTTTTCTGTGTAAAAGGAGCTAGGGCCCCTCCCCCTCCGCTACAGCTGCGGGGGGCCTCTGAGAGGGGCTAAGCTGTGCAATGAAAACCCCCAGCCAGCAGGCAGACCCTGGTTCACACAACAGAGAGGCGCATGAAAGCCCTCAGGGATGCTGGGGTTTGCTTTGCCCAGCCCCAGCTGTGGCCTCTCGAAGCAAAGCTTGAGCACGGGGCTCAGCCAGCCCTGGGGGCAGTGAGCCTGGGTTTCACCTGGGAGAGCAGGTTAATAAAAAGGGGGGCTAGCAAGACAGGGAAAGGGGGATGCTGGAGAACTAGGAGGACGCAAGGAGGCCAGAAGATTAAGAAGACAGTAAGAGAGGAAACAGACTGAGGAAGGAGCAGTACGGAGTAAGGGGCTTTTCAGGGGTTCATCACTATGGTAATGAGAGAGCAGTAAAAGTGAAGCAGGGGAGCCAGAGTGAAGGGGAAAAAGAGTGAAAGTTGGAGAAAGCTGGAGCATACCCTAAGGCAAGAGGCAGCAAAGGCCCTTATTATATTAAAAGCAGACAGGTTGTATCATTTGCATTTCTTAACCTTTATCCTTTACATTGATTTTTATAAATAAATTCTTCTTTTACTATTTAATTTACAGGCTTCTTAACAATTTGCTTATCCATTTGGGAGCAGTGTGGAGACATTTTTAAATGTCCCATACTAAATTAATAGCAGTCAGATAGCCAGACAGTCAAAAGTCCCAGATTCGGCCTTAGGTACCCCAGTCAGATCAGTCCCCAGATTAGCCTTGCAGTTAGATTATTCCTAAATGAGTTTAAAATATTCTTACATTTGAATGGCAACCCAGATGGGATTTATGGCCCAAATTATAATTTTTCTAAAGATATAATTTTTCATATACTTATAATTTTTATAAGTACCATTACATAACTTTTTCAGATTAGATTAAGTTAAATTATTATTATTATTATTATTATTATTTTTACAATGGGCAAATGATGATAGAGTTTCTAGGATTTGAAACTGACTGGAAGATGGGGCCAAACAGTAGGTATTCATAGTTCTAAGACACTTTGGCAAGAGGTCTTTAGGGAAACATCCAGGGATCTTGTTTTGGTCACCATTTTTGTAAGTGATTTGAATGAAGGTATAGATGCAATACTTTTGGAATTTGAAAATGCCATGACATTAAAGAGTCAGATAAGTTATTGGATGGTAGATTCTACATCTACCAAGATCTTGAAAGGGCAGTGATCATCACTTAGCAAAATGCCTAGCACATGGTAGATGCTTTATAAGTGTGTGTTGATTCCTAGAAGAGAAAATAAAAAAGCCCATCTATACAAAACTATTTTGTACTAGCAGCTACTTTTGTGGTGGTGAGGAAATGAAAACTAAAGCGTAATGATGGAACAAATTAGGGTATATGAATGTAATAGAATAATATTCTGAAAGAACTGATGAAATGAATAGTTTCAGAGAAGCCTGGAAAGACTTGTAAGAACTGAAGCCAAGTGAAATGAACAGAACCAGGAGAACACAATTCTCTTTAATAATAGCTTTGTAAAAATAGACAACTGTGATAGATAAGAACTCTGATCAACACAATGACTGATCATAACTCTGGAAGACTTATGATGTAGGTTTCCCACCTCTTTTTTGTTGTCCTTTGTTCTTAAAGAATACTAAAATGACATCACTATGACAGGGTCATGATACATTATGTGACACTGTGGCTGATCAGAACAATACAATCTTGGAGTGCTCTATCCCAGGTCAGGCACAAATACTCAATGTGAACATCTGAGTTGGGTTCTCTAAATTTTTGCACCTCACATTTCTTTTGAGCTACTTCAATTCTGCTTTGCTCATGGAGCAAAATAACTTCTTTGATGAAGGCATATCATGCTGAGTGGTCCTTGGCCAGCATCTTCCCTGTCACACCAGAAATTCCAAAGTTCTTCAGAGATACATACAGAACAGATACAAGATAACTTTTCAGAGGAAGGTACTAACATCTATAGGGAACCAGGAAAGGAAAACTACAGATGGTGGGATCTGAACTGAGCCTTTAAGGAAGATAGGAAAACTAAGAGATAGAAGTGAAGGTGAGGAAAAAGTACATTTTAGTAATCAGGGAAAGACAATGTAGATTCAGAGACTAGAGATGGAGTTTTGTGTATGAACAATATTCAATAGTCCAATATGTTAGACTATGTTGAAGGCAGTATTGTATAACAAAACTGGAAAAACTGGGAAAATGATGAGGTTTTTAAGAACATTAAATACCAGACAGAAAGGTTTCTCTTGGAACTTAGAAGTAATTGGGAGCTATTGAAGTTTATTGAGTAGGGAAGTAATAGTTAATCATAGAAGACATTTATACAATGCTTTAGTGTTTACAAAGCACTTTATAAATGCCATCTCATTTAATCCTCATAATAGTATTGGGAAATATATTATTATTATTATTATCATTACCCCATTTTACAGTTAGCAAAATAGAAGCTGAGCTAGGTCAAATAATTTTCTGAGGTTCAAACATGTAGTGACTGAATATAGATTTGAACTTAGATCTTCCTGGTTCCTAGTCCAGCACGCTAACCACATAGCTGCATAAGTTAGACTCTCATTATATGAGAATCACTTGGCAGCTTTTCAGAAAAATAAACAACAAAAGCATCCTAACAATCAGACCTGTCCAAAAAGAGAATAGATTGCCTTGGAGGGAAGTACGTTTATTCTCCCTGGAAATACTTTCATCAGAGATCAAACAACTACTTTGTGAAATGCTGTAGTAGGAAATCAGGTTTGGGTTGGACGAGTACTCAGTCCCTTTCTAGCTCCAAAATGGTGATTTACCCAGTTTTGTGGTTCTTCCTCTTGAAAACAGTCTGCTGTGTAGTACGTCTGCCACTTTAGAAATATAAGATCCGAAGCCTGAGCTAGTTTTGGCTATAGGCAGCCTCAGAGATAGAGAACAAGTACATGCTATTACTGGCAACAGATGAGTTATTCTACTCCCAGAGTTCAATGATAGTCTTACTGATTACAGAATCAATAAATGCTCATTATTTTTTTTTTGTTGTTGAATACAAAGTTTAGTAATTTTTAAAAAATTTCTTTTATTGTTTTTTATTTTGTTTACAAAATAATATTCTCTTTTTGATCCAATTGAAAACCAAACCAAAACTTTATATAACAAATATGCAGTCAAAGAAAACCAAATTTTCTAGAGCACTGGCCCTGGAGTCAGGAAGACCTAAGTTCAAATCTGGGTTCAGACACTTACTAGCTGTGTGATCCTGAGCAAGTCATTTAACCCTGATTACCACCCCCCCCCCAAAGAAAGAAAACCAAATTCTCACATTATGAATGTCCAAACAATATATGTCTCAATTTGTAAACTGAATTCCTTAGGAGGTGGGAAGACTACTTCATCAGCAGTCTGCTGGAATCATGATTGGTCATCATAGTGATCAAACTTCACAAATTTTCAAAGTTCTCTGTCTTTCAAATGTTCTTATTGTAGAAATTGTTCTTCTGGTTCTGCTCACTTCTCTGTGTATCAGCTTATACATATCTTCTCAAGTATCTTGAAAACTGCCCCTTTTCATCATTTCTTATGAAACAATATTTTCCATCACATTCTTATGCCATGATTTATTTAGCCTTTTCTCATTTGATTGGCAACCTTTTGGTTTCTGGTTCTTTGCTACTACACAAAGGTGCTTCTCTCTCTCTCTCTCCCTCTCTGCTTCTCTCTCTCTCTCTCTCTCTCTCTCTCTCTCTCTGCCTGTGTGTGTGTCTCTGTCTGTATCTCTATATGTCTGTTAATCTGTCTGTGTTTTTCTCTGTCTCTCTTTGTGTGTGTATCTGTATCTCTCACAGTGTTTGTCGATCTGTCTCTGTTTCTCTCTGTCTCTCTGTGTCTCTGTCTGTCTCTGTCTCTTTGTTTTTCTGTCTCTCTTTCTGTCTCTGTCTCTTTGTTTTTCTGTCGCTCTTTCTGCCTCTCTCTCTCTGTCTCTCTCTTCTCTCTCCTTTCCTCTAAGAGATAATCTTCCCATAACCTATCCAATATTTGTTATTTTCCTATTTTGTCAATGTTATTAGTTTGATGGCCATGATGTAAAATCTGAATGGCTTTAATTTATATTGTTCTAATGATTATTTGGAGCATTTTAATATGATTACTCATAGCTTGAATTTTGATTTTAGAAAATTGTCAATTAACATTTTTAACCATTTACCAAGTGGCAAATTGCTCTTATTCTTTTTATGTTTGAATTAGTTATATATATACATATATACACATATATATGTATGCACAAATATACACATATACACATATATGTGTGTGTTTATATGAATATGAGAAATTAGACCCTAAGAGAACCTTATCAGAGAAATTAGATGCAACCCTCTCCCCCATTATCTGTTTCCTTTCTGATAGTAGTTAAATTTATTTATTCAGGCATTTTATTTCATATAATCAAAATTATCTGTTACATTTTCTGTGATTCTTTATATCTCTTGTTTGGTCAAGAATCCCCCAGATCTGGAAGGTAATTTCATCATTTCTTTTTGTTTGTTTGTTTTTTGTGGGGCAATGGGGGCTAAGTGACTTGCCCAAGGTCACACAGCTAGTAAGTGTCAAGTGTCTGAGGCCAGATTTGAACTCAGGAACTCCTAAATCCAGGGCTGGTGCTTTTTCCACTGCACCACCTAGCTGCCCCTTCATTTCTTTATGGTATCACCATTTTTGCTTAAGCCATCTGTCCTTTTGGTGCTTATCTTGGTATGTGGTTTGAGATGCTACTCTTTAATTTTTGTCAACAGTGTATGTTAAATGGCCATCTTAGGCCTTTGGCTTAATTGAAAACTGGATTTTTGTATTTGTTTACTTTGTAGGTTTTGTGCCTGATCTCTTCCATTGATAGTCCTCTCTTTTTCTTAATCATCATCAAATCATTTCGATGATTACTATTTTAGTATCATTTAAGATCTGGTACTGCTAGGACTCCAACTTGCCCACTTTTCCCCCATTATTTTCTTTGAGGTTCTTTACATTTTCTTCTTCCAGATAAATTTCCTTATTACTTTTTCTACATCTATAATGTAATCATTTGGTAATTTGATTAGTAATTCACTGAATAAGAAAATTAATTTAGGTGGTATCACCATTTTAAATTAAATTTTATTGGCAAACCCATAAGCAATGAATATTTTTCCAATTATTATTTTTTTTTGTGGGTCAATGAAGGTTGTGACTAGTCCAGGGTCTTACAGCTAATAAGTGTCAAGTGTCAGAGGTCGGATTTGAACTCAGGTCCTACTGAGTCCAGGGTTGGTGCTCTATCCACTGAGCCACTTAGCTGCCCCTATTTTTCCAATTATTTACATATCTTTAGCTGTATAACAAGTGTTTTATAATTATATAAATTATATGATTTCCTCACTTTTTTTCCTTGTCTTACTGGAATTTCTAGTTATATATTAAACAATAGGGGTGATAATGGACATCTTTGTTTTACCACTGATTTTCCAGGAAAGGCATGTAATTTATTTCCATATACAATTAGCTCTTGGTTTTAGATAAATGCTTCTTATTACGTTAAGGCAAGTTGATTTGTTTATGTTTTTTGTTGGTTTTAATGTGAATGCTATACCTTGTAAAAAATTTCTCCTGATCTATTGACATAATCAAATGCTTTTTGTTGCTCTTGTTAAGCCAAGGATAATTATTAAGTACCTACCATATGTTAGAAACTGTACAAAGCATTAGTGTTTATTAGAAAGGTAAAAATTATCCCTTCCTGAAATGAGCTCCCAATCAAAAAGATAAGGCAACAAACAAGATTTGTACAGAATAAAGTGGAGGTGATTTTAGAGGGACTATAATTAAGAATAACTTACAGGGGCAGCTAGGTGGCACAGTAGATAGAGCACCAGTCCTGGACTCAGGAGTACCTGAGTTCAAATCCAGCCTCAGACACTTGACACTTATTAGCTGTGTTACCCTGGGCAAGTCACTTAACCCCAATTGCTTCACCAAAAAGAAAGAAAGAAAGAAAGAAAGAAAGAAAGAAAGAAAGAAAGAAAGAAAGAAAGAAAGAAAGAAAGAAAGAAAGAAAGAAAGAAAGAAAGAAAGAAAGAATAACTTACAGGGATCAGCTAGGTGGCCCAGGAAGACCTGAGTTCACACCTGTTCTCAGGCACTTAACACTTACTAGCTGTGTGACCCTGGGCAAGTCACTTAACCCTCACTGTCCTGAAAAACAAACAACAAAAAAAATGAATAATTTTAATTTAACTAAATTAGAGATATTATACAGAAACAAAACCCATGCAACCAAAATTATCAGGAAAGCAGGAAACAGGGGGAAAAATCACAAGTTTCACTGATAAAGGTCTTATTTCTCAAATATATAGGAAACAGCAAAATTAATAAAAAAAAGAAACAATAAATTGTTAAAGGATATACACAGATAGTTTTTAGAAGAAGAAATCAGATTAAAACTAGTCTGAGGTACCAACTCACAAAATTTAATTTAATCCAATCAACATTTATTAAGCACCTACTATGTGTGAGACATTGTTGCTAAGTGCTATGGATTCATTATAAGTCCCCAGGAAGCTTACAATCTAATGGGGATAGACAACTTACAAAATGAGTCAGGAAAGTGGGAGGGGAGATGGGGAACACCAGGAGGTTCAAGGGCATCTTGTTTTGTGGAGTTGAAAACAGGCAGAGCAGCAAATGAAAAGTGAAATTAGGGTTAGGCTTAGGGTCAGATTGAATAACATGCAGAAAAGTAAAATGACAAATGCTAGAGGGAAGGTGGAAAAATAGGTATACTAATGGATGGTCGGTGGAGATGGGGCATGGTCCAATTGGTTCTCCATTCTGGAGAACAATTTGAAGTTTGTAACAAATTTTATATACCAAAAAGGCTATAAAACTCTGCATATCCTTTGTCCTAGCAATATCACTACTAGATACACATGCCAAAGAGATCAAAAGGAAAAGGACCTTTTTTTTTAATAGTTACAAAAGGGGGCAGATAGGTGGCACAGTGGATAAAGCACTGGTCTTGGATTCAGGAAGACCTGAGTCCAAATCTGGCCTCAAACACTTGACATTACTAGCTGTGTGATGCTGGGCAAGTCACTTAACCCTCATTGTCCTGCAAAAAATAAAAATAAATAAAAATAGATTTTAAAATGTTACAAAAATATTATGATGACAAACAAGTAGAAATTGAGGAGTGGCTGAACAAGTTGTGCTATATGTCTGTGATAGTATACTATCATGAAGTAAGAAATTATGAAGGGAATGGTTTCAGAAAACCCCAGGAAGACTAATATATGAACTGATGCAAAGTAAAGTGAGCAGAATGAGGAGAACATTGTACACAGTAATAATGTCGAACTGATGACCAGTGGTGAACACAATGATCCATGATCATTCCAAAGGACTCATGATGAAAAATGTTATCCACCTCCAGAGAAAGAACTGATCAACTGTGAATGCAAATTGAAGCATCTCTCTCTCTCTCTCTCTCTCTCTCTCTCTCTCTCTCTCTCTCTCCCCCTCTCCCCCCTTTGTCTCTCTGTCTTTTTCTGTCTCTGTCTTTCTGTCTCTTCCTCTCTGTCTCTCACTTTTCTTTTGCAACATGACTAATATAGAAATGTTTTGCATGACTTCATATGTACAATAATGGACATCATAGTTCTTAAGAAGAGGGATAATTTGGAACTGAAAAAAAAAATTAACCCAAATACTTCCCAAAACTTAAAAAGGTTCCTTTCTGAAGGTGAAATTTCACTTGAAATTTGAAGGAATCCAGGGAAACCAGGAAATGGAAATGAGGAAAGTAAATTCTGGGCTTGGGGACACCAGTGAAAATATAGTGTTGGGAGTCTTTTTATTAATATATACTACTATAATGAAAGTTTTCCTAATATTGAATCAACCTTGAATCTTGGTATAAATTCAGATTGATCATAGCACATATTCTTTATGATTTATTGTTATAACCTTTCCACTAATATTTTATTTAAAAACTTTGCATCAATATTTATTAGGGATATTGTTCTATAAACACTGATTCAAGTGTTCAGACCACATTTGCTTTGTTGAGGTAATTAGGTAGGATTTCTTTTCCACTGTTCCTCAGTTTATATGTATTCTTGGAAGTTCAATTATTCTTTGGATGTTTAATTGTGAATCTAACTGATTCTTCTCCCCTTCATCCCCTGCCGCCTACACACACATACACACACACACACATACACACACACACACACACACACACACACACACTTTGGAAGCTCGTTTATGACTTGTTCAATTTCTTTTTCTTATTAAGATACTCTTTTTCTTGTTCTGTTAATCTGGACATTTTATACTTTTGGGGGTAAATATTCATAATTTATTTAGGTGACCAATTTAAATGGCATATAATTACATGAATACTTTCTGACAATTTCTTTTCTCTCTTCTTTTTTTTGTGAATTTACCCCTTTTAAGCTTTAATATTGATATTTAGTTTTATTTCTTTAAAAATAATCAAACTAGCTAGTGATTTATCTATGATTTCTGCCCTTTTGATTTTGCTTTCAATTTTGTTTAACTTCTATTATAGATTCTTTGACTGTCTCCTATCTTGGACATTAACACACACATATACACACATTTGTTTGGAATTTTCCTTTTTCCAGAGTTGAGGTGATCTCTTCTATAGACAGAAGTGTCCATTTTGGCTTTATCACCTGAGTTGAACATATGATTTTAAGATTCCAGGTTCTAGAGTCAAGGGGGTCTGAGATTCACCTGCTTCCTACCCATGTGATTTCTGTCCAGTCACTTATCATCTCTGAGGAAGTGGAGGAAGAAACCATGGAGGACAAACCAGGGGTCCCTGAATGGGAGAGCTAGGAGGGACTTCACAAGTGATGAAGGTCATGACTTCCCTTTTATTTTCACATGGATAGATGGAACTGAGGTATTGAGTAGTTAACTCAGCAATGGAATCTAGGTTCAAAGCTGGCTCTCATGCTTCTGAGAGCAGAGCCTTAGAGAAACAAGACTTGGAGAGGAGCTAGAAGCAGAGAGCAGAGGAGGGCAGAGTGGAGAGAGAAGATTGTGTAAGGATGCATTCCAGCTCCCACGGGGGAACAAAAGCCTTGACCTAACATCGTTTCGATATTTTCACTTCTCCATTTAGAATTTCCCCTCTCAAGCCAGGAATTCATACTTCAGTGAATAGGCCCTGAAACAACTTAAGGATGCTGCAACACTGATCTCCCTCATGGGAAAGGCATTCATGGGGTTGGGGAGCTGAATCCTCCCCCAGCCTGGACCTCAGGGTCCGGTCTCAGGACAGGGCTAGGGAGCCCCCCTCCAGAGTTTCTCTATGTACTTGCAGCGTCCCTTCTCCCCCCAACCCCCAGACCTTAGGGTCATCCATTCCACTTTGGTTTTTGCTATTGTCCTTTTAATGAATCTTAACATAACAAGCTCAGCTGAGCCAATCCTGAATCAGCTGAGTCTGACTCTGGAGTATGTCAGGATAACATCGTGGGGGACAGGGCTTCCATTTCAGCAGATTCTACAGTTTCCCCACCCCCTCGGCTGTCTCTCTATCTCTGTTTCTCTGTCTCTGTTTGTCTTTCTCTTTCTGAAAAAAATGACTCAAAGATACACCCTTCCAGGTATATTTATGATAAATGGGGATGCTATTGTACTTTCCCCTGTTAAGCACTTCCTTGGCTACTGTCTGAGGTTCAGTGCTCATCAACACATCTAAGCAGTTGTCATGACCTCCTAGCTGGTCACCCTTCCTCTGAAATGCCCCTTCCAATCTTCCTGCCATAAATTACCAGGTTCTTGTTCCCAAAACTTCATTTGAACACGTCACTCTCCTGTCCAACAACCCACAATAATTCCCTGTGTCCTTTAGTTTTATATTGCCTAATTTTCTAAGATTTCTGTGATCTTATTCCACCCAATGGGTCTGATTTCCATCTCTAGATTGCTTTGCAAGATTAGGGAAATGTCTTAGACTATGTAAACCTGAGTAGAAGAGATGTATTTTAGACAGTCTGTGATGACATCTTTTGTGAGCTGGACAACAAAGCAACTAGATAGGTTTGCTGCTGGACCCAAAGAAGGGTGATTGTCATGTAGAGGGTCCTGTTCATCTGGCCTTGACCCTATATATATATGGCACAGCAGATATACAAATGCAAGCCAATCTATTCCTGTTTTCAGATGGCTTATGTTCCAATGCAGTAGGCAATGCATGGAGGTTAGTGGAGGCCATGTGGGGAGGTGTTGGTCTCTGAATCACAGGAATTATGGAATCATAGAGTAATTATTAACATACCCTTCCAGAAAGTGAAAGCAGTATTGCTTTGATAACTATCCATGGAGGAAGAGGTGCAGTGTGTGTTATAGGTGTGTGTGTGTGTGTGTGTGTTTGTGTGTGTGTGTGTTTGCGCATTAGGAGTAAGTTATAAAACTTGGATGGGTTGGGCACTGCCAACTGTGGTGTTTCATGGACTTGGACTCCCCAAAGCTGAGTAGATGTGGGAAGAGAGGTAGGCACAGTTTCTGGAACTATGTCATACGGAACGTTTCTTGAATCTATTTACATTTTCATTATTTTTACTTTTATTTATTTATTTTTGAGTACATGGCAATGACAGTTAATCGACTTGCCCAGGGTCATTCAGCTAGTAAGTGTCAAGTGTCTGAGACTGGATTTGAACTCAGGTCCTCCTGAATCCAGGGTCAGTGCTTTATCCACTGCATCACCTAGCTACCCTTCACATTTCTTTTTAATCATGAACTTAACAAACATCATCAAAAACTGTATTTTAAAATACAAAGAACAGGGTGGGGGGGAAGGCACCAGTTTGGAAATAGGCATCTCTATTAGGTCTAGCTTGTAAAATATATTTGCAGAGGAATGTTGTGTAAACTTTTTGGGCAGCCACAACCACTAGGAGCCAGCCCAACTTCAATTGGAAGAGGTCTTGGTAAAATATATTCTTTTTCATCTTTGATTGGTAAATCAGAGAAATGCCATAGATGTAGACTATGTGGATTTTGATCAGAACACTTCAAAAGTCTCTCATATTCTCCTTGTAAATAAGATGGAGTGATGTGAGCTACATGAAAATGCAATTACGTGTATTTAGGAGTTGGTTAAATGTTTAGACCCAAAGTCTAATTAATGGATTAATGTAAGTCTGCAGGAAGGCATCTAGTAGAGTGATAGACAATGAAAGGGAATATCTGTGCCTGTAGTATAGGTATAGGCCAAGCATTATCCTGATGTTGCTATTGGCATATTGCCTGGTATAGGTATTGCTATATCACAGGGTCCTGAGTGTATGATGTTGGAGTGGGATGAGGAACAGTGGTTAAAGACCTGTCAAGACTGGGAGGGAGAGAGAGAGAGAGAGAGAGAGAGAGAGAGAGAGAGAGAGAGAGAGAGAGAGAGAGAGAGAGAGAGAGAGAGAGATTATAGAGAATGATGTGACATGCCTCTGTGGAACCTGGAAAAAGTATGAATCAAAGTGACAGGTTGTAGGTGAGTCAGGGTGCGGATCCCTGGAGGGGTGGGTTCACTCTTAGGGTGAACCTTGGCTAGGAGGAGTATGAGGGGGTAGGTGAGAATTGGGAGTATTTGTATAAGTGAATTTAGTCTCTGAAGTGAGTTAGCAAAAACAACTGTTTCTGGGACCCTCATTACAGAGGAATTCTAACCTTCTAGGGGCAGTGACAGAAGGGTATTTTTGCTTCTGCTCAGGTCTTCTCTTCTTAGAAGAGCAGAAGAGCATAGTTCTGGCCCCCACACCAGAACAAGGGAGCCCTGGGGAGGGGAACTAAATGAGGTCATAGATGGAAGGGGAGGGAAATCACCAGGAGAGTGTGAGGGAATCTGTAAGGGATTTAGACCATGAACTTCAGGAAGCTTTTCCTCACCCTCTGTTGGAAAAGTTGTTGTTTTTTTAATTTAAAATCACTTATTTAGATAGAAGCATGCCAAGTATAAAGTTCCAATTTGCAGATGATACAAACTTTCTGAGAAGTATGGCCAACATACCATACAGAGAAATATTGATTCAGAAACATCTCAGTAGTCTAGAAGGGTGGGGCACCATTGATAAGATGACATATGTTGTGTGTGTGTGTGTGTGTGTGTGTGTGTGTGTGTGTGTGTGTGTAGGATATGAGTTTGTAAAAATGGATTTATATTTCAATTGAAGGAGTATAGGCTGGCAGAAAGTTGTCCAGATCAATCAATACTATTTATAATCATATGAAAAAGTACTTCAGATCACTATTGATCAGAAAAATGCAAATTAAAATAACTCTGAGGCATCACCTCACACCTATTGGAGTGGAAAATATTGGATGTTGGAGGGATTGTGGGAAAACTGGGATGCTAATCCACTGTTGGAGGAGTTGTGAACTGATCCAACTATTCTGGAAAACAATTTGGGACTATTTCCAAAGGGCAATCAAACTGTGCATATATTTTGATCCAGCAATATCACTGCCAGGTTTATATCCCAAAGATCCTGAAGAAAGAGTAAAAGACATATTCATACAAAATATTTATAGCAGCTCTTTTTGTAGTGGCTAAGAATTGGAAATCAAAGAAATGCCCATCAATTGGAGAATGGCTAAACAAGTTGTGGTATATTATGGCAATGGAATATTATTATACCATAAGAAATGACAAGCAGGGAAGGGAAGGGAAGGGAAGGGAAGGGAAGGGAAGGGAAGGGAAGGGAAGGGAAGGGAAGGGAAGGGAAGGGAAGGGAAGGGAAGAAAAAAGGCAAGCAGGATGATTTCAGAAAAGCCTGGAAAGACTTGTGTGAACTGATGTAAAGTAAGCAGAACCAGGAGAATGTTGTGTAGCAGTGACAGCAATATTGTTTGATCAAAAACTATCAATGACTGAACTGTTCTCAGCAATACAATGATCCAAGACAATCCCAGAGGACTAATGTTGAAACATACTGTCCACCTCCAAAGAAATAACTGATATTGACTGAACACAGACTGAAGCATGCAGTTTTTCATTTTTTCTTTTATTCAAGATTTCTTGTATAAAATGACTAATATGGTAATGTTTGATATAATTGCACATGTATAACCCATATCTGATTGCTTACTGTCTCAGGGAAGGGTAGATGAGGGAGAGAAGGAGGGATAAATTATGGAAGACAAAACTCTAACTAAAAATGTTTATTATTTTTAAAAAGTGAAAGTTGCCTAGACAATAGCCCTTGTCTAAAAGATCAAGGGGTTTGAATCTGAATTTCAGAATTGGAAGAGACTTCAGTGGCCATCTATACTGCAGAGGAATCTATATTCCATCTATACTCCATAATGCAGAGGAATCCCCAGTATCATCGACTCAAAAGGTTGTCATCCCACCTCTGTTTGATGACCTCCTATAAGGGGGAGCCCATTACATCTGATGGCAGCCTATTCCACTTATGGATAGCTCTAATTTGGGGGAATTATTTTTTCTTACAACAATCACACATCTGCCTCTCATTATTCCTGGTTGTGTCTAAACAAAGCATATTTATTTTTTCTTATACACCAGTCCTTCTAGTACTGAACATAGAAATCATTTCTCCCCCTTCTCCCCTTGAGTTCTTTCTTCTCCAGGCTGTGGCCCCAGTTCCTTCAAATGACTTTTTTTTTAAGAAATTTTTTTTATAATTAATTTTTCTTTTGTTATTATTTTTTTTTGGTGAGGCAATTGGGGTTAAGTGACTTGCCCAGGGTAACACAGCTAGTATGTGTTAAGTGTCTGAGGCCAGATTTGAACTCAGGTGCTCCTGATTTCAGGGCCGGTGCTCTATCCACTGCACCACCTAGCTGCCCACAAATGACTTTTCTATAGCATGGACTCAATGACCTTTACCCTCCTGGTTGCCTTGGAAAGTTCTCTAGTCTATCCCAGAACTGCATGTGATACTACAGGTATCATTTGACCAGGACAGCATGGAGTGGTACTGTCACCTCCTTCTCCTTGACTGCTTTGCCTCTCTTATTGCAGACATAATAGGGCTTTGGGAACTGACTGACCTCCTGGGTATGTAGTTCAGTGGATAGATATTTCCTCTCAACTCTAGTGACCCACTTTAGTCTTATATCCAGATCACTGTAGTTTGTTGGTGACTGTTACATCACACTTATTGGCTCATATTGAGTTAGAAATCCATTAACACACCCAAGGTCAGTCTTCAATCAAACCATATCTTACGATTCCTACATTGATCCTTAAGTTTACTTTTTGAACACAAATGTAAGAATTTCCAATTTTCCCTACTAAATTTCATCTTCTTTGGTTCAACCAAATGGCTTAGCCTGTTAAGTCCTTTTGGGATCCTGATTCTGTCACCCAGACATTTGCTCTTCCTCCCAGCTTTGTGTCATCTGAAAATGCACTGAATTCTCAATGAGTCAACTATGTGATGTGGAAGCACAAAAAACCAATGTGATCTTAAGTGTTCTTCAGATAATCATAGGTTTAGAAATGTAAAAATATATTAAATTGACTAGGCCTGATTTGGGGGCTAAAGCTGACTGGAGAGCTAATCTGGGACTGTTGACTAACTGGCTATCTGACTTCGTTAATTTAATGTGGGCCGTTTATAAAGTTCCACCACACTGCTCCCAAACTGATAGACTAAAGATTAAGAAGCCTCTTAAGTAAATAATCCAAGCAGAGTTTATTTATGAGATGCTATTTCAAATTAGGAATACAGAGAAATAAAGTACAACCTGACTGCTTTCCTGTGGTCTCTTTCCACTGCATCTCTTTTCCACCTGCTGCGCTTCCAATTTCTTGAATACAACAAGGGCCTTAGGGCACGTTACACTTTCCCTGGTTTGTGTTAAGGCCTGTAACCTTCTGTCTGTCTGCTCTGTCAGTTTGCCCTTCGGCCTCTTTTTTGCCTGCTCCTAGTCCTTCTTGTCTTCTCCTGCATCCTTGTAGCCCCGTCTCTAGTCTCCAATCTTTGCCGTCTCCTCAGCCTCCTCTTGACCTCTTCTTGTCCGTCCGAACCCCCGAGTCTTGTCTATCTAGTCCATCCTCCTCTAGTCAGCCCCTCTCTGCTCCTCCTTTCCCTGTCTAACTCCCAGTTCTATATATACACCTTTTCTTCTCTTCACTCAAATCTCAGGGCTTCCTTCGCCCCCACAGACCAAGCTAATCCGCCAGTCAGGGCTGCAGCTGGAGCTGGGGGAAAATATTCTAGCATCACGTGCCTCACCAGAGCCCAGCCTGGACAAGCCCAGTATCTCTCGGATCCCTCCACTCAGGTCGGAGGGAGCTGGGGCTTTTTCCCCCAGCTGTCTGACCTGGCATCTTGTATAGCCCACGGGGCTTTCTGGCTCAGCTGAAGCTGAGGAGGAGGGGGAGAGACCCTGAGGGCCTAAGGCTTTCTAATCTCAGCCTAAAGGTAGGGTCCCCAAATCAAAATAAATTTCCACAGAAACTATAGCCTATAGAGGAGATAACATGGGGAAGAGGGGAATGTGATGACTTTTAAGTATGATCACATGAAAGAAGGATTAAACTATTGTACTGACTGGGGGGCCAAAATAATAGTAATGGGTAGAAGTTGCAGAGACACATTTTGACATGATGTAAGGAAAACCTTTATAACAATAAGACCCATCCAGACTTGGAAAAGGCAGCCTTTGGAAAATCATAGAATTGTGGGATCACAGATTGAGAGCTGGAAAGGATCTACCCTCCTCATTCCTAGTTGTTGTTTTTAAAATCTTTTACAATGAGATTCTTCACCTATAATTCCTCCAGATTTTTAAAATGATTATTTTGTCTATCATTTTGATCAATGGGTATGGAACCAAATCTGTAGACTGATGTAGATAACACCCCCATGTTTATGGAGATGTTGGTATCACTAAACTATGAAGAAGTAAAAACTCTCTAATGATTTGTCTTCCTTTACTTCTGTAAAAAGCATTTTGTTGTTGTATTTGAATAGGTCCTGAGTGTGTCTTGATAGAAAGATTCCCAGATACTTTATACATTCTGGAACTAATTTGAACAGGATTTGTTTTAGCTCTTCCTGTTGAGTTTTGTGAGAAATATGAACATTATGGGAGAACTAGCTAAAGATGCCCTAATCATTAAACATGTTCCAATGTGCTGGTCAGCAAGTATTTATGAAGTATTTCCTATGTTCCAGACTTGCCCAAAAGAACAAACCCAAGAAGTAGACTGCTTCCAACTTACAGACTGCTCCATATATAAAGACAACTATCCAACTGTTCAAAGTCTTTTCCCCTCCAGGCTGAACATCCCCAGGCATTCATAACACTTTTCAAATTCTAAGAGGTGATTCTCTTTAATTTGATTCAAGGCCCAGTTCTTTGTCCACAAAAGGTGTTTACAGATCTCATTTATTTGACCTGGCCATGCCCCAAGGCTGGATGCAATCAGCATACAGTCATTCCCAATGGGGAGGAAAGATTATAGAACCAGAAGACCATTGTTTGAATCCCATGTGTGATAGACTATAATCTTGTCCAGAAGGCTTAATTATCCTAGGCCTCAATGATAAGCATAAACCTCAAATTTGCAGGTGACACAGAGGTGCTGGGAGGGATGGCCAACTCATTCCTTTGCTGGATTCTACTATCAACTCTGGCTACTGATGGGACTTTTTTTTGACAGGGCAATTGGGGTTAAGTGACTTGCCTAGGGTCACACAGCTAGTAAGTGTCAAGTGTCTGAGGTCAGATTTGAACTCAGGTCCTCCTGACTCTAGGGCAGGTGCTTTATCCACTGTGCCACCCAGCTGCCCCTACTGATGGGACTTCTAATAGGTCCTCTGGTTCTCCTGAACTCACACGGTCATCTGAGAACACATTTTGACTTGTTCAGTAGGCAACTGGCAACATAGGGCTGAAGTTCAGGGGAGAGAACAGGTCTGGACATATAGATCTGAGTTATCAGCAAAGAGATGATGACCAAATCCATGGTAACTGATATAGTCAACTTCTACGAGCTCATGAAAGAGTGTAGAGAGAACATTCAAATAACAGTTATTTCTAATACTGTGTATATAATTTGGAAAAATAGAGAAAGAAAGCTTTCTACCAAATTCCATTTATTCATCAAATATGTTCCTGATACCTAAAGCAAAAAGAGAGAAATCACAGCAGAAAACTATGGAACAATATTTGTAATAGATATTGATGCAAAAATGTTAATTACAATATTAGCAAGGAGGCTACAACAACACATTTATGAAATTATATTCTGTGATCAGGTTGAATTTCCAGCAGTAATATAGAGATGGCGTACCATCAGGAAAACTACACATAATACATTGTATTAATCACAAAAACTATAAAATCACATGATCATATCAATAGATGAAGGAAAAAACAACCCTACTTCATATTAAAAACATTAAACATTATAGGGATAAATGGGACTTTACTTAAAACTTTAGTGTTGTCTGTAATGGAGGAGCATTTTTCCTTTCCAATAAGATTGGGGTAAGGCAAGGCTATCCATCATCACCAGAAGAGGATCATAGATCTACCCATGGGAGACACCTTAAAAAGCCTACTTGTCCAACTCCTTCACTGAAGCACATTGCTTCCCCTGATCCTTTCTTTGAATGTGTGTGTGTGTGTATTTACTTCCTGAATAGCTTTTTCTTGTTGTTACCATAAATTACTTCTCTAAGACTGTGTGGCTTAGCTTTCAGAGATGATGGCTTGGGAAATGTCCAGGATGACCAATATAGATTGAATATAAATTAAAGCAGGGGGTTATAGAGTACCCTTCCAATGCTGAAATACTTTCTGGTTCCAAGCTTAGTGAAGGATTGGTCTTTGGGGTGGCAAGTCCTCGAAGATGGGGCAGGTATTTTCTTCCTGGTTTCCGTAATTGTTAGAAAATGCACAGACATTTTCTGCCTTCCTCCAGTTGAACATGAATGGAACACATATGGCCAAAGCAAGAATTACAGGAGCCACTGGCAGAAGGGGCAGTTCACTTCTTGTGTGTGTACACTCAATTTCAGCCCAGCAGCTCATGGATCATCAGTTCTTATAGTGGCTGAGAAACAGAGACCTTTCATCACAACACAGTAGAAGGTCCTCAGTCACTCAAAGTCAGAAAGAGGCTTTCCAAGCCTTCATATTAACTGTTAGCAGGCAGAATCAGTCACCTCTCATCAAGGGGATCTACCAAAAACAACAATGGTTGCCAAACCATTGCCCCTAAAAACCTAGAGTATACCCTCCCACAAATACCTACCATGTATATGGGAAGAATGAACACTAGCTTAAAGGACAATGGCATTGAGACACATACCTCTCTCCCAGTTCTTTTGGTCTTTTTCCTCCATGATATTGAATAAGGAAGAATTTTCATGAACTACCTAATGGGGAAATGTCCAAAAATAGGATTCTCCTCCTGGCAACCATGTATCCATTGAAGTATAGTTCCTGTCTTTCACTTATGCTTGTTCTTCCCTGATCTCATATGAACGGCCTTCTTGAAAGAGATATGTCTAGGCAATTGGAGTATCCAACTGATCCATGACTGGTTCTACCAGCAACTAGAAACTGTAGCAGAGTTTACCAGAAAGTGGTAGTAGGGCTTATTTACAAAGGAGATAGATATGGAAAGACAATTCTCCCCTGAGTGTGATATCATCTTCAGGGAATGGGACCTTTGAAGAGAGAATCCAGCTGAGAACTCTGGAAAGGCACCAATTCTTAGAGCTCAACAGTGTTCTAGACATAAAGGGAATTTCATGAATATTTCACAAGTGGAGAAAAAGAGCTTTGGGGTCAGGGATCAGGGGTTAGGAGATAACTCTTTGCCAGGTGTGTTCTCTACACATGTACCTCACCAATATCATATTTACATTTAAATCTACTCTCCCTAAAGATGTTGTATGTGGAAAAGGAGAACATACATACATACATACATACATTTAGGGGGGTTGTTTCAAAACTCTTGTTCATGCTATATCTTCTCAGTGCATCCCTTTTCTTTTCTCTTTTTTCTTCCTTTCTTTTTTTGATTATGGTACACCCCTTTTCTAAAAGCTAATAGTATTTTATTCGTTGATTGATAATGAGGAGTGCACAGGATGTGGGGGACTAAGAAACCATAGTGTCAGAAACTTTAACTCCTCAAGGTTAGCACTAAAATCCTGAGAAAAGTGTTAACTAAGTGTTTTCTGCCCACCCCCCATCAGTGAAGTGAGTGTTGGAAGAAGGAGCCCAGATGGGATGCTACATGCACAAAGTTTAGGGACCAGTTAGTCTAACCTCTTCATTTTACAGGGGAAGAAAGTGAAGCATGGAAAAGGAAAGTGATTGGCCCCAAATCATCCCAAGAGATGATGGTGGATCGGAGACTAGAACTCTGTTCTCCTGACCCCACATCAAAGGCTCTTTGTGTGCTAACCCACATCCTCCAGTCCCCAGTGTATGTTTCTTCAGCTCTAATAATACACTAATGTCCTTAATAAAGGGCGGGCTTTGAAGTTTTCAAGGTGAGCAGTGATGGCCAAGTTTAAAATCTCCTGTCTTTGAGATGGGGCATTAAAAAAAAATATGTATGAGTCATGCTCAGGCAATTCCCTTTTTGTCACCGAAAGGAATTTTCAGTTCTTCCTGGCAGGCCCAACCCTTGTTCTCAGCAAAGGGGAAGGCGGAGACTGAGTGGTGACTTACCTTCATAGAATGTCACCTAACTAGGTCAGACTTTCTATCAGAGGACTCGATTTATCAAGAAATATCAAAGCAGGCTAAAAGTGAGCAGACTGATGGTCATTAGAGACTCTTCAGTGCAAAGAAAGTGTTGGCCCTATCTATAATAATCAGAATCAGAATAGCAGCAGCAACAATAGTACTACCATTTATAATATAGCACATACTTTGTGATGGTCACTATCCTTTACAATTAATATCTCATTTGATCCTAGGTGCTATTATTATCACCATTTTACAGATAATGAAACTGAGTTTTATATCAGTTTTACCGATGAGGAAACAGAAGTTAAGTGACTTGGCCAGGGTCACACAGCCAGTAAATGTCTGAGACTGGATTTGAGCTCAGGTCTTCCTGACTCCAGGCCTGGTACTCAACTGTACCAAACTATTATATGCTAGAGAATAAAGGAGCCTTTCTTTGTCTGGGCAGCTGGATAGTAACTATACTACTGTTCTTGGCATTCAAGTCTATCCAGAACTTGGTTTTGCCTTACCTTTCATCCTTTTCTCATACAATTCTTTTTAGTACAGGGCCATATCAAAGACTATGGTGTGAGCATTAGATGACTGAAAGGGGAAGAGATAGAGTGGACAGAGTGCTGGATCAGAGTGGTCAGAATGACCTGGGTTCAGGTCTGTGACCCTGAGAGAGCAAATGAACCTCTCATACCATTTAGTTCTTTGTAAAATGGGAATAATAGTTCTTACTCATTGGGGGTTCTATGAGCCTCAGAGGAGATAATGTCTACTTTGCACTTTGTAAACCTTAATGGCCTGAAGAAATGGGGACTGTTAGGTATTATTATTGTATTTGATCTGACAGTCAAGATGGCTCCTTCATTCGTTCATTCCTCCCTCCCTTCATTCATTCCCCACGTGCTTCTTATGTTTTTTACCATCTATTTGTCTCTTTTCTCCCCTCCCCTCCCTTCTCTACCTTCCCTCCCCTCCTCTTCCCTTCCTGACCTAAATGTTCTAATAGATAATTATTAGATCAATGACCCTAAGAAAGAGCCAAAAATGATTCCAAGTCTTGGAGCACCAGAGACAGCAGAAGAAATAGGGCACCTGGAGGATGAAAAGCTTCCATAGAAGAGATAAGCAAAGACAAAGTAGCCTTGACCTTCAGATCTTTTTCTAATATTTCTTTATCACCATCATCATTATCACCAGCATTTATGTAGCATTTAAGAATTGTAAAACATGTTACCTACATTATCTGCAACAATATTCAAATGAGTAGTAGGTGTTATTATTATTCCCATTTCACAGATAAGGAACTAGAGGCTGAGAGAGGCTTCTCAGGGTCAGACCATTAACATCTAACACAGGATTTGAACCTACATCTTTCTCCCTTTTCAGTTACTCTTATATCCCTTTCTCTCACCCTCCATGGTACTTCCTTAGACTGGGTCTTCACTACCTACCCAATTGGAAAGTTTCCCTGTTTTCTTGTCTATCCAGGCTCCCATCCATTCTGCACACATACAGCAGGGGAAAAATATGATTTAAAAAAAAAATCTTCAAGTCACTTTTGCATTGAGAAACATTCAACATCTCCCCATTGCCTAGAGGTAAATTACCACCACCACCACCACGCCTCACATCTAGCATTTAATCACTTTTCAGTCTGTGCTTATCCTCTCCTTGAGCCACATCTCCCTCTGATTGCTTCTAGGTTCTCTACAGAGTAACCAAACTGAGCTACCCAATGTCTCTCATTCACATGTGGTGCTATTCTTTTTTTTTTCTTTTTTTTTTTTTTCCTTCTGCAAACAACTCCTACTTTCCTGCTTCTGGAAAATCTGCCATTATTGCTCTCTAATCCCAGAATGTCCTCCCCTCCCTGCACTTGGTGAAATTCCTCCTGTCTCCCAGGACCATAGTTCTGGTCATCTGCTCAAATCCACTCATTTTATACAATAGGAAACAGAGCCCTTGGAGTTGAGGGACTTATCCAAGGTCACACAGGCAACAAGGGTGAACTCAGTCTCTAAATCTTGGCTCTCCAACCCCATATCCAACCCTCTCTATTTCAATATAATCAGTTTCCTTGTGCATTTTATTTTACACATTTCAAAATCTTCTGCCAAAGAGTTCCTTCACCAGCTGACCAAAAGGGTCTGTGACAGAGATTAAGACCCCCTGTTCTATGCCCTGTGCAACCCCAGCACACTTATCTGATCTACAAATATAAAACTTCCCCTAAGCTGTCAGCCTTGTTGCTGCCCACAACTGAGGCTTTAGGACTTCTGAGCCCATTCATTTATCCCACAGTGAAAATGTCCTTTTATGTAGTAATAAGACTGTGAGCTTCTTGAAAGCAAATATCCTTTTGTTGTCATTCAGTCATGTCTGCCCTCCTGTGACCCTGTTTGGGGTTTTCTTGGCAAAGATGCTGGAGTGGTTTGCCAATTCATTCTCCAGCTCATTTTACACATGAGGAAACTGAGGCAAACAGGGTCAAGTGACTTGCCCAGGGTTACACAGCTAGGAAGTGGCTGAGGACAGATTTGAACTCATGGAGAGTATGTATGTATGTATGTATATATATAGACTTCTGCCATTATGTTATTCATAAATGCCAAATTATTAATGAGGTGAATTTTAAGAACATAATTTAAAATTCTGTCATCCTGCTTTCCTAGGAAGAATCAATGTACCATTTTTTTAGTTAATGCAAATTTCAGTTTCTGTATCCTCTTTTATTTTGGATTTTTCTGCTAATAGTAATACAAAACCCCAACATTTTATACTTTTACATTAATTTTCATGTCTGCAGGCATTATAATTCTTTTGTTTTCTACATTTAATTACAGCCTTTTGAATCTGTTATCCAGTGTTTTAGTTATTTCTTTCCAACCTTTTGATGAACATATCTGACTTTTTCAATTTATATATCTATATATATCTATATATCTATATATATCTATATATATCTATATATATCTATATCTATATATATATTTCTGTGTGTGCACATTTAGATATATACCCATGTGTGTGTGCATATATAATATATACACAAATACATTCATATACATATAAATAAACATAAATATACACAAATAGAAACACATATGTGTATTTATAGTTATATATAGTACAGAAACATAGGGAAACTCTAATCAATTATTTATCCAGGGGAATTCTTTGTCATTAGAATGGGCAAAGGTTTGTCATGCCGGGGTGGGAGTGGGGATAAGCTCCCACTCTCTATAAAATGCTCTAATAGCGTGCATCTCCAATAGCCTCTGACAACTGAAGCCCAACTCCTGGCCTTCTCATGGAGAAACTGTTTCCACTAACAGGAGAAGAGGTGAAGGTGAGTCACTGGCACCTTAAAACCAGTCGCTTCGGGCAGGTGGGGCTCATCAGCCTTAGCAGGCAAGCTGCCTAGGGGAAGGAAACCCTGATTTGAAACCTCCACTACCTTGCAGCTATACCCATATATGGGAAAGGCTTCGGGAGTTAACCTCGAGGAAAATCAGGAGTCAGAGTCCCTTAGGCAGTTGGATGTTGGACATCACATGCCTCTGGCAACTCCTGCGGCAGCACTGGTGCCAAACTGTATTGGCTCTGCCTCTCCTTTGGATCCACCAGTGTTGCGGAGGGGGAAAACCTGCTGCATGGCAACAGCGTGTTTTCCATATTGATCCGCCCAGGCCAGCGCCCTGCAGAGGACACTCCAGCTACTCCTCATGGGGTAGATACAACACGGGATGCGGCAGTTACCAGTTATAAGACACTCAGGAGCTGCTGCTCCCGGATCGGACTGCACCGCCACACTGTGGCCTGTGGCTCTTCAAGGCACTGATCCATGGTCGTCCGCAACTGGTGGAGGCCTACTACAGTACTAGAATGGGCAGCCTAAAGAAATAGGTTTGTCTTCAGAGGGAAGACTGAATGACCATTTTTAGGGTATGTTAGAGAGGAAATCTATATCATGTATCTCTATGTCTATCATCTCTATCTCTGTTTCTGTCTCTATGCCTATATCTCTCTGTCTATATATATCATTTATATCCATTCCTATCAGTCTCTCTCTCTCATCTATCTATCCATACATATCCCTACATACATATATATATATGTGTGTGCATATATGCATATGTATACAATATACACATGCATGCATATATACATATAAGTGTATAGCTGCATGTGTGTGTATGCTTCAGTCTCCCCCTTCTAATATTGACAAATTTTCATGGATAAATAATCATTCATTGATTAAGGTTTAAAAAACTGTTATATTAGCATAATACCTTGTTATTTAGCTTGATTTTAGCAATGAATATACACATATAGATATAGATATATACACTTAAATACATATGCATAATGTAAAATATATATTGTGTAATGTATATGTACATTGTGTGTTTATATAGATTTCCCCTCTGATTTAGAATGGATGACATGTACCCTAAAGCCTATCCGAAGGTCTGATGCTGTTGAATATTCCCCCCACTGACTGAGGATTGCCTTTTTCAGATACTGATCACTTCAGTTTGCTTATCGATTTTGGTGACTATTAATCACTCCCAGGAATTTGGGTCTTCAGAAGAATTCCCCAACCAATATGGCCTTCTACAGAAGAGTTCTCATCATGTCAATTTTCAACATGGTAGCTAGGAACCCAAAGGGATGGGGTCTTGCCGTCTGTAATTGCTAGGGGAAGGAGTGTGGCAGGAGATCACAGTTGTGGTGGATTGTATCTCTTGGGACTCAAGATGCCCTTGAAATGTTTTTCTGTCTCCCAGATCTGGCCCAATTGGAATATCGGAAAATGTTTGCTGTCTCTTGTCTTGCCTAAGGCCCAAAGTCTGTGACTGTGCCTAGCAGGCCTTTGATCATGGGCCTATTTTGGGAACATCCAGTGATGTCATGTTTTCTCCACTTGGGAGAGACTCCTCCAACTAACGAGGCCATTGACAGTGATCTATGGAAGGGCATTGAGCTGCTCAGGGGCAGATGGAGCAATAAATACACTGAATCTTCTGCTTTGTTTCTAGCAAGGGTGGTTAGCTCTACAAGACAGAATCCCCCAAGGTAAAACAATGAATAGCCTCAGAAAGGACATAAACTAAGCATCTCAACTTAAATCCCCAGCAGAAATAATTACTGAAGAAGCAAAGGCTTTCAGGCTTCCCCAGAAATGTATTTCAATTCTGAATCTGTATGCAGGGCCATGAGTTTGGGATTCTTTCCTTTGGGTCTATTAAATTAGAACGATATCTGAGGAGCTATGGAATAATAAAGACTGGGAGTAAGGGGACTTGGGCTCTAATATTGGCTCTGGTACTACCTTGCTGTGTGACCTTGGACAAGTCATTTCCTCTCTCTTTAGCTTGCCCTCTGTTAAATGTTATTATTGGACTGCTTGAGTTCTAGAGTCCCTTCCACTTCTTACATTTTGTGTTCTGTATTTGAAGGTCTCTCCCCATTCAGTATTTGTGTGCTAAGGTATCTCAGCTCTGACATGCTGTGTTCCCTATTCTAGAGCACATCTCAGCTCTTTCATTCTGGGTCAGAATGTTCAGTCTCTCACTGGCTCTTCAACCATAAATTCCATCAAGTCCAACCCCATCATTTTATGAATTGGGAAACTGAGGCTGAGAGAGGCTGAGTGATTTAGCTTGAGTTCCAAGCTTGTAAGTATCTTAGGCAGGATTTGAATCCACGTCTTCATGTTTCCTAGTCCAGAGCTCTATCCACTGTGCCACCTAATGTCTCCTCCTTCTGACCAAGTTCTGTTGTCCTGTTATCACATCCTGTTTCCTGGAAGTTCTCAGCTTTTTTTTTTTTTTTTTGGAACCAATTTCAATAAATTACATTAAACAAGCTCAGGAGTGAGGAAGTCCCACTAGTTGCTAGCCTCGATTTTCTTGTGGCCACTCTCTAAAATGGGTTTTCTTCTTCTGTCACTTGGCTCTGTCTCTTATTACCTGACTCATAATCAGCATATTCCGGCTTTCCCACCTTTGCCTGAGCTCTTTTTCCTATAGAATGCCACCCCTTCTCCAGACTCTACACCTCTGCTTTCCCCCAAACCCCTGGTCCTTCCCTTTCTACCCCATGTCCAAATCTCCTCCATGAAGCCTCCCCAACCATTCCTATAACCTTCTCTAAATGTGCATTTAGACAACTTAAATACTTGAGGTAGTTAAGCGGTGCCATGGTGGATAGAGCCCTGAGCCTGGAATCAGGAAGACTCATCTTCATAAGTTAAAATCTGGCCTCAGACACTTATTATAGTGACCCTGTGCAAGTCACTTTACCCTGTTTGCCTCAGTTTCTTTATCTGTAAAATGATCTGGACAAGGGAATACCGGCCCAGTGTCTTTGCCAAGAAACCCCCCCTCCAATAGAGGGGTTATGTAGCATCGGACACAACTGAAATGACTGAATAACAAGAACAAAACCATGATAATGCATGCACTTTAGTATTTAAAATAACTTTTCTTTTCAGCAGCCATATGTGGAAACTGAGGCTCAGAGACAGTAAGTGACTTTCCCAAGGTCACACAGCTTGTAAGATTTAAATCCAGGTCTCCCAGTCCCAAGTCTTATACACTGCTCCATCCTACCTTCACTGCTCTTTTATGTTAACTTCCCTCTTTGGAATGTAAGCCCCCTAAGGTGAGGCATTGTCTTGGGCATTAGTCTTTGAATCTCCAGTGCTTAACACAGTGCCTGGAACACAGGAAGGCTAAAAATGGGCTCTCTCTCTCTCTCTCTCTCTCTCTCTCTCTCTCTCTCTGTATGTATAGATAGATAGATAGATAGATAGATAGATAGATAGATAGATAGATAGATAGATAGATAGATATAGACACACATACACACATATGTATGTTTCTCTAAAGGTCTCTCTAATCTGCCTATTTGCTATCTAATTTCTCTATCATTTCTCTAGCTATCTCTTTTCTATCACTTATCTATGTATCCATCTACCTACCTATCTATTCTTCCATCCATCTCTTTCTCTCTCTCTTTCTCTGTCATTTGAAATTTTATGGGGTGTCTATCTCTGGCCCATTTTTTAGGGAATTTAGCTGGGGTTTCCAATATATTGCTACTTATAAATTACAAATTATAATTATTTATAATTATAAATTACTTATAAATTAGGGGATTTAGCATTAGTTTGGGGCATTAAGCATTTATTAAATCATATTAAATGTTAGAAAAGAGAGATCACATGGCCCTGAAAGTTCAGAGGCCCTACATACCTAGGATAGAGGGGAGAGAGAGAGAGTGGGCCACATGTCTGCCTCCTTCAGCATCCCATGACAAGAGAGCATGGAAGAGAGTAAGCTCTCTGAGGTCCAGAGAAGAGGCTGCCCTTACACAGTGCTCCAAGATAATTGGCTTACATCATTCAGATCTGTTGGTTTACTGGAGTTAGGGGTGGTCCATATTAAAATCAGCAGTATGTGCTGAGGTCCAAGTCCAGAATACAGACCCTTTGAGGGGAAAGGCTTTCAGGTGGGTGTGGTTTTAAACTCTATTTTCTCTATTCAGAGTCTTAGGTCAGACTTGACTGACTCTGGGCTGGCCTTGAAAGAGGTCAGGCAATTAGGGGTACCTATGGGACCCTCAAAGCCTATTATTTCCCTATATTATCTATCTATCTATCTAGGCATTCATTGTCTCCATCATCTATTTGCCACTTAGCTAACTTCCTGGTTTAGGGGGGAAATTCCATCCATAGTTACATTAAACTCAGTCGGGTTCTCAATGAAAACGTGGCACTCCCTTGAATAGATTCAGGACCCAAAGAGCATCTCACTTTGGAGGACCTTGGCAGGATGCAAGAGGCTCATCAGAGTCACTGAGGAATCAATCAATCATTTAGCAATGATGAATTAAGTGCCTTCTCTGGGCCAGGCACTTTCTTAAGCTCTGGGGGACACAAAGTCCCTGACCTCAAAAAGCTTACATTCTACTGAGGTGGGGGTGGATGGGGACATATACACAGAAAAGTTAATACAAAATATTTTAAAAGAAACCCCAAAATAATTTGGAAAAAAAAAATTCCCAAGTCTATTAAGTCATGGAGTTGAGACCTAACACTGAGACTCCTGTGTCCAGCACTAATGTTCTATCCATGACAAGAATTGTCTCTTGATGCCTGTTTTCTGTCAGGATGTGAGCTATTCTCGTCTTGCTCTGATGACTCACTGTGGTTTGAAGGTTCTCAAAGGCTAAGCTAGAAAAGCACAAGACCTCTGCTCCTTGAACCCACAAAACCAACAATTTCTTATCCCTATTCTCTCTCCTAAGGCAGTCCTGCATTTGTAACTGCCTCTTAGAGTTTTCTAGGTAGATATCCCATAGACATCTCATATTAAAAAGTCCAAAATGGAATCCGCTATCTTCTATCTTTCCTTAAACCTTTCTCTCTTCTGAATTTCACAATTTCTTTGGAGGTCACCACCATCTTCTGATCCCCAAGATTCTCAGTCTCAATGTCATAATTGTCTCCTCACTGTCACTCATCCCAATGAATCACTAAGTCTTGTCATCTCTTTCTTTACCACATTTCTCCCATACTTCCCCTTCTTTCTACGCAGTCATGGTTCACACCTGGATCACCTCTTGATCAGATTATTTCAATATTTTCCTGATTGGTATTCCTCTCTCAAGTCTTTCCTCATTTTAATTCATTCTCTACTCACCTGTCAAAGTGATTTTCTCAAAGCATAGGTCTGACTACTCAGTAAACTACATTGGTTCACTATACTTTTTAGGATATAATCTCTGAAGGCTCTTCCCTGCCTGATGTGTCCCTACCATCCTCCTGTTCTTACATTATACTCCCTTGCAATCCAGCCATATTGTCTTACTCAATCCTTATACATACATACCTCACAAACACATGTATAGATATATGTATATATGCACCATATACATATGTATGTGTACAATTCTAAGGTCATTGAAGGTAATGGCTGGCCAGCTACTTAATATATCCTTTTTTATTGCTTGCTTGCTTGATTTCACTATAAGAAAAGTTATCAGAAATTTTAAGAAATCCTGGCTAGAATCAGTTGTAGGAAGTCATTCTCTCTTGTTATCTGTAGTTCCATTTGCTCTGAGCTCCACAGAACATTCCCTTCCCAGGATAAGTTGATCACCCCAAATCCCATCACCGTAGGCTAACTCACCTCTCTCAGCTTCCTCTCCTCTCTGAGTGGAGGGCAGGACCACAGAACACTAAAGCCTTCCCCAAACCTTGATTTTAATAGAAGGCAGGGATGTGGACTTTTGCAGCTGTCTCCACTTTCCATTTGCAGCATTGCTCGGTTTCAGCTGCATAGATCATGATTCTCCTGTTCCAGGTACCAGCTAATGCCTATTTCCTCACAGCCTTGTTTTCCAGCTTTCTTTTTGTGTATTAGTTTCCCCCCTCATTAGATAGTAAAGTCCTTGAGGTGAGGTACTTTCCTTTTCTTCTCTGTATCCCCAGTGCTTAGCACAATGCCCGGCACATAGTAGGTGCTTAATAAATGAATCCTTGGCATGTTTGAGGCAGTGTCAGGTATATATCCTGTTGAGAAGTATGTGGGAAAGTACAATCTATGGGAATGTGGAATAAGAATCAATATCATAGTAGGCAGTCAGATTGAACAGAGAAGCAGCCTTAGAGATGAGAAGACCTGGGTTCAAGACTCACTTCCTTCACAGTTCATTGCTTAGCTCCAGGTAAGTAAAACAACCTGCATGTGCCCCAGGCAGCTTTCTTTCTATAAGTGCCAGGAGCTGTTCATCTGTATTGGTTGGTTGAGTTTCCACACTGGGCATTCTCTACACTGATGCAATCACAGCTCTGGCCAAAATGGACAGCATAAAGCTTTTCCAGATGCCAGTATCAACACAATCCCTTCTGACCATCAGGAATTTTACAGAACTGATCTCAGCTAATCCTTGTGCCTTTCTCTTTTGCCAGCCTAAATCTTCCATGACACCATGTGTCAGAATGATTTTGGCAAATATGCCTTCATAAAAGGACATTATATTTGGGGGTCCAGGACCTGGGTTTGAATGCTACGTCAGCCATAAGGGACTTATGTGACTTTGGTTTTGAAAATCTCTTGCAACTCCTAATCTTTGGTCCTCTGACCCCCTCTCTAGGCCTTGATTTCCTTGTGTCAAAAATGGGAGGACTGGTCTAGATCATTCCCTAAGGCTCCTCACAGCTCTGAATCCCATATCCTTTGCAAAAGCACCACTGGGCTGACAAAATGAGAATACGCAGGTTCAGAGAAATGGTCCCCTGCTGAAAACACAAACAAATCTAATCTCCTGAATGGGAGGGATGAATCCCAGGAATGTGGGGGTCTCTCATGTCAGATATACAATGATTGGCCGGACGTCAGATTGCCTAATGCAATGAGGATGGCGTTTCCTGTTTCATCTGAAATGTGGCCAGAGATGCCAGAGAGCATTTATCTTCTCAAGTGACAGGGGCCGACATTTGGAGTGGATGAAGTAACTGCTGTGGGAGGGGGGAGGGAACTTGAGGTGCAAGGGGAGGAAAGAGGAAGCTTCAATTCCCAGAGTCTAGTTTTCTCCCTTTTCCTCCCTTCCTTCCTCTCTCTTCCCCCTCCACACCCCCCTCCTCCACACGTACTCGAGCAAGGGCGCACGTGCTTGCGCTCGCGCTCTCTCCCTCTCTCCCTCTCTCTCTCTCTCTCTCTCTCTCTCTCTCTCTCTCTCTCTCTCTCTCTCTCTCTCTCTCTCTCTCTCTCACACACACACACACACACACACACCACACTCACACACACACACACACCACACTCACATCTTGTCTTAATCTTTTTTGTTTCTCTATTATTTTATCTGTTTCTCTATTTCTTTTTGTTTCTTCACCTTTCTATCTCTTCAGCTCTATTTCTCCATCTGTGCCTGTCTTTCTTTGTCTGTCTTTTCATCTGTTTCTGTCTCACTCTGTGTCTCTGTCCCTCTATCTCTGTCTCTCTCCCTGTCTATCTCTCTCTCACTTGTCCTGTCTCTCTGAGGCTTCAGTAAGTGAATGCTCTGTAGCAGGGATTGTGCCAGGTGCTAGGAATATGTATGCTAACGACAGCCCTGGTCCTCAAGAGTAAGAAGAGAGACACATAGTCTTGGTGGCTAGGGATGAATGTTTTACTTAGCTAAGTCACAGGCATAAATCATAAATCAAACCCTGAGGGCAATCGAGAGTCAAGCCCTTTTCAGGTAAGGGGAGTGCTGCTTGAATTATTGTTTGCAGAGTCGGAGTTTAAAAGGTTGGTGTGTGTGTGTGTGGGTGTGTAGGTGTGTGTACACGTACATATGTATATGTGTGTGGTGGAATAGAGCTCTTCGAGGTTGACTAGGTTTCTCCTTGGATGGCAGATACAATGTAATGAAAACAATTTTAGCCTTGTAGGACCTGTTGCAATAGCTTGTCTATGCTGGTGTAGACATGGACAATATGCAGCCATATCCCATAATACACCATTAAGGAAGGACTAGATTTGTCGAGCCAAAGGAATTTCAGTCCAACAGTAGAACTTCTTGCATTCGGTCAGCAGGTGGGAGTGATATTTTTAGCAGGAGGTCACTGTAGCCCCTTCAAACTAGACCCTGCTGAAACTGAAATGGCATCATAGGGGTACAAGTCTCATTCAGCATAATTCAGAGTCTTGGTTCCTAAATTTCCTGATATTATCAAGCCTGTTATAAGCCAAATACGTTGGGTGCCAGTATTCCTGGGATATTTTAAAATTTGGCCAACAAAGTATCTGGAGCGGGGTGGGGGGAGAGAGGGAGAGGGGGAGGGAGAGGGAGAGGGAGGAGGAGGAGGAAGAAAAAGAAGAAAGGGAGGAGGGGGAGAAGAAAGGGAGAGATAGCAAGAAAAAGAAAGACAGGAAGAGAAAGACATAGGGAAAGACAGCAACATATAGAAAGACAGAAAGAGGGACAAAGAAACAGAGATACAAAGAGATGAAGACAGAAAGACACAGAGACACAGGAAGATACTGACAGAGAAAAGCACAGAGACGCAGAGAGAGGAGAGACAGACACAGAAACAGAAAAGACAGAGAAGAGATAAAGAGACAGAGATATAAAGAAATAGAAGCAAAGAAAAAAGACAGATATGGAGAACAGAGAAAAGATAAAGAAAGTGAGAGAGAGACAGAGATAGGGAGACAGAAACAGAGAAGACACAAAGTGAGACACACAGAAAGAGAAAGATCCTGTTAGGTGCATGAACACCAGGGGAACTTCTTAGTTCAGTGAGTAGCACACAAACTCAGCATAACTTGAGAGCTATAAAGCACAAAGGCTGTCAGAGGAAATTCCTGGCTTAGTACAAACATACAAATCTACCAAATATGTCTATTAGGTAATGAAATAGGATACTCAGCAGTAAGCCTAACCAAATAAGATATACCATTAGTTCTAAAAGGACCTCCCAATGCATTAATTCTGCTGGACACAGTTGGACTGACCTTGACATGGGGCCACATGTGTACTCCAACTTCTAGCAGAGAGAGAAGAGGCAGAAGTGGAGGGGGGGCGCTCTGCTAATTAATCACTCCTCTGTCTAGTAGAGCAGTACTAGCAGGCTAGAAGCAGAACCAGTGACACTCCTATAGGTGGCATGGTGCATCGAGTGCTCAGTCAGGAAGACTTGGTTCAAATCCATCTTCAGATACTTCCTAGCTGTGTGAACTTGGGCAAATCACTTAACCCTTATTTGCCTCAGTTCCTCATCTGTAAAATGGGAACACAGTAGAGAAGGAAACGGCCAACCACTCCAATATTTTGCCAAACTCCAAGGACAAAATCCATGCAGTCATATAGAGTCAGATGTGACAGAATGAGTGACTTCCACAGAACACCTGAGATCCCAAAGCACATGCTGAAACCCTCTGCAGTTCCCATAGGCCATCATAGGATGTCAACAGATTTTTGCTCTATTCCAAATTCTAACAAACTTTGTTATCTGTCTTAATAGAGCATGCATAGCTCAGAGGTATGAGGCAGAAGGGAAGAGGAATCAAAAAAGAAATCTGACAGCAAAGGGAGAAAACAAAAGATATGAAAACACAGCATTCTGTGAGCATTGAAGGTCAGGGAAAATAGACCAGTCTGTATCAACATACATCTTGGACTTCTGTTCCACACAGGACCAACCTCTCAGCTCCACAGCTAAACCCCAGGAAGCCCAGTGAATTCCTACCCAGAAATAATAGCTGCCATTGATATAACCCTTGAAAGTGTGCAAAGTACTTCACAAATATGATCTCATGTTATCCTCATGACAAGTCTGAGAGGCAGGTGCTATTAATGTACTCATTTTACAGATGAGGAACTTGAGGCAAATGGGGGTTAATTGACATAGAGAGGAAATGCCTGAGTCTAGTTTTGAATTCACATCTTCCTAATTCCCAGGTCCTGTGCTCATTTCACTTTGCCCCCTACTAGATTTTAAAGCCCCATCCCACTGGCACATCCTCCATGAAGCCTCTGCCTCTGCCCCTGCCCCTGCCCCTGCCCCTGTCCCCCCCTCTTAATTTTTTTCTGTTTAGAATTTTATTTTTCCAAATTACACATGAAAGCAAATTTTGACATCAATTTTTTAAAACTTTGTGTTCCAACTTCTCTTCCTCCCTCCCTTCCCACCCCAAGAACTCAAGCAATTCAATATGTTATACATGAGTAGTCATGGAAAACATCTCTACATTAGCTAGGTTGTGAGAGAAAACAGATAAAAATAAAACTTCAGATTGAGGAATTGTCAAAAAAATGTGTTTCAGTCTGTTTTCAGATGCCATCAGCTCTTTCTCTGTAGATGTATTGCAATTTTCATGTCTTCAGAGTTATTTTGGATCATTGCCTTGCTGAAAATAACCATGTGCTTCCTAGCAGATAATCTTAAACTATTGCTGTTATTTTGTATACAGTACATTTCACTCTGCTTCAGTTCATGTGGGTCTTTCCAAGTTTTTCTGATAGCATCCTCTTTGTTTTGTTTTGTTTTGTTTTATTTTTATTGTTGTTTGTTTTTTTTTTTTTGCCCTTGGACCTCATAAGCCATTTTGTTTTGCAGCATGCTATTGTACCTTTCATAGATTTCACCCTGTGTAAAAGGATGGGGTTGTACCCACTTGCCTCTCAGACTTCTTCTAGCTCTCAAATACATGTTTCTCTTATTGTGTACTGTAGCTAGACACTGCCTCATCCCCTTAGTAGATTTTAAGCCCTGGGAAACAAAGGACTGTGCGTTATCTTAGCTCTCTATCCTGTTAGCCAAGAACAATGTTAGATGCACAATAATATCTAATGAATGAAAAATGAATGAAGCCTCCCTTCTCATCATGTAGTGCTGTATCATGAATAAGAATAAGAAGGAAAGGCTTTAGGGGCTGTTTAGAGATCCAAGGCTTGCTCCCCAGCCTGCAGGGAAGTGGAATCTTGGAGTCTGAGAGCAAAAAGGCATTTCAGAGACTTTCTGTGCCCAAATAGAAGAATCCTCACTACATCAGCCTCTAACAAGTGATTGTTCAGCTTTGGTCTGGGATCTTCCAGGGATGAGGATTGCCCAGGAGAGCCCATGCCCCTTTGATATATCCATAGATGTTTGGAAGTTACTGCTGAAATCAAGCCTAGATCCTTTTGAGAGAGAGAGCTGTCTATGGAAGCAACAGAACCTTACTGAAAGTCCTACCTCTGATACATCATGGCTGGGTGACCCTGGGCAGGCTTGGGGCAACTGTCTAAGACTGATCCTACATTTTAGAGCAGACACACACCTTCATTGTAGAGGGAGTTCCTTCATGTGGGATTTCCTCATATGAATGAAATCAGCTCCAACTCTCTATTATTATATGCCAGGAATTTTAAGCACTGGAAGATACTGGGGGGCGGGGACTGGGAGGGACAACAACAAATAAAATAAAATAAAATAAAACAAGCAATCCCTGACCTCAAGGAACTTTATATTCTAATAGGAGAAACCACCCATCTATTAATAATACGATATGTACAAGACACTCTTGGAGTAGATATGCAGGAATTGTAGAGGAGAAAAAGGGTGGGGGAAGTGGGGCATGGTCATAGGAAGGGCTTCCTGAATGCTCTTCTTGAGCTGTCTTGAAGGAAACCAAGGATTCTAGAAGGCAGTGGTAAGGAAGGGGAAAAAATCAGGCATGCCAGTGCAAAGTTAAAGAGATGGAGTATCATGTGTGGAATGACAGGTATCTGGCTAGCCTTCATGGGCCACCAAGTCTCTGGTCATGTGTCAAGACCAGAAAGGCAAGAAGCCCCTTTCACATAAGACCCCTTCCAACACTGGAAGATGGTTATTGTAGCTTCCTCCCATCTGTTCTCCTCCAGCCTAAACATTCTAAATTCCTTCATCTGATCCTTGTATAAAATGCTCTTTAGTACTTTCTCCATCCACGAAAATCCCTCCTGAATTTACTAACCTGAGGGTATTAAATCACAAGATAATTTATTGCCTTCTCCAGAACTTAGCAGAATGGTTGATGTAAAAGGGACACTTTATTTTTTGTAAATTAAAAAAAAATTTTAAACATTTTTATCTAAAGTTTTCAATTCCAAATTCTATCCCTCCCCTCCTTCCCCCATCCCTGAAGAACACTCTATAAAAACTGGATGACTAATTGACTATTTACCTGATAGAACTACAAATTAGAGGCAAGCCTAGATCGAACCAATAAATAAACATTTATTTACTACCTACAATATTCCAGGAACTGTGCTAAGTGCTGGGGATATGAAAAGAGGCAAAAGTCTTCCCTGCACTCAAGAAGCTTACAGTCTAATGAAGGAGAGAATAGTCAAACAAGTATAACCAAAGCAAACTATATATACAGGATAAATAGAAACTAATTAACAGTGGGAAGGCACTAGAATTAAGAGGGGTTGGAGAAGGCTTCCTTTAAAAGATGGACTTTTATCTACCTAACCCTGTAGGAAAGTAGGAGGGGAAGGGGATAAGGAGGGAGAGGGGAAAGAAGGGAGGGAAGAGCAGAGGAGGGGGCAGTAAGAAACAAAACACTTCTGAGGAAGGATAGAGTAAAAGAAGTCCTAAATAGAGTAAATATCATGGGGAGGGAATAGGATGGAGTGAAACAGTTAACAATAAACAGTTAACAATAGTTGAAGGCAAGAGTAACATAAGATGATGATTAAGGGATTTTTTGGGGGGTGAGACAATGATGGTTAAGTGAGTTGCCCAGAGTCACATAGCTAGTAAGTCTCAAATGTCTGAGGCTGGATTTGAACTCAGGTCCTCCTGAATCCAGGGCTGGTACTTTATCCACTGCAGCGCCACCTAGCTGCTCCCAGATGGATTGGTGGATTGATGATGATTGGAGGAAGATGAGGATTGATTGATGAGGTCTGATTGATGATGAGGAGGATTGAATGATGAAGATGAGGACTGATGGATGATGATTGATTGATGATGACAAATCATCTGGTAGTTACTTTGCTGGGCTATTGTGAAGAAAATGCTTTGTCAGGTATAAGGAAATATATAAATGTTATCTATTGCTATTGCAATAATCAACCTCATGGGTTTATTGTGAGGAGGAGTCACTTAACTACTATAAAAATAATGAGCAGAATGCTATCAGAAAGACCTGGAAGGACCCACATGAGCTGATGAAAAGTGAAATGTACTGTACACAAAATGACAACAAGATTGTGAGCTGAAAAAAAACCCAACAGAATTTAAATTAAAAAAATAAAAGATGGGATTTTATCAGGGACTTAAAGAAAGCCAGGGAGGTCAGTGATAGGTGTGGAGGAGGGAGAACATTCCAGTCATGGTGGACAGCCAGAGAAAATGCTCAGATCCAAGAGATAGAGGATCTTGTTCATGGAACAGCCCAGGCCAGTGTCACCAGATTGAACAGTTTGTGGTGGGGATTAAGGTGTAAAAAGACAGAAAGGGAAGGTTATAAAGGATTTTAAAACAACAGAAACAAACAGAATATTTGCATTTGATCTTGGAGGCAATAGGGAGCTGCTGAATCTTTTTGAGCAGGAGAGTGATGAGGTCAGACCTTGTCTTTAGGAAAACCACTACTGATTGGAGGGTGAATTAGAGTGGGGAGAGCCTTGAGGCAGGCCCTTCCCCCACTCCTAGCAGCTCTTCAATAGTCAGTCACTTACACTGCTCAGAAGTAACTGTGGTCAATGATCCAATGAGAAAACATTCTGAAAATTATCAAAACTATTTTTCATCATAACATCATAATGAATTGCTTGTTTGAAGAGAAGGCTACTTTGATTTCTTTTTTAAATCAAAAATTTATGTTATGTTCACTTTTCTTTTCTTTCTTTTTTTTTGCGGGGAAAATGAGGGTTAAGTGACTTGCCCAAGATCACACAGCTAGTAAGTGTCAAGTGTCTGAGGCTGGATTTGAACTCAGGTCCTCTTGAATCCAGGGCTTTTCCCTGCACCACCTAGTGCCCATGCCACTGTGGGATCCCAGTCACTCTAACAAAGCATGGGGTGCTACAGTGGTATATGCATGCCGGATTTATAGCAAGAAGCCCTGGGTTCAAGCTCCTTTTCTGCTATTTAGTCAATTCGATTCAGCAAGGTTTTACAAAGAACTTCCCATGTCCCCCGTAGTAAAATATAGGCCAGCTAGGATAGCAACTATCTCCCTTTGATATCTGTATACACCATGGTTGGCACATAGTAGGTACTTAATATGTTCTAGTTCTAATGGATTGGCACTCTATTAGTGGTCCCTGAACCCAAGGACAAGTCATTTCCTTTCTCTGGGTCTCCCCACCTTCTCTATTAAATTAGGACATTGGATTCCATGTTCCCCAAACTCCTTTCTTATTCTCCACCTGACCATCACTATCTTCCACATGCTCTATGTCTTGCTTTCTACTCTCCTTCCTAAAAAGGGGCAGGTGCCCAAAATTAGACAAATTGTAAAGCTGTGTCTGAGAGAACAACTGTGAGGAAGGCTTCCACTGGGCCCTGGCCCAACTGATCTCCAACCTGAGTTTACTGATGGACAACCCTCATTTGTTCCTATTCTCCATAGTTCTGCTTGGGCCAGCACCTTGGGGGCCAAGGCCAGTGAGGAGGATACTGGGTCCCTGGGAGCTCCTTGCTGGTACTCTGTGGACCTCTGCTTCTCAGTGTGGGGCCAGAGAGGATGTGGAGGAGGGCTCTGGGCTGGTCAGATTCCCAGGGGTCTCCATATGCCAAGCAGTGGGGTGGGGGAGAGCAGCTGGGAAGGATGCAGCCCCCTCCCACAGACAAGGAAGAGAACATTTGCAAGATGCTGTACATTCATCTGGGCCATTGTTACATAATTGTTTTCTGCACATTACATAAATGTCCCTCCTCTGCCAACTGTGAGAAGAGGATCCCTCCTACCTCCGTGTGTGTGTGTGTGTGTGTGTGTGTGTGTGTGTGTGTGTGTGTGTAAAATTCCATTCTAATAAACTCCTGACAGAGCCTGCTGAAGGCAGCTATTTGGGGAAGACCATCTGAATAGCTCCATCAATGTGAGCTCTTGTCGAGAGACAGCTGGCATAGTGGAAAGAACACAGGACCTGCCGAGCGTGTGCCTTCATTGAAATCTTGGCTCTACTACTAGAGGCTATGTCACCCTGGGCCAGTCATTCCCTCTCTTGTCCTTGGTAAAATTGTGGTTGAGGTTGGACAGGCTCCTTAGAGCAATCAAGCAAGGAGAATCGGTCCAACACCTACTATGTGCAGAAGTTGCTGGGGAAACAGAAATAAAGACAGTCCCTGTTCTCAAGGAGTTATGTTTCATTGAGGGAAACAATGTGCACTTCAAGAAGCATAATATGGTGGTTGATGCTGGGGAAAGCACTGGATCCTAACTGCTTCCTCCTCACTTGTGGAGCTAAATCTTCTTATCTTATACCTTGCCTTGTTCTCCCTTCCTTTGTCACATCAGAACCTGGAGATGTAATTAGCCACACCCTGTTAGAACAGGCAGCTTACTCTGAGCTCAGGGAAGCATAAGGATACTCACACTCACGTGATCCCCTTCTCTGCTGTTTTATGGGATAGATATCAGATTAAAAGTTATTCATATAATTGCAATAGCTCAGAGCCCCCAGCTGGCAATATTCCTAACAATTCAAACAGAGGTTTTGCTCTCTGCCCTAATTTAAATTTTTATGTCTCTTCAGCTCACCCCAGGGCTTTCTATATTGGGTACAAAATCTAAATTCAGGAAATGTCTAAGAAAAATATATAAACAGTGTGTAATAGTGTCTATTATTAGATAGGAAAAAAGAAAGGAAGTTGAGAAAAGAGAAGATCTCTTTTTTAGGAACTTCCCTCAAGTCCTTGAGGTGATGAGTATAGCTGGCTAGATGACCACAGTCAAGGCTTAATAAGTGTTTGGTGACTTGTGGCCTCTGAGCTTCAGTTTGAAGCCTCTAGGGATTCATTGGCCTACCTTGGGATTTCCCACCTTTGTCACAGATCAGCCTTCAGTTTCTCCTTTCAGGTGTTGCTCATGTACCACTGATTGAGTCCAGCATCACAGGCTAAGTTCTGGGCAGGTAGGGGGGTGTGGGTGAGGGCTCTTGGTGCTGGAGTCAGGAGGACCTAAATCCGAATATAGCCTCATATACTATATAGTGATATATATGATAGTAGATAAGTCACTTAACCTCTGTCTGTCTCAGTTTCTTCACCTGCAAAAGGGGGGTAATAATAGCATCTATCTCCTAAGGTTATTGTGGGGACCAAGACTCATGTAAATATTAACCATTATTAGTAGTAGTATTATTACTATTATTAAAGGGAGAAGACAATACAAAGCTATGCAAGCTGCATACTGAGCACATGTTAATAACTTTAGAAGGGGAAGAGCTATTGTCTTAGATGACTGGGAAGGGCCTTGAGAAAGGTGTTGTCCAAGTTCAGTCCTGAAGAAAAAGTGAGATTTAGAAAAGGAGGGAGACAGACTGAACAGGGACTGTCTGGATAGGCCTGTGTGTGTGTGTGTGTGTGCAGGTGTGTGATAGGGACAGCCATGTGCTTTAGGAAAACTGGTTTTGCAGCTCTTAGGCAGATGGATCAGACCAGGAATTGTCTTAAGGGAGGGATTCTCAATAGGAAGCTAGTGCTTATCCAGTCAGGAAGTGATGAGGGGCTAAATGAGGGTGGTCACCATGTGATTGGAGAGCAGGGAACTTCTCTGAGAGATATTGCTGAGCTAGGTTTGGCCACTGGTTAGATGGATCTTTGGGGTGAGAGATGGTGAAGAGTCAAGGATGACTTTAAGATTGAAAACCTGGCTGACAACCAGGAGGATGGTGTTGTCAGCCAGTGAAATAGGAAAGTTTAGAAGCCGGGCGGGTTTGGGTGGAAAGATGAAGGTCTCTGCCCTGGACATGTTCAGGCTAAGAATCCTAGGGAATATCCAGTCTGAGATGTCTAAATAAAAAGTTGGCGATAGAGGAGAGCCTGGGACTGGGTGTATAGATCTGGGGGGCCTCTGCACATTGGCATGGTGATGAGATCACCAGGGAGGGGAGTGTGGGGAAGAAAGATGGAGGAAACAAACAAAGGCATTGGATTTCAGCCAGAGGGACCAGGGAACCAGAGGCCAGCAGTTGTCTAGCTCATGCTGGAAGGCCCCCAGGCAGAGGAAACACACTGCTTCTCCAGTGACTTTTGTACAAATATCAATATTAGGATTTTTTCCTGTCTTGTTATCGAGCTTCCTTGTGCCTCTTCTATTTCCACTTGATGCTCCTGATTCTGGCCCTTGGGGACAAGCAGAAGGGGCTCATCCCTCATGAATGTGCAGCCGTTCAGTTGTTAGAAGCCAGTCAGTTCCTGAGCACATCGAGCACCAGACTTGCCACTCAACACTTCTGCTCCAAGTATATTCCCCAGCCTTCCCAGGAAGTGTCCTGGGGCCCAGGTTAGCCTGAACTGGGGTGAGTCACCAGGCTTCCCTCCTTTTCACATACATCAGCCACCTCCCTGATGTTTACTGAGAGTTCAACGAGTGAATCAAGTTATTAAAAAGTGGTTACTGAGAGAACCTGCCCTTCCTGAGCACGGAAGTAGGGGTAGGGTGTGCGGCACCACAGGGGGCATGCTGGTCTCTGGATTTGAGACTATTGGGAAATTTCAGTTTCTGAAGACAGGAACCCGAAGGTGGGGAGGAAAACTGTAAGCTGGGCAGCATTTCCCTGGGAGGAGGAGGAGGAGCAGAAGGGAAAGAAAGAAAGGAAGAGGACGAAAAAGAATCAGAAGGGGGAGGAGCTGAAGTAGAAGGAAGAGAAGGCAGAGGAGGAGGAGAAATCAGAAGAGGGGGAGGAGGAAGAGAAAGAGGAGGAGGAAGGAGGAGAAAGAGGAGGAAGCTAGCTATCAGGGCTATCAGGGCCCCTCAAGGTCCCGCTAACCCCCTGGGGCCTCCCTCCGAAGAGGCAGGTATGTTATCTGCCTCAGCTTTGCAAAAGCGATACCATCCTGTCCCTCTCCCCTTTAAAAAAACATTCATTTATTGTTTCATTTTTTAAAAATTATTTTTATGATTGCTCTTGTTTTCATTTGAAATTTGAAACAGAGTAATATATGAATCCACAATTCTGAGGAATGAGCAATTTAACTATGGTCAGGGCAGCCCAATGTTTGCCTCTGATTTATACCTGAATTTACAGGCATTGGGCTTGGCATCATGAAGACCTGAGTCCAGTCTCAGGCACTTACTATCTGTGTGAACCTGGGCAAGTCACAGCTTTCCCATCGATAAAATGGGGATAGGGTTGGTGTGAGGACCAAATGACATAATATTCATAAAGCGCATAACCCAGTGGTTGGTACATAGTAGGTGCCTAATTAATGTGTATTCCTTTCCAATCCTTTTATGCCCAAATGGGCTCCTTGAAGTGTCTCTGAACTTGCTCCTATAGGCAGGGAATCACCTGGCATTTGATGAATTTCTGGTGGCTGCAAATTGCTAAGATGAGATGGGATGGGGAGAAGCTTGGACATTCAGCTGGGAGAGAGCTTGGTTCAGATCTCACCTCTAACTCTCAGTAGTTGTGTGACTCTGGGCAAGAGATAACAATTCTCAGTTTCTTCATCTCAAAAATGGGAGAACAATACCTGTAGAACTTTTAGTATGAAGGATTGATGGGAGACTCAGATGAGAAAATGTCCGTGGATTAAAAGGGTTTAAGAAATGCCAACTATTTGCACAGTGGAAAGAATGTGGTGCCTAAATTAGTGGTTTGAAGGCCTACCCAGCCACTTGCTGCCCATAGGACCTGAGAAAGGTCATCTCTCCGGGCTCACTTGAGTTTCCAAATCTATAAAATGAAGTGATTGACTACAACCATTTTGAAGTTCTTTTCCCAAAGGGCCCATCCTGCTCCAGTTGCCTTGAGTTTGGTTAAAGTATGAGTTCTCTCTCTCTCACTAGATTCAGCAGCTTACATCCATTCTCAATGCTTTAGTGGTCTCATCTGTGACATGGGTCTGGTAATACCCATTCCACATTATTTCCAGTGTTGTAGTGAAGATGAGAAACAATTGTAAGGGTACTTGCTCTGGAGTACTTGGTTTCAATTTCAACCTCTGACACAAAATGCCTTCATGCCGTTGCATGAGGCATTTAACTTCCTTGGACCTCAGTCCCCCCACCCCCACCCCCATAACACATTTCTTCTGACAGACCTGGAACTCTCATCCCATAGGACTAAATGAGGTCTCTCCATGGCTCTTCATGGTGGACAAAGAACCATTTCTCATAGCTCTTTTTACAGGAGAGGCAGCTGAGACTTGGAAGCAGGCCACTGCCCGAATTTCACTCGGTTATTAGGAAAAGCCTGTATTCAAACTTAGCTTTCCTTGACTCCAAGTCCCCTGCTCTTCCCCCCAAATGATATGGAAGTGTTTCCAGTGGGAAGGGCTATACACCTGTCAAGGGGCCCTGTTCTCCTCCTCCTCTTTTTGTTTTGGTCCAGACCTATGAGGTAACTCCTTGTATTAAGATTCTCTCCACTGATGCAGGTCACCAACTCAATGCACAATTTAGAGTCTTGGGAATTGGTCCTGGAATGTGATTAATATGTTTTTTTTAATGATATTGCATGTATAACCTATGTCGAAGTGCTTACAGTCTCAGGGAGGGGGGATGAGAGGAAGGGAGGGAGAGAATTTGGAACTTCAATTTTTAAAAATGAATGTTTACGTTGTTTTTAACATGTAAATTGGGAAAAATAAAATATTTTTTAAAAATGCCCTTAGGGAACCGAGAAATGTGAGAAGTGACTTGCCTGTTGTGGTCAAAAAGCAGAATGTGTCAGAAACAACACCTGGGTCTAGGTATTTGTGACTCCAGAGCCAACCCTCTAACAACCTCGATTCTTTGCTTCCAATTATTATTAATTATTCATTGATTAGTTAATTAAGTGTTAATTAGTTGAATTATTCACCCTCTCATTCCTTTTGTCTTTATCTATTAGGTTCAAATGGAAACTGTCCAGTGATAAGTCCCTAGCCTGCCAATGTTCTTTAGTTCCTGTTCTGGAGAGCAGGGACCCCCATATCAGGAGATGGAAGGGACCTTAGTCATCAAGTCCTTTCACTTTATAGATGATGTAACTGGGGCCCAGGGAAATGAAAGGGTTTTCCCATGGGTTACAGAGCTAATAAAATGGGATATGAACCCACATCTTCCTGACTCCACGTCCAGCCACATGTCATGTTGCTTAGGGGAAAACCAGACTGCTTTTAGTAATTCAAAAAACATATTTTGATGTAAGCCCTTGTCCTGAGGATTATTGTTATTATTTATTATCATTATTGCTATTACATTGTTACTATTATTATTATTACTATTATTATTTTGCTTTCAGATGCCAGGGGCCATATTAAAAGGGACTATTTATTTGTTTTTTGCATTTATCACTTGGAACATTTTGGATGGGACGGAAAACTTTCTTTTCGTTCACTGGGATTATGCAACATTGCACATACTTTCTGATTCATAGCCATGATTTCAGAGAATCCCAAACCGCACCGCTGGCTCCCTGCCTGTCATTTTTGAATTTATTATCTGGTGACCCTGATGGTATTTTGTGTCTCTGTCTCTGTGTTTCCCTTTGTCCTCTATGAGTCCTCCTCTGGTATTAGCCAGATGTCCTGGAACCAGCCTTCTGGTCACTGCCCAAGGCTCTCCAGAAGACTTCCTTTTCACTCAAACCAAGTCCATCCCCACCAACTGTTACTTAAATTGCCTTTATTGGCTCCTTCACAAAGAAGAGCATCTTTGTTAAAAGTAGCCTGTGTTTGAGGCATCCAATTCCTTGGTCTTTACAGTAGAGACATTGTGGGGTACTGGTGAGAGGACCTTGGCTATAATCCCATCTCTGATGTACACCACTTGAGTCACCTTGGACAAGTCACTTAACTTCATTGGACCTTTGTTTTCTCATCTGTAAAATTAAGGACTCTAGAGCCTCTGAGGTTCCTTCTCGCTCTAGATCTGGGAACCTGTGTACCTCTCTAAACCTTGTTTTCTTCATCTGCAAAGTGAGAGGGTTGGTATAGATGGCATCTGAGGTTGCTTCCAGATCTAGGTCCATGAGTCTATGGCTTCTGTTCCAATACTACCGCTACTGCATATTATCTATGCGGCATTTTGCTAGTCCCTTCTCCAGTTGGGGCTTTCTTTCTTTATCTGTAAGATTGGAAGATGGAGGAGAGTGCGGGGGGATTATTAAATGATCTCTAAATTCCCTCCCAATTCTACATTCTATCATCCTGGAGAGTTAGAATGAGCCATTTATCAGAGATGCTTTGTTCAAGTGTGTACGTGTTTAACAAAAATGTGGTTTCTTCCCCACTGAGAAAGGGGGAATTTTTAGCACTTGAAGATCGTCCCAGAAAAAAAAAATCCTATCTGGAATGTTTAGTGCTGAAGGAGGACAGGTCATTAAAGAAACAGCAACCACCTGCCTTATGGACTCTTTCTTCTAAAAAAAAAAATTCCCTAAGATCTGAAATACACATAGTCTAAGATTGGCACTGCTCCCTCCATGCCTACCCCAGTCTGCCATTTTCTGCCAAATCCCTGTGCCTGCTAAGAATACTTTGAGAAAGAAACTATGGAAATTAATAGTTGACACTGATCTTTGGGGAGGGGGTCTATTTGGTTTTGACAAAAGTGAAAAGAAATTGCAGTTATCTTTGAGATGTTGCTTCTCAGCACAAAGAAAGGTAGTCCTTTTCCTGATCTCAGTGGGTCTACTGAGTTGTGTGAAAGCCTGGCCTCTTCACTTAGAGAAATAGCATAATGACTCTGAAATTAAAAGGGTTAAGATTTGGTTTCTAGTGTCAAGCTCTGTGACCTTGGGTGAGTTATTTATTACAGTGTCAGCATCCTCACCTATAATTGCAAGCATCCTCATATGCTAAGTGTTAGCATTGTCACCTTCCAATAGGCCATTCATTGGTGTTCCAGAGTGTCAGAATGGAAGAGCTGTAAGAGAATGCGGAACCATCTAGCTCAAGGTGTCCCTGAACAAGGTTCTCTCAATGAATGGCCCCAACCATTGATTGTTGAATCTCAACCTCAGAAGGCTTACGGGGGATGTAGCAGATGCAGTCAAATATTTGAAGGACTGCTATGTGGATGAAGGATCACATTTGTTTTGCTTGGTTTTAGATCATAGACCCAGAAATGGAGGAGAGATTACACAGAGGCAGAAGCAGCTGCAATGCTGAGAAGCACTTCCTAACAAAAAATGCTGCCCAGAAGTGGCAGGTGGTGGGGTACCCCTTTTTGGGCATCTTCTAGCAGATCAAAGATGAAATCCAGTGAGACTAGGATAGTAAAGATTACTTTTTGCATTGAGATTGTCTAAGATGACTGAGGAGATCCCATTCCATCCTAAATTTTGTGACCTCTTGTGGCAGCCTCTTCAAATTTCAGGCTATACTCATCATTAGCAAGTTAAGTGTCCCACTATTCAGTCATTTTAGTTAGTTCTGACACGTCTTCCTAGCCCCATTTGGTGTTTTGTTTTGTTTTTTTTTTTTTGGCAACGATATTGGAATGGTTTGCCATTTCCTTCTCCAGATCATTTTACAGATGAAGAAACTGGGGTAAATGAGGTTAAGTGACTTGCCCAGGTTCATACATCTAGTGAATGTCTGAGGCCAGGTTTGAACTCCTGAAGATGAGTCTTTCTGACCCCAGTCCTTGCACTCTATCCTCTGCATCACCTAGCTGCCACAGCAAGTTAATCACTTCAAACCAGATTAGTCACTCTTCAACTTTTACCCGTTCATTGTCCCTCATTCTCCCCTGTGAGGACAAGCCGAATGAGTCAAATCTCTCTTCTCCATGAGTACCCTTCAAGTGAGGTACACGATTGCCAAGTCTCAGCACTGCAAGAGTCTTCTCCATAAGGTGAGATTGTCTACCTGACAGGTAGTCACTCAGCTTCTGTTGGAAGACTTCTTGGTGAAGGAGCCACCGATAACACATCCATCTCGTGCCAATTATTATGATTGTGTCCATGACTTTCTTTAAAACCTTCCTAGAAAATCCAGCCCTTTTGAGGGTAGCCTTAGCCTGCTTATTTAATATTCTATCAATGCCAACACAGCACAGAGAGTTGATCTGCTATACTTCTCTCTCTTTCCCCATCTCCATCTCTATCTTTCTCTCTATTCCCTTTTTCTTTCTCAGACTTTCTCCTTAGTGCTTGCTTCAGTTGACCACTCCCATTTTACCTTATCTGTTACTTGCTTGCATTAGTACTTTTGCCTGTCGTTTTCCACATTAGACTGTGAGCTCCTCAAGGGCAGGGATTGTCTTTTGCCTTCTTTGTATCCCTAGGACTTAGCACAGTGCCTGACCCATAGTAACTGCTTCCTAAATGCTTGGTGACAGACTGACTATGTCTGTCTTTTTGTCTTTATTTGTCTGTCTGCCTGCTTGTCTTCCTCTCCTTCCCTTTCCCTTTGTGGTCCAGCCCCCTCCCTTTCCCAACTTCTAGTCATGTGTGCCCTTGACTTTCACCCCACTCATACTGCCTACATCATCACTGAGAATCTGCTTGAAGACTGCTTACACCCACCAGCCAACATTCTCTGCCTTTCTTCTGAGTCACCTGCAAGCCTGAACCTTTGTACATTATTATGATAGGCTGTGCTTCTCTCCCATGAATCAGTACCAGATGAAGAGATCCCAGGGTCACCGACTCAGAGCTAGCACGGTCATCAGATGTGACCCTTGTTTAGCAGATGAGGCTCAGGAAGGTGAGAAAACTTGGCCAAGGTCAGCAAAACAGTTAAGTGGCAGAGATGGGAACCGGACTTTGTTCCCCTGGTACCAATTTCAGAATTCTGCCACTGATTTCTAGGCTGCTATCGGAGATGTGAGTGGGGATATTTTCACCTGGGACAAAAATCATTGAGCTATGGTGGTGGTGGGGGGATGATGGTGGAGATCACTGTCCTACTGTAAGTACAGGGAAGAGGAATATCAGATCTCTTCTGATGCTGCTCCATTGGGCCTCTGGGAGTGGGTGTGGCCTGGGGGCATGGCGATGACTATCCCTCATAGAAGTCGTGGTAATGGCACTTAGCTGTCTCGTTAACAGAGGACAGCCAGGTGGGCTTTAGGGACAGCATCATTGTAGGAAGGGAGTCCCCCTGTATCCATGCGGTTGCCTCACTGATACTTCCCCTAAGGGACAAAGCCTCACCTGTCCACTACTAGTTATAGCTCTGGCTTATATCAGAGCAAGGGTCTAAAATATGGAGAGTGACCTTCTCCCTGCTGAACTCAAAGTCAGGGTCAGTGAAATCAGTTTTTCAGCCATTAATTGTAATGTATCAAAAGTCATCATAATTTGCTTTCGACTTAGGAATGCTGGTATAGCCTGAGTGAGGAATAACAGCCAGATGGTCCTGGGTTTATAAGGGTGCCCTTGGAATAGCCAAAACAGCTGGGGAGGGCACCTGTGCAGTGTGCCAGCCAGCCAGACTGTGAAGAACTTATGGGAAGAGATGGAGAGGAATCAGCCGTGCAGGATGGGAAGGTGTCATCTGTAGTCCTTGAAGGGGCTGAGCAACAGGGGAACAACACAATTGCAGAAAGCATCATGGGTCTAGAGGGTAGAAGGACACTCGGGGCTCTCTAGTCTAATGCCTTCATTTGACAGAGGAGAAAACTGAGGCCCAGGGCAGGAGGCTCATCTGCCCAACGTCACACAAAGGATCCCAGCTCCGTCAAGCGGGATGGGACCTCGGGAACTGAGGCTTGTTCAACCATCACCTTTTGCATGTTTGGAAACCAAGGCTCAGAGAAGCTCAATGACTCAAGTAAGAACTCCTGGGCTGTTAATATCCGTGTAGTCCATGCTGGGGAAACAGCCTGGCAAACTGTAAGGCCGTCTGTATGGGGCCTGCTCACTGATGATGAAAATAAGAGCGGACACTCACTGTGGACCAGGCACTTCACTAAGCACTTGCCAATTTTTATTTCTTTTGATCCTTATGACAACCCTTGGGGGTTGATGCTCTTATTATCACCATTTTATAGCTGAAGAAACTGAGGCCGACCGAGGTTAAGTGACTCACCAAAGGGCACACAACCAGTAAGTGTTTGATGCTGAATTTGAACTCAGGTCTTCGTGAATACAGGCCCAGTGCTCAGTCCACTGTGCCACCTAGTGGCTGTTATTCATTGCTATTGTTTAGGTCTATAAGCAGAGACCTGCTTTTCTGAGATGGGTCTCTGTGCTCTATGATTTCAGAGCTCAGAACACTCTCACTGACCCTCATCTCCTCAGGGCATTCTTCCCATGCCTCCAGTCCCATAGTCCACAGGCAGCAGACTTAGGTTAGCCTCTTTGTACCTCCCGGGAGTAGGAGGAGCTCTTGTATCTGCCCCATAGAAGCCCCATGGAAGCCTATGATCAGACACACAGCACTCTGAGCTGGCTCTCTGTGTTTGGAGGAGGCAATTCCTGCAAGTGTAAGGAAGGGAAAATCCAGCCACCTCCCTGCTATCCCTCATCTGGCAAACTGGCTTTCCTGTGAGGGGGAACAAAGTCTGCAGCATGATTCATCAGTAATTTCATTCTTTCCTCTCTTTCCTTGGGCAGACCATGTGTGATGGGGATCCTGAGAGCACATTACAATCCAGCTCCTAGCCTGGCCACATTTCCCAGGTGTTCAGGGGGTCCCCACTTGATTCTGAGCTCCAGTGAGACACAGAGCTCGCAATATGTCATAGACGCACCTTCATAATTGAGCTGGTACTTAACCACTCAGAAAAATGGGCCTTGCCTCATAATAACTGGAGATTCCTGGGAGCTGTAACATCTGAACATCTTTGTAGACATTCCCTCATTTGTTATGTATGGATGGCCAGCCCTGGGGTAATGCATAGGGCACTGGTCTTGGAGGCATGAAGAGCAAGTCCTGGGTTCACTGCTTTCCCTTGAATTCCTGGACAGGTTGCTTCACCTAGAATGGGCTGCTTCCTCTGGAAAATGAGGCTGTTAGATTCCTGGCCTCTCAGGTCCCTGCCACCTCTAAACACATGATCCTGTAAGCTGCAAACTCAGTGGAGCATGTACTGCAGGAAAGCCTGCATTCATTTATTGCCTGGGAATGATGCTTAATCTCTCTGTGTCTCTTTCCTCATCTGTAAAATGATGAGGTTGGCCACTAATGACTAGGTTCCCATCTAAGTCTAAAGCTCTGATATGGCAGAAGAACCTGAGACTTGGTGATATTAGCTGATAGGGCACAAGCACCTGGGCAGCCTAGCTCAGAGGAAAGATTCTACGGCAAGTCTGCCTAACTATAAGTGCAGTGCTCTACCTATGAGTTTAGTTGACCCTTACAGCACTTAAAAGTGCTTCCTCCCTCCCTCCCTTCTTCCTTCCTTCCTCCCTCCCTCCCTCCCTCCCTCCCTCCTTCCTTCCTTCCTTCCTTCCTTCCTTCCTTCCTTCCTTCCTTCCTTCCTTCCTTCCTTCCTTCCTTCCTTCCTTCCTTCCTTCCTTCCTTCCCTCCCTCCCTCCCTCCCTCCCTCCCTCCCTCCCTCCCTCCTTCCTTCCTTTCTTCCTTCCTCCCTTCCTTCCTTCCTTCCTCCCTTCCTCCCTCCCTTCCTTCCTTCCTTCCTTCCTTCCTAAAAATTGGGGTTAAATGATTTGTCCAGGAACAAACAGATAGTACTGATTTATTTTCAATAACCCATATTCAAAGAATTAAATATTGATCGTTGCCTCTCCCCGATCAGGAAGGGAGGCAGAGGATGAAGATAAAACCTCTGAGTTTGGGGAGTTGTCTACTCAGGGTCATCTTATCTGATCCACACTCAAACCAGGATCCCCAAGGGATGATTCAGCATCCACTTGAAGAGCTTCTTTATGGGGGAACTTAGTGTGGCAAAAAGAGTTCTAAGTCTAGATCAGAGCACCTGGTGTTGAATCTGTGCTCTTCCTCTTACTAGCTATTTGACCTTGGAAAAGCTTTGTACCTCTCTGGTCCCCATCTTCAAACTGAGAGGGTTAGATTGAGTGACTTTCAAGGGGTCTTCAGTACTAAATTTCTGATGTTCTTTTGACAGGGGTAGTATAACTAGGAAGGCAAGTTGGACTCTGGCTGAGGGGTTTGTAATTTGCTTTGGGATGAGAGGACAAGGTTGGTTTCTGACTGAGGAGCCCACTCTTTCCTTTGGGACAATGCTGCAAGCCTTTGGTCCTTGTGTTTGAGTTGGCATAGAAGATGATTGGCAACTAAGCCACAAAGAGCTGCCCACTTTGGCAAGCTATAAGTAGGGAGAAAAGACAGTTTCTACTCTCTGGTCAAGCAACCTTGTTTTTGGAACACAGCCAATGCCAACTTTCTTTTGGCTTTCTCATGGAGGGAGGGGATTTCTCTCCCCTCTGCTTCCCCAGTCACAGTGGCAGCCATAGCAACCTCATGGAAATGGTACTTCATGTATCTTAGGTGAGCCTGAGGCAGGATCTCAAGTTCTCAGCTGCTTTTCTGCTTTGGGTTTCCTTCTGTGTGGTCAGGCAACCAAAAAGCAATCTCAAGAAATAGACTTTGTCAGTCCTGGCCATTGCAATGTGAGTTTGAGAGTCTGGAGTTCCTGAGTCAAGGCAAATTGCCCAGTGGGAAGTATTTCCTGCAATGTCTCCTATCTTGGAGGAGACAATGACCACCCTCAGGCAAACTATCTCCCCCCTTTTACAGATGAGAAATTGAAGCTCAGAGAAATTAAGCTATGATCAAAAAGTTGCATAGCTATTAGCTAAATGAACAAAGAAAGCTCAAGACCTGCCCTGCTTACCTATTAGCCATGTTGGTTTTCTCCTTCCTAATGCAGTCATGGGGATCTGGTGAGTCACTTGGGCAGTTGAGCCTGAGATAAAAGTGAGGCTCACAAAACTGTCTGTCTTTCAGGGACAGTCTAAAGGAGGTGGTAGGTCATTTGTGCTTAAGTATCTCTCAATGCATGACTCTTGGTCCTCTGTCTTTTAAGCCTTTCTTTTGTGGCAGAAGAAATAAGTATTTAGGCTTTCCCTGATGGGAGACAACTTGATGTCAGGAACACATGGGTTCAAGTCTTTGTCCCATGCTGACTATATCATGTAAAGGGAGTCTATATTTAATTATAGAGAATGAAGGATGCCACCTAAGGCTAGAAGTTGCAGAAAAGTTACTGCCCTGCCTGAGTCGAGGACTTTCATTGGCTTGGGTATGCCTTCTATCAATGAAATAATAGATTCAGGTCCTCTCCCTAGAGCTGATGTGTACTTTGTACTGGAAGTAAATTTCTAAAAAAAGTGACCTTGAGAGGCAGCTAGGTGGTGTAGTGGATAAAGCACTGACCCTGGATTCAGGAGAACCTGAGTTCAAATCCTACATCAGATACTTACATTTCCTAGCTGTGTGACCCTGAGCAAGTCACTTAGCCCTCATTGTGCTCCCCCCAAAATAATTTTAAAAATTAAAAAATCTAGGTGTCCTGTTAAAAAAAAATGACCTTGGTCAATTGATTCGGGGCAGACATCCCCAGATGTGAGCCATTGTTGTTGTTCAGGCATTTCATTTGTGTCTGACTGTGGCCTCCTTGGGATATTCTTGGGAGAGATACTGGAGTGGTTTGTCATTTCCTTCTCCCATTTGTTTTATAGATGAGGAACTGAGGCAAACAGGGTGACATGACTTGCACAGGATTACACAGGTAGTAAATGTCTCGGGCCAGCTTTGAACCCAGGAAGGAAGTCTTCCTGACTTCAGGCCCAGCACTCAATCCACTGTTTCCCCTAGCTTTCCCTATGAGCCATTACTAAACTTTATTTAAGTCCTTTTCTCTAGAAGTTTGGGGTTGTGAAATGACAAGGAGAACATGAGAAAAGACATATCTCATGTCCTCCACAGACAGACATACACAGAGTCTTTCCATTTTCCAGGTTAACGGTTACCATTTGCCTCAATTGATGCCCAGATGGGATGGTTTCATTTCTCTGGTCAATTTCTTTTGGATTTGCTCTAGTAAATCATCCATACTCCAGATGTGGCTTTTCAGAATACAGGACAATACATGTATTTGATCAATGGGACTCTTTTAATGTGACCTAGGAAAGCCTAAAAAGACAGGCAAGTGGAAAAGTAGATAGAGCACTGGGCTTGGACAGAAGATTCATTCTCATGAGTTCAAATCCAGCCTAAGACACCAGTTGTGTGACCCTACACAAGTTATTTAACCCATTTTGCCTTAGTTCCTCATCTGTAAAAAATGAATTGGAGGTGAAAATGGCAAACTTCTCTACTATTTCTGCCAAGAAAAATCCAAATGGGGTCGTGAAGAGTCAGACATGATTGAAAAATGACTCAGCAACGACATTTATCCTGTGTGTAGATCATTTGTACGTATTTGTTTTCTTGTTGTCTTTCCTTAAGAGCAAGTACTGTTTTACCTTTCTTTGTTATCTCCAGCACTTAACACAGTTCTTGGCACACAGTAGGCAATTAAAAATGGCTATTGACCATTGATCATCTTCTCCTTTTCTAAATGCTCATTAATGATCTTATCAATGTCATCCTCTAGAATGTTGCCAGGGAAAGAATCCCAGTTCACCGAATTTCTACAAAAATCTTCCAATTCCTTTTGTTTTTCCCAACCCCAACTCAATCTAATTTAGATGGATCTGGTAACTTGAACCCACCAGGGGCAGCTAGTTACTCTCCCACTACCTCCCATATCATTTAAGGCATCATTTTTCTATTAGCCACATAGATTTTTCCTTCCCATTCCATAAAATATTTTCTTTGGCAGAGAAATTGAAAAAAAAAATGAAAAGATGAATAATTCTGCCTTCCTTCCCTTGGCTATTATCATCACCCCATGCAATCTGAGCAGTGGAATTGGGCCTAGCCTTTAGCAGAATATTCTCAAATATGAAACTATATTTATATTAAATGTAATTTTTGGGGCAGCTGGGTGGCGCAGTGGATAGAGCACCGGCCCTGGAATCAGGAGTACCTGAGTTCAAATCCGGCCTCAGACACTTAAAACTTACTAGCTGTGTGACCCTGGGCAAGTCACTTAACCCCAATTGCCTCACTTAAAAAAAAATGTAATTTTTTTTTCAAAACACCTTTTTGCTGTTGTCCTTACCATTCTTAGTGATGGATGGGTTATTGTGTACTTTAGAGCTTCAGCATTGTTCTAGGTCTCTGGTTTTCTTGTATTCAACACCTAATACATAGCCTTGTACAAATGTGTATTGATCTGAAGCTAACCTGGATAGGCAGCATCATAGAGCATAAAGTGCTGGACTTGGAGTGATGAATACTTGAGTCACTGTCTTGGTCTGAAGCACTTATTAGCTGTGTGACTCTGGGCAATTTCACCTTCAATCTCCTAATTTTATCACTATGCCCAAGTCGCCTTCTTCTTTGATCCTGCAGCCCGGTTCTTTCATTGGTGAGGTCTTCTCATGGTCTCCATTTTGAAGAAGGCCCCATAGCAGCAATCCTTCATATTCTGTACTTTGTCACCATGACTGCATGCTAGTACCTTCCCTGATGCCTTTGCAGATGCCTTTTATATGTTGTCTGTCTGACATATAATGAGAGCTCCTTTAGGTATGGGGCTGTGTTTTTACTTTATTTTTGTCCCCAGAAGAGCTTTGCAGATCTTAAAGCACTCTCTCCATGGCAGCTATTATAATACTGAATTTAGGTACCTACATCTCTTAATTCTGAAACCTCTGCGGAAATCATTTATATATGTCTTCTTAATAAATGTTGGATCATTATTTACTTTTGTAACTATGGTACTTCTCTCTATCTTTGTCTCTTTTTCCCTTTGGTCCCTACCCTATACCAAATGCAAACTTCTAATTTTTTATTTGTTCCCAACAAAAAACCTGAACCAAACTTCCTTACAAAGTAAATGCTCTCTTTCCTAATAGCTAATAGTTTGTTGATGGCTAACAAAAAGGAGGGAAAATTTGTCCTTTAACTTTGACAGTGTAAACAAACATTGTCCATTGAAATTGACTTATGTGTTGTTACTTCTCCATATTGATTTTATTTATTCTGTTGTAGTTACTTCATAGTGTCTTTTCTTTATTCTGCATCGCTTCATGTAGATTCTTTGATGTTTTATTGAAATTCTTCATGCTCATTATTACTTATTCTGCAATGACATTCAATTCACTATTTTGCAATAATTTGTTAAGCCATTCCCAAATTTGGGGAGAAATATTTCATTTCCATTTTTTTTTACAAAGAGATCCCTGATATGGACACTTTGACAATAAGCTTTTTCTTGCTGTCTATAGCATTCTTCACATATAGACCCAGTTATGGACTCTCTGGGTCAGAGGGTATGCACAATTAAGTAATTGTTCTTGAAAAATACTAGAGTTAAAAAAATCCTAGAGTATTTTCTATAATGGTTAAATCAATTCTCAGCTCTAGCAACAGTGAGTTATCATGACTATGATGCAACTGTGAAAAATTTGCTTCTGTTTTCCCTGCAAGAAAAATGGGCTTTGGACTAGCAAGATCAGCAGGGAAAAGGATTATTAGAAAAATAATACCCCAAATAAATCAGAGGGGTTTGAGAGTGAGCCTATCTGCAGAGAGATAGAGTTGATGATAGATACAACTTCCTGACAAGGAGATCTCTCCAAAAATGAAATGTGCTGCCTCACTGGTAGTAGTTTGCAAACAAGACTGTAAAACCCTTTGCTGGGTATGGGGTTTAGAACCAATTCCTGTTCACATCCAGTTAAACTGTATACCCTTTGAGTTCCCCTCCAACTGTAAGCTTCTGTGAATAGGAAATGAGCAAGTTGAAGTATCCAGGGTGGACTATTTTACATGGGAACATAGCAAATTATCCCTTTTCATTCATTCATTAGGACCTTCTGATTCTCTCTTATTTTCTAGTTCATATCCCCTCAAAATTATCCCATTAGAAAGAGGTCATCTTCTGTGCCAAATCAACTCCTTTTCTTATGACCTTAATGCTATTGTTTCTTGTCTGCTCTAGGCAGCTTATCCCTCCACAGGGTGCTAGATGGGAGAGGGCCTTTCCCTTCTCTCCCATGTATCCAGATATTGAGTTTTACACATTTCTTTTTGCTTTCATTCATTCATTCATCTATTCATTTATTTATTTAGTTGTTTGTTTTTAAAAATAATAAACATTTTTATTTATAGTTTTGGGTTTCAATTTTTATCCTTTTTTCCCTCCCCTCCCCCCTCCCTGGTGCATTAAAACAATCAGATATGGGTTATAAATGTATGATTATGTAAAACATTACCTTATTTGTCATTCTGTACAAGAAAACTCAATTAAAAGAAAAAAAAATGAAAGACAGTGAAAAATAGCATTCTTCAGTCTGTTCCATCAATATCAGTTCTTTATTTGGAGGTGCATAGTATCCTTCATTAATAGTCCTTTGTGATTGAGTTTGATGTGTTTCAAAGCAGGTTTGCCCTGCCTCTACTGAAAGTTGAATTCCTTGAAAAAACAAACAAACAATTTCAACATTGTTTTTAACTACTACCACCCACTCTGGTGTCCCAAAGAAAATGCTTATCTTAATAAATTAGCTACACGATTTCCAAGAGTAGAGTTTCCCCCAAAGGGGAGAAGTGGCAAAGGTACTCAATGTACAGTATAATTTGAATGTGGGGCAGGCAATTTATTACTACTTACAAAAATAATTTTAAACATTAAAGAATCATAGGTCACAGTAGCAGAACAATTAGAACATAATTCAGTAACTTAATTTAAAGCTACTGGCATAGTTTTCTGGGAATTAAGCAGTGTTGTAGTAGTAATCAGACATTTTATATTTCACCTTGTTCCGAACCATTCAATCAAATGCTAAGCTTGGGTCATTTTTCCTTCTGGTGGATTCATGCTCCATTATAGGAACTTCCTTTGCTCCCAGACTGCTCCTGTCTTTGCTGAAGCTGATTAGTCTCTCCTTGGTCTAAGGACCTTTGTACATTTCAAATTCAGAAGGTCACACCCTGGACATATAAAGACTGATACCCAGTCATCACTCAGAAAAGGAAAGATAAATGAAGCAATACATCCCCATATTTATACTGCCCTAGGCAGGGCACATACTCATCACCACATGGAAGCTGGATAGGGCCAATTGTCCATTTTACCACACAGATCTAGAGATCCAGGTGGATATCTACATGTTTCCAAGCTGGAAAGGAGGAGAGATGAAGAGAAACAAAACCATTTCCCTTTGTACATCCTTTGTTTTATCATGTCATCTGATAAAACAGCCAGTTAGGGGACTCTTTATCATCTCTCATTGCAAGTTGACTCACTCCAAGTGATGAGTCAAACATGGATGGAAACAGTAATCCTCATACCAAGGTTGGTTCTAGAGATGCTGATAGACCATACACCATGGTGGTCAGGGGAAGTCAATTAAAATCCATCAGTAAACAATTATTAAATGTCTACTATATGCTAGGCACTATGCTAAGCTCCAGGGTTATATAAAAAAAAAGAGGCAAAAGATAGCTTCTGGTCTCAAGGAGCTTAAAATCTAAATGATAATATCTCCCACCTCCTGCATATTCTTATTGACTGTCTCCTCTCCTGCTGCCCACAAACAGGTCCAATTCTCCACCACACTTTAAAAAAGCAAAACAAAACAACAATAACAACAACAACAACAACAACAACAGCACATTAACTTGGCTGTGCTAATGGACTTTAGTTATCATCCTTTATTTCTTCTCTTTCTCAGTCAAACTCAAGGATGGAGGAGAGAGGGGTAGGACTAAGAAAAACTAACTACCTTGTTGCCTTCTCATCCTGCCTTGGCTCCTGATTCAACCACTTTGCTGGAAATTATCTCTCCAAAGACACTAATAATTTTTCTCTCTCTTTTTTTTTTTGGGGGGGGGGGAGGCAATGAACATTAAGTAACTTGACCAGGGTCACACAGCTAGTAAGTGTCAAATGTCTGAATCAGGATTTGAATTCAGGTCCTCCTGAATTCAGGGCCAGTGCCTTATCCATTGAACCACCTAGTCATCCCTGTGATAATCTCTTAATTGAAAATGTAGATGACCTTATTTTATTTTAGCCTCCTAATCAGTCAGCCAACTTCTAGCCTATCCCCACCCCAGTTTATTCTGTCAACATAATCCCAACTGTTGGAATCTGAAATATTCAGTGGCTCCCTACTCCCTCTAGGTCAAATTTCTCTTTGATAATGACAAATCCTCCCTACTCTGCTTCCAATCTACCTTCCTTCCCCGAATATTTATACGATCCACCTTTACAATGAAACTAGCCTACTTTCTCTGCCCTGCATATAACTCCCCATCTCCTACAGCTTATGACCATGCCAATGCCCAAGTTGTGCTCCATGTCTGGAAGACTCTCCCTCCTTGCCTCTGCCTCTTGAAGTCCCTACTTCCCTTCAAAATGGAGCTCTCCTACATGAAGCCTTCCCTGATTCTCCCATGAACTTTATATGACAGCCAAGCAGGACAAAACCATCTCCCTCACAATGAATTGCTCATTTTCATCTTTTCCTTTGAGTTCCCAGTTTTCTTAGTGTTTTTGATCCTTATCTCTGCCTATTGAGTTTAAAGCCCACCTATTACCACCACTCAACTCCACATCATTCCCTCTGGAGAGCCCAGCCTGATTCTACTCAGTCAGAAGCAACCCTTTCTTGCCTCCAACTTTACATAGCTCTGAACTTTGTTCTTCTATGGAGTACCTACCATGATCATTTTGGATTTAAATCAAGGAAGAGGATATGAAACAGGAATACCTAACTGAAGTCCAAAATACACATGATATAATAAGAGACTCAGCAACATAGAAGATGGTGTCATAGAAGGTTGGAGGGAGAAAAACAAAATAAAACAAAACACTGTTTCCCCATCCAAGTACATTGATCTGCACCAGAAGGTATTTAATCCACATTGGTGAGTTGAATTAAATTCAGGACTCATCCAATAAGGGCATAGAAACAGAGAGGCAGCTGACTGCTGAAAACACGTGTGAGTCTAGGCTCAGTTTGAGGGGTAATGGGGAGCTGGGGAAGGCTGGAAGTCCCAGGGGACTTACATTGCTGGAAAGGGTGGGGTTCAGTTTAGTAAGCCCATTCGGCATCTCTAATGTGTATGGCTCTTACAGTGTTGGCTCTGTGTGTGTGTGTGTGTGTGTGTGTGTGTGTGTGTGTGTGTGGTGTGTGGGTTGTATTGTTGTTGGTGGTGGTGGTGGTGGTGCTGGTAGGGGGATACAATGATAAAACAAGCTGATTTTCAAGCAGATGCCTCCCAGGATGGGGGAGGTTATCCAAACATCAGTAAGGGGGAGCTTTCATAGCTGTCCACTGACCTTAACTATGAGGCCAAGAGTCCTGGAGTTCTGAGACACAGCTGCAGAAGTGAGAACGGCCAAAGTAAGCCCTCCTAGCCTTGGCTTTCTTTGATTCCCTCCCTACATCCCAGGGGCTAGTTATGCCCCTGCCTTTCAATATTAGTTGATATTTACTCACACTTATTATCTCTGTGACCCTGGGAAATTCACTTCTTTAAGCCCCATTTTGCTCATATGTAAAGTGACAGATTGGTATAAATGTCTTCTAAGGATACTCGGTCCTCTCCATCACTGGTCTGTGCATGAATTTACCTTCATAGGCCACAGAGTCGCAGGATGTGAGAGTTGGAAGGATCCTTGGTGTTCATCTAGTTCAAACTATCTGTAAAAGCAGTATCCACTCTAAGATACCTGCCAGGTGTTAGTGCAATCTCTGAAGGGGGACATTAGTGACTGGGTCCCACCTACTTCTCCAGGAACCAATGGGCAGCTCTCATTATCAGAAAACCTCCAGGATTTCTAGCCTAGGTTAGCCTTTTGGCCAGTCTCCCTTTGCCCCTCCTCCTCACACTCAGTGCTCCTGGCTCAGCCCTCTGGGCCAAGCATACAGTCCAATACATCTGCCAGCACATCAGCCCTTCTAGTACTTGAAGAAAGCCAGGATATCTGCCTAAGCCTTCTACTCTCCAGGTTAAATAGTCCCACCTCCTTCACCTGAGCCTCATCTGGCAGGGACTCAAGGACCTCGGACCAGCCAGGTTGCCTTTTTTCTGGACACTCTTCAGTATCCCAATAGCCTTCTCAAATCACAGTGTCCAGAACTGAACTTAGTCCTCCAAATAAGGTCTGAAAGCTAGACATGGGGTCAGAAAGACCAGAATGCAAATTCTCTCTCAGATACTTACTAGATATGTGATCCTTGGCAAGTCACTTCACCTCTGCTGCCTCAGTTTCCTCATCTGTAAAATGGATATCATCATAGCACCCACCTCCCAGGTTGTGAAGATCAAATGAGATGATATTTGCGAAGTTCTTTGCAAATCATAAAATGCTATGTAAATTACAGCCATTGTTATTGTCATCATCTCTTGATGACAAACTAAGATGACATCAGCCTTTTCAACTGTCACACCACATTGCTGACCCACACTGAGCTTTTGATTCAGCCAAACCCCAAGATTTTTTCAAAATAGCCGATGTCTAACTGCTTCTCCCATCCTGTACTTTTAAAGCTGATTTTTTTTAACCCAAGTACAAGATTTGACATTTATGCCTAATGAAGACTTTATATTTATTCCTCTTTCTTTTTTCCTTTCCAAAAATAGAGTGTATTCTCTTTAAGGCTGTGACAGTTTCATTTTCCTTTGTGTCTCCAGTGGCTGGCACATAGAACGTACTTAGTTGATGCTTGTCAACTTGTCCTTGAGTCCTAGCCTCTGCATTTCAGGAAGGAATTTGTCAGATTGAAGCTTGCCACGAGATGGGCCACTAGGGTGATGCAGGATGGTACCAGAGCGTTAGTTGTAGGAACTGGGCATGTGTATACTAGAGAAGAGAAGATTGGAGGAATTGGAGGAACACAAAATAGTTTTTTCTTCCAGTATCTCGAAGGCTATCCTACGCAAAATGGATTAGCCCTACTCTGTTTGGGCCCAGAGAGGAGACCCTGACCAATGGGAGGTAAGTTGTCCAGAGGCTAATTTAGGCTTAACATCAAGAAATAGAAGAGTTGCCTAAAAGGGGAATGAATAGACTTCCTTAAGGATGTGGTGAACTCCCATTGAGTAGAGGCCTTCCCTCAAAGCATGGATGACCACCTAGTTTGGGCACAAGTTCATCCACATGGACACTTTGGTCCTCTCCTCCCCCACCAGGAGATTCAGGCCCTTTTGCTTGGCATTGTGGTGCCCACAGATTAGATGGTCTCCCCATCTCAGTACCCTTGCAAGGCAGTCCCCAATGCCTGGGTTACAAAATACAATCCTTATGTACTTCTGCATCTTGAATACCTAGCTTCCTTCTGGTCTCAGCTCAAATATTACAAGACTTGTCTTCATCTCCCTTTTTTCTGCCCATATGCACACATATGTTAACTCTGTCTCTTTGTGTCTGTCACTATCGTTCTGTCTCTTTGTGTCTCTAAGGCTCTTCTCTTACTGTTTCTGTTTTTCTCTGCCACTGTCTCTCTCACTCTTTGCCTTAAAATTACTTTGTAGAAATGTAAACTTGTACGAAGGACCAGGTCTGTTCATAAATCTGCCTATCCATTATCCCAACCCCTGTCCTTCATTCCCCAGTGTCTCTTCCTGGGTCATAGCCTTGAGCATTGATCTAGGGGAAAACTAAGTTCATCTTCTGAACCTCCAGGAGAGTATGGATTCTTGGAGAGAGTTTTGTGTGTCTATGGGTGGCACCAAAGGAGGTGGGTCACAATTCTGTTATAAATCAGTCCCATCCCATTCTGACTAGGTAGGTCAATGTCAAGTAACATGGTTCTGAGCCCCCACACATCTCTCACAGTGAACAAGAGGTACCAGGATAATAATATACTCCCCCAGAAAACGGATGCTTTGTGTGACACTAAGGCAGTGGGGATTTCATTGTTCCTACCCAGTTCAGGGCTTTAAATCTCATTAGGCATTCCTCTTCTGACAAAGTGAATGGAAAACATCCTCTAGATGTGGGGATGTTGACTAGGCAGGTCCCCTTTCTCTGTCAACCATTCACATAAGTGCTCCAAACAAAAATAGCTTGTTCTTATGAATGGAGTGGGCTTGTTCTCAATGCGGGATGATTCATCAGGTTCTTGATAGAGTCAAATTTCTGCAGAATGTAATTGTGGAGATTGTCAGGGCTTCTGTTGATATAGCATCTCCCTCTCTCCCTATGTCCCTCTCCTCTCTTTCTTCTCCCTTCCTCCCCCATCTTCTCTCTCTCTCTTTCTCTCTCTTTCTCTGTCTCTCTGTCTCTATCCCCCTTCCCCTTTCAATCTCCTTTGCTCTACCCTTCTCTCTCATTCTATTGCTCTCTCCCCCTCTCTCTGATTCCTTTTATGTATTTATATGTATTTATTTTTCTGCTTTCAGTAAAAAATAGACATACATATTACACAGTTCATACATTTTATGTACACATATGTATATGCATATAGGGGTATATGTGTTCATATGTGTGCATATATGCTTGCATGTATGTATACAGTTTCCCCATGGGGAAAAAAACCTCTGTCTTTGGATTTTCATAATCATCTCTGCAGGAGGCCAGATTTTGTGTGCTGCACATGCCCAAGACAGAGAGCAAAGGGCTGGGCCTGTTTCCTGCAGAATTTCCTCCCACCAACATTCCCTAATTGTGAGTTAGTTGCTCCTGTACCTGTGGGTGGTAAATCAGCTCTTGGTTTAGGGTGGAAATAAAAAGATGCAAACAGGGAGTCTTTTTCACCAGTGGTGGGACTTGCAAGTCTGCATTTGTAATAAAATCCTATTTTATTAAAATCCAATTTGTGGCTCCTAGGAAAGGACACCCTGGTTGTCAGAAACCACTCAAAGGTCTTTCAGAGCTGGGAAACTCAAGCACAGCTGCCAACTCCATCTTGAGAGTGGTTGCTTTGTGATTGGCAAGGTTGGGGGGTGGAGAGGAGATAGGGGATGACTTTGGTCCTACCCCAGCCCTCTGCAGGTTAGATGGAAAGAGAAGGCAGCTATGAAAGCCATTATATTAGAAAATAGAACAAAAGTAGGAGTCTATAATCTCTCCTTCTTTGATATGACTAACCCTGAAGTTACAGTGTTGTAGCTTTCTTTCCTTCACTACCCTACCTACCCACCCACCACCATTCTCTCCAACCCTGGGCCATCTTGCTTCCAGCCTCCCTACGCTGCTCTGTCCATGGTCACCCCAGTTCAACAGACCCTTCTCACTCCTCCTCCGCCTGCTCTTTAAATACTTTGCAGCATTTAAAACAGGTGACAAACTTCTCCTTCTAGATACTCTCTTGGCACCTACAATGGCAAATCCCCGAAAAGCAGAGTTGGAAGGGAGTACAGAGGTCACCTGATGAATACCCTACACCCACCATTGTCCTGCCTCCATGCTTCTGCTACATGTCTGACTATTTCTGCTTTGTGTGGCTTCTGAACTTATCTTCTTCTTGACCCAGAAACATGTGTGCCTCCCAATGTTCTGTCTTTTGCTGGCTTTCATTCTTCTCTCTACACTCTGAGCCTGGGCAGACTCCAGACTTCACCTCTGCCTGCCTGGGTTTCCCCACTCTATCTCACCTACTTTCTTGGCATCCATTATCACCTCTATGCAGTATAGATAGCATTTAAGCTTGACCTTGGTGGAGAACTAAGATTCTGGATGGGATGAAGGCTCAGGGAAGGTTTTCTGGATGGAGGGAGGCATTCTTCTATAGTGCATAGGACAGAGAACTTGTTGTCATGAATCCTTGAGTTCAAATCCTACCTAATCTACTTACTAGGTAGATGATGATGAGCATATCACTTAACCTATCTAGGCTCAGGATTCTAATTTACAAAATGAGGAGGTTAAGGTCTCTTCTAGGCCTAAATCCAGGACCCTGTCTGAGTCTACCTGAGGGTGTGTATTTGGACTAGAAAATCCCTTCCACGTCTAAATCTATGACCCTATAATTAGTAGCTGGGGGACCCTAAGTAACTTTCTGAAAATGTTCCCTCCCTGTTTCTTCATCTGCAAAAGGAGGTAATAACAACATCTCCTTAAGCAGGTCTCAAAATAATATAATTATGTAAAGTTCTTCACAAGCCTTTTAAGCACTATGTGCATTTTGCCATTGAAACCTAAATTGGGACTTGAAGAAAT